>NC_092145.1:71940104-72629270 GCF_043159975.1 Macaca nemestrina
TTTGAAAGGTCAGTTCTACAAGAAGATATAACACTTCTAAACATGAATGCATCTAATAGGGGAGCATCAGTATACATGAAGTAAAATGTGGTAGAACTCAAAGGAGAAATAGACATATTCACTGATCTAGTTAGAGGCTTCAGTACCCCTTTTTCAGTAATTAACAGATCCAACAGGCAGAAAATCAGTAAGAAACAATTGAATTCAAGTGCAGCATCCATTCAATTGGACATAATTTACATTTGTGGAATACTTCAGTGAAAAAAAAACCAGAATACTTACTTTTGCTAGCACAAGAGGAACGTTTAGCAAGACAAATCATATTTTAGGACACAAAATACACCTTAAGAAATATAAAACAATAGATCACACAAACTAGGCTCTCACACCATGATAGAACTAAACTACAAACCAATAAGATAAAAATTGCTGGAAAATTCCTAAGTACTTGGAGAATTAACACACTTTTAAATAACACAAGGGTCAAATAAGACATCTAAAAAGATATTGTAAAACATATTCAATAAAACAAAAATAAATGAAACTTATTAAAATTTGCAGGATGAGTAAAAGAAGGGCTTAAGCAAGACTTATACCATAGAATGTATGTAATAGAAAATAAGAAAGATCTGAACTCAATAATCTAAGCTTCCATTTTAGAAAACTAGAAAAAAGAGAACACATTAAATTTGTTAAAAATTGGAGCAGAATTATTAACATTGAAAATAGGAAATCAAGAGAATTAAAATTAATAAAGACAAAAGATGATTCTTTCACAACATCTATAAAATTTGTAAACTTCTAGCCAGACTAATTAATAAAGAGGAGACACAAATTACTAATATTAAGAATAAAAGTGTATCACTACTAATCATAAAAACAACATAATAAAGAAATATTGTGAACAACTCTATGCCCGCAAATTCAATAATCTAGGTAAAATGGATCAATTCTTTGAAAGAAGCAATCTACTAAGATTCAAACAAAAGTAAAAAGAAAATTTGAACAGACCTGTATCTATTAAATAATTTAAATCCATAATTAATAACCTTCTAAAACAGAAAGCACTAGATCCACATGGCTTCACTGGTAAATTCTAAAAAACATTTAAGGAAGAATATATACTAATTTTCTACAATATCTTCCAGAAAATAAAAAGAGCAAAGAGAATACTTCCTAACTCATTCAACGAAGCTAGCATTACTTGGATACTCAGACTAGACAATGACATTACAAGAAAAATAAACTACAGATCAATATCTCTTATGAATATGAATGCAAACATTCTCAAATAAATACTAGTAAATGAATTTCAACCACATATAAAAAGAATTATATACAATAACCAAGTGAGATTTATTCCAGGTATGCAAATGTTCAACATTCAAAATTAATTAATATAATCTATCACATCAATAAACTAAAGAAGAAAAATCACAATATCATACCAATAGATGCAGATAAAGCATTTAACAAAATACATCACTCCTTCATGATAAAATTGAAGCAAACTAGAAATAAAGGGGAACAACTTCAACATGAAAGAACATCTGGAAAACCTAGATAGTACATCAGATTTAATGTTGAGACAGTCATCTTATTGAATTAGCTAGGAGTTCTAGTACAATTATGAGTATGAGTGGTGAGAGGGGATATCCTTGTTGGCTTGTCCTGATCTTAGTGGGAAAGCATTTAATTTCAAAATTAAGAGAGACAGATGATGTTGTGTTCAGCAATGACTTTTTAGATAGAGCTCTAAAAGTACAATATGTGAAAAAGAATATTAGTAAGTTGGACTTCATTAAGATTAAAAACTTCTGCTCTTCAAAATACACTGTTAAGATGCTGCAACAATAAGATACACACTGGGAAAAATATTTGTAAAAATCATATCTGATAATGGACGGGTATTCAAAATATACAAAGACATTTTAAACCTCAACATTAAGAAAAAAAATCAACCCAATTTAAAAACAGACATCTCACCAAGGAAAATACAGAGACAACAACTAAACGTAAAAATGTTCCATATAATATGTCATTAGAGGACTGCAATTTGAAACAGTGAGATACCACTACACACCTAGTAGCTAAAAGTTAAAACACTGACAACACCAAATGGTGCAACATTTGGAAGATGCGGAGGAACAGAAACACTTGTTCAAAGTCAGCAGAAATATAAAATAGTGCAGCAACATTGAAAGACAGTTTGGCATCTTTTTACAAAACTAAATATACTCTGATAATATGGTCTAACAATCATGTTTTTTGGTGTTTACCCGAATGACTGAAAAGCCATACCCATAGATAAACTTGCACGTGAATTCTTACAGTGGCCAGAACTTGGAAGCAAGCAAGATGTCATTCCATAGGGGTATGGATAAACAAATTGTGGTACATTCATACAATAGAATGTCATTTATGTATAAAAATAAATGAATTATCAAGCCACAAAATGTATAGCAGTAACTTAAATACACACAGTTAGATGAGTAAAAGCCAACCTGCAAAGGGCACATTCTATATGATATCATCTGTATGACGTTCTGGAAAAGGCAAATCAAAAAGAAAGTAAAATGACCAGTGATTACCAGGAGTTAAAGAGTGAATAGGTGGAACATGAGGAATTTTTAGAGCAGGGACACTATTTTGTATAACACTGTAATGGTGAATAATGTCACTATATATTTGCCAAAACCCGCAGAATGTACGGCACCAAGAGTGAACCCTACTGTAAAGTATGGACTTTGGTAATAATTGTAGTGTATCAATATTGGTTCATTAATTGTAACAAATGTACTACCCTAAGGAAAGATACCGTGAGTAGAAGAAATTATTAGTGTTTATGGTGATGGTGAGGGGGTACAAAAACAGTTCGAATTTTCAGCTCAATTTTTCTGTAAACCTAAAACTGCTCTAAAGATGCTATTAATTTAAAAAGCATGTATTTGTAAAAAGGATTTAAAAATCAGTTACCAAAGCTTCCATCTCAGGAAACTATAACAAGAACAAATTAATCCTAAAGTGAGCTGCAAAAAAAAAAAAAAAAGAAAGAAAAGAAAAAAGAAAAAAAGTTACTACAAATCAAAGCAGAAATCCATAAAATAAATCTAGGAAACAATAGAAAAGCCAGTAAAACCAAAAGCTTGTTCTTTGAAGAAGAACAACAAAACTGGCAAATTTGTAACCAGTTAACCAAGAAAAAGAGAGAGAAGACATAAATTATCAAAATCAGTAATAAAAGAAAGGTCATCACTATTAATTACATTGACATTAAATGGATACTAAAGAAGTACTCTGAACAACTCTATATTCACAATTCGATGATGGTACAATGAACATTTTTGAGGTTACAATATAATATTATCAACTATAGTCCTCACACTGTGTATTAGATCTCTAGTCTTATCCTACATAACTGCAACTTTGTACCCTTTGACCTATTTTTCATTCCCCCCACCATCCCCAACCCTTGTAACCACCTTTGTACTCTAGTTTATATGAATTTGTTTATTTTATAGGATTTCACATGTAAGTGAGATAATTATTTTTCTTTTTCTCTCTGTCTTATTTCATTTAGCATATCCTTTCGTTTCAGCAATGTCTTTGCAAATGTCAGGATCTTATTTTTTTAAGGCTGAGTATAAGTATTTCATTGTATTATTGTATATTATATATATATTATTGCATATATATATTATTTAGCGATTAATCTGTTGACAGACACTTAGGTTGTATTAATATCTTGGCTGTTATGAATAATCCTGCAACAAGCATTGGAGTTGCAGATCTTTATAAGGTTCTGACTTCAGTTTTTCAAGTGTATACTCAGAAGGGGAAGTGCTGGTCATATGGTAATTCTAATGTACTTTCTTAAAGAATCTCCACAGTGTTTTCTATAGTGACTATATTAATTATATTTCCACCAATAGTATACAAGATTTACCTTTTCTCCACATCCTCGCTAACACTCACAATCTTTGGCATTTTTAAGAGTAGCCATTCTAATGTTTGTGAGATGATATCTAATTGTGGTTTTGATTTGCATTTCCCTGATGATTAGTGATATTGAACAGCTTGCATGTATACCTGCTGGATATTTTAACATTGTCTTTGGATAAATAAATAAGGTATTTTGAAAATTATTACTTGCAGTATTATATTAAGAATTTTGGTGAGTGGCGGGTAAGACGGCCGAATAGGAACAGCACTCGGGTCTGCAGCTCCCAGTGATATCAACGCATCAGGGGGGTGATTTTTGCATTTCCAACCCAGCTCATCTCATTGGGATAGGTTAGACTGTGGGTGCAGCCCACAGTAGGCCAAGTTGAAGTAGCATGAGGTGTTGCGTCACCCAGGAAGGGCAAGGGGTTGGGGAGCTCCCTCCCCTAGCCAAGGGAAGCCATGACAGACTATGACGTGAGGAATGGTGCACTCTGGCCCAGATACTACACTTTCCCACGGTCTTCACAACCTGCAGACCAGGAGATTCCCTTGGATGACTATGCCACCAGGGGCCCTGGGTTTCAAGCATAAAAGTGGGGGCTCATTTAGGAAGACACTGAACTAGCCCCAGGAGTTTTTCTACATACCCTAGTGGTGCCTGGAATGCCAGCGAGACAGAACCATTAACTCCCCTGGAAAAGGTCTGAAGCCAGGGAGCCAAATGATCCAGCTCAAGAGATCCCACCGCCATGGAGCCCAGCAAGATAAGATCCACTGGTGTGAAATTCTCACTGCCAGAAAAGTAGTCTGAAGTCGACCTGGAACACTTGAGCTTGGTGGTGGGCAGGGCATCCGCCATTGTTGAGGCTTGAGTAGGTGGTTTTCCCATCACAGTGTAAACAAAGTTGCCGGCAAGTTCAAACTGGGCGGAGCCCAGGACAGCTCAGCAAAGCCCCTGTAGCCAGACTGCCTCTCCAGATTGCTCCTCTCTGGGCAGGCTATCTCTGAAAGAAAGGCAGCAGCCCCAGACAAGAGCTTATAGATAAAACTCCCATCTCCATGAGACAGAGCACCTGGAGGAAGGGGCGGATATGGGCATAGCTTCAGCAGACTTAAATATTCCTACCTTCCTGTTCTGAAGAGAGCAACAGATCTCCCAGCACAGTGCTCAAGATCTACTAAGGGACAGACTGCCTCCTCAAGTGGATCCGTGACCAGATGAATTCACAGCCAAATTCTACCAGAGGTACCATTCCTTTTGAAACTATTCCAATCAATAGAAAAAGAGGGAATCCTCCCTAACTCATTTTGTGAGGCCAGCATCACCCTGATACCACCCTGAGAGCAGAAACACACATAAAAAAGAAAATTTGAGGAGAATATCCCTGATGAACATCAATGCAAAAATCCTCCATAAAATACTGGCACGCCAAAGCCAGCAGCACATCAAAAAGCTTGTCTGCCATGATCAAATCAGCTTCATCCCTGGGATGCAAGGCTGATTCAACATATGCAAATCAATAAACGTCATCCATCATATAAACAGAAACGTTGACAAAAAACACATGATTATCTCAATAGATGCAGAAAAAGCCTTTGACAAAATTCAACAGCATTTCCTGCTTAAAAAAAAAAACTCTCAATAAACTACGTATCAATGGAATGTATTTCAAAATAATAAGAGCTATTTATGCCAAACTTATAGCCAGTATCACGCTGAATGGGCAAAAACTGGAAGAATTTACCTGAAAACCAACACAAGAAAAGGATGCCCTCTCTCACCACTCCTATTCCACATAGTATTGGAAGTTCTGGCCAGGACAGTCAGGCAAGAGAAAGAAATAAAGAGTATTCAATTAGGAAAAGAGGAAGTCAAATTATCTCTGTTTGCAGCTGACATGATTTTATATTTAGAAAACCCCATTGTCTCAGCCCAAAATCTTCTTAAGCTGATAAGCAACTTCAGCAAAGTCTCAGGATACAAAATCAATGTGCAAAAATCACAAGCATTCCTGTACACCAGTAACAAAGAGCCAAATCATAAGTGAACTACCATTCACAATTGCTACAAAGAGAATAAAATACCTAGGAATACAACTTATGAGGGATGTGAAGGACCTCTTCAAGGTCCTACAAACCACTGCTCAAGGAAATAAGAAAGGACACAAACAAATGGAAAAACATTCCATGCTCATGGATAGGAAGGATCAATATCAGGAAAATGACTATACTGCCCAAACTAATTTATAGATTCAAGGCTATTCTCATCGAACTACCAATGACTTTCTTCACAGAATTGGAAAAAACTACTTTAATTTTCATATGGAACCAATAAAGAGCCCACATACCCAATACAATCCTAAGCAAAAAGAACAAAGCTGGAGGCGTCACACTACCTGTCTTCAAACTGTACTACAAGGCTACGGTAACGAAAAGAGCATGGTACTGGTACCAAAACCGATATATAGACAAAGGGAACAGAACAGAGGCCTTAGAAATAAAAGCTCTCATCTAAAACAACCTGATCTTTGACAAGTCTGACTATAACAAGAAATGGGGAAAGCATTCCCTATTTCATAAATGGTGTTGGGAAAACTGGCTAGCCATATGCAGAAAGATGAAACTGGATCCCTTCCTTACACCTTATACAAAAATTAATTCAAGATGGATTAAAGACTTAAATGTAAGACCTAAAACCATTAAAAATCCTGTAAGAAAACCTAGGCAATACAATTCAAGACATAGGTATGGCCAAAGACTTCATGAACTAAAACATGAAAGCAATGGCAAGACAAGCCAAAATTGACAAATGGGATCTCATTAAACTAAAGAGCTTCTGCACAACAAAAGAAGCTATCATCAGAGTGAACAGGCAACCTACAGAATGCAAGAAAATTTTTGCAATCTATTCATCTAACAAAAGGCTAATATCCAGAATCTACAAAGAACTTAAACAAATTTACAAGAAAAAAAAAAAAAAAAAACATTAAAAAAAAAAAAGTGGGCAAAGGGTATGAACAGACACTTCCCCAAAGAAGACATTTATGCAGCCAACAAACATATGAAAATATGCCCATCATCACTGGTCATTTGAGAAACGCAAATCAAAACCTCAATGAGATACAATCTCATGCCAGTTAGAATGGTGATCATTAAAAAGTCAGGAAACAACAGTTGCTGGAGAGGATGTGGAGAAGTAGGAATTCTTTTACACTGTTGATGGGAGTGCAAATTAGTTCAACCATTGTGGAAGACAGTGTGGTAATTCCTCAAGGATTTAGAACTAGAAACACCATTTGCCCCAGCAATGCCATTACTAAGTACATACCCAAAGGATTATAAATCATTCTACTATAAAGACACATGCACATATATGCTTATCGTGGCACTGTTCCCAATAGCAAAGACTTGGAACCAACCCAAATGCCCATCAATGATAGACTAGATAAAAAAAAAAAAAATGTGTCACATATACACCATGGAATACTATGCAGCCATAAAAAAGGATGATTTCGTGTCCTTTGAAGGGACATGGATGAAGCTGGAAACGATCATTCTCAACAAGCTAACAGAAGAACAGAAAACCAAACACTGCATGTTCTCACTTATAAATTGGAGTTGAACAATGAGAATACATGGATGCAGGGAGGAGAATATCATACACCAAGGCCTGTCGGGGGTGGGGAGGGGGGGAAGGATAGCATTAGGAGAAATACCTAATGTAGATGACGGGTAGATGAGTGCAGCAAACCACCATAGCACATGTATAACTATGTAACAAACCTGCACGTCTTGCACATATACCCCAAAACTTAAAGTATAATTTAAAAAAAAAAGAAAGATGAATCCAATTTAAAAATTAACTTGTGTACCTATAGTTACATATTTAGAGATTTTATTAAGTAAAAATGCCTCTCTTAGTCCAATTAGTGTTTGTATGGAGTAATACCTGTAGTGTAGCTGGGTAGTTTATAAAGAAAACTGATTTATTTGGCTCATGATTCTGCTGGCTAGAAGATTGGACATATGTTGAAAGCCTCAGGATTTTTTCCACTTATGGTGGAAGATGAAAGGAAGCTGGCATATGCAGAGATCCCATGGCTAGAAAGAATGTAAAAGAGAGAGTGAGTAAGTTCCAGCCTCTTTTTAATAACCAGACCTCATGGGAGATAACAGAGTGAAAACTCACCCCTACCCAGGGAAGGCATTATTTATTCATGAGGGATCTGTTCCCTTGAGTGAATCTCCTCCCAATAAATCCCATCTTTAACATCGGGTGCAGAATTTCAACATGATGTTTGGAGGGGACAAACACCCAAAGTATAGCATTCCACCCAGGCTCCCCAAATATCATGATCTTCTCATACAGCAAAATACAATCATCCATTTTCAATAGTCCCCAAAAGTCTTAACTTGTTTTAACATCAACTCAAAAGTCTAAAATCCAAAGTCTCATCTGAAACTAAAAGTATGTTTCTTCCAGCTATAAACCTGTAAGTCAGGGACCACCTGTACTTTTAAGTTGTTTTTCTTCAAATCACAATCACTATTTAATTTTGAAGAAAAAAGCCTGAAAGTATCCATAGCTGAATAATTTTTTAGTTTTTATATAAAGTAGAAATGACATTCAAAACAAAAAGTGCCTATCTCCACTTGCAATTGAGTTTCACACGTCCTCTTCCTTGAGCTAGCCGTGGTACTTTCTTAGGCGGTAGCAATGCTTTGTGTGTACTTGCCATTTCATTACATAGGATACTAAACACATACTTTAAAAAATTGGAGTAGAAGAAAATTGACATTTTTTCTTGTTCATCAAGAATATTCTGAAATGAATCTTCCTTTTAATTTTTCTGAGTCTGTTTAGAGATGGAAAATATCACTACTAGGACAGTTTAATGTCACTGCCTAGGTTTGTCTTGAGATCATCTGCAAATGTCACCACAATGAAAAAAGCAAATATTATCTTAATATTACTGTGAAATTAGGTTTTATCTTGCAGAGCACCTAGAACTGTTCATGAATCCCCAGTGTACCCGGTCCAAACTTTAAGAACTTCCACTCTAGAGAAATGCTTCTTAAAGTTTAATGTCCATAAAATCACCCAGTGTCATGTTAAAATTCAAGGTGTGATTCAATAGGTCTGGAATGGAGCCTGCAATTCTGAGTCTCTAATAAGTTTACAGATAATGGCATACTGCTGGTCACTGACCACAGTTTGAGTAGCAAGGCTCAAGGGTACCCGCCATTAACTATTTCAACTGTCACTCCAGTTTAGACATTTTATTGTTTCTGTGATCATGTAGATTTAGTATTATTTTGGTGCTTGTACTGGTAGTAAATCTATTCATACAGATAAAATTATACAAAAATATAAGACCCTGTTAATAATGTTGAATATGATTTTAATAAAAATCTGTTTTTTTAACTTTATATTTTCTTTAACTTGACCAAACTTTTAAATATTTTATTCACACCTTTATGTAATAATAAGTAACAATAACCATGAAAACACATTTGAGGTGTGAGTGATATTTTTTTTTGCTTTTTTTTTTTTGAGATGGGATCTCACTCTGTCATCCAGGATCAGTTGCAGTGGTATAACTATGACTCAATGCAGCCTTGATTTCCTGAACCCAAGCAATCCTCCCACAACAGCCTCACAAGTAGCTGGGACTATAGGTGCACACTACAACATCTGGCTGGCTTTTTCTTTCTGTGGAGATGGGGTCTTTCTATTTATCCCACACTGGTATGTAACTCCTGAGCTCAAGTGGTCCTCCTGCCTCAGGCTCCCAAAGTTCTGGGATTACCAACACAAATCACTGTACTCAGCCTTTTTTTTTTTTTTTTTTTTCTAATACACATTAAATGCTTAACTGTTTAACAAACAAAATGTTGTTCAGGTATCTTCTAAAAATCATCTCTCATACCAACAGTGGTAGACTTACCAAGTTTTGGGAACATTAAAGTGTTTATTCCAGATGGTACTAAAATTTAATAAGTAAAACACACACAAAAAAAACTCCATTTCTATAATAAAAATCACTGGACTAAATTTGGATGAGAATTTACACTTCTGAGATAGCAGCATTTTCTAGCTAAAATCTCTTCCCATTCAAAGTGTCTACTAGTCCTATGAAAATTATAAAATGAATGAATATTTATTTTCAATGAATGGGTCCTCTCAGCACTCATTTGTCAGGTAAAAATGACAGCAAGCTTACCTCAAACCCCAGCATAAAGAATTGCCAGCCACATTATTGTGGAAAGAGGTGTGATCACTGAAATAGATTGCATTGAGACAAAACACATGGCCTGGCACCTCTCAGTGTATTAATCCACTCTCACACTACTATAAATAAATCCCTGAAACTGGGTAATTTATAAAAAAAAATAGAGATTTGATTGGCTTATGGTTCTTTCTGCTGTATAGGAAGCATTTTGTCTTCTGCTTCTGGGGAGGCCACAGGAAACTTCCTATCATGGCAGAGGGCAAAGGGGGAGCAAGTTACTTCACATGGCCAGAGCAGGAGGAAGTGGGAGGGGATGGTGTTACACAATTTTAAACAACCAGATCTCATAATAACTCATTCATTTACTATCATGAGTACAGCATCAATGACATGGTGCTAACCATTCATGAAGGACCACCCGCATGATCCAGTCACCTTCCAATAGGCCCCACCTCCAACATTGGTGACTACAATTGAACATGAGATTTGGGTAAGGACACAAATCCAAAGTGTATCTTACCACCCCTTACCCCTCCCAAATCTCATGTCCTTCTCACATTGCAAAATATAATCATGCTTTCCAAATAGTCCTCCAAAGTCTTAACTCATTCGAACATTAACTCAAAAGTCCAAAGTTCAAAGTCTCAGCTGAGACAAGGCTAGTCCCTTTCAACTATGAGCCTGTAAAATCAAAAGCAAGTTAGTTACTTCCAGGATACAATGGGATTATAAGCATTGGGTAAATACTCTTATTCTAAAATGGAGAAATCAGCCAAAAGAAAGCTGCTACAGGTCTCATGAAAATCTGAAACCCAGCAGGGCAGTCATTAAATCTTAAGCTCCAAAGTAATCTCCTTTGAATCTTTGTCCCACATCCAGGGCACACTGATGCAACAAGTAGGCTCCCAAGACCTTGGGCAGCCCAATTTCTGTGGCTTTATAGGCTTCAACTTCTGCAGCTGTTCTCATGGGCTGGCATTGAGTGCTCATGGCTTTTCCAAGCACAAGGTGCAAGTTTCTGGTGGATCTGCCAATCTGAAGTTTGGAGGATGGTGGCCTTCTTCTCACAGATCCATTAGGAAGTGCCAGATTTGGGACTCTGTGTGGGGGCTCCAACCCCACATTGCCCCTCTACATTGCTCTAGTAGATGTTCTACCTTGAGGGCTCAACCCCTGCAACAGGCTTCTGCCTGGACATCAGGCTTTTCCATACATCCTCTGAAATCTAGGTAGATGCTCCCAAGCTTCAACCCTTGCATTCTGTAGTGGGGGCACCCACAAGCTTAACACCACTTGGAAGCTTCCAAGGCTTATGACTTGTACTCTCTGAGGCAGTGGCCCAAGCTGTACCTGGGGTCCTTTGAGCCATGGGTAGAGCTAGAAAGGCTGAGATGCAGGGAGTAGTGTCCAAGGCTGTGCAGGGCAGTGGGGCCATAAGCCTGGCCCATGAAACCATTCTTCTTTCTTAGGCTTCTGGACATGTGATGGGAGGGGCTGCCACAAAGTTCTGTGAAATACCTTTGAGGCCTTTGTCACATTGTCCTGGTTATCAGCACTTGACTCCTTTTTACTTATGCAAATTTCTGCAGCTTGCTTAAACTCCTTCCCACACAATGGGCTTTTCTTTTCTACCACATAGCCTGGATGCAAATTTTCCAAACTTTTACACTCTGCTTCCCTTTTAAATATAAGTTCTGACTTCAGATAATTTCTTTACTGCTTAGAAATTTCTTCCAGAAGATACCCTACCTAAATAATCTCTCAGGTTTAAGTTCCACAGATCCCTAGGGCAGGAGCATAATCTAACCAAGCTCTTTGTCAAGGTGTAAAAAATATGACCTTTGGTCTAGCTCTCAATAAGTTACTCATCTCCATCTGAGACCTAATCAGCCTGGACATCTCCAACCATATCACTATCAGCATTTTGGTCACAACCCTTCAACAAGTCTCTAGGAAGTTCCAAACTTCCCCTCTTCTTCCTGTATTCTTCTGAGCCCTCCAAACTCTTCCAACCCCTGTCCATCATCAAGTTCCAAAACTGCTTCCAAATCAATCTTTATAGCAATTCCCCAATCATCGATACCAATTTTCTGTGTTAGTCCATTCTGGCACTGCTATAAAAGGATGCCGGAGACTGGGTAATCTATAAAGAAAAGAGGCTTAATTGTCTCATGGTTCTCTGCAGGCTGTACAAGAAGCATTGTGGCTTCTGCTGCTGTGGAGGCCTCAGAAAACTTCTAGTCATGGAATAAAGCAAAGGGGGAGCAAGTCACTGCACATGGCTGGAGCAGGAGGAAGAGAGGAGGGGAGGTGCTACAGACAAATGACTGGATCTCAGAATAACTCACTCACTCTCATTAGAACAGCACCAAGGAGATGGTGCCAAACCATTCATGAAGGACCACCCTCATGATCCAATCACCTCTTATCTGGCCTCACCTACAACGTTAGGGATAATAATTCAACATTTGATTTGGGTGGGGACACAAATCCACACCATATCAGCCCCCATCAGGTGTTTTTTAGTCTCCCCACCACTGTTAAATGTCAGGAGATCAACAGTTGTGTACACTTGTCTGGTATTAAACCGGTTTCTTATGAGTCCCTGCAGGCATGAGAGGAGGATACCATAAGCTAAACCTGTAAACCTCTGAAAGCCCTCACTACCTATTTGAAAGAATCAACAGTCAGCAAAAAGAGATAACATGATACTGCAAGTGGGCATAAGAACATTACTTTTTCTTTTCTTACTGATTATGATACGTGTTTTCTATTGTTTTAGCTAACCACCTCCTCCTAAGAAACATCTACTTTCTCCTTGTTGGGTATAGAGGTCACTCTAAGGCCAACAGAGACACCATGTTGCCTCTGTTAATTCTGTTTGCTCTCCCAATTAACCTGATCCTGTGTGACTAGGAACAAAGCTCTGTAGCCTGGATCTGTCATCAACATCCCCAGGATGGATAGTTTCATCTTCTGGCACATTCAGAGAATCTCATGGCCATCTTCCCAAACCTCCTAGTTAACCATAGCAATCCCAAAGTACTCAGACCCCTACTTATTATGTGGAAATCTTCCCCACTTAATCGATTCTCCCTAACTTCCCCTGCCAGTGTTATCTGGACATGGGAGGTTGGGAACTTGTACCTCCATTGCATTCATGACACTATTATTTGCACCCATTGTTTTGTTAATGATGCAGAAATGGAAGTTTCCTTGAGATGCTCTGATGCAAACTTAGTGGCCATGTTCCCAAAGCTGTGGTGAGGTAAATGGGATCCCACTTGTCAGCAAGGAAACGTTATATAATGCCTCCTCCAAAGGAATACATGCAAGACAGAAACAACTGCCTGACCTGGGAAGGTGGAATGAGTGTATCCTTCTAGAAAATATGGGCTGTTTAATCACCCTCATTGAAGTTTGGAAAAAAATATCTGTATAACTCCAAGATGGCAGCAGAGAATACACATCATAGTCCAAGGAGCCTCCATTTGTGCCTCACATGATCTCATTTTTGTCTATAGCCAAGAGTAGGAAAAAGTTCCACCCCATGACCACTCCTGACTCCTTGGGTAGCCCTCTATTCTTTCAGGAGTAGTTTTCCTTTTTATATCAAAAAATGGAGCAGGAGTGAATGTACGCTGGCCACCATTGCTCCTCTGGGGGTCACTGTCTACAACCCCATAATATCTGAAAATACCAGAAATCAATGAGCAAGAGGATCAATTCTGGTGGAAATCAAAGCAATAAGAGGACTAATGGTCCCTTTGGGTGGCTTTGCCTGCCACGAGTCAACCCCAAGGAATTTGCCTCAAGCCTTAGAATCATTGGCCACTAACACAGGACAGGCACTAAATGGAATTCAAGAGTCCCTAGACGCTTTGGCAAATATAGTGCTTGACAACAGACTAGCATTAGATTATTTACTGGCTATTTAAGGTGGAGTCTATATAGTTATTAATAAGATCTATTACACATATATTAAAACTCTGGAAAAGTTGAGATTAACATTCAAAAAAGCAATTCAACAAGCTACCTGGTTCCATAGATATAACCAGGGTTCTGACCCCAACTATACCTGACTATCAAAAGTGCCCTCCCAAGTCTCACCAGTTTTTTTTTTTTTTCCTTCCTAAGATCTTTAATAGCTATCCGGTTACTATTAATTTGAGGCCTCTGCTTATTTAAACTCCTTGTAAATTTTGTGTTTCCTAGAATGCAAAGTTCCATGTCAATATAATGCTAGTAGAAGGCTTCCAAACATCTTGCTTTCTGACCCAGAAAATGAAAACATCCTGCCTTTGAGCCCCTTAGATCAGGTATCCAGAGATTTTTACTCCTCCAATAATCACCAGAGCCAACATCCATAAAATCAGCAAAAAGCAGCTACAGAAGCTAGACCTCCATCTTTCTACAATCCCTTAAGATCATGGAGGAATATATAATGTCAGAGGATGTGATAAGATAGAAATTTGACATGAATTGTTTCTCAAGACACAGGTCATAAAAACCCCACTGATAAAATAAAATACAGTAAAGAAGCTGGCCAAGAAAAGCCAGAATCAAGACAACAATAAAAGCAACCTCTTCTTCTTCCTGCTCATTATATGCTAATTATAATGCATTAGCATGCTAAAAGAAACTCATGCTAGTGTCATGACTGTCTATATATGCCATGGTAATGTCCAGAAGTTACCCCATATGGTCTAAAAAGGAAAGTAACTCTTGGTTCTGGGAATTCCCTGCCCATTTCCTGGAAAACTCACGAATAATCCACCCCATATTTAGCATGTAATCACATAATAACTATAAATATGGCTTGCCAGCAGCTCAGATGTCACTACTTTGGATGCACTGCCTATGGGTTAGCCCTACTTCATAAGGTGCAGTCATTCTAGTGTACACTGCTGCTTCAGTAAACCTGCTTTCTTCCACCAGCAGCTCACTCTTGAATTCTTTTCTGAGTGAAGCCAAGAAACTTCCTGAGCTGAGGCCCAGTTTGGGGGATTGCCTAATCTGCCTAAAAATTATAAGTAGCAGCTTCTTGTAATCATTGGTTAACACACTGTTCTCCTGTGTAACTCCTATAAAGAGAGAAGGATATTCTTTTACTTAGTTCATGGAAGATGAAGGTAGAAAGTCTTAAAAGTACAAGCAACCAAATCAGTAGTTAAGAAGCACAATTGGCATGAGAAGCTTTGATATTACCTTATCTTTAGAGGAAATATTTTACTTCCATTATCCTTTTTTAATAGGAAAAGGGGCATACAAATGTATTTAACATGTGTACATGGTAGCCTTCAGAATGAAGACTCAACTTCTCAATGATTGACAGAAACCTATATAATTTTGAGGTTACAGAAAGAATGGGGGCTTAGATTCTAATAAAGTAGGTTATGGGCTGGGGAGAAGAGGCTTGGAGCGATTTGGGTTAGAAGTTGTCAGATAGAGATAAAAAGGAAAGTGGTCTTGTTATATAGATGAAGCCTCCCTCAGAAATAATAGATGGTAAATGTTTAGTTTTAGACTTTTAAAGGTGTCAGACTCTCAATCTCTTCTGGATCTGGGGAAAGACATAGAAAAGGGAGAGGACATGGCTGCATTAATGGAAATTCTCTACAGATGCAAATTGTTCCCACTTATGTCAGATTTGCAAGGCCACTTCTGTTAGGACGGCCAAGTGGCATTTTCAAATGCATCAGATAAATATATTTGAGATATAAAATATTTTAAATTCCCTCAGTCCCTACCCACTTTGAAAGTTACAATAAGTTTCACATATTAAAATCCAAGCTGACAGCCTTGGAGAGATTTGGGTTAGAGGTTGTCAGATAGAGATAAACAAAGTATTTGAAAGACAAATTTGGGATAAATAGAAAAAAGAGAAATTTAAATATACCATTTCACATATTCTTTAGTCGATTTCTTATTCCTGAGAATAGATCAGTTTAGTGAAACAGCTATGTCCAGTACTAGGAGGTGGCATGGCAGATTGGCTAGGCCTCTACATATGATGAAAGCAATCAGACCTCTAATGAAATGAGTTTCTATAGAAACAGAAGGACAAAGGTTAATGTTGGTGCAGTCAGTCTGTCTATAAACTACTTTTTCTAGAGTGTCTGAGACATCTTCATATTGCATGGCAATCTGACAGATTCTTTTGGATTTTAATTGGACCAGACATTCAAGTAAACTTTCTGAGAAGTCCATACATCAGCAAGCAAGCACAAAAGTTTATAAGTCATTGTTAATTCCTCCTGAAGTTTAAGTTATCTAACCACTTTGTAAGACTTTAAGAAAAGCGTAGTTTTGATTTCTAGTGACTTCAAGTCAGAAAAATGGGAGAATGATAACATTTAAAAATCCTTGTTTGTGGACTTATAGTCAGAAAAAAACTTCAGGATTAAGTTCAAATTGTAGAAAATAATTAAAACCAGAAAAAAAATTAGCAAGGCTAGAATTTAATAAGAGTTACACTATAGTTTCTTTTGAAACATAGTTTTTGGACTCCAATTTTCCAATTTTATTAAAGACAAATTCAAAGCAGGACCAATTTATACACAAAATAAATTTTAGTCTTATAGTTGGCCTGATCACATGCATAAAGTGAAGTAAGAATAATTATTTGACATATAGGCTCCTTTTAAAATTGGCTTTGCTACAACATATTTTGTCATAAGGAATCTCAGATTAGACCTCTTAAAACCTCAAGCCCAGACAAGGACTAATCTGTGCCTGCAGATATTGGTATATATTGGGTAAAATTCCTCACTTGAGTTTCCCAAATAGTTTAGGGTTCCTGGACTCATCAGCAAGTGACATTCTCTATTTATCAAACATCAGAAACCTGTGAAAGAAAGCAAAGGAACCTGTAAAGGAATTGCATGGACAAGGTATGAAGCCAGTTTTCTTCAAAGGTCTGTTATCAGCTTTATAAAGTCAATTTCAGTTCCTCAGAAATATCCTACTCCAGTCAAAGACTTGGTGAAATTACCACTGTCTCTAGTTGTTTCCAATTAGGAAAGAAAGATTTTCTTGAATTTATGGAAATGACTATATTGCCATAAATTAAGAATGCTCATGAATAATTTCCAAATTCTAGAGAAATCAGGCTGAAAGAAATATGCTTCAAATTTTGTTCACAGGAGTAGAGTTTACTGAAGTGTTAAAAGCTGTAAATAACTAAAAAGAAAAATAAAATTTTTCTTAACTGTGAAAAAAACAGCAAGGTTTTATAATTTAATAAACAAATGTTTTTATTAAAGGGTAAGTAGTTTTGTCTCAGATATTTTTAGGATTGTTTTATGTTAAAACCTAAGTTTTGTCCTGTCTTACTTTTAACTTCAAACAATCCTAAAAAACCTCTAGACCAAATTACTTACCCTTTAATAGAAACCACAGTATCATAGCTTTTTATAATTTTTAACAAAAAATACATATTTATATACTTCATATGTATATAGTAGTTTTAGTTATACACACTAATTGTAATGATAATGCTTAGTAACTTATTTTTAGTGAAAAACTTAGGAGATAAGCAATTTTAATCATATACCAGATGCATAGAATAGGACAGAGGATAATGTCTGGGTCTAGGCATTTTCATACACTAAAATTTCAAATTGAAAGACATAGGAGTTTATAGACAAGCAAATACCAGAAGCAAAGTTTCATATCTTAAAATATTTAGCAGAAACAGTGATTAATTTAGATCAAATGTCTAAATTCTAAATGTTTTAATTTTATTTTAAAATAATTTTTAATTTAGCTTTATTTACCAAATATTACTAAAGCCGTGTGACCTAAAAGGCAATAAAATTTTGACTTCTCTTGCAAAGTATTTGATTTAGGGTCTTGTTTTCTAGGTCAATTAATTAAAGCACTTTAATATATTTTGGTAGTGAAACATACACACATCATGTATAAATACAGAGACATACAGAAGCAGATCTGATAGGTATAAGATTCTTCATTTGACAATTTTAAAGTTTTTCTTCTCCATTTTAGAACATCATTCTCTCTATTACCCATTCCCTGACTTAAATAGTTGTCAGCTAGGCAACTCTAAATTTGCATTTTTAAAAGGACAATTCTTAGGTATAACATGATAAAAAATTGATATTGTAACTCAAGGGAAAAATGGTGTGAGTAAAAATTTAGTTAAAATGGCCAAGAAAAGCAGACACTCTTACATATTGATATTTCCTTAAAGATAGTTTCTTTAAATTGGATTACTGGAATTAGAGTGAAGCCTTTTAAGGAATGGTGCCAAGAGAGCATGCAGCTTCTACAGACTAATAAGCAGGCACAGCTGGAAGGAAGACCAGATTCCCAGAAATCAATGATTTTATTTTTACTCTAAATCCTGGGTCCCTAAAAAAAGTAAAACACAATGAGAGTTGACAGTGCTATGTTTTTACCCTGAATTTCACTTCAAGGACCTTCACAAGAGGCTGGTAGCCAACCCAAAGCCAATTGTCCCATTCTGTATTCAGTCCATCTCTTAAACTTTGATATACATCAAAGTTAAACTTCCTCATAATATAAAGTAAATTTTGGTACCCCCAAAAGCCAAAATGTCAGATAATGAAGCACAAAAGACTGCAGAGATTTAGACCTGAAAAGAATCCACCCATAACTATTGAAACTCCACAAAGAAAACAGAAGAACCCCAAAAATGCATAAGTGGTGTCTATTCTGAATTCTTTAAGGAGACTGAGTCATTAGAAACTTAGTCTATTTTTTTTAACTTGGTACTGAAGATAGCAAAGAGGAAAGAGCAATAGGGTGGAGGATAAGTAAATGAAATAACAATTTTTAAGAAAGGAAGCAAACAGAGAAACCAAGCACATGTTTTTTTTAAAGATTTCAGTCAACTGAAATCCCCAAAACAGAGCTCCAAAAGAGAAAAAGCATAAAGTTCTTTCAAATATATATGTAGCATGCATATAAGCTTTTAATTAAGCTTACTTTTCACCATAGAGCACTTTACAAAAATCCTTTTGAATATCTTACCAAAGACAACCTCCCAAGTGAAACCAATAAGACTTAACTAAGGTTATGACTTAACCATGGATGCACAAGATGTCTCCAAAGTGAAAAATTCAACACAGAAAATAAGAAGCTGTCCATGGAAGAAAAAAAAGATTAATAAATGAATCGAGCCAGAAAGAACTCATTCTTTACCCAGGAATCAAACCTAGGTCACCGAGATAAAAGGGCAGGACCTTAGCTATTATAGCTTGCAATAAAATATTGGTTTAATTTCATCAAGAGAATTCTTAAGGCTATTTATGACCTTATGATATGCTCTTTTAAAAATTTGACTTTCCTATCAATTGTTTAGAATAAGAACTCTCTAAAATCCTTTCTATTTATCTTTCAGCTATTGAAAATTAGAATTTTCACTGGTGTACTTTATTCCAATAGAGATTCAATCCAAAAGCCTATTTAAAGCCAAGGTGCCTAGAGAAGACATAGAAGAGGCAACTTCATGATCCCCAAAATTCACTATCAGAAATAGACATAAGATAAACAAAAGATGATAAGACCTTTTAAGATTTAAATATCCCTAAGGGTTTCACACATTCAGTATGAAAAGTGTGCTGCTTAAAAATCTAATGTGTCTCAAACTACCAGTCTTTTCAGATTGGCCAGCTTATGTGAATCCAAAAATTCATGCCATCAGGATGGCAAAGACTAAGAGAGTACCCCCACTTATTCACAAAATCAAGCTTCAAGAATATAAGAAAATACAAAGGAGAAAACCTTATCCAGTTTTTTTTTTTTTTCCTCCAGTGACCTGCAGCAACGTTTGTCTTAAGAGAAACTGCTATAGCCAGAATCACAAAAACTAACAAATAAGCAGAGTCAGCTTGAACAACAGGCTTATGGGTGTTCCAGCCCATGTTTCACCCTTTGTTATGCATATTTATAACAGAACACAGAACGACAAAGAAAATAGAGCAAAAGACTGCCATTTCAAAGAGGAAAAGATGTGAAACAATATGAATTTGTACCATCAAGTACCAAAAGTACACCAGAGTTACTACAATTCAGGACTAGCAGAACAAATCATTTTTCCTATTAATCAAAACATTGCAGATGAGACAGTGATTTCTACCATCTTCTCAAATGGAGTACAAAGAGAGAGAGAGAAAGGCCAGGAGCCTGGCTGATAAGAAATTCTGACCCTTTTGACAGCAGGTCAGATTCCTGGTTTCTCTTCACTGCAGCCTCCAGAAGAGAAGAGCATCTTTGATAATTACTGTGTGCCATTACTGTGGGGACCAGAGACTCTTGGTCCTCTAATGATTCACTAAAAATCACTGATAAAAGGTGGATTGATTAATAAAAGAAAAGGCATACAAGTTTATTTAACGAGTATATATGGGAGCACTCAGAATGAAGATCCCTCATTTTAGGCATCCCTTATATTTGTTTGTGAGGTGTACTAAAACAACATACATACTACCAAATTGAAACATTAAAGAAAGCCCTTTTCATTTAGTGGGAAACTCATTTACTTTTTAAAATATTATTTGTATTAATACATAATATTTGTACATATTTATGGTATATAAGTGATACTTTAATACATAAATACATTGGGTAATGAATAACTTGGGATATTTAGGATCTACAACATCTCGAACATTTATCATTCCTTTGTATTGGGAATACTTTAAATTTCTTTTCTAGCTGTTTGAAAATATAAAATATTTTATTGTTAACCATAGTCTAGCTACAGTGCGATCAAACACTAGAACGTTTTGCTTCTAACTGTATGTTTGTATCCATTAACCAACCTCTCTTCATACCCTTCTCCTCACAAATATCTTTCTCAATGTCTGGTCGCTATCATTCTACTCTTTACTTACATTAGATCAATGTTTTGTCCCCACATATAAGTGAGAACATCCAATATTTGTCTTTCTGTACCTACCTTGTTTCACTTAACATAATATCCTGCAGCTCCATCCATGTTGTTGCAAATAACAAGATTTCATCATTTTAATATTTGAATAATATTTCATGGTGTATATATATTTTCTTTATTTATCCATTGATAGACATTTAGGTTGATTTCATATCTTAGCTATTGTGAATAGCACTGCAACAAACACAGTGTATTAGTCCATTTTCATACTGCTGTAAAGAAATGCCTGAGACTAGGTAATATATAAAGAAAAAGAGGTTTAATGGACTCACAGTTCCACATAGCTGGGGAGGTCTCACAATCATGGTGGAAGGCGAAGGAGGAGCAACGGCACCTCTTACGTGGTGGAAGACAAGAGAGTGTGTACAGGGGAACTGCCCTTTTAAAAACCATCAGATCTCATGAGAGTTATTCACTATCACAAGAACATCATGGGGAAAAAAAAAAAAAAAAAAACCCTTCTCATGATTCAGTTACTTCCCACTGGGTCCCTCCCACACACATGGAGATTATGGGAGCTACAATTCAAGATGAGATTTGAGTGGGAACACAGTCAAACAATATCACATGGGCATGCAGGTACCTCTTTGATACACTGGTTTTCTTTCTTTTGGATAAACACCCAGCACTGGGATTGTGGGATCATATGGTAGTTCTATTTTTAGTTTTTGAGAAACATCCATACCATTTTCCATAATGGCTACACTGATTTGTATTCCTATCAAAAATGTATAAGAGTCCCCTTTTCTCTGGACTCTTGCCAGCATGTTATTTTTGTCCTTGAATGCACAAAAATAACATGCTGGCAAGGGTCCAGAGAAAATGATGCATTGAAGGGATGAAATTGTTATCTCGTGGTGGTTTTGGTTTGGACTTTCCTCATGATTAGTGATAAACATTTTTTTAAATATACTTGTTGGCTGTTTGTATGTCTTCTTTTGAAAAATATCTATTCAGGTTTTTTCCCATTTTAAAAATTAGATTGTTTAGGTTTGTTGTTGTTGTTGAGTTATTTGAGGTCCTTGTGTATTCTGGATATTGGTCTCTTGGAAAATGAAGAGTCTGCAAATATTGTCTCCCGTTCAACAGTTTATCTCTTCACTGTTGTTTCCATTGCTGAGAAGAAACTTTTTAGTTTAATAAAATTCCTTTTTTCTACTTTTGTTTCGGTTGCTTGTGCTTTTGAGGTCTTGACCATAAAATTACATCCTAGGTCAATGTTTTGGAGTGTTTTTCTTATTTTTTATTCTAGTTTTCAGTTTTGGGTCCTACCTTTAAGTCTTCAGTCCATTTTGAGTTGATTTTGTATATGATATGACATGGTAGCCTATTTGCATTTTTCTGCCTATGAATTTCCAGTTCTAGCACCATTTATTGAAAAGAAAGTTGTTTCCTCAATGTATGTTTTCAGTACCTTTGTCAAAAATCAGTTGTCTGCAAATACGTGGAATTATTTCTGGGTTCTGTATTTTGTTTCATTGATCTATGTGTCTGTTTGTATACCAATACCATGCTGTTTTGGTTCTCTGGATTTGTAGTATAATTTGAAGTCAAGTAGCATGATGCTTCCAGCTTTGTTCTTTTTTCTCAGGATTGCTTTGGGTCTTTAAACTCTATGGTGATTCTACATAAATTTTAGAATTTTTTTCTATTTCTGTAAACAATGTCATTTGTATTTTAATAGGAATTGAATTGAGTATGTAGATTGTTTTGGGTAGTATGGTTGTTATAGCAATATTAATTCTTTTGATTCATAAGCATGAGATGTATCTTCATTTGTTTATGTCTGCCTCAATGTCTTTCATCAGTATTTTGTAGATTTTCCTGTAGACATTTTTCACATACTTGGTTAAATTTATTCCTAGGTATTTTTTTCTGTAGCTACTTTGAATGTAATTTCTTTCTTAATTTATTTTTCAGCCTGTTTATTATTGGGGTATAGGTTTTGTATATAAATTTTGTACTGATTTTTGTATGTGAATTTTGTATCCTGCAACTTTATTGAATGTATTTATCAGTTTTAAGTATTTTTTTTTTTTTTTTAATGTACGGGGATCTTTAGATTTTTCTACACATAAGATCATGTTGTCTGCAAAGAGGAACAACTTGACTTTTTCTTTTCAAATTTAGATGCTTTTATTTCTTTCTCTTGCCTGATTGGTCTGCATAGGACTTCCAGTACCACAGTAAATAGGAGTGCCAAAGATGGGCATTCTTGTCTTGTTTCCGTTCTTAGAGAAAATGCTTTCAACTTCTCCCTATTCAGTGAAATGCTACTTGTGGGATTGCCATGTATGGTCTTTCCACTGTTGAAGCGTGTTTTTTATACACCTTTTTTTTATTGTTATGAAAGGAATGTTGGATTTTATTGAATGCCTTTTTTTCTGTGTTTCTTGAGATAACCATATGTATTTTGTCCTTCATTCTGTTGATTTAATGTATCACATTTATTGATTTCTGTATGTTGAACCATACTTGAATTTCTAGGATATGTTATATATTCCACTTAATCATAGCATATTTATTATTTTTTGATGTGTTTGATTCAGTTTGTTAGAATTTTGTTAAGAACTTTTGTGTCTGTGCTCATTGGGGATATTGGTCTGCAGTTTGATTTTTTGTTGTGTCCCTGTCTGGTTTTGTTTCAGGGTAATACTGTCCTTGCAGAATGACTTAGAAAAATAATCCTCTTCTTCAATTTTTTGAATGTTTTTATTGAAATGGTTAAAGAAGAATTTGTATTAGTTCCTCTTTACAAGTTTTGTAGAACTCAGCAGTAAAAATTTATAATTAAAAAAATTAATAAAATTTTTAAATTTTTAAAATTTATATATTATCTTTTTACTTGGTTAGTCTCGCTAGTGGTTTATCAATACAACTTTTTGGCTGGGCCCGGTGTCTCACACCTGTAATCCCAGCACTTTGGGAGGCCGAGACGGGCAGATCACCTGAGGTCAGGAGTTCGAGACCAGTCTGCCCAACATGGTGAAACCCCATCTCTACTAAAAATACAAAATTTAGCTGGTTATGGTGGCGGGTGCCTGTAATCCCAGCTACTGGAGCTGAGGCATGAGAATAGCTTCAACTTGGGAGGCAGTGATTGTAGTGAGCCGAGATCAAGCCATTGCACTCCAGCCTGGGGGCCCGAGTGAGACTCCATTTCAAAAAAAAAAAAAAAGTTTCCATTTTTTTGATCATTTATATTATCATTTAGTCTTCATTTCATTGAGTTTTGCTCTAATCTTTATTATTTTAATAATTTTGGGTTTCATTTGTTTTTATTTTCTTTTTCCTTGAGGTACAATATTAAGTTGTTTGTTTACTACTTTTTTGATGCAAGCATTTATTACTGTAAACTTTCCTCTTAGCACTGCTTTTGCTATATCCCATAGGTTTTGGTATATTTTGTTTCCATTTTTATTTGTTTCAAGAAATTTTTTGGTTTACTTCTTAAGTTTTTCATTGAACCAATGGTCATTCAGGAGTATGTTGTTTAATTTCTATGTATGTACACTTTCAGAAATTCTTCTTGCTATTGATTTCTAATTGTAAACAATCATGTTATGAGAAGATACATATGTGGCTATGATTTATTTTCATTAACTTTTCCCTTAGTCTCAAGAACAGTGATTGTCATTTAAGTTCTGGTACCTTCCCAGCAACAAATAAAAAATATTCAACTGCTTCAGAAAAATACTGTAATATGTATGTTACAGGAAGGAACATAGTTTTAGTACCATTATTTCTTCCAATATAAAAACACAGCTTTCTATTTTCAGTTATTATGCATTTTGGAAAGGGGATAAGATGCTATGTAGTGGGTTTGTTAATAAAATAATCTGGCTGATAGAAAGTGAACAAATTGCCACAGCCAACTTGCTAGTTTTCAAAGCCTTGGCATACAATGAAATTCAATTAACACAAAAGCTATATTGAGCATAATTGAATCTTGCTTTTATGATTCTGAAGACACTTAAGAACTTTTAGTGTTCCAGGGTCATCATTATGAATATCAATTCTTATTGGAATGTGGAAGTGCAAGATAATATGTTTCCAATTAACAAAAGTTTAGACAGGCAACAGGGCTGACTATATTGGTGTTTAAAGAGCAGGCAGGATTTTTTCTATAATTTATCCCCTGCTATCCCTAAAAGGAGAATATTTTTTGAAGGACTTGGTTTTGTTGGGCTAGTTAATGTCATTGCTCATTCATTTATTCAAATAAATTTATTGAGAAATTAGTATGCTCCCATTTCTGAGGTAGAAGAAAAGTGATAAAGATCAATCTTTGTTACATATGCACTCATAGATAGAAATAAGTTAAATAATATGTTGTTTAAGATACTATTTATTTTTTTGTTTAGTCTATTCTGGGATCAAAATACATTGATTGTAATTGTACTTGGAAAAGGTCTGCCTGGTCTATGTAAATAAATGGCATTTGGAAATTATAAAACAGTAAAAATGTCCGATAAGGATAATTAGAATATCTGTCCTTACAGTGTCAAATATATTCTCTTTACTATATGATTACTTGAAATATAAATATAAAACCTAAACAGTGATGTTTTGAGATATGCTTCCAAGTTCCTTAACACTGAGGATCTGGAAGAATTTTGACCTATGTGACTATGAGAATAGTGTCTGTTCTCATATATCCTTGATCAGCCTCTTCCAAGTTCTTCCGATCTTCTGTGTTTCCTATTATGATTTTCTCTTATACTATGTTTGCTGCAATTGACCTCTTTTCTATTTAATGACCCTTATATTTTCAATCATTACATATGTGATTGTTTCAATCTCATTTAAAGTATACATTCTTATTATGTCTAATTTTCTGAAGATCTTGTTTCACTTTAATAGATCTAGTAAAATGTCACTTTCCTCCTTCCTTGATAGCTATGGAAGTAAACTGATTATTTATTTTCAGGGTTATAGAGCTCTCTTCATAGCCAATCACTCCTTCCTGTTTGAGACTTCTAAAGTTTGTGTTCTTCCTCAAATTTTCACAATATGAGTTTTTGAAAGTTACAATATATATATTGTATATACATGTAAATATGTATGTTTATATATAGATATATACACACATATATGTATTTATATATATTTTGCCCCCTTCTTGATACAGAGCAAGCTGAAAATGGATTCTAAACTGATAGACGTCTTTCTATTAATTAGTGGTAAGACTTATTTTCTGTATCACACAATTGAAAATCATTTTGTAGCTCAGGAAATCCCTGTTTACCCATGTCACACTCAATACTACATAAGACTTAAAAGAATACTCCCTGCTCCCAAGAAGAAATAAGACACATCAAATATTAGTTGAAAATATCTGCTATGGTTACATACACATAGATGTAGGTGTTAAACTTACTTTTACTTTTTTAAAAAGGATGGTGTGGAAATTTTCTTCAGTTTTCGTATCTGTAAACAGGTATATAATTCTAGCATTACTATACAGTATTATTTATCTTGGGGATAGTCAAGGTAGAGTGTGGATTAAATGTATATATTGCTTTGACTGCTAAGTTGTGCTGTGGTGTTAATTTAGCACTAATAATCTCAGCGAAACGTGGAAGGTTGAATAGGAGGGTAGCATTTTGGTAGACCATAGATCAACTAGGGCAGATCATAGGTAGATTGATAAATATAGCATATACATAGGCCCAGAATTTCACAAAATGAATTTGTTCATTAACAAATGTTGGGACTTTGCACAAAGAAAATAAAATCATAGTGACAGATATAACAGTTAAGAATTCATGTTCTGAAATCAGATATGCTTTGTTTGAATTCTAGAAGTATCACTTACTTTAGTACCTTTGATACCTTCCTATATTATATGTAAGAAAGAGGAAATAATACATGCCACATAAGAGTACTGCGCCGGGCGCGGTGGCTCAAGCCTGTAATCCCAGCACTTTGGGTGGCCGAGGCGGGCGGATCACAAGGTCAGGAGATCGAGACCACAGTGAAACCCCGTCCCTACTAAAAATACAAAAAATTAGCCGGGCGTGGTGGCGGGCGCCTGTAGTCCTAGCTACTCAGGAGGCTGAGGCAGGAGAATGGCGTGAACCCAGGAGGCGGAGCTTGCAGTGAGCCGAGATCGCGCCACTGCACTCCAGCCTGGGCAACAGCGTGAGACTCCGTCTCAAAAAAAAAAAAAAAAAGAGTACTGCAATGATTCAATTAGTTAACATAGGCAAAGTACTCTCAACAGTGCCAAACATTTAGTCATTGCTCAATAGGTAGTAGCTCTATCATTTATATGAAGACAAGACATAATGAGATTTAAAATTACCATAGAAAGAGATTACTTGGCTTTTGCTACAGATGGGAGACAAAGGTATTAAGAAAAGTATGGGGAATGGCAAACGACAACAAGGGAGGGTAGTGAGATCTAAAAATTATTTCCTCCTCATTATTTGCTGATTTTTTTTCTTTTTTTAGTTGAAGGAGGTGTATGTATTTTATATATGTATATATACTCAATGCCTGTTCATTTTTTTTTAACTTATTTATTATTATTATACTTTAAGTTGTAGGGTACATGTGCATAACGTGCAGGTTTGTTACATATGTATACTTGTGCCATGTTGGTGTGCTGCACCCATCAACTCGTCATTTACATCAGGTATAACTCCCAATGCAATCCCTCCCCCCTCCCCCCTCCCCATGATAGGCCCCTGTGTGTGATGTTCCCCTTCCTGAGTCCAAGTGATCTCATTGTTCAGTTCCCACCTATGAGTGAGAACATGCCGTGTTTGGTTTTCTGTTCTTGTGATAGTTCGCTAAGAATGATGGTTTCCAGCTGCATCCATGTCCCTACAAAGGACACAAACTCATCCATTTTGATGGCTGCATAGTATTCCATGGTGTATATGTGCCACATTTTCTTAATCCAATCTGTCACTGATGGACATTTGGGTTGATTCCAAGTCTTTGCTATTGTGAATAGTGCTGCAATAAACATACATGTGCATGTGTCTTTATAGCAGCATGATTTATAATCCTTTGGGTATATACCCAGTAATGGGATGGCTGGGTTGTATGGTACCTCTAGTTCTAGATCCTTGAGGAATCGCCATACTGTTTTCCATAATGGTTGAACTAGTTTACAATCCCACCAACAGTGTAAAAGTGTTCCTATTTCTCCACATCCTCTCCAGCACCTGTTGTTTCCTGACTTTTTAATGATCGCCATTCTAACTGGTGTGAGATGGTATCTCATTGTGGTTTTGATTTGCATTTCTCTGATGGCCAGTGATGATGAGCATTTTTTCATGTGTCTGTTGGCTGTATGAATGTCTTCTTTTGAGAAATGTCTGTTCATATCCTTTGCCCACTTTTTGATGGGGTTTTTTGTTTTTTTCTTGTAAATTTGTTTGAGTTCTTTGTAGGTTCTGGATATTAGCCCTTTGTCAGATGAGTAGATTGCAAAAATTTTCTCCCATTCTGTAGGTTGCCTGTTCACTCTGATGGTAATTTCTTTTGCTGTGCAGAAGCTCTTTAGTTTAATGAGATCCCATTTGTCAATTTTGGCTTTTGCTGCCGTTGCTTTTGGTGTTTTAGACATGAAGTCTTTGCCCATGCCTATGTCCTGAATGGTACTACCTAGGTTTTCCTCTAGGATTTTTATGGTATTAGGTCTAACATTTAAGTCTCTAATCCATCTTGAATTAATTTTCATATAAGGAGTAAGGAAAGGATCCAGTTTCAGCTTTCTACTTATGGCTAGCCAATTTTCCCAGCACCATTTATTAAATAGGGAATCCTTTCCCCATTTCTTGTTTCTCTCAGGTTTGTCAAAGATCAGATGGCTGTAGATGTGTGGTATTATTTCTGAGGACTCTGTTCTGTTCCATTGGTCTATATCTCTGTTTTGGTACCAGTACCATGCTGTTTTGGTTACTGTAACCTTGTAGTATAGTTTGAAGTCAGGTAGCGTGATGCCTCCAGCTTTGTTCTTTTGACTTAGGATTGTCTTGGAGATGTGGGCTCTTTTTTGGTTCCATATGAACTTTAAAGCAATTTTTTTCCAATTCTGTGAAGAAACTCATTGGTAGCTTGATGGGGATGGCATTGAATCTATAAATTGCCTTGGGCAGTATGGCCATTTTCACGATATTGATTCTTCCTATCCATGAGCATGGTATGTTCTTCCATTGGTTTGTGTCCTCTTTGATTTCACTGAGCAGTGGTTTGTAGTTCTCCTTGAAGAGGTCCTTTACATCCCTTGTAAGTTGGATTCCTAGGTATTTGATTCTCTTTGAAGCAATTGTGAATGGAAGTTCATTCCTGATTTGGCTCTCTGTTTGTCTGTTACTGGTGTATAAGAATGCTTGTGATTTTTGCACATTAATTTTGTATCCTGAGACTTTGCTGAAGTTGCTTATCAGCTTAAGGAGATTTTGGGCTGAGACAATGGGGTTTTCTAAATATACAATCATGTCATCTGCAAACAGGGACAGTTTGACTTCTTCTTTTCCTAACTGAATACCCTTGATTTCTTTCTCTTGCCTAATTGCCCTAGCCAGAACTTCCAGCACTATGTTGAATAGGAGTGGTGAGAGAAGGCATCCCTGTCTTGTGCCAGTTTTCAAAGGGAATTTTTCCAGTTTTTGCCCATTCAGTATGATATTGGCTGTGGGTTTGTCATAAATAGCTCTTATTATTTTGAGGTACGTTCCATCAATACCGAATTTATTGAGCATTTTTAGCATGAAGGGCTGTTGAATTTTGTCAAAAGCCTTTTCTGCATCTATTGAGATAATCATGTGGTTCTTGTCTTTGGTTCTGTTTATCTGCTGGATTATGTTTCTTGATTTGCGAATGTTGAACCAGTCTTGCATCCCAGGGATGAAGCCCACTTGATCATGGTGGATAAGCTTTTTGATGTGTTGCTGAATCCGGTTTGCCAGTATTTTATTGAGGATTTTTGCATCGATGTTCATCAGGGATATTGGTCTAAAATTCTCTTTTTTTGTTGTGTCTCTGCCAGGCTTTGGTATCAGGATGATGTTGGCCTCATAAAATGAGTTAGGGAGGATTCCCTCTTTTTCTATTGATTGGAATAGTATCAGAAGGAATGGTACCAACTCCTCCATGTACCTCTGGTAGAATTCAGCTGTGAATCCATCTGGTCCTGGACTTTTTTTGGTTGGTAGGCTATTAATTATTGCCTCAATATCAGAACCTGCTATTGGTCTATTCAGGGATTCAACTTCTTCCTGGTTTAGTCTTGGAAGAGTGTAAGTGTCCAGGAAATTATCCATTTCTTCTAGATTTTCCAGTTTATTTGCGTAGAGGTGTTTATAGTATTCTCTGATGGTAGTTTGTATTTCTGTGGGGTCGGTGGTGATATCCCCTTTATCATTTTTAATTGCGTCGATTTGATTCTTCTCTCTTTTCTTCTTTATTAGTCTTGCTAGTGGTCTGTCAATTGTGTTGATCTTTTCAAAAAACCAACTCCTGGATTCATTGATTTTTTGGAGAGTTTTTGTGTCTCTATCTCCTTCAGTTCTGCTCTGATCTTAGTTATTTCTTGCCTTCTGCTAGCTTTCGAATGTGTTTGCTCTTGCTTCTCTAGTTCTTTTAAGTGCGATGTTAGAGTGTCAATTTTAGATCTTTCCTGCTTTCTCTTGTGGGCATTTAGTGCTATAAATTTCCCTCTACACACTGCTTTAAATGTGTCCCAGAGATTCTGCTATGTTGTATCTTTGTTCTCATTGGTTTCAAAGAACATCTTTATTTCTGCCTTCATTTCGTTATGTACCCAGTACTCATTCAGGAGCAGGTTGTTCAGTTTCCATGTAGTTGAGCGCTTTTGATTGAGTTTCTTAGTCCTGAGTTCTAGTTTGATTGCACTGTGGTCTGAGAGACAGTTTGTTATAATTTCTGTTCTTGTACATTTGCTGAGGAGTGCTTTACTTCCAATTACGTGGTCGATTTTGGAGTAAGTACGATGTGGTGCTGAGAAGAATGTATATTCTGTTGATTTGGTGTGGAGAGTTCTATAGATGTCTATTAGGTCTGCTTGCTGCAGAGATGAGTTCAATTCCTGGATATCCTTGTTAACTTTCTGTCTCGTTGATCTGTCTAATGTTGACAGTGGAGTGTTGAAGTCTCCCATTATTATTGTATGGGAGTCTAAGTCTCTTTGTAAGTCTCTAAGGACTTGCTTGATGAATCTGGGTGCTCCTGTATTGGGTGCATATATATTTAGGATAGTTAGCTCTTCCTGTTGAATTGATCCCTTTACCATTATGTAATGGCCTTCTTTGTCTCTTTTGATCTTTGATGGTTTAAAGTCTGTTTTATTAGAGACTAGTATTGCAACCCCCGCTTTTTTTTGTTCTCCATTTGCTTGGTAAATCTTCCTCCATCCCTTTATTTTGAGCCTATGTATGTCTCTGCGTGTGAGATGGGTCTCCTGAATACAGCAGATTGAAGGGTCTTGACTCTTGATCCAGTTTGCCAGTCTGTGTCTTTTAATTGGAGCATTTAGTCCATTTACATTTAAGGTTAAGATTGTTATGTGTGAACTTGATCCTGCCATTATGATATTAACTGGTTATTTTGCTCGTTAGTTGATGCAGTTTCTTCCTTGCCTCGATGGTCTTTACATTTTGGCATGTTTCTGCAATGGCTGGTACTGGTTGTTCCTTTCCATGTTGAGTGCTTCCTTCAGGGTCTCTTGTAAGGCAGGCCTAGTGGTGACAAAATCTCTAAGCATTTGCTTATCTGTAAAGGATTTTATTTCTCCTTCACTTATAAAACTTAGTTTGGCTGGATATGAAATTCTGGGTTTAAAATTCTTTTCTTTAAGAATGTTGAAGATTGGCCCCCACTCTCTTCTGGCTTGGAGAGTTTCTGCCAAGAGATCTGCTGTTAGTCTGATGGGCTTCCCTTTGTGGGTAACCCGACCTTTCTCTCTGGCTGCCCTTAAGATTTTTTCCTTCATTTCAACTTTGGTGAATCTGGCAATTATGTGTCTTGGAGTTGCTCTTCTCGAGGAGTATCTTTGTGGCGTTCTCTGTATTTCCTGGATCTGAATGTTGGCCTGCCCTACTAGGTTGGGGAAGTTCTCCTGGATGATATCCTGAAGAGTGTTTTCCAACTTGGTTCCATTTTCCCCCTCACTTTCAGGCACCCCAATCAGACCTAGATTTGGTCTTTTTACATAATCCCATACTTCTTGCAGGCTTTGTTCATTTCTTTTTGTTCTTTTTTCTTTTGGTTTCTCTTCTCGCTTCATTTCATTCATTTGATCCTCAATCGCAGATACTCTTTCTTCCAGTTGATCGAGTCGGTTACTGAAGCTTGTGCATTTGTCACGTATTTCTCGTGTCATGGTTTTCATCTCTTTCATTTCGTTTAGGACCTTCTCTGCATTAATTACTCTAGCCATCAATTCTTCCACTTTTTTTTCAAGATTTTTAGTTTCTTTGCGTTGGGTACGTAATTCCTCCTTTAGCTCTGAGAAATTTGATGGACTGAAGACTTCTTCTCTCATCTCGTCAAAGTCATTCTCTGTCCAGCTTTGATCCGTTGCTGGCGATGAGCTGCGCTCCTTTGCCGGGGGAGATGCGCTCTTATTTTTTGAATTTCCAGCTTTTCTGCCCTGCTTTTTCCCCATCTTTGTGGTTTTATCTGCCTCTGGTCTTGATAATGGTGATGTACTGATGGGGTTTTGGTGTAGGTGTCCTTCCTGTTTGATAGTTTTCCTTCTAACAGTCAGGACCCTCAGCTGTAGGTCTGCTGGAGATTGCTTGAGGTCCACTCCAGACCCTGTTTGCCTGGGTATCAGCAGCAGAGGCTGCAGAAGATAGAATAATTCTGAACAGCGAGTGTACCTGTCTGATTCTTGCTTTGGAAGCTTCCTCTCAGGGGTGTGCTCCACCCTGTGAGGTGTGGGGTGTCAGACTGCCCCTAGTGGGGGATGTCTCCCAGTTAGGCTACTCAGGGGTCAGGGACCCACTTGAGCAGGGAGTCTGTCCCTTCTCAGATCTCAACCTCCATGTTGGGAGATCCACTGCTCTCTTCAAAGCTGTCAGACAGAGTCGTTTGCATCTGCAGAGGTTTTGGCTGTGTTTGTTATTGCCCTGTCCCCAGAGGTGGAGTCTACAGAGACAGGCAGGTTTCCTTGAGCTGCTGTGAGCTCCACCCAGTTCGAGCTTCCCAGCAGCTTTGTTTACCTACTTAAGCCTCAGCAATGGCGGGCGCCCCTCCCCCAGCCTCGCTGCTGCCGTGCTGGTAGATCACAGACTGCTGTGCTAGCAATGAGGGAGGCTCCGTGGGTGTGGGACCCTCCCGGCCAGGTGTGGGATATGATCTCCTGGTGTGCCTGTTTGCTTAAAGCGCTGTATTGGGGTGGGAGTTACCCGATTTTCCAGGTGTTGTATGTCTCAGTTCCCCTGGCTAGGAAAAGGGACTCCCTTCCCCCTTGCGCTTCCCAGGTGAGGCAATGCCTCGCCCTGCTTCAGCTCTCGCTGGTCGGGCTGCAGCAGCTGACCAACACCGATCGTCCGGCACTCCCCAGTGAGATGAACCCAGTACCTCAGTTGAAAATGCAGAAATCACCGGTCTTCTGTGTGGCTCGCGCTGGGAGTTGGAGACTGGAGCTGTTCCTATTCGGCCATCTTGCTCCGCCCCCTATTTGCTGAATTTTTATAGAACCAATTAATGTATGTATGTACATATGTATGTATTCATTCAACAGTTATTTATTAAACACATACTAAGTGCAAGTACTATGCTTGGTACAAAGACCTAGCCTATAGTAGTGACACAAGGCAGGCATTTTCTCTACTTTCCTGGAACTTACAGTCTAGTGAGGAAAAATATTAGAGTTTAGAAGGACCTGAAAAGATTTGTCTTGTCCAGTACTTCCAAACGTATGCTTTATAAAATGGTATTGTCTTATGATATATTAATTCCTATTTTTTAAATAAATGTGTTTCAATGATCAAATGTGATAAACAATGTATATTGTATCACCCTAATTGGAGATTTATAAAACATATTGAGTACGTCAAATGCTTTCAGAAGTCCTGCAGTAAACTTGTTTACCTTGGTTTAATACAGCATTTCTAAAATATTTTTGACTACAGAAGACTTTATTTTTGTACAAAATCTGTGAATGTCACATGGGATATAATAGACTTCATAGAACACAATTTGAAAAGGTCTGGTCTAATTCAATAATCTTATTTTGCAATTGACATAAAAATCAAAGAAAATACCTAGCTTAATTAATATTGCACAGTTTCTCATTGGAAAGGTAGGGGATTAGAAGTTTGGTCCATGCTTTTTCCACCTTACCATGACGCTTCCTAGGAATGAAATTTTCTTTGTTTTACTTTATTACAGACACTTAAAAAGAGATTGTGAAGCATAATTTATTTTGTGAATGCCACATCACAAGTTTAACTTTAGATAATTCAGAGGATAAATTACATAATCAACATAAGGTCTGTCTTGAAAGCTAGAATAATCTAAAATATAATTGTATAAATTATCAGTTATAAAATATACATTTAGTATTTCTGTATTATACTTTGTATTATGTAAAACATTTTGTATTAGTCTGTTCTCATGCTGCTAATAGAGATATACCCAAGGCTGGGTAATTTATAAAAGAAAGAGGTTTAATTTACTCACAGTTCCACGTGGCTGGGGAGGCCTCACAATCACGGTGGAAGTCGAATGAGGAAGAAAGTTACATCTTACATGGCTCCAAGAGAGCATGTTCAGAGGAACTGTCCTTTTATAAAATCATCAGATCTCATGAGACTTATTCACTATCACGAGAACAGCACAGGAAAAACCTGACACTATGATTCAATTGCCTCCCACTGGGTCCCCCAGTGACTCATGGGGATTATGGAAACCACAGTTCAAGGTGAGATTTGGGTGGGGACACAGCCAAACCATATCATATTTGATGGTATCATTAGAAATTATAATAACTTAATCTATAACTCCACGTTGATTGTCCAAAATAGATCATCTGGCTATCTTAAATTAGGGGATTTTTAACAAAACAAAGTTTTAGTTTTATATTTTGGGGAAGAGAATGCCTCCTGTCCACTAGTGTGTTTGGTTATCTTGTTGAAGAATTAGCACAAATCATCCTCTCACTGTATTCCTACAAGTGCAAAAAGTGTTTTTAGTAGAGGAATTCTGCTTTGTTTTGTTTTGCTTTTGTTTTTTATAGACAGTGGAGACAAAAAAAAATGGTAGTTATTTGGTGCAAAGGTGTACAATTAAGCAATTTGCTATTCTCTGTTTTTCTGACCTCTTACCACAAATACTAGTCACAAAAGCTAACTATATTTTGATTACTTTTTAAAAAAATAAATAAAGAAAACAAACATAGAAACAAAAAAGGGGGTGGGGATGTAAAATAGCTCAATAATAAAGAGAACAGCAGCAAACTCTCACTGCTCTTTGAAAAAAATAGTTTTAACAAAGTAAGCAGGAATCATTTTCTCTGGCTGAATATTGATTCCCCAGCGTGCTCTCAGTAAGTAATTAGAATGGCCCACTGAATATCAGCATCAGCTTGTTTATTCTCATTATTTTATCATTTTAAAAACCCTCTAGGTGATGAGACATGCAGTATAGAACATAATTACCATTATTAGCATACTAATTGGACACAAAAATAGGCCAACTACAAGGTAGCCAACTGAATAATTTCACATTAATCAAACACCATAGTGAATAAGCCTATTGTTAAATTGACAGCTACCATAATTGGCAATATTTTGCAGTGAAATATCAGAATTTCCTTGTAATATCTCTCCAGTGTCATATAATTTAGTAATTTCCCATGTTCCAATCTTCAAATGTGTATGTCTACCTCAGGTTCAAGAAAGCATTATGATCAGAATTCTAGTCTTTTCACAACTGGCCTAAGTGTTTAAAGAGAAGCTTTTTAGCCTTCAGCAAGAGATGTGGGTGATAATGCAACAATACAGCTACCAATTTAGTCACTTATTGCTGAGTATCAAGTTTTATTTCTAAATATGTATTGTTCCAAATTCAAAAGACTCTTGACCACATTAACAGTATCTTGCAGATGGTATATTTTATAAAAGTGCAAATATGATACCTGGTAGTGACCATTTACTTAACATTGTAACATTTTTTATGCATTATCAGTTATAAACTCTAATTGTTTCATGCCAGCAGTATTTTTTTTTCTTTTCTGCAGATAAATAAAGATGATCTAGACTAAAATTCTTGTTCAGTAGAAGAGACTCTATATGAGGACTCAGAATGGATAGAAGATGCCCTTTTTCTGGCCTCCTGTGATGGCACTTTTATTAGATACCCTGCCTATTCAAATATCACTAATGGCCACCAGCTGCCCTCAGGAGTCGGCTTTCAATTGTGCACCATTTAAAACCTTCCACAGTATGACCCCAGCAGGTCTTTTACACTGATCCCCAAAATAAACCCTCTGTTCTAATCAGCCAATCTCCTCTATGCCAACCATACATGTTATAATCCTCTGATGTATATCTCCTGCACATGTTTTCTCCTCTTGGATAACTTGCACACCCTTCTTTTACACTTCTGAAAATCCTCTTTTTCTCAAAGATTAAGTCAAAGCCATCCTCCATGAAAAATTTCTTGACTACTGACACCAGGAATCATCTTTGCTATTTCTAAAGTTATATCATCTTTACTATTTCTTTTGCACACATTTATTTACTCAGAAAACACTGAGCACCTATTAAATGCCAGTCACAGTATTTGGCAACAAAAGAACAAAGATGTCTCTGACATAGTTCCTTCCTGAAGTTTCACAAGTACGGTTTTATCAAATTTACTTACTTCAGCTTCGCTAACTTTCTTTCCTCCTCCATCATTCATTTTCTTTATTAGCACCTTTGACTGATTCCTCTAGAGCATGGACATCTGTTCCTATATTGGCTTCTGGACCTGGGTCTGACATTGAACTTTATTTTGTTCCTTCAATTGTCTGTACTTGTTTTTCCATTTATAAAATGAAGGAGATGAACTAGGTGAATAGTCTACATATTTAGCTGGACTTAAGAATCATTGTGTAGCATTTTAAATGTACAAGGGGTTGGATTAGAGCAACGTTTCCCAATTTTGGTTGCACATTAAAATTCTATGGGAAGCTTTAAAAACTGTTGAGCCACCCACAAAGAACAAGTTATTCAATTTCTGGGATGTCAGTATTTTCTAAAAGGCTAACCTAGGTAAATTTAATGTGTCGGTGTTTTCTAACAGGCTGAACCAAGTGAATTTAATGTACAGTTGAGAACAACTGAACTTTCTGATTCTGATTTGTAGGACCTTATACTTTAAAAAACATTAAAGTAATTTAAAAGTAATTTATAAGACTTTAGCAAGTCCATAACATTGAATATTAAGAAGGCAGTAACACTAATGTGTGGAGCAAGACATTTTTTAAAATGTGTTTCAGGACTTGGTGAAACTCTATGACAATTTTGAAACAAGAAAATGTAACATTACCTTTATGTATTATCAGGCTTAATCAACATAACCGTTTTCTAAGTTAACACATGGTCTAATTCACTTAGGAGATTAAACAAATATTAGACATTTAATTGTGACTTATGAAAGAGATACAAGATTCAAGAATAGGCACAAATCCCATTTCTGACAGAAAACATTGAACTTTTGCAACATTTCACTCTTGGGGTTTAGCTTTTCGTCATCTATTTGTGTTACATTAAAAAAGAGTCCTTGGATGAGTCTTTGGCCTGAATATAGCTCTGCAGCTAGATCATACCTAACTTGCAAACCTCACAGGAGAGATCTGTGAAATGCATCTCATAGCTAGCTATAAGAAGTGTATCGGTTGTGATGTTGGCCCAAATGCTATAACAGATATCTAGAATCAAAGTGATAGTCGCTTAGAGGCAATAAAAGTTGTTTTTATCTCATGCAAAGTTTGTCTTTATACTCCAGGGCTGATATGGTAACTCTACAACTATTACAGACCTATTATACTTCCAAATTGTTGCATCTACAGCCTAAAAATGCAGCTTTCATGTTTTGGCCTGAAATGGCTGTCTCAGCTCCCATTTATTGTATTCACATCCCATCTAGTAGGAAGGAGAAAATGTGAAAAATGGAGAATATTATTTATCCTTAAGGGGAATACCTCAGCTATTGCACACATCACTTTTCTCACATCTCATGGCCAGAACTTAGCCATGTGGCCAGATATTGCTGTAAGTGAGGCTTACAAATGTGGTGTTCGGCTGAGACGCAGTATGCTCAAATAACAATTTTGCTAGTACATAAGAAGTTGGGGAAAATTGTTAATTTCTGTCAGAGACAGAATGTTGTAATAACTTGACCAATTATTTCCTTTACTAAGGTCCTTCAATGTTCATAGCTAAGGACAGATTAACTCTTTATTTCCGTCCTCAGCTGGGCTCCCTACTCTCCACACTCACATTATCACCACCTATAAAGTCACCTTCACTATAGTCTCTGACACCAATCAATTTTATTTTTATTTATTTATTTATTTATTTATTTATTTATTTATTTTTGCTACTAATCAAACTATTTTTTCTTTTGGAGCCATTCTACCTACAACTAATGAAGTTGTTGGGTCTAGGTGACTTAACTTTTCTGATTTTGGGCAGGTGGTACATGAACACATAGCTTAAGATCAATTAATTTGATTCTCCAACTTGAGACTATGAATATAAATCAGGGGAAATAAAGAAGTAGAAATGCTTTAGAGTTAATTTGGCATATGTCAGTGGTAACTTTTATGCTATCAGTGAAATTCAGTATTCAGTGGTGGCTATAGTGATAGTGTTACCCTAACTATGTTTGACCTTGGCTGTATTTCCTGTTTTCTTTGGTTTCTGACATTTTTCTTTGCTTGGTAGTGGGTAGTTACTATTTAATGAATACAGAGTTTTAGTTTTGCAAGATGAAAAAATGTTTCAAGATAGATGGTGGTGACAGTTGCTCAGTAATATAAATGTACCTAATGCTAATAAATTGTACTCATAAAAAAGGTTAAGATGGTAGAGTTTATATGTATTTTACAAATTTTTTAAGAAATAAAAAAGAAATAAAAACATTTTCAGGTTTAACAAAATCTGAAGAAGATTATCACCAACAGACCACTTTTCCACAAAAAGCTAAAGATGCTCCTTAAACTTGAAACAAAAAGTCAGTAACTAGAAGTTGTACAAAGAAATTAAAAAATCTCTGCTGAAAGCCAACATTACTATATTTTGGTTTTTAATTGAACTTTTTATCCCTTTAATAATATGAAAGAAAAATCCATAAAAAATAATTATAGTGGGCATACAATATAAAATTACATGATTTGTGACAACAACATAATGGAGGAGCAGATCTTATTAGAAGCAAAATGTTTGCTAATGAAGCTAAGTTGGTCTCAATTGAATCTAGATTGCTATAAATGTAAGTTGTTAATTGTGATTCTCATGGTAACCATTAGGAAAATATCTAAAAAATACACTCAAAAGGAAATGAGAAGATAATAAATGATGCATTTAAAAAATCAACTAAACACAAAAACATATTGGAGACAATGAGAAACAAAAAAGGTATAACACACACAGAAAATAAATAGCAAAACAGCAGAAATAAATCTTCCCTTAACATTATATTTTTGTAAATTAATTAAACTCTGAAATCAAAAGTCAGAAATTGGCAGAATTGAATTACATTAAAACATGATCCAACTGTATGCTGTCTACAAGTTATTCACTTTAGATTATAAGTGCAAATAGGTGAAAACTGAAAGAATAAAAAACATTTCATGAAAATAGCAACCAATAGAGAACTAGAGTACTATATTAATCTCAGCCAAAATAGATTTTAAGGCAAGATCTGTTGCAAGATCAAATAAATACATTGTATATTGTAAGAGTCACTATAGAAAGAAAATATACTAATTGTAAATATATTTGCACCAAACTTCACAGTCACGTTATACAAAGTAAACATTGACAAAATTGAAGGCAGAAAAGAGAGTTCTATGATAATAATTGGAAACTTCAATGCCCTATTTTTCATAATGGATAGATAGTAGGTTGAAGGAGAGTTAGAGAACTTGACTAACACTATAAACCAATCAGATGTAGTAGATATATATCAAACATTTATAGTAAAATAGTAGATACACAATTCTCTCAGAAACAAATGGAATATTCTCCAGGATAGACCACATTTTAGAATACAAAACAAGCCTCTATGGATTTTAAGGAGTAGATATCATACAGAGTATCTTCTCTGACCACAATGGAATGAAGCTAGAAATTAATTGCAGGAGTATAACTAAAAAAATCACACGTGTCAAAATCAAACAACATAATCTTGAACAACCAATGGGTCAAAAAAGGTATTCACAAGGGAAATTAGAAAACACTTCGAGATCGAGGCTGGGTGGGGTGGCTCGTGTCTGTAATCCTAGCACTTTGGAAGGCTGAGGTGGGTGGATTACTTGAGGTCAGGAGTTTAAGACCAGCCTTGCCTACATGGTGAAACCTTGTCTCTATTAAAAATACAAGCCAGGTATGGTGGCATGCACCTGTAATCCTAGGTACTTGGGAGGCTGAGGTGAGAGACTCTTTTGAATCCAGGAGGTGGAGGTTGCAGTGAGCATAGATCATGCAAGAGAAAGACCCTATTAGAAGAAGAAGAAGAGGAAAGAAGAAAGAAAGAAAAAGAAGAATGAAAGAAAAGAAGAAGGGAAGAAAAAGAAAGAAGGAAAGAAGGAAAGAAAAGAAAGAAAGAAAGAAAGAAAGAAAGAAAGAAAGAAAGAAAGAAAGAAAGAAAGAAAGAAAGAAAGAAAGAAAGAAAGAAAGAAAGAAAGGAGGAAAGGAAGGAAGGAGGAAAGGAGGAAAGGAGGAATGGAGGAAAGGAGGAAGGAGAAAGGGAGGAAGGGAGGAAGGAAAACACTTAAAGATCAATAAAAACTAAAACAAACATATCAAAACTTATGAGATAGTAAAGGCAGGACTCAGAGGGAATTTTACAGCAGTAAATGCCTACATTAAGCAAAAATAATGGTCTCAAGTTAATACCCTAACTATGCAGATTAAGGAACTAGAAAAAAATAGAACTTCAAGTTAAACCCAAGGGTTGAATTAAAAAAAAATTATAGCTGAGATAGGTGAAATAGGTTATGGAAAAACAATAGAGAAATCGGTGCAATCAAAAGTTGGTTCTTCAAGAAGACCAACAAAAATGACAAACCTCTAGCTAGACTGGTGGAAAAAAAGGGAGAAAAGATACAAATGAGTAAAACAAGAAATGATATTGGGAGCATTACTATTTGGGACCTTACAGATATAAAAGTCAATTGTAAGACAATACTGTGTACAACTATATGTAAACAAAATAGATGACCTAGATGAAGCGGACAAATTATTAGAAAGCCATAATTTGTTAAAACTGACTCAAGAAGAAATGGAAAATATGAATAGTCCAATAATAAAAAACTGAAACAGTTCTAACTCCTTTTTCTTGTTCCCAAAGTAAAGCCCAGAAACATGTGGCTTTCTTGGTAAATACTATCAAACATTTAAAGAATTATTGCCAATCCTTATTAATCTTTTGCAAATGATACAAGAGAAGGGACTACTTTTTAACTAATTTCATAAGACAATCTTTTTTTTTTTTTTTTTTTGAAATTGAATCTCACACTATTGCCCAGGCTGGAGTGCAGTGGCACAATTTCAGCTCACTGCAATCTTAGCCTCCTAGGTTCAAGTGATTCTCTTGCCTCAGCCTCCCACGTAGCTGGTATTATAGGCGCCTGCCAGCATGCCCAGCTAATTTTTGTATTTTTAGTAGAGATGGGGTTTCACCATATTGACAAGGCTGGTCTTGAACTACTGACCTTGTGATCTGCCTGCCTCGGCCTCCTAAAATGCTGGGATTACAGGTGTAAGCCACCGCACCCAGACAGGCTATCATTATTCTGATGCAAAAACCAGGTAAACTCCTCACAGAAAATTACACATCAATATCACTAATGAATATAGATACAATTTCCTCAAAATACACTTGAAAAAAAGACTCAAAAGCATGCAAAGAGGATAATGTCACCATGACTTAGTTGAATTTATCACAAGAATGAAAGGATGTTTTAAGAAAATTAATAGAATGAAGAACAAAAAAGCATATGATCATCCTGATTGATAGAGAACAATCATTTGACAGCATTAAACACCCTTTCATGATAAAAACACATGGAAAACTAATACTGTAAGGAAACTTCCTCAACATAATAAAGGGCCTTTTGAAAGACCCACGGCTAACATCCTACTCAATAATGTCATACTGAAAGTTTTCCTCCTAAGATCAGGGACAAGACAAGGATGTCCATTTTTACCTCTTCCATTTAATATTGCACAGAAGTTCTAGACAGAGCAATTAGGCAAGGTAATAAAAAAATTAAAAGCTTCCAAATTGTAAAGAAAGAAATAACTTAGCATGTCCACAAATATTGAAATGTCCACTAAAAAAACTTTTTAATATATTTAAGAATTTATGCAACATTCCAGGGTACAAGATCAGTACACAGAATCAGTTTAGTTTCTATGTACCAGCAATGAACAAGAAAGAAGTTTTTTAAATTTATTTTTACAATTTAAAAATTTTTTAAATTATTAAAATTTAGTAATAAATGTAACTAAGACACGGAAACACTTGTATGGAAACAACAACACAACATTGCTGAAAGATGTTAAAGACCTAAAAATATGAAAAGAAAATTCTGTTCTCATGGATTGAAAGACTTAATATTGTTAAGATATCAATAAAACCCAAATAAATCTATAGTCAATGTCTCTAATAACATCTCAATGCCTTTTTTTCCAGAAATGAATAAAATTGATCATTAAAATTGCATAGAATTGTAAGGGTCCCCGAATAGCCAAAACAATCTTGAGAAGGGACGATAAAGTTGGAAGAACCACAGTTGTTAATTTCAAAACATACCCCAAAGGTAACTGGCATAGGACAGATATCTAGTGCTATGGACTAGAACTGACTATCCAGAATAAACTCATATATCAATTACTATTGATTTTCAACATTGCCAAGTTCATTCAATGGGGGAAATAACAGTCTGTTTAACAAATTTTCATAGGAGAGCTGCATATTCACTTGCCGAAGTAGACACCTATGCCACTCCAGATATAAAAATTAACTCGAAATGTATCAATGACCCAATTTTAAGAGTTAAAATAATAAAAGTTCGTTGGAAGAAAACACAGGGGTAAGTCTTCATGGTTTGGGGTTTGGCAATGGTTTTTTAGATATGACACCAAAAGCATGAGCAGCAAAAGAAACAAATAGATAATTTGGACTTTAACAAAATTTAAAAATTTGTGCATCAAAGAACATTATCAACAAAGTGAAAACCCACAGAATAAAAGAAAATATTTGCAATATCAATCAAAAGTCTAGTATCAAGAAAATATAAAGACAAATAAGACAAACATTCCAATTAAAAATGGGACTAAAACATAAAAAGATGCTTAATATCATTAGTCATTAGAAAAATGCAAATTAATACCCCAAGCAGATACTGTTTCACTCCCATTAGGAATGAAAATAAGTGTTGACAGAGATGTGGAAAATTTGGAACACTCATACATTGCTATCGGAATGTTTAACAGTTTTCTCACTGTGGAAAATAACTTGGTAGTTCCTCCAAAAGTTGAGCATAGAATTACCACATGACCCGGTAATTCTACTTCTGGTGTATACTAAAATAATTTAAAATAGATACTCAAACAAGCACATGTAAAGACATCTTCATAGCAGCACTATTTACAATAGCCAAAATGTAGAAACGTCCCAACTGTTTATGAATAGAACAATGAAAGACAAATTGTGTTATGTACACACAAGGGAATATTATTTAGCCATATAAATAAGTTAATCTCTGATAACAGTTAAAGCATGGATGAACCTCCACAATGATATGCTAAATATTAGAAGTCAGCCATAAAAGATCACCTATTGTATGACTCCATTTACATGAAATATCTATTAGAGAATGAAAAAATTCATAGAGAGAGAATACAAATGGTGGTTTCCAGGGTCTTGAGACAGGGGAGAATTGGGAAAACTGCTTAATGGGTGAGGTATTTTTCTTTGGAATGACAGAAATATTTCAGAACTATATAGGGATGATGATCACATGAAGTTGTGAATGTAATAGATGCCACTGAGTTGTTTTTAATAATGGCTAATTTTATTTTACATGAACCGCACCTCAATGAAATATTTAAAAAACAGTTTTGTACTTTAGAAGGAAGTCTTCTACCATTATTCGTAGTAATAAGTGCACTTAATTAAAAGAGGAAACATTTACCTGAACATTTAAAGTTTTCCATGTCACTGGATAGGTAAGCAGGCAAAAAATATATAGTTATGATTTTGGCTAAAATTATTGATCCTGACTCCTACTACTCAATGGTTACAGAGAAAAAATATGGTCAAAATTCAAGTGATATCTTGTATTTTTTTCTCAAAAAAAATATATATGCAGTGGTAAAAGTTAATGGAAAATTACTCTAACAATTTAAGCTAACAAACCATGGTGAGTAATATAAAAAGAGCAATCACAACTTATCATTCATTTCCGTGGCAGAGGTAGCAACATCCAGTTTTTAACAACAGTGGCAGTGATATCTTTTTTTTTTTTTAATTATACTTTAAGTTATAGGGTACATGTGCATAACGTGCAGGTTTGTTACATATGTATACCTGTGCCATGTTGGCGTGCTGCACCCATCAACTCGTCAGCACCCATCAACTCGTCATTTACATCAGGTATAACTCCCAATGCAATCCCTTTCCCCTCCCCCCTCCCCACGATAGGCTCCGGTGAGTGATGTTCCCCTTCCTAAGTCCAAGTGATCTCATTGTTCAGTTCCCACCTATGAGTGAGAACATGCGGTGTTTGGTTTTCTGTTCTTGCAATAGTTTGCTGAGAATGATGGTTTCTAGCTGCATCCATGTCCCTACAAAGGACACAAACTCATCCTTTTTGATGGCTGCATAGTATTCCATGGTGTATATGTGCCACATTTTCTTAATCCAGTCTGTCACTGATGGACATTTGGGTTGATTCCAAGTCTTTGCTATTGTGAATAGTGCCGTAATAAACATACGTGTGCATGTGTCTTTATAGCAGCATGGTTTCTAATCCTTTGGGTATATACCCAGTAATGGGATGGCTGGGTCATATGGTACTTCTAGTTCTAGATCCTTGAAGAATCGCCATACTGTTTTCCATAATGGTTGAACTAGTTTACAATCCCACCAACAGTGTAAAAGTGTTCCTATTTCTCCACATCCTCTCCAGCACCTGTTGTTTCCTGACTTTTTAATGATTGTCATTCTAACTGGTGTGAGATGGTACCTCATTGTGGTTTTGATTTGTATTTATCTGATGGCCAGTGATGATGAGCATTTTTTCATGTGTCTGTTGGCTGTATGAATGTCTTCTTTTGAGAACTGTCTGTTCATATCCTTTGCCCACTTTTTGATGGGGTTTTTTGTTTTTTTCTTGTAAATTTGTTTGAGTTCTTTGTAGGTTCTGGATATTAGCCGTTTGTCAGATGAGTAGATTGCAAAAATTTTCTCCCATTCTGTAGGTAGTGGCAGTGATATCTTAATCATGCTGCTCAAATGGTATGGCCTAATTTGTAACTTCTGCCACCTGGCTTCTTTTGGTACTTGCCTGTTCTCCCAAGTCTGATTATCCAGTTTTCCAGCCCTATTCTGCTTATAATGACCAAAGTGACTTCCTGTCGTTTGCCACTAACAAACTTGATTGGACAAGAGTATCTGCACTTTCCCAACCTAGCCTACCATCAAACTCCAGATTTTACTGTTTAGGTTCCCTCTTTGCATTTCCTCTAGTCAGTTACTTTTACATCTATCACCCGCTTTCCTCCTTGTATCCTTATTTTCTGAAACTCTTTGATATATAGTGTTTAGATCATTTCTCTTCTGTTCCTCTGGTCCTATTGAGTGCTCAAAATATAGCCCCCAGGGGGCAGGGGCAAGGCCCTGGAGTAAATGGAACAAGGTTCACTAACAGATATTGTACTTACACACACACACACACACAAACACACACACGACTCCACTTCCCTATGCATAGTCCTACATCATGGAAAAACTGTTGATCTATACTTCTCAATGTACATGTATATTTAAGGACACTTTATGCACTGCCAAATCTCTATTAAAAATTATATTAATACTTCAGGTAACCATTAGTGGCTATAAAAATCTGACAATACTCTAGACACTTGCAATCCAGTAGAATAAAACCAAAGCAATCAACCAAACAAACAAACAAAATAGGAAAACTTTCTGAAGCCACTTTCTCTTCCATTTACAGACAAAATCTTAAATATGGCCAACAGTTGATCAGGTCACAGAAAGGTTACTTAAACATCTGTTGTAGCCGAAACTATGTCATATCAAGTCTCCTTAAAACAGTAGTGTCTTTTGAGATATTATTAAATACCCCAAGATAAAAAAGGAATTATATTTTAAAAGCTTGAGAAATGCTGAGTTTAAAACTGTACAACAGTTGTTCTTACTCTAGAACTTATCAAATTATTTAATATATCAATGTGTGATGTAAACACCAAGGAAAGAAGTGGAATATCCAGCTGTTTCTTAAATATATTTGATGATATTTTTTTCTTACACAGCCCATTAATTGAGACCAACTGAAAACACTTGTGTTCTGATGAATATGGATTGTAAAGTCTATGTGATTTTAAACACCTACATAGCGTTTTCCCTGCTAAAATGACTGACCCTTTTGATACTGGAGAGAAAGAATACCAGAATAATGTTTGGGATTTACCCTAAAAAAGAGAAAACAGAGCCAGGTCTTCCCCTCTGAGTACCTCCATCCGTCTACTTTACTCAGAGGTTTTTGTAAGGCAATTTCTGCAACAACAACAAAAATCCATTCTGTACTCTCGTACTCTCATGCTGTTTCACCATTCAAGAGGTAGAGTCTATTTTCCTTTTTTCTTGATAGTAGGGAGCCTTGTGACTTCCTTTGACCAACAGACTGCCGTGGAAGTGACTCTGTACCAGTTCTAAACCTAACCTTTAAGACTGTTAATAGCTTCTGATTTCCCTCTCTTAGGAGCTAGCCATCATAAAAAGAAGTAGGTACACCGTGCTAAAGAGAAAAGTTATTTTGAGAAAAACAGGTCCTGGAAAATTAGAGACTACACTGGGAAAAGAGAGAGTCCAAGGTAGCCCCCAATCATTTCACACAAGCTGAGGCACTAAATATATGAGTAAGACCATTTTGTATCTTCCATCTAGAGTTGAGCTTCTCAAGCAAATACTATGTAGAAAGGAGACCGTCCCTTCTGAGCCCTACCCAAATTCCAGAATCGTGAGTAAGTAAATGACTTTTACTGTTTTAAGATAGTAAGTTTTGGGGTATATTTTTATGTAGCAATAAATAGCTGAGAGAGTTACTTTTCCTTTTAGAAAATTAACTGGACTGATCAACACCTACCCCTTGAAAATATCCACTGTGCTATCCAAAAAGTGATATTTTGACATAAAATTACTAGAAATAAAATTATTTGAACAGTAATATGGCTTCTTCAATAGAAAATAACAGTATAAAATGGACGTTCATGAAAATTAAAGCAGACCTTTCCAACGTGTCTATCTGACGAGCAAAGGATTCTTAGCTAATAGGGGAAATAAGGGCTATTAAACTTGGAACCACATAATAATATTTCTATGACTAGCCTCATATATATAGAAAGAGAAAGCCGATGATTTCTCACACAAGGAGGAGATATGAGCCTATGAGAGATTCATATCTTTTTATAAGCTCAGTTAATCAAATGCCTCTTGTTTGAGGCTTCTTTTAAAGAAAACACTCTCTGGCGTCGGCAATTGTCCAATATGCTTTAATACTTAACGTCCTCAAGCAAGGAACTCAAGGGATTTTTCAGACTAGTGATTTCTGTTTCACAGTGCACTTTGAGAAACTGATAAACAATGCCAATGCACTTCCTAGAAAAATGTCCATACAGACATTCCCAATTTTGCATTTGATTGTAGAGGATTAATAGAATAGCTTAACTCCAATCATATTGCCTCTAGTCATCCATGGAGATTGGGGATGGGTCACAAACCACAGATTAAGGACCCCTTTCTAAATCTGAGGTAAATTTTGCTTAAATGCAGTTATCTAAAATAAAGCAAAATGAGAAAACTTGAGTGTGTCAAGTGGCACAATTTTTTTGGAAGATAATTGTATAATGTACATAGAAGGCTTTAGAATTTCCCAGTAGCAATTCTGCTTCAATCAACGTTATTTGTAAGATCAGTAATTTGATTAGAATTTATATAAAAATACTATCATCACAGGCCAAAAAAATGGAAAATATAGTAAATATTCACAAAAAGAATTGGTTAAATAAATTATAAAACGTTCATACTATGAAGTATTATGAGGCTATTAAAATGGTATTTCTGAAGTATTTTAAATGACATGAAAAGATGTTCACACTATAATGTTAAATGAATAAAATGAGATAAAAACCTGTAAATACATTAAAAGATCTACTATGTTTTATATGCCATCTTTGTGTGTGTATTCAAATTTATATAGAAGTCTATGCAATATTGAAATTAAATATGGCAAAATATTAAAATTGGTCTCTGGGCCGGGCGCGGTGGCTCAAGCCTGTAATCCCAGCACTTTGGGAGGCCGAGGCGGGTGGATCACGAGGTCAGGAGATCGAGACTATCCTGGCTAACATGGTGAAACCCCGTCTCTACTAAAAAAAAATACAAAAAACTAGCCGGGCGTGGTGGCGGGCGCCTGTAGTCTCAGCTACTTGGGAGGCTGAGGCGGGAGAATGGCATGAACCCGGGAGGCGGAGCTTGCAGTGAGCCGAGATCACGCCACTGCACTCCAGCCTGGGAGACACAGCGAGACTCCATCTCAAAAAAAAATAAAAAAATAAAAAAATAAAAAATAAAATAAAATAAAATTGGTCTCTGGATGATGAGATAATGGACAATAGAATTATAGATAATTTAAATTTAATTTTATTAGTTTTATTTTTATACATTAATTTAGTTGTACATTTGAGTAACATTGGATTGAATAACACTTGTGTACACACACACAAACACACACACACACAAACATCAACATTGAGAGAGAAAGAACAAGGCCCCATCCCCAGATATTTTGATTTTATAATTCTAGAGTGGGTCCCAAACATCTGTATCAAAAAAAAAAAAAAAAAGGGAGATATATTTTGATTCTGATGCATAGACAAGGTTTACAAGCTTTGCTTTATGGTATTTTCTATAATTTAAGTGTATCATCTGTATGAGAATATATATATATAGTGCTCTGATCATGTTGAAAATAAGGAATATTTTCAATACCAGCCTGAGGAAAACATGCAAAAAAGGCATAAATATGTCTTTAGTATTGTTCTCAATATCACTTTTTGAATCCTTATCTTGCTCCTGACAGTCTTTGTCACCGTTACCCATGTAATTTTCTGGAAAAATCAGGACTCCATGCTCAATACACTCTTAACAAACCATGTGAGAACTCAGCAGAGAATGTTTTATGCTGAGATTTCCCAACATATATTGCCCAAAACATTAGCTCAGCAGGTTGTTGTTAGTGGGCATTTCAAGAAAACAAGATTTCAAAACCAAGTATGTTTGAGGAATACTGAGTTAAAAAAAAAAAAAGTAAACACATCTATTTAATGAAACACTCTTTAAAAGATGTAACGTACTAGATACCTTGTAAGTCATGTTGAGGATCGAAGAGTAGACTGTAATGTGTAATGTTTCCAAACTTATTTGGCCACGGAAACCCCTTTTAATCAGTAATATCTTGAGATACTAACTAGAGTTCCAAAGAAGGCAGTTAGAAAAGCATTACTTGCCGTTTCTCCCTTTTTCTCAAAACTAATTTTATTGGAAACTCTGAAAGTCTGCAAACCTTTATATTTTAAAAGAATAAATGTGTTATGGTGCAACTTTGGTTCCTGTGAGAGGTTAATGAGGGAGGTGTTGTGGAGCAGGAGACTTCCCAACTACTGTGAGAATTACACTTAGAGCCTTTCCTGCTGATTCACAAGGTTAGCTCTGGTGTTTGGTTTCACCTGTAATCTAAACAACTGAGGTCAATACAGTCTGTGTCCTAATGGAATATCTGCATAGAGAAAAATGTGTTCTTGTCTGCACTCAAACCAGAGTTAAGCTGTTTAGTGCTGTGTGGTGCTATAAAGCCACAGATTGCCTCAAGTGAGCTCCCTTGTGAATCAACCTCAAAGAATTTGCTTTCCACACAAGAAAACAGATTTTAAACATGAAGAATAGACCTGTTAGTTCTAATCCTCTACCAAATGAATCACCCTCTGAGTAATCATGAGATCAAATGAGAATACCTCCTAACTTTCCCCCAAGGACAAATAACCACAGAAAGGGGAGAGATGCTAAAATTTAGTTCCCCTGAAAACTGTCCAAATACATGCCCTTAACAAAGACTTTTGACATGTTCTGTAGGTGTTTTCTAGTCTTACATGTCAACTCAGTGATATCTAGACTTGCACTGAATAAATGGAATCTTGCATAAGGGTTTTCTTGATTCCGGGTATATAGATACATGAAACATGTAGGTATTTATCCTTTTATGTTTGGCAGAATAAGAACGGCATTCCTAATTTTTTTTTATTATACTTTAAGTTCTGGGATACATGTGCAGAACATGCAGGTTTATTACATAGGTATACATGTGCTATGGTGGTTTGCTGCACCCATCAACCCATCATCTACATTATTTCTCCTAATGCTATCCCTCACCTAGCCACCCACCCACCAACAGGCCCTGGTATGTGATGTTCCCCTCCCTGTGTCCATGTGTTCTCATTATTCAACTCTTGCTTATGAGTGAGAACATGCAGTGTTTGGTTTTCTGTTCCTGTGTCAGCTTGCTGAGAATGATGGTTACCAGCTTCATCCATGTCCTGGAAAAGCACATAAACTCATCCTTTTTTATGACTGCATACTATTCCATAGTGTATATGTACCACATTTTCTTTATCCAGTCTATCATTGATGAGCATTTGGGTTGGTTCCAAGTCTTTGCTATTGTGAATAGTGTTGCAATAAACAGACGTATGCATGTGCCTTCTTAGTAGAACAATTTGTAATCCTTTGGGTGTTTACCCAGTAATGGGATTAAAGGGTCAAATGGTATTTCTGGTTCTAGAACCTTCAGGAATCACCACACTGTCTTCCACAATGGTTGAACTAATTTACACTCCCACAATGGTGTAAAAGCATTCTTATTTCTCCACATGCTCTCCAGCATCTGTTGCTTCCTGATTTTTTAATGATCGCCATTGTAACTGGCATGAAATGGTGTCTCATTGTGGTTTTGATTTGCATTTCTCTAATGACCAGTGAAGATGAGCTTTTTTTCATATGTTTGTTGGGTGCATAAATGTCTTCTTTTGAGAAGTGTCTGTTCATATCCTTTGCCCACTTTTTGATTTTTTATTTATTTTTTATTTTTTGTAAATTTGTTTAAGTTCCTTGTAGATTCTGGGTATTAGCCCTTTGTCAGTTAGATAGATTGTAAAAATGTTCTCCCATTCTATAGGTGCCTGTGTACTCTGATGATAGTTCCTTTTGCTGTGCAGAATCTTTTTAGTTTAATTAGATCCCATTTGTCAATTTTGGCTTTTGTTGTCATCGCTTTTGCTGTATTAATCATGAAGTATTTGCCCATGCCTATGTCCTGAATGGTATTGCCTAGGTTGTCTTCCAGGGTTTCTATGTTTTTATGGTTTTAGGTCTTATGTTTAATTCTTTAATCTATCTTGAGTTAATTTTTGTATAAGGTGTAAGGAAGGGGTTGAGTTTCAGTTTTCTGCATGTGGCTAGCCAGTTTTCCCAAAACCATTTATTAAATAGGGAATCCTTTCCACATTGCTTTTCTTTGTCAGGTATGTAGAAGATAAGATGGTTGTAGATGTGTGGCACTATTTCTGAGCTCTCTGTTCTGTTCCATTGGTCTATATATCTGTTTTGGTATGAGTACCATGCTGTTTTGGTTACTACAGTCTTGTATTATAGTTTGAAGTCAGGTAGCATGATGACTCCAGTTTTGTTCTTTTTGCTTAGGATTGTCTTGGCTATACGAGCTCTTTTTTGGTTTCATATAAAATTTAAAGAATTTTTTTCTAATTATGTGAAGAAAGTCAATGGTAGCTTGATATTAGACAGATCGATGAGACAGAAAATTCACAAAGATATTCAGGAATTGAACTCAGCTCTGGATCAAGAGGACCTAGTAGATATCTACAGAACTCATGACCCCAAATCAACAGAATATACATACTTCTCAGCATCACATAACACTTATTCTAAAATTGACCACATAATTGGAAGTAAAACACTCCTCAGCAAATGAAAAAGACTGGAAATCATAATGAACAATGTCTCAGACCACAGTGCAATCAAATTAGAACTCAGGATTAACAAACTCAACTCAAAACCACACAACTACAAGGTAACTGAACAAACTGCCCCTGAATGACTAGTGGGGAAATAAGGAAATTAAGGTAAAAATAAATAAGTCCTTCAAAACCAGTGAGAACAAAGACATAACGTACCAGAATCTCTGCAACACAGCTAAAGCAGTGTTTGGAGGGAAATTTACAGCACTAAATGCCCACAGGAGAAAGCAGGAAAGATGTAAAATTGAAATACTAACATCAAAATTAAAACAATCAGAGAAGCAAGAGCAAACAAATGTAACAGCTACTAGAAGACAAGAAATAACTAAGATCAAGGCAGAAATGAAGGAAATAGAGGTGAAAAAAACCCTTCAAAAAATCAAAGAATGACTGTACTGGAGCAAGATGGCCGAATAGGAACAGCTCCAGGCTCCAGCTCCCAGCGCTAGCAACACAGAAGACCGGTGATTTCTGCATTTTCAACTGAGGTACTGGGTTCATCTCACTAGGGAGTGCCAGACAATCAGTACTGGTCAGCTGCTGCAGCCTGACCAGCGAGAACTGAAGCAGGGGGAGACATTGCCACGCCAGGGAAGTGCAAGGGGGAAGGGAATCCCTTTTCCTAACCAGGGGAACAGAGACACACAACACCTGGAAAATCGGGTAACTCCCATCCCAATACTGTGCTTTACCAAGGGTCTTAGTAAAGAGGCACACCAGGAGAATACATCCCACACCTGGCCGGGAGGGTCCCACGCCCACGGAGCCTCCCTCATTGCTAGCACAGCAGTCTGCAATCTAAGGCAAGGCAGCAGCGAGTCTGGGGGAGGGGAGACTGCCATTGCTGAGGCTTAGGTAGGTAAGCAAAGCTGCTGGGAAGCTAGAACTGCATGGAGCTCACAACAGCTCAAGCAGTCCTGCTTCTCTCTGTACACTCGACCTCTGGGGACAGGGCACAGCTAAACAACAACAACAACAACAACAACAACAACAACAACAACAAAAAGCAGCAGAAACCTCTACAGATGCAAAGGACTCTGTCTGACAGCTTTGAAGAGAGCAGTGGATCTCCCAACATGGAGGTTGAGATCTGAGAAGGGACAGATTCCCTGCTCAAGTGGGTCCCTGACCCCCGGGTAGCCTAACTGGGAGACAACCCCCACTAGGGGCAGACCGACACCCCACAACTCACACGGTGGAGTACATCCCTGAGGGGAAGCTTCCAAAGCAAGAATCAGAGAGGTACACTCGCTGTTCAGCAGTATTCTATCTTTTGCAGCCTCTGCTGCTGACACCCAGGCAAACAGGGTCTGGAGTGGACCTCAAGCAATCACCAACAGACTTATAGCTGAGGGTCCTGACAGTTAGAAGGAAAACTAACAAACAGGAAGGACACTCACACCAAAACCCCATCAGTACGTCACCATCATCAAAGACCAGAAGGAGATAAAACCACAAAGATGGGGAAAAAGCAGGGCAGAAAAGCTGGAAATTCAAAAAATAAGAAAGCATCTCCCTCTGCAAAGGAACGCAGCTCATCGCCAGCAACGGATCAAAGCTGGACGGAGAATGACTTTGACGAGCTGAGAGAAGAAGGCTTCAGTCCATCAAACTTCTCAGAGCTAAAGGAGGAATTACATACCCAGCACAAAGAAACTAAAAATCCTGAAAAAAGAGTGGAAGAATTGATAACTAGAATAATTAATACAGAGAACGCCATAAACGAACTGACAGAGATGAAAACCATGACACGAGAAATAAGTGACAAATGCACAAGCTTCAGTAACCGACTCGATCTACTGGTAGAAAGATTATCAGCGATTAAGGATCAAATGAACGAAATGAAGCGAGAAGAGAAATCTAAAGAAAAAAGAAGAAAAAGAAATAAACAAAGCCTGCAAGAAGTATGGGATAATGTAACAAGGACAAATCTACGTCTGATTGGGGTGCCTGAAAGTGAGGGGGAAAATGGAACCAAGTTGGAAAACACTCTTCAGGATATCATCCAGGAGAACTTCCCCAACCTAGTAGGGCAGGCCAACATTCAAATCCAGGAAATACAGAGAATGCCACAAAGATACTCCTCGAGAAGAGAAACTCAAAGACACATGATTGCCAGATTCACCAAAGTTGAAATAAAGGAAAAAAATTTTAAGGGCAGCCAGAGAGAAACGCCGGGTTACCCACAAAGGGAAGCCCATCAGACTAACAAAAGATCTCTCAGCAGAAACTCTCCAAGCCAGAAAAGAGTGGGGGTCAATATTCAACATTCTTAAAGAAAAGAATTTTCAACCCAGAATTTCATATCCAGCCAAACTAAGTTTCATAAGTGAAGGAGAAATAAAATCCTTTACAGATAAGCAAATGATTAGAGATTTCGTCACCACCAAGCCAGCCGTACAAGAGACCCTGAAGGAAGCACTAAACATGGAAAGGAACAACCGGTACCAGCCATTGCAAAAACATGCCGAAATATAAAGACCATCGAGGCTAGGAAGAAACTGCATCAACTAACAAGCAAAATAACCAGTTAATATCATAATGGCAGGATCAAGTTCACACATAAAAATATTAACCTTAAATGTAAATGGACTAAATGCTCCAATTAAAAGACACAGACTGGCAAACTGGATAAAGAGTCAAGACCCATCAGTCTGCTGTATTCAGGAGACCCATCTCACATGCAGAGACATACATAGGCTCAAAATAAAGGGATGGAGGAAGATCTACCAAGCAAATGGAGAACAAAAAAAAAAGCAGGGGTTGCAATACTAGTCTGATAAAACAGACTTTAAACCATCAAAGATCAAAAGAGACAAAGAAGGCCATTACATAATGGTAAAGGGATCAATTCAACAGGCAGAGATTACTATCCTAAATATATATGCACCCAATACAGGAGCACCCAGATTCATAAAGGAAATCCTTAGAGACTTAAAAAGAGACTTAGACTCCCATACAATAATAATGGGAAACTTCAACACTCCACTGTCAACATTAGACAGATCAATGAGTCAGAAAGTTAACAAGGATATCCAGGAATTGAACCCATCTCTGTAGCAAGCAGAACTAATAGACATCTATAGAACTCTCCACCCAAATTCAACAGAATGTACATTGTTCTCAGCACCACAACGCACTTACTCCAAAATTGACCACATAATTGGAAGTAAAGCACTCCTCAGCAAATGTACAAGAACAGAAATTATAACAAACTGTCTCTCAGACCACAGTGCAATCAAACTAGAACTCAGGACTAAAAAACTCAGTCAAAACCACTCCACTACATGGAAACTGAACAATCTGCTCCTGAATGACTACTAGGTACATAACGAAATGAAGGCAGAAATAAAGATGTTCTTTGAAACCAATGAGAACAAAGATACAACATACCAGAATCTCTGGAACACATTTAAAGCAGTGTGTAGAGGGAAATTTATAGCACTAAATGCCCACAAGAGACAGCTGGAAAGATCTAAAATGGACACTCTAACATCACAATTAAAAGAACTAGAGAAGCAAGAGCAAACACATTCGAAAGCTAGCAGAAGGCAAGAAATAACTAAGATCAGAGCAGAACTGAAGGAGATACAAACACAAAAAACCCTCCAAAAAATCAATGAATCCAGGAGTTGGTTTTTTGAAAAGAACAACAAAATTGACAGACTGCTAGCAAGACTAATAAAGAAGAAAAGAGAGAAAAAACAAATTGATGCAATAAAAAATGATAAAGGGGATATCACCACCGACCCCACAGAAATACAAACTACCATCAGAGAATACTATAAACACCTCTACGCAAATAAACTGGAAAATCTAGAAGAAATGGATAATTTCCTGGACACTTACACTCATCCAAGACTAAACCAGGAAGAAGTTGAATCCCTGAATAGACCAATAGCAGGCTCTGAAATTGAGGCAATAATTAATAGCCTACTAACCAAAAAAAGTCCAGGACCAGATGGATTCACAGCCGAATTCTACCAGAGGTACAAGGAGGAGCTCGTACCATTCCTTCTGAAACTATTCCAATCAATAGAAAAAGAGGGAATCCTCCCTAACTCATTTTATGAGGCCAACATCATCCTGATACCAAAGCCTGGCAGAGACACAACAAAAAAAGAGAATTTTAGACCAATATCCCTGATGAACATCGATGCAAAAATCCTCAATAAAATACTGGCAAACCGGATTCAGCAACACTTCAAAAAGCTTATCCATCATGATCAAGTGAGCTTCATCCCTGGGATGAAAGGCTGGTTCAACATTCGCAAATCAAAAAACATAATCCAGCATATAAACAGAACCAAAGACAAGAACCACATGATTATCTCAATAGATGCAGAAAAGGCTTTTGACAAAATTCAACAGCCCTTCAAGCTAAAAACGCTCAATAAATTCGGTATTGATGGAACGTACTTCAAAATAATAAGAGCTATTTATGACAAACCCACAGCCAATATCATACTGAATGGGCAAAAACTGAAAAAATTCCCTTTGAAAACTGGCACAAGACAGGGATGCCCTCTCTCACCACTCCTATTCAACATAGTGTTGGAAGTTCTGGCTAGGGCAATCAGGCAAGAGAAAGAAATCAAGGGTATTCAGTTAGGAAAAGAAGAAGTCAAACTGTCCCTGTTTGCAGATGACATGATTGTATATTTAGCAAATCTCATTGTCTCAGCCCAAAATCTCCTTAAGCTGATTAGCAACTTCAGCAAAGTCTCAGGATACAAAATTAATGTGCCAAAATCACAAGCATTCTTATACACCAGTAACAGACAAACAGAGAGCCAAATCAGGAATGAACTTCCATTCACAATTGCTTCAAAGAGAATCAAATACCTAGGAATCCAACTTACAAGGGATGTAAAGGACCTCTTCAAGGAGAACTACAAACCACTGTTCAGTGAAATAAAAAAGGACACAAACAAATGGAAGAACATACCATGCTCATGGATAGGAAGAATCAATATCGTGAAAATGGCCATACTGCCCAAGGTAATTTATAGATTCAATGCCATCCCCATCAAGCTACCAATGAGTTTCTTCACAGAATTGGAAAAAACTGCTTTAAAGTTCATATGGAACCAAAAAAGAGCCCGCACTGCCAAGACAATCTTAAGTCAAAAGAACAAAGCTGGAGGCATCACGCTACCTGACTTCAAACTATACTACAAGGCTACAGTAACCAAAACAGCAAGGTACTGGTACCAAAACAGAGATATAGACCAATGGAACAGAACAGAGTCCTCAGAAATAACACCACACATCTACAGCCATCTGATCTTTGACAAACCTGAGAGAAACAAGAAAAGGGGAAAGGATTCCCTATTTAATAAATGGTGCTGGGAAAATTGGCTAGCCATAAGTAGAAAGCTGAAACTGGATCCTTTCCTTACTCCTTATAATAAATTAATTCAAGATGGATTAGAGACTTAAATGTTAGACCTAATAGCATAAAAATCCTAGAGGAAAACCTAGATACTACCAGTCAGGACATAGGCATGGGCAAAGACTTCATGTCTAAAACACCAAAAGCAACGGCAGCAAAAGCCAAAATTGACAAATGGGATCTCATTAAACTAAAGAGCTTCTGCACAGCAAAAGAAACTACCATCAGAGTGAACAGGCAACCTACAGAAATAGAGAACATTTTTGGATTCTACTCATCTGACAAAGGGCTAATATCCAGAACCTACAAAGAACTCAAACAAATTTACAAGAAAAAAACAAACAACCCCATCAAAAAGTGGGCAAAGGATATGAACAGACATTTCTCAAAAGAAGACATTCATACAGCCAACGGACACATGAAAAAATGCTCATCATCACTGGCCATCAGAGAAATGCAAATCAAAACCACAATGAGATACCATCACACACCAGTTAGAATGACAATCTTTAAAAAGTCAGGAGACAACAGGTGCTGGTGAGGATGTGGAGAAATAGGAACACTTTTACACTGTTTGTGGGATTGTAAACTAGTTCAACCATTATGGGAAACAGTATGGTGATTCCTCAAGGATCTAGAACTAGAAGTACCATATGACCCAGCCATCCCATTACTGGGTATATACCCAAAGGATTATAAATCATGCTGCTATAAAGACACATGCACACGCATGTTTATTGCGGCACTATTCACAATAGCAAAGACTTGGAATCAACCCAAATGTCCATCAGTGACAGACTGGATTAAGAAAATGTGGCACATATACACCATGGAATACTATGCAGCCATAAAAAAAGGATGAGTTTGTGTCCTTTGTAGGGACATGGATGCAGCTGGAAACCATCATTCTTAACAAACTATCACAAGAACAGAAAACCAAACACTGCATGTTCTCACTCATAGGTGGGAACTGAACAATGAGATCATTTGGACTCGGGAAGGGGAACATCACACACTGGGGCCTATCATGGGGAGGGGCGAGTGGGGAAGGATTGCATTGGGAGTTATACCTGATGTAAATGACGAGTTGACGGGTGCCAACGAGTTGATGGGTGCAGCACAGCAACATGGCACAAGTATACATATGTAACAAACCTGCACGTTATGCACATGTACCCTAGAACTCAAAGTACAATTAAAAAAAAAAAAAAAAGAAAGAAAAGAAAAGAGTCAGGACCCATCAGTCTGCTGTATTCAGGAGACCGATCTCACACGCAGAGACTTTTATAGGCTCAAAATAAAGGGATGGAGGAAGATTTACCAAGCAAATGGAGAACACAAAAAAGCAGGGGTTGCAATACTAGTGTCTGATAAAACAGACTTTAAACCATCAAAGATCAAAAGAGACAAAGAAGGCCATTACATAATGGTAAAGGGATCAATTCAACAGGAAGAGATAACTATCCTGAATATATGTGTACCCAAAGCAGGAGCACCCAGATTCATAAAGAAAGTCCTTAGAGACTTAAAAAGAGACTTAGACTCCCATACAATAATAATGGGAGACTTCAACACCCGACTGTCAACATTAGACAGATCAATGAGTTAGAAAGTTAACAAGGATATCCAGGAATTGAACTCATCTGTGCAGCAAGCAGACTTAATAGCGACAGAACTCTCCACCCCAAATCAACAGAATATACATTCTTCTCAGCACCACATCACACTTATTCCAAAATTGACCACATAATTGGAAGTAAAGCACTCCTCAGCAAATGTACAAGAACAGAAATTATAACAAACTGTCTCTCAGACCACAGTGCCATCAAACTAGAACTCAGGACTAAAAAACTCAGTCAAAACCGCTCCACTACATGGAAACTGAACAACCTGCTCCTGAATGACTACTGGGTACATAACGAAATGAAGGCAGAAATCAAGATGTTCTTTGAAACCAATGAGAACAAAGATACAACATACCAGAATCTCTGGGACACATTTAAAGCAGAGTGTAGAGGGAAATTTATAGCACTAAATGCCCACAAGCGAAAGCTGGAAAGATCTAAAATGGACACTCTAACATCACAATTAAAAGAACTAGAGAAGCAAGAGCAAGCACATTCAAAAGTTTGCAGAAGGCAAGAAGTAACTAAGATCAGAGCAGAACTGAAGGAGATAGAGACACAAAAAACCCTCCAAAAAATTAATGAATCCAGGAGTTGGTTTTTTGAAAAGATCAACAAAATTGACAGACCACTAGCAAGGCTAAAAAGGAAGGAAAGAGAGAAGAATCAAATAGATGCAATAAAAAATGATAAAGGGGATATCACCACCGACCCCACAGAAATACAAACTACCATCAGAGAATACTATAAACACCTCTACGCAAATAAACTAGAAAATCTAGAAGAAATGGATAATTTCCTGGACACTTACATTCTCCAAAGACTCAAACAGGAAGAAGCTGAATCCCTGAATAGACCAATAGCAGGCTCTGAAATTGAGGCAATAATTAATAGCCTACCAACCAAAAAAAGTCCAGGACCAGATGGATTCACAGCTGAATTCTACCAGAGGTACAAGGAGGAGCTGGTACCATTCCTTCTGAAACTATTCCAATCAATAGAAAAAGAGGGAATCCTCCCTAACTCATTTTATGAGGCCAACATCATCCTAATACCAAAGCCTGGCAGAGACACAACAAAAAAAGAGAATTTTAGACCAATATCCCTGATGAACATCGATGCAAAAATCCTCAATAAAATACTGGCAAACCGGATTCAGCAACACATCAAAAAGCTTATCCACCATGATCAAGTGAGCTTCATCCCTGGGATGCAAGGCTGGTTCAACATACACAAATCAATAAACATAATCCAGCATATAAACAGAACCAAAGACAAAAACCACATGATTATCTCAATAGATGCAGAAAAGGCTTTTGACAAAATTCAACAGCCCTTCATGCTAAAAACGCTCAATAAATTCGGTAATGATGGAATGCATCTCAAAATAATAAGAGCTATCTGTGACAAACCCTCAGCCAATATCATACTGAATGGGCAAAAACTGGAAATATTCCCTTTGAAAACTGGCACAAGACAGGGATGCCCTCTCTCACCACTCCTGTTCAACATAGTGTTGGAATTTCTGGCTAGGGCAATCAGTCAAGTGAAAGAAATAAACGGTATTCAGTTAGGAAAAGAAGAAGTCAAATTGTCTCTGTTTGCAGATGACATGACTGTGATGATTGTATATTTAGAAAACCCCATTGTCTCAGCCCAAAATCTCCTTAAGCTGATAAGCAACTTCAGCAAAGTCTCAGGATACAAAATTAATGTGCAAAAATCACAAGCATTCTTATACACCAGTAACAGACAAACAGAGAGCCAAATCAGGAATTAACTCCCATTCACAATTGCTTCAAAGAGAATCAAATACCTAGGAATCCAACTTACAAGGGATGTAAAGGACCTCTTCAAGGAGAACTACAAACCACTGCTCAGTGAAATCAAAGAGGACACAAACAAATGGAAGAACATACCATGCTCATGGATAGGAAGAATCAATATCGTGAAAATGGCCATACTGCCCAAGGTAATTTCTAGATTCAATGCCATCCCCATCAAGCTACCAATGAGTTTCTTCACAGAATTGGAAAAAACTGCTTTAAAGTTCATATGGAACCAAAAAAGAGCCCGCATCTCCAAGACAATCCTAAGTCAAAAGAACAAAGCTGGAGGCATCACGCTACCTGACTTCAAACTATACTACAAGGCTACAGTAACCAAAACAGCATGGTACTGGTACCAAAACAGAGATATAGACCAATGGAACAGAACAGAGTCCTCAGAAATAACACCACACATCTACAGCCATCTGATCTTTGACAAACCTGAGAGAAACAAGAAATGGGGAAAGGATTCCCTATTTAATAAATGGTGCTGGGAAAATTGGCTAGCCATAAGTAGAAAGCTGAAACTGGATCCTTTCCTTACTCCTTATACGAAAATTAATTCAAGATGGATTAGAGACTTAAATGTTAGACCTAATACCATAAAAACTCTAGAAGAAAACCTAGTTAATACCATTCAGGACATAGGCATGGGCAAGGACTTCATGTCTAAAACACCAAAAGCAACGGCAGCAAAAGCCAAAATTGACAAATGGGATCCCATTAAACTAAAGAGCTTCTGCACAGAAAAAGAAACTGCCTTCAGAGTGAACAGGCAACCTACAGAATGGGAGAACATTTTTGCAATCTACTCATCTGACAAAGGGCTAATATCCAGAACCTACAAAGAACTCAAAGAAATTTACAGGAGAAAAACAAACAACCTTATCGAAAAGTGGGCAAAGGATATGAACAGACATTTCTCAAAAGAAGACATTCACACAGTCAACAGACACACAAAGAAATGCTCACCATCACTGACCATCAGAGAAATGCAAATCAAAACCACAATGAGATACCATCTCACACCAGTTAGAATGGCAATCATTAAAAAGACAGGAAACAGCAGATGCTGGAGAGGATGTGGAGAAATAGAAACACATTTACACTGTTGGTGGGATTGTAAACTAGTTCAGCCATTACGGAAAACAGTATGGCGATTCCTCAAGGATCTAGAACTAGAAGTACCATATGACCCAGCCATCCCATTACTGGGTATATACCCAAAGGATTATAAATCATGCTGCTATAAAGACACATGCACACATATGTTTATTGCGGCACTATTCACAATAGCAAAGACTTGGAATCAACCCAAATGTCCATCAGTGACAGACTGGATTAAGAAAATGTGGCACATATACGCCATGGAATACTATGCACCATAAAAAAAAGATGAGTTTGTGTCCTTTGTAGGGACATGGATGCAGCTGGAAACCATCATTCTCAGCAAACTATCGCAAGAACAGAAAACCAAACACCGCATGTTCTCACTCATAGGTGGGAACTGAACAATGAGATCACTTGGACTTGGGAAGGGGAACATCACACACCGGGGCCTATCATGGGGAGGGGGTTGGGGGGAGGGATTGCATTGGGAGTTATACCTGATGTAAATGACGAGTTGATGGGTGCTGATGAGTTGATGGGTGCAGCACACCAACATGGCTCAAGTATACATATGTAACAAACTTGCATGTTATGCACATGTACCCTAGAACTTAAAGTATAATAATAATTTAAAATAAATAAATAAATAAATAATGAAAGAATCCAGGAGCTGTTTTTCTGAAAAGATTAACAAAATAGATAGACCACTAGCCAGACTAATAAAGAAGAAATGGGAAAAGAATCAAATAGACAAAATAAAAAGTGATAAAGGGGAAATCACCACTGATCCTATAGAAATACAAACTACCATCAGAGAATACTATAAACACAGCTATGCAAAATAAACTCGCAAATCTAGGAGAAATGGATAAATTCCTGGACACATACACCCTCCCAAGTCTAAACCAGGAAGAATTTGAACCCCCGAATAGACCAATAACAATTTTCGAAATTGGGGCAGTGATTACTAGCCTAGCAACCAAAAAAAGGCCAGGACCAGATGGATTCACAGTCAAATTCTACCACAGGTACAAAGAAGAGCTGGTACCATTCCTTCTGAAACTATTCTAAGCAATATAAATAGAGGGACTCCTCTCTAACTTCTTTTGTGAGGCCAGCATCATCCTTATACCAAAACCTGGCAGAGACACACACACAAAAAAAAGAAAAATTCAGTCCAATATCCCTGATGAACATCGATACAAAAATCCTCAATAAAATACTGGCAAACTGCATCAAAAAGCTTATCCACCACGATCAAGTCTGCTTCATCGATGGGATGCAAGGCCGGTCCCACATACACAAATCAGTAAATGTAATTCATCACATAAACAGAATCAATGACAAAAACCACATGATTATCTCAATAGATGAAGAAAAGGCCTTCAATAAAATTCAACATCCCTTCATGCTAAAAACTCTCAATAAATGAGGTATTGATGGAATGTATCTCAAAATAATAGGAGCTATTTATGACAAACCCACAGCCAATATCACACTGAATGGGCAAAAGCTAGAAGCATTCCCTTTGAAAACTGGCACAAGACAAGGATGTCCTCTCTCACCACTCCTATTCAACATAGATTGGAAGTTCTGGCCAGGGCAATCAAGCAAGAGAAAGAATAAAGGGTATTCAAATAGGAAGAGAGGAAGTCAAATGGTCTCTGTTTGCAGATGACATGTTTGTATATTTAGAAAACTGCATCGTCTCAGTCCAAAAACTCCTTAAGTTGATAAGCAACTTTGGCATAGTCTCAGGAAACAAAATCAATGTGCAAAAACCATTAGCATTCCTATACACCAATAATAGATAAACAGAGAGCCAAATCATGAGTGAACTCCCAGTCACAATTGCTACAAAGAGAATTAAATTACTAGTAATACAGCTTAAAAGGGATGTGAAGGACTTCTTCAAGGAGAACTACGAACCACTGCCCAAGGAAATAAGAGAGGACAGAAACAAATGGAAAAACATTCCATGCTCATGGATAGAAAGAATCAATATCGTGAAAATGGCCATACTTCCCAAAGTAATTGATACATTCATTCCTAATATTACTTTTTCTATAGCATTACAATCATAGGTGATAAGGCAGGAGCGGGGGTTGTTTATTAATATATTCTGTTATAAGCAATGTGTTTTATTTAGCAATTAAGTGAATTTATCTATTTCATTACTTGTTAGAAAAATACCCAAAGGCTCTTGAGCCTAGAAACTTTCTCTTTTTTCTATAGGAAACAAATTAATTTTAAAAATATTAAAACCTGTAAAATTAAGATATTTCCTTTGAGCTATTCTGATGCATACATTTTATATACATATATACATATTCATACACCTATATATTCTAGAAAATTATGCACCATTTAAAATATATGGATGTTGTTTTGATTGCTTTCTGGATATACACAGTCAATAGCTTTTTTGCTGTAATGTTATATATCTTTGTCTCTTACAGAAACATACATAGGAAAGCAAATGCCTTAGAGAAACAAGATCAGTCTTTGTGAGGGAGATGGTGGCAGATTGTTCAGAACCTGATGAAAGACACAAAGAACAGACAATACTCCTCGGTGTATTTTCTGACTTCAATGACTTTCAGGGAGTTTGAGACTGAAGTAATCTGTTTTGCAGAAAGTCAGGGTGTGTATGTTTCCACTCCAACTTTCTTCCTTCCTAAAATGGAGACAGACTTGCTAAATAGTCTTGTTTTCTCTTCCTTGACACAGAAAGACTACATCCCCCTATCTTCCTTGCCATAAGGCCAAGACAGTTTGACTAACTTTTGGCTTACTAAATGTCCCAGACAATCTTTAGGATGGATTGAGGATCAGATGAAAATAATTTAAATCTCTGAGACAAGGTTTAAAAGAGTGCTGATCAAAATAACCTGTTTACTTGATGTGAGGGAGAAATAAACTGCACTATTATTAAGTCATTGAGAGATTTGGGGGTTTACTTTTTACAGCAGCAATATTTAACTAGGATATTACATTAATTAAAGAAAGAACCAATCAAAGACTAAGACTAAATTGACCACCTAAATCTGAGACCTTGTTGGGTGACTGTCATTGTTTACACTTTATCAGCTCTTTTTGCTCACACTGGATTTAAACTGAGGCTTATATAGTATCATAGGTGTTAGCAGTAGACAAATTCAGACCTTTTGGAATTTGTTTATCATCCCCTGTATCAATTACCTAGGGTTTTCTGGAGGAACAGAATACAGAAGATGTCTATTCGTATATCTATGTCTATATTTATGTCTATATCTATCTAGAGAGAAAGAGAATTATTTTAAGGAATTCGATCATATGACTGTGGAGGCTGGCAAGAATAAAATTTATAGGGAAGTCCGGCAGACTAGAAATAGGCAGGAAAGGCCAGGCACAGTGACTCATACCTGTAATCGCAGAACTTTGACAGGACAAGGTGGGAAGATAGCTTGAGTCCCAGGAGTTTAAGACCACCCTGGGGAATATAGTGAGACCCTGTCTCTTTGAAAAAGTAAAAGAATAGTTAGCCAGTCATGGTAGTCACAGATACTCAGGAGGCGGAGGTAGGAGGATTGCTTGAGCCCAAGAGATTGAGGCTGCAGTAAACCGTGATCATGCCCCGCTTGAGAGACACAACAAGACTCTGTCTCAAAAAAGTAAAAATTAAAATTAAAGAATTAAAAATTTAAAAATTTAAAAACTCAGGAAGAAATTGATACTACAGACTTGAAGCAGAATTTCTCCTCAGGGAAATTTAATTTTGCACTTTCAGCTGAGTAGATAAAGCATACCCACATTTTTGAGGGTAATCTTTACTTAAAGTGAATTGATCATACATGCGAACCACATCTATGAAATATCCTTCAGAGCAACGGTTAGATTCGTGTTTGGTTAAATAACAGAGGACTGTATCCTAGTCAAGTTGACATGTAAAATTAACCATCACAGAGTGTCCTATGTCAACTTGGCCTCCATATATATCTCCTTAAAACATTGGTAAAATGGCCATGCATTTTCATTTCCTCAGTCAACTGATCATAAGGAACTCTCCATGAAGCCATAAGGATGAGCTGGGAGAGGGAGGATAATGGAATGGAAGATAAGCAGTAATGGAAACCATAGGTGTTTGGATAACTTCTTCATGTAACTTACTTATTCATTTAGAGTATAGTTGAGCCTGAATTGGTATATACTTCCTCTATTTGATAAGGGCACATTGATGTGCATGCCTGAATTTATGGCTTGGTGCATTAAGCCATATCCAGTTCATGGTAAGCAACTAAGATTGCATAGTAATTTGTTGACCTGCGGTTAAGCATTTACTCCCTACTAAGGTCCAATAATAAGCCAAAAGCTTCTTCTCAAAAGTAGAGTAGTTATCTACAAAGGATGGCAAGACTTCACACGAAGAATGGGGTATTGCTTTAACAGAGTTCTATGCTGTGATTCAGATACGGATGACTGCCAAAAATTCCAAACAACATCTCTATCTGCCACTGAAACTTCAAGAACCATTGGATCTGCTGGATCATATGACCCAAGTGGTAGAGCAGTTTGCACAGCAGTCTGGACCCATTGCAGAGCCTTCTCTTGTTTTGGGGCCCACCAAAAACCACCAGGCTTTTTGGTGTCACATGATAAATCAACTGGAGTAACACACCCAAATGGTGAACATATTTTCTCCAAAATTCGAACCGGTCCACTAGACATTGTGCCTGTTTTTGGTTAAGAATGGGCCAGATACTATTCACAATAGCAAAGACTTGGAATCAACCCAAATGTCCATCAGTGACAGACTGGATTAAGAAAATGTGGCACATATACACAATGGAATACTATGCAGCCATCAAAAAGGATGAGTTCGTATCCTTTGTAGGGACATGGATGCAGCTGGAAACCATCATTCTCAGCAAACTATCGCAAGAACAGAAAACCAAATACCACATGTTCTCGTTCATAGGTGGGAATTGAACAATGAGATCACTTGTGCACAGGAAGGGGAGCATCACACATAGGGTCCTATTGTGGGGAGGGGGTAGCAGGGAAGCATAGCATTAGGAGATATACCTAACGTAAATGACCAGTTAATGGGTGCAGCACACCAACATGGCACATGCATACATATGTAACAAACCTGCACGTTGTGCACATGTACCCTAGAACTTAAAGTATAAAAAAATAATAATAATAAGAGTTCGGTCCCACGGGGGGGGGGGAAGAATGGGCCAAATACAACAAAGTATCTTAAACTGTAGAAGTATCTTAAACTGTGCTTTTCACTGAGGTGGAAAGAACATGAAATTTTTGTTGGATTTATTTCTCATCCTCTGACGTGCAAATGCTTATCAATAAATCGTTCACTAGGCCCAAGCAGCATAATATTTTCAGTGTAATCCATCAGTACTGTCTTCTGGAAGGGAAACATGATCAAGATCTCTGAGGACTAAATTATGACATAGGCCTGAAGAGTAGATATACCCGGAGGTAGAACATTATATTAGATTGACAGGGCTTCCATAGCAAAACAACACAGACTGGATGGTCTAAACCAAAAAATATATACTTTCTCGTAGTTCTGGAGGCTAAATGTCCAAAATCAAGGTGTTAGTGGGTTTGCTTTGTTCTAAGGCATTTCTTTTTGGCTTGCAAATGGCTGCATTTTTGCTGTGCACTTACATGGCCTTTTTTTTCTGTGTGTGTGCATTCTTGGTATCTATTATTGTTTCCAAATTTCCTCTTCTCATAGGGACACCAATCAGATGAGATTAGAGCCAACTGCAATGACCTCATTTTAACTTTCATAAACCCTATATACAAATATAGTCACATTATGAGGTACTGGGGGATCGGCGCTTCAATGTATAAATTTTAGGAAAACACAATCCAGCCCATATGAGAGAGTTTACGTATATCACAACCTACTTCTTGTGGTCTTTACTAACAGGTGATGAAAAAATCATTTACTAGATGTATTACTCAGGGTTCTTTGGAGGAACAGAACCAATAAAATTTACACCACTGAGTTACATGAGCATGGGCTTATTGTTGCACTTATTTTGTTGTATTATGAATTCCTTGATCAGAAGCTGTGCTGTGTGGAGTAATATAACGGTAGATAAGGCATTTTATAAGTACACAAATGGTAGTTTTTGCAGAATCATTGCATGAAAAAAGAGGCAAATCAATATCTAGAGTAAGTGTCTATTCCAGTAAGAACAAAATGCTGTCTCTTCCATAATGGAAGCTGACTAGTGTAATCAACTTGCTGATCACTCCATAGAATGGTGTGATAAGGGGAACTCTATATTAGTCTTAGCTGATTTCATATTGGGCACTCAGCAGTGGCTATAACCATGAAAGCCTTGGTGAGTGAAAAGTCCGTGTTGCTGAACTGGTGAATAATTTCCATCCCTGCTACCATGGCCACTTTGTTCGTTGAGTTCATTGTGTGATGACAGGGTTGGGTGACAAAAGACATTAACTGGTATCCACAGAATGGGTTATCCTGTCCACTTGCTTATTAAAATCCTTTTCGGCTAAGGTCACCTTTTGGTAAGCATTCACATGAAACACAAATATCATCATGTTTTCTGCCCATTCAGAGGACAAATACCTATCCACATATCTTTTGCCCAGATTTATATGTCACCCATTTTTCAATCGTTTCTTCTATATTTTTTACCATCCAGCCAAACCATTGGCCACAGCCCAGCAATTGGTGTATATTTGCACATCTGACCATTTTTCCTTCCAATCCTGTGAAAAAACAAATGCACTACTAAAAATTCTGCCAACCTGGAGGATAGGAGGATGCTCCCTCATTTTTCTTAGGAGATGTCCCAGAGAGAGGCTGTAGTGCTTCAGCTGCCTGCTTTCATATGGTTCCTGCATATTGTGCAGTACCATCTGTAAACCAGGACCAACTCTTCTCTTCCTCTATCAACAGATTTTAGGGAGCTCTCCAGGAAGCCATAGGTTCAGGCTGGAAGAGAGATGACAGTATAGCAGGAGTAGGGACCATGGGCATTTGGGACACTTCATCTAACTTACCTGTACCTTCAGGGCCTGTTTGCACCCGTGAACATATAAATTCCATTTCGTGATGGAATGTTGATATGCACACTCAAATTTATGGTTTAGTGGGTCAGATTATCCCCAGTTTGTAATTGGCAGCTGAGAGCAGATGGTAATTTGGTGGACCATGGTTAAGTTTTCATTCTTTAAGTGAGGTCCAGTAAGAAGCCAAAAGCTGTTTCTCAAAAGGAGAGTAGTTATCCACTGGCAGAAACTTGCAGGGCTTTGCTCCAAAATCCTAAGAGTTGTTATCACTGTGATTCACCTACAAAGGCCTGCCAAAGGCTCAATACCGCATACCATCTGTCACTGACACTTCAGTCACAGTTAAATTTGCTGGATAATATGCTCCAAGTGACAACTCAGCTTGCACAACAGCAGAGCCTTCTCTTGTTTTAGGACCCACACAAAACTAGTAGTTTTGTGGGTAACTTAGTAAATGGACTTGAGTAATATACACAAACAGTTAATATCTTGTCTCCAAAAGCCAAAGAGGCTCACTAGGCATTGTGCCTCTTTTTTGTTTTTTTGTACCACTATATTAGGGTCCATAGATAGACGAATGATAAATACTAGCGTCATCTATTAGGGTAATGAATGAGGGTCATGAATTTTAGGGTCATCAATAGATGAATGAGTAAAGAAAATGGAATTTTGACACATAATGGAAAAGTATTTATACAGAATGGAGTAGTATTCAGCTGTAAACAAGGAAACCTTGTTATTTGTAACAACATGGTGTATCTGGAGGACATCACGTTAAGTGAAATAAGGTACAGAAAGACACGTACTGAATAATTTCACTCATATGTGGAATCTAAAATCGTTGATCTGATTAAGATAGAAAGTAGAGTTGTGGTTACAAGGGAGTGGAGTGGTTGTGGGGGAGTGATGGTCAAAGGACACACAATTTTAGTTAGATAAGAGGAATAAGTTCAAGAAATCCACTGTAAAACTTGTGACTACAGTTAATAATATATTGTATTCCTCAGCAATGCAAAGAGAGAAGATGTAAAGTGTTCTCACCACAATGATGAAAATTATGTGAGGTAAAAATATGTTAAATAGCTAAATTAAGTCATTTGGCAATGTATATATACTTCAAAACATTATATTGTACATGGTAAGTATATACTTCAAAACATTATGTTGTACCTGGCAAAGTTCTCTCACCAGAAAAATAAGAACTATATGAGGTACAAATACGTTAATTAGCTATTAGCTATAATTAGTTATTCCACATGTATATACACTCCAAAACATGTTGTACATGGTAAGTACATATGATTTTATCTGTCACTGGAAAAAAAAAACAGAGAAAACAAATGCCATTACATAAGGGATTGGATTTCAACATATAAATTTAGTGGTGGGGGTGCAAACATTCAGATCATACCAAGGGACTGGATGCAACATTGTACCCTTCACCTTAGAAGAGATATTTTGACATATCTCAAACTACTGGAATCCTAGAACTTTCACTGAAGTGGAAGGCCCCTGTACTTTCACTGGATTCATATCACCCACTGACATAGTTACCAATAAGTCTAGAATAGTTGGTACTTCTTGTTCATTAGGTTCAATCAGCATAATGTAAGCAATTCAATAAAAGAGTGTGACATGTTGTGGATGGGAAAGGAGATCAATATCCCTGTGAACTAAATTATGACATAGAACTGAAGAGTTGTTATACCCTTGAGATATGACAGTAAATGCTCATTATTGGCCTTTCCAGGTAAAGCAAACTATTTCTGATGGGCCTTATGGACAGGGATTGAGAAAAAGTACTTGCTAGATCAATGGCTTTATACAGGTGCCAGGGAATTTTTTAATTCGCTCAAGCAGTGAAACAACATGTGGTATAGCAGCTATAATTAGAGTCAACAACTGAATAAATTTATGATGATTCACTGTTTTTCTTCAAGACTCATTTTTCTTCTGCATAGACCAAATAGGAGAGTTGAATGGGGATGAGATGGTGATTGCAAACTGCATCTTTAAAACACTTGATGATGGCACTAGTCTCTGCAATCTACCCAATGATGTGGTATTCCTTTTGAATTACTACTTTCTTAGGTAGAGGTAGTTTTAGTGATTTCTACTTGGCCTTTCCTGCCATAATAGCCTTGAAGCTACAGGTCAGGGAACCAGTATGGGAATTATTTCAACTGCTACATATATATATATGTTCCAATTATGAATTCAGCTGGGGAAATAGCCATAGGATGGGTTTGGGGAACCACTAGGCCCACTGTGAGATAAACTTGTGCTAAAACATTGTTCGTCTTACCACAATAAGCCCCGAATCTGACTGCTGGGCCACACAAGATACATTTGGTGTATCTTGGAGTTAGTGTCAGTTCAGTCAGTTTCCAGTAACCCTTAAAGTTTTCATTACTTCCTTTTCCTCAAGCACACTTACCCTAGTAAAAGGCCATAGATCCATTTGGGGAAGGCTAGGGAAATAACTCAATGCTATATGTTTTTGGTAGTGTACCAGGGTTCTTCCTTTAAGAGATCTGGCCTCTCTTTAATCAAGGGCTACTAAGCCTATAAACTGGTTCAAGTCTAGGAATTGATTGAGGTGTTGTAACTCGCTATTCCTACAGTTTAAGTTAGAATTTTGTTAATTTGACCTAGAACTTTTCCATTTATACAGATGAAGTAACAATTTAGTAGGGTTTCTATTTATTTCACTTCTATGACTCATCCTTTTATGGCTGCATAGTATTCCATGGTGTATATGTGCCACATTTTCTTTATGCAGTCTATCATTGAAGGACATTTGGTTTGCTTCCAAGTCTTTGCTATTGTGAATAGTGTCTCAATAAACATACATGTGCATGTGTCTTTATAGTAGCATGATTTGTAATCCTTTGGGTATATACCCAGTAATGGGTTGGCTGGGTCAAATGATATTTCTAGTTCTAGATCCTTGAGGAATCACCACACTGTCTTCCACAATGGTTGAATTAATTTACACTCCCACCAACAGTGTAAAAGTGTTCCTATTTCTCCACATCCTCTCCAGCATCTGTTGTTTCCTGACTTTTTAATGATTGCCATTAAAACTGGCATGAAATGGTGTCTCATTGTGGTTTTGATTTGCATTTCTCTAATGACCAGTGATGATGAGCATTTTTTCATGTGTCTGTTGGCTACATAAATGTCTTCTTTTGAGAAGTGACTGTTCATATCCTTTGCTCACTTTTTGATGCGGTTGTTTTTTTCTTGTAAATTTCCTTAAGTTCTTTGTAGATTCTGGATATTAGCTCTTTGTCAGATGGGTAGATTGCAAAAATTTTCTCCCATTCTGTATGTTGCCTGTTCACTCTGATGACATTTTATTTTGGTGTGCAGAAGCTCTTTAGTTTAATTATATCCCATTTGTCAATTTTGGATTTGTTGCCATTGCTTGTAGTGTTTTAATCGTGAAGTATTTTACCATGCCTATGTCCCGAATGATATTGCCTAGGTTTTCTTCTTGGGCTTTTATGGTTTTAGGTCTTACATTTAAGTTTTTAATACATCTTGAGTTAATTTTTGTATAAGGTGTAAGGAAGGGATCCAGTTTCAGCTTTCTACATATGGCTAACCAGTTTTCTCAGCACCATTAATTAAATAGGGAATCGTTTCCCCATTGCTTGTTTTTGTCAGGTTTGTCAAAGATCAGATAACTGTAGATGTATGGTGCTATTTCTGAGGCCTCTGCTCTGTTCCATTGGTCTATATCTCTGTTTTGGTACCAGTACCATGCTGTTTTTGTTACTGTAGCCTTGTAGTATAGTTTGAAGTCAGGTAGTGTGATGCCTCCAGGTTTGTTCTTTTTGCCTAGGAGTGTCTTGGCTATATGGGCTCTTTTTTGGTTCCATATGAACTTTAAAGTAGTTTTTTTTTTTTTCCAATTCAGCGAAGAAAGTCAGTGGTAGCTTGATGGGGATAGCATTGAACCTGTAAATAATGTTGGGCAGTATGGGCATTTTCACTATATTGATTCTTCCTATCCATGAGCATGGAATGTTCTTCCATTTGTTTGTGTCTTCCTTTATTTCATTGAGCAGTGGTTTGTAGTTCTCCTTGAAGAGGTCCATCACCTCCCTTGTAAGTTGGATTCCTAGGTATTTCATTCTCTTTGTAGTAATTGTGAATGGGAGTTCACTCATGATTTGGCTTTCTGTTTGTCTGTTCTTGGCATATAGGAATGCTTGTGATTTTAGCACATTGATTTTATATCCTGAGACTTCGTTAAATTTGCTTGCCAGCTTAAGGAGATTTTGGGCTGAGACGATGGGGTTTTCTAAATATACAATCGTGTCATCTTCAAACAGAGACAGTTTGACTTCCTTTTTTCCAATTTGAATACCCTTGATTTCTTTCTCCTGCCTGATTGCCCTGGCCAGAACTTCCAATACTATGTTAAATAAGAGTCATAAGAGAGGGCATCCTTGTTTTGTGACAGTTTTCAAAAGGAATTCTTCCAGTTTCTGCCAATTCACTATGATATTGGCTATGGGTTTGTCATAAACAGCTCTTATTATTTTGAGATACGTTCCATTAATACCTAGTTTATTGAGAGCTTTTAGCATGAAAGGCTGTTGAATTGTGTTGAAAGTCTTTTCTACACTTATTGAGATAATCACGTGGTTTATGGCGTTCGTTCTGTTTATGTGATGGATTACATTTATTGATTTGGGTATGTTGAACCAGCTTTGCATCCCAGGGATGAAGCTGACTTGACTGTGGTGGATACACTTTTTGATGTGCTACTGGATTCGGTTTGCCAGTATTTTATTGAGGATATTTGCCTCAATGTTCATCAGGGATATTGACCTAAAATTATCTTTTTTTTGTTGTGTCTCTACCAAGCTTTGTTATCAGGATGATGCTGGCCTCATAAAATAAGTTAGGGAGGATTCCCTCTTTTTCTATTGTTTGGAATTGTTTCAGAAGGCATGGAACCCGCTCCTCATTGTACCTCTGGTAGAATTTGGCTGTGAATCCGTCTGGTCCTGGACTTTTTTTTGGTTGGTAGGCTATTTATTTCCTCAATTTCAGAACTTGTTATTGATCTATTCAGAGATTAAACTTCTTCCTGGTTTAGTCTTGGATGGGTATATGTGTCAAGGAATTTATCCATTTCTTCTAGATTTTCTAGTTTATTTGCATAGAGGGGTTTATAGTGTTCTCTGATGGTAGATTGTATTTCTGTGGGATCAGTGGTGATACCCCCTTTATCATTTTTTATTGTGTCTATTTGATTCTTCTCTGTTTTCTTATTTATTAGTCTTGCTAGAGGCCTATCTATTTTCTTGATCTTTTCAAAAAACCAGCTCCTGGATTCACTGATTTTTTTTCAAGAGTTTTTTTGTGTCTGTATCTCTGTCAGTTCTGCTCTGATCTTAGTTACTTCTTTTCTTCTGGTAAATTTTAAATTTGTTTGCTCTGGCTTCTCTAGTTCTTTTAATTTTGATATTTGGGTATTGATTTTAGATCTTCCCTGCTTTCTTTTCCGGGAATTTAGTGCTATACATTTCCCTCTACACACTGCTTTAAATGTGTCCCATAGATTTTGGTACATTGTGTCCTTGTTCTCATTCGTTTCAAAGAACATCTTTATTTCTGCCTTCATTTTGTTATTTACCCAGTAGTCATTCAGGAGCAGATTGTTCAGTTTCCACGAAGTTGAGCAGTTTTCAGTGAGTTTCTTAATCCTGAGTTCTAATTTGATTGCACTGTGGTATGAGAGACAGTTTGTTGTGATTTCTGTTCTTTTACATTTGATGAAGAATGTTTTACTTACAATTATGTGGTCAATTTTAGAATAAGTACAATGTGCTGCTGAGAAGAATGTATATTCTGTTGATTTAGGGTGGAGAGTTTGATAGATGTCTATTAGGTCCCCTTGGTCCAGAACTGAGTTCAAGTCCTGCATATACTTGTTAATTTTCTCTCTCATCGATCTGTCTAATATTGACAGTGGGGTGTTAAATTCTCCCATTATTGTTGTGTGGGAGTCTAAGTCTCTTTGTAGGTCTTTAAGAACTTGCTTTATGAATCTGGGTGCTCCTGTATTGGGTGCATATATATTTAGGATAGATAGCTCTTCTTGTTGAATTGATCCCTTTACCATTATGTAATGGCTTTCTTTGTCTCTTTTGGCCTTTGTTGGTTTAAAGTCTGTTTTATCAGAGACTATGATTGCAACCCCTGCTTTTTTTGTTTGTTTGTTTGTTTGTTTCTTTGCTTTCCAATTGCTTGGTAGATCTTTCTCCATCCCTTTATTTTGAGTCTATGTGTGCATTTGAATGGGAGACGGATCTCCTGAATATAACACAGTGATGGGTCTTGACTCATTATCCAATTTGCTGTTCTGTGTCTTCTAATTGGGGCATTTAGCCCATGTACATTTAAGGTTAATATTGCTATGTGTGAATTTGATCCTGTCATTATGTTGCTAGCCATTATTACTTTGCCCGTTAGTTGATGCAGTTTCTTCACAGTATTGATGGTCTTTCCAATTTGGTATGTTTTTGCAGTAGCTGGTACCAGCTGTTCCTTTCCATGTTTATTGCTTCCTTTAGGAGTTCTTTTATGGCAAGACTGGTGGTGACAAAATCTCCCAGCATTTGCTTGTCTGTAAATGATTTTATTTCTCCTTCACTTATGAAGCTTAGCCTGGCTAGATATGAAATTCTGGGTTTAAGAATGTTGAATATTGGCCCCCACTCTCTTCTGGCTTGTAGTTTCTGCAGAGAGATCTGCTGCTAGTCTGAAGTGCTTCCCTTTGTGGGTAATCCGACCTTTCTCTCTGGCCACCCTTAACATTTTTTCCTTCATTTCAACCTTGGTGAATCTGACAATTGTGTCTTGGGGTTGCTGTCCTCATGGAGTAACTTTGTGGTGTTCTCTGTATTTCCTGCATTTTAATGTTGGCCTGCCTTGCTAGGTTGGGGAAGTTCTCCTGGATAATATCCTGAAAAGTGTTTTCTTACTTGGTTCCATTCTCCCTGCCACTTTCAGGTACACCAATCAAATGTAGATTTGGTCTTTTCACATAATCCCATATTTCTTAGAGGCTTTGTTCATTTCTTTTCACTCTTTTTTCTCTAATCTTGTCTTCTCACTTTATTTCATTCATTTGATCTTCTATTAGTGATATCCTTTCTTCTGCTTGATCAAGTCAGCTCTTGAAGCTTGTGTATGCTTCATGAAGTTCTCATACTGTGGTTTTCAGGTTCATCTGGTCATTTAAGTTCTTCTCTGCACTGGTTATTATAGTTAGCCATTTGTTTAACATTTTTTCAAGGTTTTTAGCTTCCTTGCAATGGGTTAGAAATGCTCCTTTAGCTTAGAAAAGTTTGTTATTACCGACCTTCTGAAGCCTACTTCTGTCAACTCATCAAACTCGTTCCCCTTCTGGTTTTGTTCCCTTGCTGGTGAGCAGTTGTGTTCCTTTGGAGGAGAAGAGGTGTTCTATTTTTTGTAATTATCAGTCTTTTGGCTCTGGTTTCTCCCGATCTTTGTGGTTTTATCTAACTTTGGTCTTTGATGTTGGTGATCTACAGATTGGGTTTTGGTGTGGATGTCCTTTTTGTTGATGTTGATGCTATTCCTTTTTGTTTGTTAGGTTTTCTTCTGACAAGCCCCTCAGCTGCAAGTCTGTTGGAGTTTGCTGGAGGTCCACTCCAGGCCACGTTTGCCTGGGTATCACCAGCAGAGGCTGCAAAACAGCAAATATTGCTGCCTTATCTTTCCTCTGGAAGCTTCATCCCAGAGTGTCACCCACCTGTATGAGGTATCTGTCAACCCCTACTGGGAGGTGTCTCCCAGTCAGCCTACATTGGGGTCAGGGACCCACTTGAGGAGGCAGTCTCTCCATTATTAGAGCTTGAACACTGTGCTGGGGGAACCACTGCTCTCTTCAGAGCTGTCAGGTTGGGACACTTACATCTGGAGAAGCTGTCTGCTGCTTTTTGTTCAGATATGCCCTGCCCCCAGAGGTGGAATCTAGAGAGGCAGTAGGCCTTGCTGAGCTGTGGTGGACTCCACCTGGTTCAAGCTTCCCTGCCACTTCGTTTACACTGTGAGTTTAGAACTGCCAACTCAAGACTCAGTGATGGCGGACGCCCCTACCCCAACCAAGCTCCAGCATCTCAGGTTGATCTCAGACTGCTGCTCTAACAATAAGCACAGCTCCGTGAGTGTGGGACACACCAAGCCAGGTACAGGAGGCAATCTCCCAGTCTGCCAGTTGTGAAGACCATGGGAAAATTGCAGTATTTGGGCAGAGTGTACCGTTCCTCCAGGTATAGTCACTCATGGCTTCCCTTGGCTAGGAAAGGGAAATCTCCCAACCCCTTGCACTTCCTGGGTGAGGCGACGCCCCTCCCTGCTTTGGTTCACCCTCTGTGGGCTGCACCCACTGTCCAACCAGTCCCAATGACATGAACCAGTTACCTCAGTTGGAAATGCAGAAATCACCCATCTTCTTCATCTTGCTGGTAGCTGTAAATCACAGCTGTTCCTGTTTGGCCATCTTGGAAGCTACCCCATGTCACCTCTTGAATGCTTTGCTGCTTAGAATTTTTTTCCACCAGATACCCTAAATCATCTCTCTCAAGTTCAAATTTTCAAAAATCACTAGGGCAGGGGCAAAATGCCACCAGTCTCTTTGCTAAAACATAACAAGAGTCACTTTTGTTCCATTTCCCAACAAGTTCCTGATCTCCGAGACCACCGCAAACTGGACCTCATTGTTCATATCACTATCAGCATTTTTGTCAAAGCCATTCAACAAGTCTCTAGGAAGTTCCAAACTTTCTCATATTTTTCTTTCTTCTTCTGAGCCCTCCAAACTGTTTCAATCTCTGATTGTCACCCAGTTCCAAAGTTGCTTCCACATTTTTGGGTACCTTTTGGCAACACCCCACTCTACTGGTACCAATTTACTGTATTAGTCTGTTTTCATACTGCTGATAAAGACGTACCTGAGACTGGGCAATTTACAAAAGAAAAAAAAAAGAGAGAGGTTTAGTGGACTTACATTTCCACATGGCTGGAGAGGCCTCACAATCATGGTGGAAGGCAAGGAGGAGCAAGTCACATTTTACAGGGATGGCAGCAGACAGAAAGAGCTTTTGCAGAGAAACTCCCCTTTTTTAAAACCATCAAATCTCATGAGACTTATTCAGTATCATAGGAGCAGCACAAGAAAGACCTACCCACATGATTTAATTACCTACCACCCAGTCCCTCCCACAACAGCTGGGAATTAAAGATGTGATTTGGGTGGGGACACAACCAAACCATATCAGCAATCTTTTTTGTAGTACAGTTCACCTCTTCATGTATCACATTTTGTACTTCACCCTTAAAGTCCTGCTGGGACTTGAGTCTAGTTATAGATCTAGAAGAAGAGAGATGGTGGAGGTTGGTTCTGAAAAGTATCAGTATTTTCTAAAACGGGAACTTCCTCAGGAGAGGCCAGTGCAGTTTCTCAAGGAGTCCCAGGTTAATTTAATCAGACAGAAGTAGAAAGGCAGATACCACCATGGGTAGAAAAGTTGATATCCCTGAGAGTGTCAATGCCAATGTTCCTGAGGGTTTGGAAGGCTACTTACACTGGGAATGAGAAGCCACTTTTGCAAAGGAGGGGCTTTTTGTACTAGGGGTGGCATGATCTCTTCCAGTGGCAAAGAAGACTCATAAGAATTTAGGAGCTCAATGACCTCATATTCATCAGGGTCTTTTCACACTTACAGTATTTCAATTTATAATATCCCATTATTTATTGATCAATGGTCTCACTTTTGCAGTACACACTTTATAAGACTTGGAGTTCAACTTGTCTTCTACTTTATCAATTGTCACAGGATGAGATTCTGCATATGATTTTCATCAATTTTAGCTCTGCTGCTGTAAGAAATAAGAATCTCCTTCAGGCACACACAGAAGTTGTTTGATTATTTATGTAATGCTTGAGCTGGGAATTTAAATCTCCGAGGTCATTTTTTTAACTAATTTGTTCAGCAACATTAGGAGTAACAGGCCAACATCATTGTATTAATTAAATTTTTAAAAACATGTTTGAATGTCTATACCAAGTCATCTAGCTTCTGGCTCCTTGAAAGTGACTGATTGTTGAGTATTCAGTATAGATATTTTGTGTATCTCAGTAAATAATTTACTCCATGGATTATTGCTTCTCTCTTTACTCCTGGAAGTAGAGTTATTAGCATCTTTAAGTATAATTACATTAGAGAGCCAATTCCATAAACGCAGAACAAATCCAAAACCCTTATTCTTAAAATTTTGTTTCTCTAGAGCCATTCTCAGAATGAAAATCTGTATTAATCAGAGTTCTTCAGAACCAATAGGATATACATAAGAGAGGAATTGCCTTACACAATTATGGAGGTTGAAAAGTTCTAGAATTTGACATCTTCAAACAGGAGACTCAAGAAAGTCACTGGTGTAATTTTATTCAAGTTTGGCAGCATGAGAACCGGGGTGTGTGGGGAGGCGTTCTTGTAGAAATTCTAGATCAAAATTGTAAAATCAATGTCCCAGCTCACACAGGCAAGCCTCAAGTGAAAGGGACAAATTTACCCTATTTCTCCTATTTGTTTTATTCAAGTCCTCAGCATATTGGATAATGCCTATCCACACTGGGGAAAACAATCTACTTTATTGATTTCACCAATTCAAATTCTAGTCTCATCCCGAAACACACTCATAGACACACCCAGAAATAATGTTTAATATGGGCACCCCATGGTGCAGTCAAGTTGATATGTAAAATTAATTATTATGCCAGATCAATAGCTGCATACCAAATACCATGGCATGTGTTACTTTATTAAAGCAATGAAACTACATCTGGAACAGCAGGTACAATAGGAGTCACCACCTGGTTAAGTTTATAATAATTCACTGCCCTTCTCTGAAATCAATGTTTTCTGCACATCTCAAAAAAAGAAATCGCATGGGTATATGGTGGCAGTCACTATTTCTGCATATATTTTCTGTATCCATTCCAACATTTTAATCTCCGTAAGTCTTTGGTTACCTTAATTAACAATATTGCAAGGCTGTTCTAGTATTTCAACTTCTATTCCTGTAGGTAACCTTTTGTTTCATGTTTCAGCAAAGCAAGCAAACAAACTGTTGGAACTCTTTTTACCTTCTCATCATTATTATTAAATACAGAATTTCTTCTTAGAGAGCCCATTTCAATAATTTTAGCCTCATCCTACTTTAAGTTTCTTCTACCTTTATTCCACCTGATTAATATACACTCTCACACATATTATCCATATTAACAGCTATACAAATTTAAAAAATTATGCAGTTCTTTTGGAGTGCAGCACATGTCTTCATGTGTCACACTTTATACCTCATCCTTTGGTTTATACTGGGAATTAGACTTAATTATAGGTCTAGAAGTAAAGATATATATTGTGCATAGGTCCTGAGAAAAATTAGCAATATCTTTCAAGCAAATACCTCGTGGGAGATCATTACAGTGTCTTCAGTAAAAGCAGGATTAAATTCCTCAAACAGGGTGAACAGTATGATTCTACTGGAAGAGAATACTCAGCAAAATTTAGGAGCTCAATATTCCCAAATTTTTCTGCTCATATGCCTTCATTCCAGTGGGTAGCATCCCATTCCTTCCCAATCTATGCCCTCAGTTTAATGGCCAGCACTCTTTGAAGCGAGAATTAAATTTTTATTTTAATTGCCACACACAAGATGAGATTGGGTTTGGCCTTTAGCAGTCTCAACTCTAAGGCTGCAAAACATAAGGGTTTCTTTTTCAGGACAGACATAGAAACTTGCAGGTCATTTTTGTAGAGCTTGAGCTGGGAATTTTAATTATTGATCTTATTCATTTTCTTTTGTCACGTTCTCCAGCATAACTAGGAGCAACAAGCCACTCGGTACATGAATTAGTTTGACAAAATATTCTAAGATATCAACTAAACGTTCTTTCAGAAAAGTGCTTTTTATAATAATTTGACTAGGAGTCAATATCAAACTGGTGATATTTTGAATATCTATATTACCACAACATATCATGGACTATCAGCACCGTTTTTCCTACTGGGAATACAGTCATTAATGTTTTTAAATCAAATCATACTAGAGAACCAATTCCATAACTGCAGAACCATTTCACAAAACTTACTTTTTAGAAAATGTTCTTCCCCTAGAACCATTCTTGGTACCAAAATCTGTATCAGTCATGTTTCTTCAGAGGAAAAGAATAAATTATGTGTTTGTATACACATACACACACAAACACACACACATGTTACATTTATATTACATATACATATATTACATTTTACAATATATACACTTTCTATATCTTATGGATATCAAATTGATATACTATATACTATATTAATATCAATATAATATAATATACTGAAATATATATTTATATATTGATGCATAATATGTTAATAATTTATGTTACATACATGAAGAGAGAAAGAATAATTTTAAAGAATTGACTAACATGATTTTGGAAGCTGGCAAGTCTGAAATTTATAGGATAGGACAGTAGACAAAAAACTCAGGCAGGACTTATGATGTAGACTTGAGGCAAAATCTATTCTTCTCTGGGAAATCTTCGGTTTTGCTTTTAAGGCCTTTCAACTCAGTGGATAAAACCACCCACATTATTAAAGGCATCGTGAACTGATTGTAGATGTTAACTACATCTACAAAATACCTTCATAGAACCCCCTAGATTTTTGTTTGATTCAATAACTGAGTACTATAGCCTAGCTAAGTTATTAATAACACACACACACACACACACACGCACACACACAAACCCTAAAAATCAACCATCCAACACCTTGATTTTTTTTTAATGGTGTGTGTGTATAGCTTTTAAGGAGTGGAAGAAAGCAACACTTAATTTTTTACATGGTCTTCATTTACAGCTTTTGTAGCAGCAGAGGGAAAGTTTCACCTCTGCCTTCTGCAGGTTTCTCTGAAATAAACTGAGAATTGAAAGGTTAATAAGAGAAAAGGAATACAAATTTATTAATGTACATAAACATGGGGCTCGTATATACTATAAGACTCAAATAAGAGCCAGATGGTTGAGGCTTAATTACCTTCTTCATAGGGAAAAGGGAAGTGAGAGGATGTCGACAGTTTTAGAGAGGTAGTAAATAATTTTTAGTAAAAATGAATGGACCCTGCAGGCAGATGTTAAATCTTTCTTTCAGAAAACTGAAAAAGGCTGGCAAATTATGAGAAGGTGAGGGGAATAACTGCATTGTGAAAAAACGTTTTCTTATTCTGTACATAAAGCTTTCCAGGTAACCTCTTGGAGCTGCCCTCAGAAGAATAGAAGAAAAGTTTATATGAGCATAGTGGTGACTTTTAATCTCTCCTCTTTTCTAGTGGTTAATTTTTCCTGGTTATTTGATGAGTTTCCCAGGGAGGACATTGGTATGGTTTGGCTGTGTCCCCACCCAAATATCACCTTGAATTGTAATAATCCCCATGTGTCAAGGGCGGGGCTGGGTGGAGATAATTGAATCATGGAGACAGTATCCCCCATGCTTTTCTTGTGGTAGTGATTAAGTCTCATGAGAACTGATGGTTTTATGAGTGGGAGATCCCCTGCACAAATTCTCTTGCTTGTCGCTATGTAAGATGTGACATTACTCCTCCTTCACCTTCCACCATGACTGTGAAGCCTCTCAAGCTATGTGGAACTGTGAATCAATTAAATTTTTTTGCTTTATAAATTACCCAGCCTCAGGTATGTCTTTATTAGCAGCATGATAACAGACTAATACAGTAAATTGGTACCAGCAGAGTGGAGTGGTGCTGTAAAGATACCTGAAAATGTGGAAGCAAATTTGAAACTGGGTAACAGGCAGAGTTTGGAACACTTTGGAGGGCCCAGAAAAAGATAAAAAATGTAGGAAAGTTTGGAACTTCTGAGAGACTTAGAGTGCTCAGAAGACAGAGAGATGTCAGAAAGTTGGACACTTTCTAGAGACTTCTTGAATGGCTTTGACCAAAATGCTGATAGTGGTATAAACAATAAAGTTCAGGTTGAGGTGGCCTCAGATAAAGATGAGGAACTTTTTGGGAACTGGAATAAAGTTTACTCTCACTATGTTTGAGCAAATAGACTGGTGACATTTTGCCCTGGTCCTAGTGATTTGTGGAACTTTGAACTTGGGAGAGATAATTTAGGGTATTTGGTAGCAGAAATTTCTAAGCAGCAAAGCACTCAAGAGGAAGTAGAGAATAAACGTGGTTTTTTTGTTTTGTTTTGTTTTGTTTGTTTGTTTGTTTGTTTGTTTTTTTTCAGCCTGACAGTTCGATAGAAAAGGAAAACCCATTTTCTGGGGAGAAATTCAAGCCAACTGCCGAAATTTGCATAAGTTACAAGGAGCTGAATGCTAATCCCCAAGACAATGGGGAAAATGTATCCAGGGCATGTCAGAGACTTTTGCAGCATCTCCTCCCTCCCATCACAGGCCCAGAGGCCTAGGAGGAAACAATGGTTTCCTGGGCCAGGTTCAGGGCCCACCTGGGACTTGGGCCATGCATCCCAGGTGTTCCAGCTATGACTAAAAGGGACTAAGGTACAGCTGCAGCTGTAGCTTTAGAGGGTGCAAACCCCAAGCCTTGGCAGCTTCCATCTGGTGTTGAGCCTGCGAGTGCACAGAAGTAAATAATTGAGGCTTGGAAACTTCCACCTAGATTTCAGAGGATGTACGAAAATGCCTGGATGTCCAGGCAGACATTTGCTGCAGACATGGAACCTTCATGGGAAACCTCTGCTAGGGCAGTGCAGAAAAAAATGTGGGGTGGGAGTCCCCACACAGAGTCACCCAATAGCTTGTACCATGCACCTGGAAAAGCCACAGACACTTAATTTCAGCCCATTAAAGTAGCCAGGAGGGATGCCGTACCCTGAAAAGCCATAGAGTCAGAGCTGAACAAGACTGTGGGAGACCACCTTTTGTATCAGCATGACTTGGATGTGAGACAAGGAGTCAAAGGAGATTATTTCAGAACTTTAATACTTGACTGCCCACTTGGATTTTGGACTTGCATGAAGCCTGTAGCCCTTTCATTTTGGCCAATTTCTCCCATTTGGAGCAAGTGTATTTAGCCAATGCACATATTCCCATTGTATCTAGGAAGTAACTAACTTGTTTTTGATTTTACAGGCTCATAGGCAGAAGGGACTTGCCTCTTCTCTGATGAGACTTTGGACTGTGAACTTTGGTGTTAATGGTGAAATGAGTTAAGACTTTGGGGGACTGTTGGGAAGGCATGATCAGCTTTGAAATGTGAAGACATGAGATTTGGGAGGGACCACAAGCAGAATGATAGAGTTTGGCTATGTCCCCACCCAAATCCTACCTTGAATTGTAATAATACCCATGTGTCAAGGACAGGGCCAGCTGGAGATAATTGAATCATGGTAGGGGGAGTTTTCCCCATATTGTTCTCATGGTAAGTTTTTTTCTCATGAATAAGTTTTATGGAACTGATTGTTTTATAAATGGGAATTCCCCTGCACAAACCCTCTTGCTTGCTGCCATATAAGAAGAGAATTTGCTCCTCCTTTACCTTCCACCATGATTATGAGGTCTCCCCAACTATGTGGAACTGTATGTCAATTACACCTCTTTTCTTTATAAATTACCCAGCCTCAGGTATGTCTTTATTAGCAGCATAAGAACAGCCTGATTCAGATGTTTTATGACAGGTGCATTCATTTTAGAAAGATATTTCTTTAAGTCAGATAAGAAAATTCCAGAGAGAGTCTCTCTGTGAATATGGAAAGAAAAAAATAAGACAAAGTTTAAAAGTTCTTGGTTTTGAGGCAATTTCTAAGGTCTTGCTTCTTTTTTTTTTTTTTTTTTTTTTTTTTTTGTTCAAAGTTTTCAGCAATCCAAAACAATATACTTTGGGGTATTATTTTCTGTGCTCCAACATTTTTTTTTTTTTTTTTGAGACAAGGTCTCACTCCCACTCAGACTGGAGTTCAGTGCCACGAACACAGCTCACTTCAGTCTAAATATCTTAGGTTCAAGCAATACTACCACACAAGCCTACTGAGTAGCTGAAACCACAGGCACTTGCCACCATTCCTGGCTAATTTTTTGTAGAGATGAAGTCTCAGTATGTTACCCAGTCTTGTCTCAAACTCCTAAGCTCAAGTGCCTTGGCCTTCCAAATTGCTGGGACTGCAGCTGTGAACCACTGCACCCTTTGCCTCCCAAATTGCTGGGATTACAACATGAGCCATTGCCTTGCAATACTTTTTAAAAATACTTTTGTTTTCAAGTTATTTCAATTTAATCTACCACAAGACTTTTTCTTTCAATTTTTTTGTGAGATATTTTGGCATTCTTCATCAAATATTCAACGAAGAAACTAGAAAATTAACAAGGACCGACAAGGCTTTTAAGGATGTATATCTAATTACCCTATTATGTGGAAGATTCTGGTACTGTGCAAAAAGAATGGAATATAATCAACAGACCCAGGTTTAAGTATGTGTACCAACACTCATTCCTTGTGTAAATTGGACACAATGGTTAAACTCTCTAAGCATAAATTTTCTTATGTATAATTGTGGCAGCCATGGTCAACAGTTGCACTGAATTTGAATACCATTGGCCCATGTCTTCATATAATGGAGGAAATATTATTTCCCTCCATATTTCCAGGTACTCTCTTATTTCCTATGTTTCTCCTAGTCATTTCTGCCCCTGCATTTCTGCTTCTATTGAATTTTCTCAGTTCATAGATCATCTCACTTTTCTTTTTTTTTAATTTTTTATTGTTAAATTTGTGTGATTACATAGTAAGTGTACACATTTTTGTGGTATGTGAGATGTTTTGATACAGGCATGCATTGTGAAATATGCATGTCATGGAGAATGAAGTGTCGATCCCCTCAAGCATTTATCTTTTGAGTTATAAACAATCCAGTTGCATTCTTTAAGTTATTTAAAAATATGTAATTAAGTTATTGTTCACTATATTCACCCTATTGTGCTATCGAATAGTAGGCCATATTCATTCTTTTTTTTTTTTTTCCCCCTTTGACCATCCTCACCTCCCTCCTAACCCCCACTACACTTCCCAGCCTCTGGTAACCATCCTACTAATCTCTATGCCCATGAGTTACATTGATTTTATTTTTAGATCCCACAAATAAGTGAGACCATGCAATTTTTGCCTCTCTGAGCCTGGCTTGTTTCACTTAACATAATGATCTCCAGTTCCACCCATGTTGTAGCAAATGACTAGATCTTATTCTTTATTATGGCTGAAAAATATTCCATTTTGTATATGTACCACGTTTTCTTTATCCATTCAACTGTTGATGGACACTCAGGTTGCTTCCAAATCTTAGCTATTGTAAACAGTGCTGCAAAAAATAGAGGAGTGCAGATATCTTTTTGATATACTTATTTCCTTTCTTTAGCATACATATCCAGTGGTTGGATTGCTGGACCAAATGGTGACTCAATTTCTAGTTTTTTGAAGAACCTCCAAACAGTTCTCTTTAGTAGTCATACTAATATACATTCCTACCAACAGTGTATGAGGGTGTACTTTTTTTCCACATCATTGCCAGCATTTGTCGTTGCCTGACTTTTGAATATAAGCCATTTAACTGGTGTGAGATGATATCTTATTGTAGTTTTGATCTGCATTTTTCTATATCACATAAGCACTAAGAGTGCAAGGCAGGCTAGAATCAGGTGTGTTTAGTAAAATGCTTGGCATTGGAGAAGTGTGTGAATTTGATCCTCGTGACCACATAGTATGAAGCTAAGATACATGGAGAAAGTTGCAAATTTATTAGATATTACTGGTCATTCCTAAACACAATGTCCTATTTCAGACCTTCTTTGTGCCTCTTCCTTGATTTATAAAATTTTTTTACCTGCCTTGTTTATGCAGAAAACTTCTACCCATCCTTTAAGAGCCAGACCTCCTATCACCACTTTGTGAACACTTCCCCAAATCCCAGCCAGGCAGCTCTCTCCTCTAGAGTCCTCACTGTCATTTTTATGCAATTCTTGTTTAGAGTAGATCATATTTTATAATGGGTTTTTTTGGGGGGTTTTTTGGGGGGTTTTTTTGTTTTGTTTTGTTTTGTTTACTTTTGTGCTTTTCTACTAAACAGTAAACTCCTTGTGGTCAGAGATCATGTCTTACTCATCTTTGTATCTTCAGTGCTTATTATTATTTTTTGTACAGAGTCTATAATGAGTAAATTACTTATGTGCTACAGTTTACTCATCTGTAAAACTGGAAATAAAAATAATGCCTTCCTGTTAGGGTTATTGTGATGAATAAATAAAAGAATATATATGTAAATTGCTTATAACAGTGCCTAGAATATAATAAGTGTCCAATAAATTATAATCATTATGATTATTATCACCATCACTATGACTGTTAAATTGATGTCAAATAAGCCAGACACAGAAAGACAAATACTACATTATACCATTTATATGAGGAATGTAAAATAGTAAAATTCACAGGAGCAGAGAGCAGAATAGTGATTGCCAGGAACTGTGGGAGAGGAGGAAACAAGGAAATATTAACCAAAAGTTACAAAGAGTTATGCAAGATGATGAAATTTTAGAGATCTACTGTACAACAGAGTGCTTATAGTTAACAACACAGCATTGTATACTTAAGCATTTGATAAGAGAGTAGATATTATGTAAATATTATCACAAAAATAATTGTAATAAATAAAGAGGATAGGAGTAAACTAAACTAATAAATATTAAATTATATTGGGAAACTAGCATTAGAATCCAGATTGCAAAGGCTGGTGCACATTCTATTCCTCCGGCCCTGGTTACTACATCCTGTGGTACTTCAATTGATTCCAGTGTCTTTAGGGAAACATCTCGTTCAGAATATTTTTAATTCCTTTTTCTCCATTTTTCTAGCCGAACTGTCCATTTCTTTAATATTTTCTTCTCTATTAAGAAAAAAGGGTATCAATAAAGTATAATGAACTAAAGATTAATTCTTTAGTCATCATTATGTTTTCCTGATTGTCTACAGTGTGTAAAATGACATAATCCAGATAAAAAGTACTATGGTTCTAGAAGGTCCTTTAGGATGGAATATCAAATAGAAAAATCACAGAATATTTAACAAATTCTAGATTCTCCCAGTCTTCTGATCCAAAGGCTTTGAATATTTTTAATATGATTTATAGTAAAAACATATATTTTAAACCATGACTCACTACAAAATGTGCACATACATAGCCACCATACAATATACACATGTATACATAGCTAAAAAAATAAGTTTCCCAAAACCTATATATATTCTTAAAACATGTTGTGCCATTTTCGACTCTATTCTACTTTATTTAAAAACACAAATCATCTCTCCTTAAAGTGACTTTATGACCCCTGATTAGATGGCTGTCCATTATTCAAAAACACTACTCTTATTCAATCCCTCCAAGTTCTGTTATATTGATAATAAAACTTAGTATCAAGATTTACTCAATGTCACACAACTCATAATGAAATCATAGCAAAATAATGGGATAGTAAATTCTGTTCACTTCCTAAGATCTGGGAACCCTCGTATAATACCTTGAATAAAGACCTAAATATTGCTTCAAAGCCTAGCATAGTTGGCACTTAATACATATTTATTGAATTAATTTGTTGAATCAATGAATAGTATGTGGGTGCCTCTACTTACAGAATGAAGCAAACTCTTTAGTCTATGAAGATAATTAAAAAGGGGGTTCCTAGAAATTTATTAAAAGAAGCAATTATGATAAGTGTGATGGAAGTCAATGTGTTGAAACCCAACTTCAATACTAGATGAATACAGTGTGCAAAATTTGAACGTCATCACCAAAAGCTTTATTAAGTCTTGGGAAATGGGAACCAGCTATTTAGAGTTAATGGAATATTTAAATGTTATATATTTTTGAAGGAATTTAGAGTTCCCCAGAGGAATTGCCTCAAACACATCCTCACTTTAGGTGACTCAATCACATATGTAAAAAGTTTTCCATTTTCAGGTCTTTATGATTGTTCATTTTTAATACTGCATTAGCTGCTTCTGTCCTATAAGTGCTTTCCTTGTTTTACTGCTATTTGTTTTTCTTTTGTTTTGTTTTACCACAGTGAATTATCACAGAGTTCAGGGACTGGGACCAGGTTACAAAATTTTTTATACTTAAAATATAACAATAGTGCCCGACAGGTAAGAATATTTTCCCCATTCATTTTCTTGAATTTTCTTTTGTATACTTCACTTATTTATTTTGCTGATATCGAAAATGTTTACATTTCTACTTAGAAACTTAGTTCATTAAAATAAGTAATTGTTTGCAAGATATGATCATTTTATTATTGTTTTCTTAAACATGTATTACTCTAACATAGATTAATGGAGATAAAATAAATATCTCTTAGCACTGACAGATTTTTGATTTTTTTCAAAGTAATATGGCATTTGACAAGCTCCCAAAAATATGAATTTATTTTAAAAACAATAAATGAAAATAATCCATTCAGAATGTTGTGCCTGTAAAAACAGCAACTTAGCCCAAATTTCCAGATGCTTCTTTATGCCAACTGCACCCAAGGAGAGCCGTTCTAATTTCCTAGTGCCTGTATGGTCTTTAACAACTTGCAATTTACCAATTTTTTCTTTCCTGCTTTCTACTTTTTATGTACTCTACACCCTTTCTTCCTAGAAAATAAATTAGCAGCCCTTCTTCCAATCACTCTTCAAAAGTGATTTTTTATTTACGTAATAGCTTTTATTTAAATTTACTAGTTATTTTAAGTACAATTATTCTAACAGAAACTATATGTAGAAAACCATTCAACTGAAGGGAAGCATAAAAGTAGGCATATAATTATTAAATTTAAAATGTCTGGGGAAAATGTCACATAGTAGGCAGGAATAAATTGCAACTCCCACTTGGACAAAAAGTGTAGTGTGTGGAGACTCACTTGGTGAACTTTTGCTCCAAGAACTACTGCAGGAACATACCTAGAAAGCTGAGAGAATCCACAGACCCTTTGAAGGAAGCATATTGCTTCTGCAGGACTGAGGAGACAGCTCAAATACTGTGAGTTCCCAAAGTGTGAAAGTGGGAAATGGGGATCATCTGCCCCCAAACACATACCCTCACTGGGGAACCTAAAGGTCCAAATTATGGGAGAAGGATTTGATCTTTCCTACAACTAAGACAATTTAGAGAGCTCGGTAAAATACGGGAGTAGAGGAAGCAGTGGCAAGAGCCCTGTGGTCTCTCTGGGTCACCAGGGAAGCCATTTCTGTCTTTGTCTCACAGGTATCCTTAGGGACAGCTGCCAGAGGAACTGGGAAAATACCACAAGGGAAAGAAACATCCAGATGAACATTGTAACAATTCCAACCAAACACAAAGTTTCTTGGACAGAAATTCATGGGAGGGGTTGAATTCGGAGTACAGATGCAGACAGGCAGGGAGACATGAAACCTGAAATCTCTGCTTGCTTTCTCAGTCAGGAGGCTGATAGCCTGGGGCAAATTATCAGCCCTGCTTGCCCACTGCCTTGAAATAGACTCAGTGCTGTTGGTGGTGAGGGGCATGGTGAGAGTCAGACCGGCCTTTTGGATTGCATGGCTGAGGCTTGTAACTGCCAGATTTTCATCACTTCCCTGGTGACCTGCATGACACAGCAGAAGCAGCCATAATCCTCCTGGGAACATAACTCCATTAACCTGGGAACCACACCACCATCCCCCACAGTAGCTGCAGCAAGACCCGCCCAAGGAGAATCTGAGCTCAGACATGCCTAATCCTGCCCCCACGTGATGATCTTCATCCTGGTAGCTGAAGACAAATGTCATATTCTCAGGCTCACGCCTGTAATCCCAACACTTTAGGAGGCTGAGGCAGGTGGATTAAGAGGTCAGGAGGTCAAGATCATCCTGGCTAACATGGTGAAACCCCATCTCTACTAAAAATACAAAAAATTAGCTGGGCATGGTGGCAGGCACTTGTAGTCCCAGCTACTTGGGAGGCTGAGGCAGGAGAACGGCATGAACCCAGGAGGTGCAGCTGACAGTGAGCCAAGATTGCACCACTGCACTCCAACCTGTGTGACAAAGCAAGACTTCATCTAAAAAAAAAAAAAAAAAAAAAAAAAGGAAGTCATATTCTCTTGGGAGTTCTAGGGCCCTGCCCACTCCCTGATCCTCCCTGTACTACCCACAGCTGATGCTTTCTTGAAAGCACCACCTCCTAGCAGGAGGTCAACCAGCAAAAAACTAGTTCAATAAACAACAATAACAAAACTAAGGAACCTCACAGAGTCCATTTCACTGTCCTGCCATCTCCATGGAAGAAGGTATTGCTATCCATGGCTGAGAGACTAGAAGATGGTTTACATCACAGGACCCCATGCAGACACTCCCCCACCCCTGCCATCCCAGTACTAGCCCAAAACCCAATAGCCCCACTGGGTGGCTATATCCAAAAGAGAAATAACAATCACTGCAGTTTGGGCCTCAGAAAGCCACATCCCTGGGGAAAAGGGGAGAGTGCTACATCAAAGGAGCACCCTGTGGGACAAAATATTCTCAACAGCAGCCATTGAGCCCCAAATCTTCCCTCTGACATAGCCTACCCAAAACATAAAGAACCAAAAAAAAAAAAAAAAAATCTGCTAATATGACAAAACAACCTTCTATAACACCTTCAAAAAATCATACTAGCCCACCAGCAATGGATCTAAACCAAGAAGAAATTACTGATATGCCAGAAAAGGAATTCAGAAGGTCAATTATTAAGTTAATAAAGGAGGCATCAGAGAAAAGTAAATCCAATTTAATGAAATTTTTTAAAAATGACACAAGACACGAGGGAAGAAATTTTCAGTAAAATATCTCCGCAATAGAATTGAACAAGAAGAAGAAATTACTTCAGTGCTTGAAGATGAGGTTCTTGAAATAACTCAATCCAACAAAGACAAAAAAAATTTAAAAACTGAACAAAGCCACCAAGAAGTTTGAGATTATGTTAAATGACCAAACCTAAGAATAATTGGCATTCCTGAGGAAGAAGAGAAATCAACAAGTTTGGAAAACATATTTTGGAAAATAATTGAAGAATAATTTCCCAGCCTTAATGGAGACACAGACATCCAAATACAAGAAGCTCAAAGAACACCTGGAAAATCCATCACACACACACACACACACACAAATCACCTAGGCACATAGTCATCAGATTATCTAAAGTCAAGACAAAGGAAATAATATTAAGAGCTGTGAGGCAAAAGCATGAGATAAGCAGATTAATAGCAGATTTCTCAGCAGAAACCCTACAAGCAAGAAGGAATTAGGGCTCTATTCTCAGCCTATTTAAAAAAAAACATTTATCAGCCAAGAATTTTGTATCCAGGGAAAGTAAGCTTCATAAATGAAGGAAAGATACAGTCATTTCCAGACAAACAAATGCTGAGAGAGTATGCCACTTCCAAGCCAGCACTATAAGAACTGGTAAAAGGAGCTCTAAGTCTTGAAACAAATCCTCAAAATACATTTAATAAAAAGTCAAAAAAGAACCTCTTTAAAGCATAAATCTCATGACCTATAAAACAACACAATAAATAATATTAAAAACCAAGGTATTCAGGCAACAAATAGCATGATGAATAGAATAGTACCTCACATCTCAATACTAATGTTGAATGTAAACTGCCTAATGCTCCACTTAAAAGATACATAATGGCAGCATGGAAAAGGATTCACCAACCAAGTGTCTGCTGCCTTCAAGAGACTCACCTAACACATAAGAACACACATACACTGAAGATAAAAGGGCAAAAAAAGACATTCCATGCAGATAAACACCAAAAGTGAGCAGGAGTAGCTATTCTTATATCAGACAAAACAAACTTTAAAGCAACAGCAGTTAAATAAGACAAAAAGGGACATTATATAATGATAAAAGCCCTTGTCCAACAGGAAAGTATCACAATCCTAAATATATATGCACCTAACACTGGAGCTCCCAAATTTATAAAACAATTACTACTAGACCTAAGACATGAGATAGACAGCAACACAATTATAGTGGGGGATTTCAATACTCCACTGACAGCACTAGACAGGTCATTAAGACAGAAAGTCAACAAAGAAACAATGGATTTAAATTTTACCCTAGAACAAATGGACTTAACAGATATTTACAGAATATTCTACCCAACAAACACAGAATATACATTTTATTCATCAGTGCATGGAGCATTCTCCAAGATGGATCATATGATAGGCCAAAACCAAATCTCAATAAATTTAAGAAAATGCAAACTATATCAAGTACTCTGTCTTACCACAGTGAAATAAAATTGGAAATCAATCCCAAAAGGAGCCTTCAAAACCGTGTGAATACATGGAAATTAAATAATCTGCTGCTGAATGATCATGGGGTCAACAATGAAATCAAGATGCAAATTTAAAAATTATTTGAACTGAATTATAATAGTGACACAACTTATCAAAACCTCTGAGATGAAGAAGCAAAGGCAGGGCCAAGGGGCAAGTTCACAGACTTAAATGCCTACATCAAAAGGTCTGAAAGAGCACAAATAGACAATCTAAGGTCACACCTCAAAGAACTTGAGTAACAAGAACAAACCCAAATTCAGCAGAAAAGAAATAATAAAAATTAGAGCAGAACTAAATGAAACCAAAACAAACAAACAACAACACAAAAGATAAATGAAACAAAAAGCTGGTTATTTGAAAAGATAAATAAAATTGATAGACCATGAGCAACAATAACCAAGAAGAGAGAAGATCCATGTAAGTTCAATTAGAAATGAAACAGGAGATACTGCAACCAACACAACAAAAATACAAAAGATAATTCAAAGCTACTATCAGCACCTTAAGGCACATAAACTAGAAAACCTAGAGAAGATTAATAAATTCCTGGAAATGTACAACTCTCCTAGCTTAAACCAGGAAAAAAATAGATAACTGGAACAGACCAATAACAAGCAGTAAGATTTAAATGATAACAAAAAATTGCCAACAACAACAACAAAAATTCCAGGGCCAGACAGATTCACAGCTGAATTCTATCAGATATTCAAAGAAGAATTGGTACAAATCTATTTACACTGTTCCACAAGTGTAATCATTTTATGAAACCAGCATCACACTAATATCAAAACCAGGAAAGGATATAACAACAACAACAACAACAAAAACTCAAAAAACTACAGACCAATATTCCTGATGAATATAGATGCAAAAATCCTTAACAAAATATTAGCTAACAGAATCCAACAGCATATCAAAAAGATAACCCACCATGATCAAATGAGTCTCATACCAGGAATGCAGGTGTGCTTTAACATACACAAGTCAAAAAATGTGATACACCATATAAACAGAATTAAAAACAATAATCACATGATCATCTCAATAGATGCACAAAAAGCATTTGACAAATCCAGCACCCCTTTATGATTAAAACCCTCAGCAAAATTGTCATAGAAGGTACTACTTTAGTACCTTCATAGAAGGTATTACTTTAATGTAATAAATGCCATCTATGACAAACCCACAGCCAGAGTAATACTGAACGGGGAAAAGTAGACAACTTTCCCTCTGAGAACTTGAATAAGACAGGGATGACGACTCTCACCACTTCTATTCAACATAAAACTGAAAGTTCTATCTGAAACAATCAGATAAGATAAAGAAATAAAAGACATCCAAATTGGTAAACACTTGCTGTTTACTGATGATCTGATGGTGTTCCTAGAAAACCCTAAAGACTCATCTAAAAAGCTCCTAGAACTGATAAATGAATTCAACAAAGTTTCAGGATACAAAATTTATGTATACACATCATTAGTTCTGCTATACACTAACAGCAACCAACCTGAGAATCAAATCAAGAATTCAGCCACTTTTACAATAGCTGCAAAAAAATGAAATAAAATACTTAGGAGTGTACTTAACCAAGGAGGTGAAATACTTCTACAAGAAAAATTACAAAATGCTGCTGAAGAACATCATAGACGATACAAACAAATGGAAACACATCTCCTGCTCAAGGATAGGTAGTATGAATACTGTGCAAACGACAATACTGTCAAAAGAAATCTACAAATTCAATACAATTCCTATCAAAATACCATTATCATTCTTGACAGAACTAGAAAACACAATTCTAAAATTCATGTGGAACCAAAAGAGAGCCCCCATAGCCAAAGCAAGACTAAGCAAAAAGAACAAATCTGGAGACATCACATTACCTGATGTCAAACTATACTATAAGGCCATAGTCACCAAAACAGCATGGTACTGGTATAAAAATAGGCACATAGACTAATGGAACAGAGAACCGAGAAATAAAGCCAAATACTTACAGGCAACTGGTCTTCGACACAGCAAACAAAAAACATAAAGCGGAGAAAGGGCACCGTATTCAAAACATTGTGCTGGGATAATTGGCAAGCCACATGCAGAATGAAACTGGTTCCTCATCTCTCACCTTATTCAAAAGTCAACTCAAGACACATCAAGGACTTAAATCGAAGACCTGAAACCATAAAAATTTTAGAAGATAACAACCGAAATACCCTTCTAGACATTGATTTAGGCAAAGATTTCATGACCAAAATCCCAAAAGCAAATGCAAAAAAAAAAAAAAGACAAATAGGTGGAACTTAACTAAACTAAAAATTTCTTCACAGCAAAAGAAACAGTCAACAGAGTAAACAGACAACCACTGACTGGGAGAAAATCATCACAATCTATGTATCTGACAAAGAGTAATATCCAGAATCTACAAAGAACTCAAACAAATTAGCAAGAAAACCATAAACAATCCCACCAAAAAAATGGGGTAAGGACATGAATAGTCAAGTCTCAAAAGAAGCTATACAAATGGCAAACAAACATATGAAAAAATGCTCAACATCACTAATGATCAGGGAAATGCAAATCAAAACCACAATGTGATACCATCTTACTCTGCAAGAATGGCCAGCATCAAAAAATCAAAAAAATAATAAATGTTGGCAGAGAAGCAGTGAAAAGGGAACACTTTTTGACTGCTGGTGGGAATGTAAACTAATACAACCACTATGGAAAACAGTGTGGAGATTCCTTAAAGAACTAAAAGTAGAACTACCATTTGATCCAGCAATTCCATTACTGGGTATCTACCCAGAGGAAAAGAAGTAATTATACAAAAAAAGATACTTGCACACGCATGTTTACAGCAGCACAATTCCCAACTGCAAAAATATGGAACCAGCCCAAATGCCCATCAATCAATAAGTGCATAAAGAAATTGTGGCATACACACACACACACACACACACACACACACACACACACACAAAATAGAATATTATTTAGCCATAAAAAGGAAAAAAATAATGGCTTTCATGGCAACCTGGATGGGATACGAGACCCATTCTAAGTGACGAAACTCAGGAATGGAAAACCAGTCATGGTGTGTTCTCACTCATAACTGGGAACTAAGCTATGAGGATGGAAAGGCATTAGAATGATACAATAGACTCTGGGGACTTGAGAGCAACAGCAGGAGTGGTCGTAAGGAATAAAAGACTACAAATTGGGTACAGTGTATACTGTTCAGGTGATATATAAAATATATAAAACTATATAATATATAAAAATATATATATAATATATGATATATAAAATATATAAAACTATATAGTTTTCAGTTTACACACACACACACACACAGGTTTTGTTTTAAAAATTGAGATAAAATAATCTTTGCATCATTTATTTTAGAATTTAATAATATGACTGTGCCTGACCAGAGATATTTGTTTCTTCAATATGTTGGAAGCAAAAGAACCACTAAAGAACCCACTCAGGTAACCAAACCCCACCTGTTCCCCAAAAACCTATGACAATAAAAAATAAAAGAAAATAATATACAAAGTAATGTTTTAGTGAAACTGAATCTTGACCTCTGTAATTGAAGGACACAAAAGGAAGTAAAAATAATATTACTAACCAAATTAGTTTCCCTCTGTGATTCTTCAGGCCTCTGTATTTTTCTGTTAGTTTTTCTTTCCTTATAAATTTCCAGAGCTAGATTCCTCTGGCTACATATTTGCAAGAGAAGAGATTAAATTGCTAGTTTCCCCTCCAAAATTAATATTTTTAAAAACATAGTTTTTAAACTATAATTTTGAATTTCCAATGTATTATATATAAATTATTTGAGAGGGAAACTTGGAAAACTTAGCATGTTTTATATAGTTTTCAGTTTACACACACACACACACACACACACACACACAGGTTTTGTTTTAAAAATTGAGATAAAATAATCTTTGCATCATTTATTTTAGAATTTAATAATATGACTGTGCCTGACCAGAGATATTTGTTTCTTCAATATGTTGGAAGCAAAATTTACTTTGGCCAGGATTGATTAAACTGTAGTTGTGCAGTTGTCACGTTCATCTCTAAAATCAATCACTTTCTTCAATACAGAAGCTTTCCCTATATGTCAAAGAGAATCATTCTCAATCTTAAAATCTCAATTTTCAGATTGAGAAGACAGATGCTGTTTCTATTTTTATCTTTATGGTTTCATGAATTTATATATTTAGAGTCTGGAAAAGTCTGGACATATGTTACAGTTTGAGCAATGTAATTTTGTAAATCAAAAAATGATTTTGCAAATTAAGTAACAGGAAGAGAAAGAAAGATTAAAAATTGCGAAATTGAGAGAGAAAGAAAGGGAGACTATAAAGGAAGGAAAAACATAGACATACAGAATTAAGAGAAGTGTAGATTAAAAAGAGGGTGGAGGAGATTAAAGGAAGTGAAAAAGAAGGAAGGAAGAAGGAAAGGAAAAAGGAAGGGAAGGAGAGAAAGAAAGAATGAAAAAAGAAAAAAGGAAACAGAGAAAGAACTAGAAGGGAGGAAGAATACATTAATAGATAACTTTATTTTTCATTTCATCAAACTATGCATCCAGTACTACTATTGTATTGCCAAATAAAATCATTATTATTCTTACTAAAAGTTTGTTGAATTTCTATTCATCTAAAATGAATTATGTTTTAAGAGTCTTATTATTGCGTGATCTTTGGTGCCACTTACAATAAACTTCTTTATAAATTAATCTATTGTTGCGGGAAGTCAGGGATCCTGAATGGAGGGACTAGCTAGAGCTGTGGCAGAGGAACATAAATTGTGAAGATTTCATTTTGATATGGACATTTATCAGTTCCCAAATAATATTTTTATAATTTCTTATGCCTGTCTTTAATCTTGTAATCCTATTATCGTCGTAAGCTGAGTATGTATGCCACCTCAGGACCACTGTGATAATTGTGTTAACTGTACAAATTGATTCTAAAACATGTGTGTTTGAACAATATGAAATCAGAAAAAGAACAGAACAACAGCGATTTTTAGGGAGCAAGGGAAGACAACCATAAAGTCTGACTGCCTGTGGGGTTGGGCAAAAACAGCCATATTTTTCTTCTTACAGAGAGCCTATAAACAGACATGCAAGTAGCAGAGACATCACTAAATTATTTTCCTAGCAAGGAATATTAATATTAATACCTTGGGAAAGGAATGCATTCCTGTGGGGAGGTCTGTAAACAGTTGCTCTGGGAGTGTTTGTCTTATGTGGTTGAGATAAGGACTGAAGTACACCCTCGTCTCCTGCAGTACCCTCAGGCTTATTAGGGTGGGGAAAAACTCTGCCCTGGTAAATCTGTGGTCAGACCGGTTCTCTGCTCTCAAACCCTGTTTCCTGTTGTTTAAGCTGTTTATCAAGACAATACATGCACAGCTGAACATAGACCCTTATCAGTAGTTCTGTTTTGCCTTTTGTCCTGTTCCTTCAGAAGCATGTGATCTTTGTTCTGCTTTTTGCCCTTTAAAGCATGTGATCCTTGTACCTACACCCTGTTTTACACCCCCTCCCCTTTTTTGAAACCCTTAAGAAAAGCTTGCTGGTCTGAGACTCAGGTGGGCATCATGGTCCTACCTATATATGATGTCATCCCTGGAGGTCCATCTGTAAAATTCCTCTCTTTGTATTCTTTCTCTTTATTTCTCAGCCAGCCAACACTTACGGAAAATAGAACCTATATTGAACTATTGGGGGTGGGTTCCCCCTATAATCAATAAGAATCAAATTTTAGGCTGTTAAAGTAGATAACTATGACTTAATTATAGAATTGGCAAGAGTTTTTAACATTACTCAGCAACTTTCATATGAAAGGTTAGTAATAACACTATAGTTTACAACATAAAATAAGAATCACTAAATGCTCCAAAGTCAAGAGTGGGGCAAAAGCTATCAATTCAAAGGAGATATCCATTATATTAATAAAATAGTTGGCTAGGCATGGTGGCTCATGCCTATAATCCCAGCACTTTGGGAGGCCAAGACTAGTGGATCACCTGAGCTAAGGAGTTCGAGACCAGCCTGGCCAACATGGCAAAACCCTGTCTCTACTAAAAATACAAAAATTAGCTGGATGTGGTTGTGTGGGCTTGTAGTCCCAGCTACTCGGGAGGCTGAGGTGAGGGGATCACTTGAGCCTGAGCGATGCAAGTTGCAGAGAACTAAGATTATGCCACTGCACTCCAGCCTGGGTGACAGAGTGAGACCCTGTCTGAAAAATAAAATAAAATAAAATAAATAAAATTAAACAATTGGAATTATTTACTTTTACCTTATGGGTTTTATATTACACAGGCAAGAAGAATTGCAAAGGAAGTCAGAAGATAAAAAAACAAACCTGATCAAAGGACAAAGTTTCCACCTAAATTTTCAGTTTCCCTTTTCCTTTCAATTGTGATATATATGACCTCTGAGGTAAAAATTATCCTTTATTCCTATGGATTAGCAAATTTACCATTGTAACAATTGTTTTCTTCATTGAAATATGTCCTTGCTTCCAGCTAAAATGAATATTTAAGGAATGGCAATTTTTGTGGAATATGTCATAGGAAGCATAAACAGTATTTTCAAATGCAGGCTGTAAGTTAAGTAAAACATGACACTAAAAAGGAACAGCAAAACTGTTGTTTTCTAACTGTTGGCTAACCAAGATGACTAGCTAAGTAAATATATAAACATTTACATTGGAAGTAAAAACTATTTAAAAAGATATTTTATTGTGAAGCCCAAACACAAACTTGGCTTTGACTACTGTTATAGGCAGCTCAGCTTCTATCCTGAAGGACATCTACCCTTATGTGTTTTGGCAGATCTCCAGGGTCCCCTGGGAGAAAGTAATATCTCTATTTACATATCAAAGCAAACGAAGGATCCAAGCTCAATGGAACTCTAAGGGGATGTGAAAGTATTCTATGAAACAGGAGTTTCAAAAATTTTCCTTCCTAAAGCCAGGCTACCTCCTTTTTTTTTTATTTATTTTATTTTAAAATAATCTTTAATATTTGTGGGTACAATGACTAGCATGCTGTAGTATTTTACTGAGGCAACCAAGATAAGTCTGAGAAAGAGTTAAAAGATACTATGCAAGAGGTTTTTGAACTAAGTAACTTTTCAGTAAAGATATAAGGAAAAGGAAAAGTCAGTTTAAGGATCTGGGCCCATTCTCACGGTTATACTGTTTTGGACATCTACAGAATTATACACAGAAGTGATCAATAGGAGTTCTGCATTTTATGAAAAAGGACTAATATCCCATAACCAAAAGGTACTTAACTTGATTTTTACTGTGTATTGAAAAATATTTTAAATGATCATCTTAACTTTTTTACATTTATTAAAATGCAGTTTCTGTTTAGTAGGATTCTTAGTTTTCTTCTCTTTGTGCAGCCTGGAGTACACAGTGCAGTATATAGAAACAAATGCTAAGCTGAAGTGGAGTTAAAAATCTGGCCTATCAGAGATGTCATCAGCAAGGTTCTCTTGATCATTTGGCACTGAATGCTTCCTATAAAGATATGAAAACTAAAGGCTAAAGATTTGTATGAAATAATAATATTAGGTTGGCAGAAACATTATTGTAAGAATCTCAACCAGGAGGACATAAAATATTCAGAGGTTGATGTCTTTTTGTCAGATATTTGTGTTTAAAAGTTTTCTATAAGTATTCAAATAATTTTCTTTCACAATTGAACTGTGTCATCTCTTAACTTTTAACTATTCTAAAATGGCATTTTTGCTGAATTTAATTTATAAGAAATCAGAGTTACTTTTTATTTCATCAAATCAAAACCTTGTTCTTCAATGAAATAGCACTTATAATAGTAATTATGATGATTCTTCACATTCATGAAGTGCTTTTACTCTCTCTTAAAATTCCTTTGATGAAGGAAAAGGAAGGACCAAACAGATTTAGATGGAAAGTTTATTTCCCCTTCCATCAAACTGTTAAATGCTTGTTAGCTTTTCTCTGCCCCTCTCCCTGTCTCTCTGTCTCTCTCAGTTGCTCACTCCCTCTTGCCTTCCTTTTGTTTCTCTGTTAACATGTCTTGAATCTTTGGTATGACTCAGGTTTTCTACCCTCTTTGGGAGTTTTTTTCAGGGTTTCTTAATTGTCTTTTTCATTATTACTATAAATATGGTTAGCATAAATTATGTGTAGGGCCAAGTGCTAGATACTTAAAATCACTGAAGGTTTAGGTATACTGGTAACACATTCAATATTTATGTTTCCTATTACTGTTTCCTGTTATATGCTCTTATATTTTTGTAATTTAATGCTGCACAGCCCAAAATACAATTCCAAGGCACAAAGGTATTTAAATACATCCTTGAAGTTGTTGAGAATAATTATTTTGCTTTCCTTCAACAAATGTTTATTATCTACTATGTGCTAAGCACTGTATTACATGCTAGAGATATAAATGAAGAATAACATAGTACCTCTTCTCAAGAGATCATAATCTTAATGATGAAAACAGACATGACAACTGATGAATATAGAACAATTATAAGTCTGATAATAAAGGAATAAGAGTTTTATGGGAGGGAACGGAAAGAGCTCACAAGATTGCTTGAAGGATGAGTAAGAACAAGGCTCACAGAGGTGGGTTTTAATGATGAAGGACTTTGCCAGGTAGATGATAATTAATAATAATAATAATAATAACAACAACAATGTCCTTTATTGGGCCCCTACTAGGTCCCAGGCAATAGGCTAAGTATAATGGTTATTTCCTCTGTTTTGCAAATGAGATAGCTGAGGTTCAAGAGGTTAAGTAACTTCTCCAAGATCACACAGGAAGTAAATAGCAGAAGCAGAATTTAAATCCCAGTTTACCTTATTCTACCTACATGGTACTACTATACTTTGCCACCATTTTACAGTTCTCCTTATAATATGATTTTGTAAAATGTTATTTTTCTAACCTTTAATAATTTATTTTCAAATTTTTTAAACTTACATTTTGCATTTTATTATGTGTGTTAATTAAAAATTAGTCTGAGTGCGTATATATAAAGTATATTCAACAGTGATTTCAGCCCTACCTATCTCTTAGGGTTTTTATGAGATTCCAATGATAGGAGACTTTTAAAAGTTCTTTGAAAATTTGACAGATAAAACAAGTACTTATTATTATTCATAATGTATTTTCCAGTCACAAAAGTTTGCTCAGTTTTTGTCATTTTAAGTTTTACTTTCACTCTAAGGATTATTTCCTTGTGTCTGTTGAGTTTACCTTTGCATGTCTGTGGATGTTTCCAAGTTCTACTTCTTTACAATTATATTTAATTGATTTACAGTTAGAATTGCGATTTGGCAGTAATTACTTGTTCATCTGTAGATGATATCAATCTAACTAATTATTTGTAAATTGGCCGCATTAGTTACTTTCATTTTCTACTTTTGCATAATTTTGTACATGCATGCACGTGTATGTGGTATAGCTCTATAATATATTACAGCAGTACTAAAGCCAAGTTTAACTGATTTAAACTTCATTTTAAGTCACTGTCATATGCATACCATAAACTTCAGGTCTTTGATATTTCTTTAATGCTCAATTCGGTTGTAGCACCAGTAATTTATTAATATTTTTAAAAATTTTTGAATGCCATTTCCAAAAAGGAGTTACTTTCTGGACACATTTCTATGATACTTACTAAGAGCTAAGCATGTGACTTTGCATTATTTGTTTTTAATAGTTTTTGTAGACTTCCATTGACTTTTATCTTTAAGTATTTATTTCTGCATTTCTTTTTTTTTTTTTTTTTTTTTTTTCTGGAGATGGAGTTTTGCTCTGTTGCCCAGGGCCCAGGCTGGAGTGCAGTAGCGCAATCTTGGCTCACTGCAGCCTCCGCCTCCCAGGTTCAAGCAATTCTCCTGCCTCAGATTCCCGAATAGCTGAGACTACAGGCACATGCCACAACGCTCGGCTAATTTTTTGTATTTTTAGTAGAGACGGGGTTTCACTGTATTAGCCAGGATGATCTCACTCTCCCGACTTCCTGATCCACCCATCTCGGCCTCCCAAAGTGCTGGGATTACGGGTGTGAGCCACCACTCCCAGCCATTTCTGCATTTTTAACCAGAAACTTATTCTCAGTCTCCCAGGATCTGGATTATAAGACCTTTGAACTACTTTATTTATTTAAAAAATAGTAAATTCAATGCTAGGTGAGGTGGCTCACCTCTGTAATCCCAGCACTTTGGGAGGCTGAGGTGGGCCAATCACCTGAGGTGGGGAGTTCGAGACCAGCCTGACCAACATGGAGAAACCCTGCCTCTACTAAAAATACAAAATTAGCCTGGCATGGTGGCACACGCCTGTAGTCCCAGCTACTCGGGAGGCTGAGGCAGGAGAATCACTTGAACCTGGGAGGTGGAGGTTGCGGTGAGCGGAGATTGCACCATTGCACTCCAGCCTGGGCAACAAGAGCAAACTCCATTTCAAAAGAAAAAAAAAAAAGTAAATTATTTCTGATGGTTTTAATAGTGATGAATCTGTCATTTCTCTTTATATTATATATTCAGTATTTGCCTCAAATATTAATAGCGTTTATTTGTCCCAAAGATGTGGGGATTAAAAAAAATCATAGATAGGTTTACTATTCACTTCTATTTTCCTCTTCATTCAAGCTACATCTTAGAATTTTAGAACTTCATGGAGTTGTAGACATATCTTTGATTGAATCAGCTTGCCAGCAAGATAGTGACTATATTGTGCCCAGAGTGAGAATGGAATTATCCATACTTTCTGATCCTTGTATGGATTTTCCTTAAGTTAATTATTTCATTAAGTTAATTATTTTCTAAAATTATTTTATATATTGGATATAAATATTGACTTGTATGAAGAAGCTTTTTCTTTTTGAATGAGTTTTATTTTATTTTTTCAACTTTTATTATAGAAACAAAGTATACATGTGCAGGTGTGTTACAAAGGCATATTGTGTGATGCTAAGATTTGAAGTACAGCTGAATCCACTACTCAAGTAGTGAGCATAGTACTCAATAGGTTGTTTCCCAACACTTGTCCCCCTCCATCTTTTCCTCTCTTAATTAATGTCTCCATAATATCTCTTGGTTTAAATTAGTGGTTTTTTTCCTAATTAACAAACAAAAGTAAAATAGGTAAAATGAATATCTCTTTTTCTCTGTGGATATTTGTAGTAAGATAATAGTATGATCTCTGTTTGAGTAATAAGTTAGTCTACAGAATTCAAACCAAAGTTTAGAATACTTTAGAAGACTATGTAAAGTAAGGAGTATAAAGAGTCTTGACATATAAAGTTGTCCCTCTTCCCCACCCTGAGATCTTAAAACAGAACTGAGAATACAAAAACACTGTGGAATACAGCAATAATAAAAAGGAAAAACAGCTCTATTTATCAAGTATTTTATAAGTAATCCCCACAATCCCTTCCACTATGTGCTGTAAATTTTCTCTAAATTAATCAGCTACAAACTCAATTAAGGAATTGTGTCTCAGAGTTCTCACTCATAAGTGGGAGTTGAACAATAAGAACACACGGACACAGGGAGGGGAACAACACACACACCGGAGCCTATCAAGGTGGGTGGGTGGGGAGCAAGGGGAGGGAGAGCATTAGGACAAAACCTGATGCATGTGGGGCTTAAAACCTAGATGATCGATTGATAGGTGAAGCAAATCACCATGGCACGTGTATCCCTATGTAACAAATCTGCACATTCTGCACATGTATCCTGGAAGTTAAAGTAAAATAATAATAACGATAAAAGAAATTTGTATTTTACCTTTATAGTCGATTTCCAAATTCTTACACTGTGGAAACTCATTCCATCACAATTGGCTATAGAATTAAATTCAACATAAGTTATATCCACATTATACCTGTTCCAAAGGAACATACTTATTCAAATATCTGAAATCCTTCTTCATATTGTAGTCTAGCCCACATAGATGCAGTATGGAGCCTGAGACCCATTTCTGAAGAAAGGTACAACAGATGATTTGTTATCTTGTATTATACACTCCTAGGAAAGCTTGGATAAGATCGTCTCCATTGTAGCTCTAGAATTCTATCATTTAGAACTATATGCAAGAGAGAAGGGCATTAATTATTCTAGTTAAACCTGAGAACAAAAAAAAAATGCCAATCATGAGTAAGTCAGTGATGTGTGACCTCATATGTATTTTCTTAAATTTCCAGGAGAATATAAAGAGACGACAAAGAATCAGTGAACAAATTTTTTTCTTGTGGTTTATAACAACCACATGTTATATTATCACATATACTCCCTTTTAGGTGAAATCTGAGTAAATAGACAGAGGTATGTATTGCAATATTTCCAGAATAACTTGTGGGGTATCATCCTGGAACACATGTGTATAAGTGGATAGTAAATAGTCTCAGGCAACTGGAAACTGGAATCTGCACCCATATTATTACTGAGAGGAAGTTGAAAATTTACCGAAAAATAAGACCCTTGTTATCAGCTAAAATGTTAGATTTTAAAAATCAGGGAAACTAAACAATTCTTACATCTGATACATGAGATACATTCCACATTCATAACTGAAATTTACTAAGTATACACCACAGGAATAGTCCTGGGCTAGGTGCTGTTAACCACAAAGAAGTACACAGCATGAAAGCTGTACTTAAAGCATGTATGCCATATGCAGAGAGACAAAATAAATGTACATTAAAGCTACTGAGTAATTCATGAGTATAAGCAAGTACCACAAAGCATAAAGTTATATTAAAATGAAAGGTCAGATTTAAATGATCAGTATTGTGTGAGTTCAGAGCAAAGAGAATAATGTGAACTGGCTTGATCAGGGAAGGCTTTCTGAAGGAGGTGAGACTTGAGGTGGACAAAAAAGTGATTCTGGGTGGTAAGGAATTGGATAGATAGCAGTAAGAAGTGGGGGCTATTCAGTGTCTGAAGGAAAATGAATAGTAAATAAAGTCTTAAAAGCTGTACTTAATGGTTACAGGATCCTGTTTTTGAAAGAAGCATTAGGGAAGAGCAGCAAGAGACTAGCAGTCTTAGACCCCTGGGCTGAGTCAGATGCTACCATGGCTTGGCCAAGGATTGGTCCTGTTGTCATACATTGTGTCTACAAATTACTTTGTTGAGTGAATTTTATGATTTCCTACTCCCAACTTATCATAAGTCAATCAATTACCGTGTGACCTTTTGCAAATAAATAAAAGCCTTACAGCTAAGCATATATAATATGGCACAGCAGTTTCTTCTTATGTTTGTGAACTAGTCAGACCTATATTTTAAGAAGGATCACCCACAGATGTTTGACAGAAAGAGAAGGGAAAGAGAGAGAAAGAAATCCACCCACTGTGAACACATTGAATTATTCTTACCAGGGCATCTGTGTGAATGATGCAAGCTGCGCAAAAATATTAATTTTAAGTTTGGCATATTCTGTGCAAGTCTGTCGAAAGACAAACACAGGCCAGGCGCAGTGACTCACGGCTGTAATCCCAGCACTTTGGGAGGCTGAGGTGGGTGGATCACCTGAGGTCAGGAGTTCTAAACCAGCCTGGCCAACAGGGTGAAACCCTCTCTCTACTAAAATACAAAAACTCGCTGGGCATGGTGGTGGGTATCTGTAATCCCAGTTCTCAGGAGGCTGTGGCAGGAGAATCGCTTGAACCCAGGAGGCAGAGGTTGCAGTGAGCCGAGATCGCACCATTGCACTCCAGCCTGGGTGACAAGACTGAAACTTCGTCTCAAAAGAAAATAAAAATAAATAAATAAAAAGACAAACATAGACCATGGAATTTATATATATATATATATATATATATATATATATATATATATATATATATCTCATATCTCATATATATGATATATACATAGTTTATATATATATGAAGATATTGGTCACTTCAGTGGTTTAAACTTGTTCTTCCCTGGGTTATGGGCTGTTGGTGAGGTCAATTTTTACTGCCTTCAATGCCAGTGGTAAACTTTCTCCTCTTACATTGTGGTGGAAGAGGGACATATGTCTCCAAAAGTTTTCCAAGTCCAGATAACTGATCTGATAATAGCTTCTTGTCTCCTAGAGTTTGCGATAAGCATTAAATGGAGGAAAGAATAGGGATAAATACGAAGAAATTGTTCACACCTTCAGTTCCCCATATCAGAAAGGCAGATTCATTAGATATTCATCCTCTAGCAGAGGAACCTAGGGTTTCTGAATTTCTCTAAGTGAGTTTATTTTTAATGCTAGCCATTTCAGAAAACCCCTGACATATTCTAGGTTAGTTAAAAGGAAGAAGTTTACATCCTGAGGAAGACTAAGTTAGTTGAGGTCTGCGAAAGAGTTATTTATTCTAAAGATGACTGGAAAGTGAACAGGAAACATGAAGAGAAAAAATATACATTTTGGCCTTCAAAGCATTTTTTGGCTTTTGTTTCATAACCCTAATCTTTAACATTAGATTATAAGCCTCTAAATTTTTCTTTTACTTTTAGTGGTTATATAACTATTAGTAATATAATAAAGCAAACCCTTCCCAATTTAAAAATGACCTTAGAAAGGAAACAAAAGAAAATAGATTGAATATTTACTATACTATAGGTTTATGTTATAGATTCTAAGTTTGATTAGCATACTGGATCCTTGAGACATTTATGTGATTCACACTAACACTTATTATCATTCAGTTATGCCACACTTAAAAAGTAATTCCACTATCACAGTGGAAAGAGGTTATGGACAATAATGCCCATTTTAACAAGGTGGACTCAACCAGAATTACTATACCATTTTCACTTTTCTCAAATGTGGAAAAACACAATAGTGTGCTGCCTTCCGGAAAATACAACATAATAGCTAAATTTTATTGAAATTTTACCTGAATAATTTGAAGAAGTCATTTCTCCCTGCCTATTTGGCTTAGAGATGACTGTGCTTCAGTGCAGGTATATGAATAGTAGTTTTAGAAGAGTCTTTAGTTTTTTCCGAGTCATGTAAAAGCTATTTGTTGTTATAAACCTCTCTCAAGTATAAAGAACATTGAGTTCCAGTATTTGCTACTTCCTTCTGAGCAGATGTTTGGCATCTTTTGTTTTTTTGGAGTCAAATCAGAAATTTTGGCTACCATGTAGAAAATCATATCCACTGAGTACAGAAGTTAGCCAATATTGTGTGTGTGTGTATGGGGGGTGCGGGGAGCTTTCTAACCTTCTAATCCAAACACTTGAAACTTTGCAAGTGTCATATGGACAGTTCTCTGCATTCCGTTTTGTTAATGTGCAAGCTGAATGGCATTAATTTGGGATTAGGGAAGTTACAAAATTCCTGTCATTTGCACTTTCATTCTTATTAAAATGAGTCAACACTGAAAATTCAGAAAATCTGTGGGCTATCTGCCTTTTTCCATACTTCTCTGATGCTTGTTTAATCCAAGGAGCTGGAGAAAATACATAATATATTACATATTCAGGAGAGAGCTCCTTGGAAATTTTTCCTCCCAGCCCAGACTGTGAAAGGACAATTTTGCTCATTATAATCTATGTGGACTGCTGCAGCACACATATTACTTGAACATCATTGAAACAGAGCTCAGTGGTTTTCTTGTTCCATTGCACAAAACAATCAAAGACTTTTTTCTGATCAATTGCATACATTGATTTTATGTATCACTTCTCTAGAAAATACCGTTAAGTGTCAGGAAAAAGCTTTGGATGGATGCATCACTGATATATATACACACATATGTATATGTCTATGTCTATGTATATGTATATACATATACATATGTATATATCAGTGGCTGTGAATACTGGCTTGCTTAAGACACACAATCAGATGCAACAGATTGGTCTCAGCTTTACTGATATTGCTCTTGGCCTGTTGGATATTACTCACTATCATATCACCGAAAGATTTGGAATAGATAAAAAATCAGAGTGAAGTTTGATTAGATCAGTTGTCGTGTACTTTCCACATTGTACAAACCCTCTTTGTACCTACTATGGTGCTATTCCCATAATCAGTTTGGATGGTGATGCTAAATAAATCATTAGCTGTTTTCCTCATGAAATTTATTTACTCAAACAGTTATGTTATATAAAAAGTTTGGTGCCACAAAAGAAATTACACTAGAATATAAAATTTTCTTTTTAATTCTCAGCAAGGCAAGGTACTTCTATAGAAGGGTGCACCCTTACAGATGGAGCAATGGTGAGCGCACTCTTGGACAAGGGAGGGGAAGGGGTTCTTATCCCTCACGCACATGGCCCCTGCTGCTGTGTCCTTCCCCTACTGGCTAGGGTTAGACTGCACAGGCTAAACTAATTTCAATTGGCTAATTTAAAGATAGTGGCAGGACGAGTGGTTTGGCGGGAAAAATGGTTCTGACAGAGCAGGTAATCGGAATGAGTCAAGATGGAGTAGGTAATTGGAATGAGTAAGGGTGGAGCCGCTGAAAAAGGTTGCTTTGTGAGGAAGTTAAGCTTAAAAGTAGAAGGCAAAGAATTGAACATACTGACATATTGATTCTTTGAAAAGAAATTTAGAACTCATACCTAACAGTTAAACAATATGATCTGTATTGCCTGATATAAGAAAAAATCCAGACATAAGATGATTCTAGGTTTAGTACATTCAATGTCTCAGTAATACAAAATACCAAAGTTGTTGCTAATGTTTTTGTCTGTAACTCCAAGCATTTCAGATTGGGTGTAAATAGCAGAAGTTTAATTCAGCTACTATGAGTCTTAATTTGTTTGTTATTATATACCAAATGTTTTGACATATACTACCTTATTCAATACACACGAAATAGTTCTTATGTATTATAACAGATACTAATGACTGTATATCCAACAGAAATCCACTCCTCCCCTTCCTCCTTCTTAACAAGACACTATTTTTTACTTCTGTGGGACCTTTTTCTTTACAGCTTTGTATTTAAGATAAGTGGATGTTATTCCTAATCCAGAGAACGAGTGTCAACCAATGTTGGCAAGATAAGTGATGTAATTTTTCTGACCAGTGATTAGTTTTGTTACAGGCATGGGACTCATTTCTGATGAATGAGACCAGAGAGAAAGATTTTTGGAAAGCATTAGGAAAAACTTTACTTGATGGTTAAATAAAAAGAGAACAGATACATGCAAGAAACATCTACCTTTGTTTTTATTCTTCAGGGCTTTTTGATGTCTGAATCTGATCCCTGAAAGTGCTGCAGCTATCTTGCTCCCATGAAGACATCTAAATTGAAATGCTTGGAATGGCAGAAAGAAATCTTGGCAAGGACTTCAGTTTTTTGTGTCAATGAGCTATTGAATTAACTAAACTTAGAATAAACTTATGTCTGCATTTTTTGTTATGTCAGACAATACAGATCATATTGTTTAAGCTATTTGATTCTGGGGCTTCTGTTACTTTCAAGCAAAAAATATCTAAGCTGATCCAAGTATAAGTTTTTTTTTTTTTTTTTTTTTTTTTTTTAACAGGGTCTTGTTCTGTCTCCCAGGCTGGAGTGCAGTGGCACTATCTTGGCTCACTGCTGCAACCTCCACCTTCCAGGTTCAAGTGATTCTCATGCCTCAGCCTCTCAAGTAGCTGGGATTACAAGTGTGTTCAACCACATCCAGCTAATTTTTGTATTTTTTAGTAGAGACGGGGTTTTGCCACATTGGCCAGGCTGGTCTTGAAATGCTGGCCTCAAGTGATAGGACTGCCTCAGCCAAGTCCATTACAGGCATGAGCCACCTTGCCGGACTGATCTCAAACTCCTGACCTCAGTTGTCCACCTGCCTTGGCCTCCCGAAGTGCTGGGATTACAGGTGTGAGCCACTGCACCCGACCCTAGTTCAGTTTTAATTGATGCTACATTTCCCCTAATTGAATGAATGTGGTAGCATACTTAGCATTTCATTTTACTCCAAGAGTCTTTCAAGTGAATAAACAATATGTGAAAATGTGTTTTTGTATTCTCTGTACAAAACCAATATGTTATGTTACTTCCACTTCATCTTCCACACCCAGTCCTTAAGATCATTTTGGGCCAATGAAGGTATTTATGACTATGAGGCTATTAGATTCTCAATTAAAAAAAACACAAACTGTAACTTACATACATGCAACACTGGAGGTGAGGGGAAAAAAGTTTGAGTAAACAGTAATAACTGGTGTATCACAAAGACAAGTATAGGCCAATATAGAACAATGACAGGATGTTCTTAAAAGAATGATACAGAAAAAAAAAATAGGCTTATTAGATATTATATTAAAATATCTTAGCTAAACCTGTAAAATGAAGGAAAAAATAATCACTATCTAGATGAATAATTCAAAATGAGATTTTAAATTTAATATATAAAAATGTAAGGAAAGAAATCATACATAAAATTTGAAAAGTAAATCTTATTCAGTAAAATTTGATTATACTCTGGGGAAAATCATGTTGAACAAATAATACTTGATATTTTATAAAACTTAGGTTTTAATTTTGTCAAAGAATAAAAGTTTTAATTTTCTGATGTATTTAAAAGATTGTTGACGGTAAGACTATGTTAATTATACACTGTTCACAATAGCAAATACATGGAATAAACCTAAATGCCCATCAATGATAGAATGGATAAAGAAAATGTGGTACATATACACCATGGAATACTATGTAGCCATAGGAAAAAAAAAAACAAAAAACAAAAAATAAAAAGCAAAACAAAAAAACCCACAAGATTGGCCAGGTGCTGTGGCTCACGCCTGTAATTCCAGCACTTTTGGAGGCGGAGGCAGGCAGATCACCTGAAGTCGGGAGTTAGAGACCAGCCTGACCAACATGGAGAAACCCCGTCTCTACTAAAAATACAAAATTAGCCCGGCGTGGTGGTGCATGCCTGTAATCCCAGCTACTCGAGAGGTTGAGGCAGGACAATCGCTTGAACCTAGGAGGTGGACGTTGCAGTGAGCCAAGATCACACCATTGCACTTCAGGCTGGGCAACAAGAGCAAAACTCCATCTCAAAAAAAAAGAAAAGAAAAAGAAAAGAACACAAACAACAAGATCATGTCCTTTGCAGGAACATGGATGGATCTGGATGCCATTATCCTTAGCAAACTAACACAGGAACAGAAAACCAAACACCACATAGCCTTACTTATTAGTCAGAACCAAATAATGAGAACACATGGACACACAGAGAGGAACAACAGACATTGGGAACTATTGAGGGTGAAGGGTGAGAGGAGGGAGAGGATCAAGAAAAATAATTAATGGGCACTAAGCTTAATACCTGCTTGAAAACCAAGCATGGTGGCTTACGCCTGTAATCCCAGCACTTTGGGAGGCCAAGGCGGGCAGATCACAATGTCAGAAGTTTGAGACCAGCCTGGCCAACATGACAAAACCCCATCTCTACAAAAATAGAAAAATTAGCCGGGTGTGGTGGCCACCACCTGTAATCCCAGCTATTGGGGAGGCTGAGGCAGGAGAATTGCTTCAACCCAGGAGGTAGAAATTGCGGTAAGGCAAAATAGCACCACTGCACTCCAGCCTGGGCGACAGAGCAAGAATCCATCTCAAAAAATAAACAAACAAACAAAAAACCTGGGTGAAGAAATAATCTGAATAACAAACCCCATGATGCAAGATTACTTATTTAACAAACCTGCGCATGTACCCCTGAACTTAAAATACAAGTTAAAAAAAATAAAAATAAATTAGTAAAAGTCCATTACTTTTGGTGAAAAATAACATACCTCTGATACAGATGCTGTCAAGAATCTTTTCTTGCATTTTTCAGAAACCTTTACATGATGTTTACTTCCTGTGTGGTATTATCAATTTTTGCACCGCTTCCAGTAGTTACGGTTAAACTCTATTTATTTCCTGTTTCACTGTGGTTTGACTATTTAACTCTTTCATGTGTTCTTATGTGCACATTACTATTTTACAAAATAGGAATCCTGAAAATATTTACAGGACCTGAAATGATGTTTCGATAAACAGATTTTAATTAATATAAAAAATATTCTATGGATTTAGATTATTCATTGAAAATAGTGAAAATTACAACATAATGCATGGGGATTTGTGTCATGAAATTAATGTGTTTTATAATAACACTATTTTGTAAGATGTAATTTCATTACAGTATTTACCCATAATTTTTGAACTAGGTGATTGCAGTATATTGAAAAAATATGGTCACAATGTTTGCTAACTTATTTATCATGAGGTGAATCTAGTCTAAACTGCTAAAATGCAGAATCCTGAGTTAATATATGATTGGCTTTTTTGTTTGTTTGTTTGTTTGTTGTTCTTTTTTTTTTTTTTTTTTTGAGAAGGACTTTCACTCTTGTTGCCCAGGATGGAGTACAATGACCAGCTCACTGCAACCTCCAACTCCTGGGTTCAGGCAATTCTCCTGCCTCGGCCTCCCGAGTAGCTGGGATTATGGGCATGTGCCACCATGCCCAGCTAATTTTTGCATTTTTAGTAGAGACGGGTTTTTACCATGTTGGTCAGGCGGGTCTGAAACTCCTGACCTCAGGTGATCCAGCTGTCCCGGTCTCACAAGTGCTGGAATTACAGGGGTGAGCCACCACACCCGGCCAAAATAATTGCTCTCTTAAGCCAATAAGATTTTATTATACAAGAAAGGCTAACTAATATAATGGTTCATTGTATAATCTAAATATCTCTTGCAAGTTAGTCATGTTATTGACAACTCCAGTTACTACTATTTCAAGTGAAAAGAATTTCTCCAAATTGAAATTAATGAAAAACTAGTTAGAAATTACCATGACTTAAGACATGTTGTCATATTTAGCATTGCTGTAAACAGAACACAAATAATGTGAAAATCATTATTATGAAGACATCATTGATGATTTTGGTGAAATAAATGTAAGAAATATATATTTGATAAAATAAATATAACAAATGTATCAATTATTTATGTATTTATTTTGTTACTCATCAAAACATTCCTGGCCAGGCACGGTGGCTCACACCTGTAATCCCAGGACTTTGGGAGGCTGAGGCAGGCAGATCACGAGGTCAGATCAAGACCATCCTGGCTAACATGGTGAAACCCCGTCTCTACTACAAATACAAAAAATTAGCCAGGTGTGGTGGTGGGCGCCTGTAGTCCTGGCCACTCCGGAGGCTGAGGCAGGAGAATGGCATGAACCCCGGAGGCAGAGCTTGCAGTGAGCTTAGATCGCACCCCTGCACTCTAGCCTGGGCAACAGAGCAAGACTCTGTCTCAAAAAAAAAAAAAAAAAAAATTCTTGCCTAATCAGTAGAACACTTAGAACTGTACAATAATTGTTAAATTCTCTTATTTTTGGAATTTTTCCCAAACTCCACAAGTTTTAGGGAATAGTTTTTTGTTTGACTCCACTGCCATTGACTTATTTTCAACCCTCAATTATCTCTCACCTTCATTATGTTAATATTCTTCTAACAAGCTTTATATATTTTGACTATCATTTTATCAACACTACAGATATAGTTATGAAAAACTCTTCACATTTTATATCTTTGGAAGCAAACATTCAGAGGAATGTAGAGATTATTAAGAAGGAAATTCCGTTTAGTGTTGTAAAGCACAGATAGGTACTAGATTCTCAAGCATTAAGATAGGTTGTATAAAGTCACTGAATTAAGGTATTTTTGAAAAACCTTTGGCTTTCTGGTCACTTAGTTAAAAATGCTTGTGTCTTAAGATACAATTAGCTTCTGACCCATGTCAGGGAAGAAAGACAAGATGATGGAAATTTGTTGGTACCTGCTTTTGTTGGAACTTTATATCCTGCTACATTTGGGCAGGAATCTCAGTTCACTAGGAGTATCTGAAAAGGGTGTTTTTGCTTTTCAAAATGTCCTTACTTTTCCAAATCAAATTATACTATATGGTGGTTGTAGGAAATACATTTAGCATACAGGAAATGCAGGGTTTATGATTAATGCATTTATTATAATTGGAAAGTGCAATACTATAAAGTCCTCTGTAAAGCGTTTCAGATCTTTAAGAAAGTGTATCTGCATGTACACAGTGATGCAAACATATAATCCCTGATGTCTGTACTTTAATTGATATGCACTATATTGTGCTTTTTCAAACTCTGGATAGTAACTTCTTATTGCAGCATCTAGCAAGCAGCCTCCAATGCAACGGGTCTCTCTCTTTGTTCCCAGGTGGATTGGCAGGTCGAGAAATAACAGACACACACAAGATTGTGAAAGCTGGGTCTGGGGGGTGGTCACTGCCTTCTGGTCCCATGGTGCCGCCAATGCACTGGATACACCAGCATTTATTATTAAGTTTAGTGAGGGCAGGGGTAGGTTAGTGAGGGATTTAGGGTCATTTGATTATGAGGTGAGATGGTCACACGGGGATGAAGTAATTCTTTAACATAACATCTGTATGCAGAAGTACAGTATACAGAGATAAGAATTTACAATATAGTGTGTGCATCAGTAATTTCTAACAGAGACTTATAACAGAAACACAATCTTTCCATAACCTATGATTAGCAAGATATTAATCAGCAGTAACAGTTGCAGCAAAAGCTGGTTACAAACAATTCATAGAAACAGGACTTGAAGCTAGACAATCGGTTAGACCAGAAATTCTCAGAAGGGAGTATGCCTTAACCCTAAAGAGGCCTAGAAGAGCCGTGGCAAGATGAGGGCATTTATAGCCCTATCTTATCCATATGGACAGGCGCCCCCAATGCATCTATTTATAAGTTTTCCACAAGGGTCACATTCCATTCCCAGAACTATGAACATCTGCTTTTCTGGGATAGGAATCTTGGTGATGTGAAACCTCCCTGACTGCACATCCATTCATAGGCTTTCTGCAGGGGGAAGCACATCACGCACTGTTGGCTCATTCTGGCTGTCCAACCTGGCTTTGTCTTTACACAATCCCACGTGCAATTTTGTATTTGCAATAATCAGGAGCATTTCATCTTTTATTCTGAGCATTAGTTTCAGGGGGTATCCCTGCATGTCCTCCTTTTATCTGATTTAAATGAACCATAGCAATTATAACCTGGCGCTGATTATGATTGAAGAATATTTTTTCCAATTTTACACATGAACAGTAAACCAATAGTACAAATTATACACAAAATAAAATTAACGATAGTGGATCCTCCCAAAGATTTTACCCATTGAAAGGAGTTGAGATTAGATAACCCCATAGAGATACCATCTAAAACTTCAGCACTGGGTAAAGCAGTTAAGTGTGCTTGAGAGGCCTAAAAAATCTATTCTTTTAGCTTGTTTATGTCTAAATTTAAATTATCTTTCACTTCCTTGTAAATGGTGTTTTACTGATTCCCAATTGTGAACAGACTCATTACAATGAAATGAAGTTATACAAAAATCAGAAGTATTCCAATCACATGGCATTTGTAATCTATGTTCTAAATCATAATTCTATCTCCCATCCATGTAACAGTTTCTTAGATCATTAATTTGATTGGCCAATTTTTGATCAATACCTGACTGAGAATTCCACATCCAGTAGAATTTTTTTTGCCATTTATCCACAAAATGAACAGTTTGAACAGATTGATGTAATGCAACTCCAGCAGTAGCAGCAGTCACAGTCACAACAATCAAGCCCATAATTACTGCAATTAATGTAAAAATAAATTGTGTACTTCTTTTTAAGAATTTTTTGTAAAATATTGTTAATAACATGGATAGAAGGTGAAGATTTCCAAGGCCTATGTAAGGCTATGGGGAGCCAAATAACTTCTCTGCCTCTAACTATTAAAATACAATGATATTGATTAACGGATGAGTCAATACAAGTATAGGTAACAATCAAGACAGGTAATTATGTTGGTTTTTGACCTAATATGCATCTTTCCTACTAATAACATATATGGTGGTTTAACACAACTTTTAAGTGGTACAGTTTTGTTGGACTCCATATAGATAGTATATATATTTTGGGATGGTACACTTTTTTGTGAATGTGGAGTTGGGGGGAATAGGTTGTATGAGAGGTGGTAGGGCGACATTAGCAATGCCATGTTGGGTGCCAGATATTGCGGGATTTGGCCAGCAGCCTCCAATGCAACAGGGCTCTCTGTTTGTTCCCAGGTGGATTGACAGGTCGAGAAATAACAGACACAAGACAGTGAAAGCTGGGTCCAGGGGTGTCACTGCCTTCTGGTCCTGTGGTGCCACCAATGCACTGGATATAATAGCATTTATTATTAAGTTTAGTGAGGGTGGGGGGGTAGGTTAGTGAGGGTTTTAGGGTCATTTGATTATGAGGTGAGATGGTCACACGGGGATGAAGTAATTCTTTAACATAACATCTGTATGCAGAAGTACAGTATACAGAGATAAGAATTTACAATATAGTGTGTGCATCAGTAATTTCTAACAGAGCCTTATAACAGAAACACAGTCTTTCCATAACCTATGATTAGCAAGATATTAATCAGCAGTAACAGTTGCAGCAAAAGCTGGTTACAAACAATCCATAGAAACAGGACTTGAAGCTAGACAATCGGTTAGACCAGAAATTCTCAGAAGGGAGTATGCCTTAACCCTAAAGAGGCCTAGAAGAGCCGTGGCAAGATGAGGGCATTTATAGCCCTATCTTATCCATATGGACAGGCGCCCCCAATGCATCCGTTTACAGGCTCTCCACAAGGGTCTCATTCCATTCCCAGAGCTATGAACATCTGCTTTTCTGGGATAAGAATCTTGGTGATGTGAAACCTCCCTGACTGCACATCCGTTCATAGGCTGCCTTCAAGGGGAAGCAAATCACGTGCTGTTGGCTCATTCTGGCATTCCTACCTGGCATTGTCTTTACACAATCTTGCATGCAATTTTGTATTTGCAATAATCAGGAGCATTTCATCTTCTTTTCCATAGCAATAGTTTCAGGGGGTCTCACTACAACTTCTTCCATGTAAGACTATTTAGGGGGTGAGATTTGCTTATTCCAGAAAACGTTGTGCCCTGTACTTATAGGCAATGTCAAAGAAAATGTTATGCCTCAACTAATGACAATAATAAAAATAACATGAATTGAGTTACAACCTAAGGTTCAGAAATCTTAAGTGACTTATCCAAGGGTCACATAGCTAGAAAGCGATAGAGCAAGACCTTGAGTTCAAATCATTCTGAATCCAAAGTCCATGTTCCTAACCACAATAAATCCTAGTTTCTGATTTTAAGTATCTTTTGTGACCTGATAGATGAAGGAAATCTCTATAGACCTTAAAGAATTTTTCTGTCAATCAGCAATATTTGTAGAACATACACTATTAATAACACATAAGCTTGAATTTAACATGTTACCATCTAAAATAATTCTTTCTTGGGGGGGCGGAGCAAGATGGCCTAATAGGAACAGCTCCAGTCTCCAACTCCCAGCGCGAGCGACACAGAAGACCGGTGATTTCTGCATTTTCAACTGTGTACTGGGATCATCTCACTGGGGAGTGCTGGACGATCGGTGCTGGTCAGCTGCTGCAGCCCGACCAGCGAGAGCTGAAGCAGGGCGAGGCATTGCCTCACCTGGGAAGCGCAAGGGGGAAGGGAGTCCCTTTTCCTAGCCAGGGGAACTGAGACACACAACACTTGGAAAATCGGGTAACTCCCACCCCAATACTGCGCTTTAAGCCAACAGGCACACCAGGAGATCATAACCCACACCTGGCGGGGAGGGTCCCACACCCACGGAGCCTCCCTCATTGCTAGCACAGCAGTCTGTGATCTACCGGCACGGCAGCAGCGAGGCTGGGGGAGGGGCGCCCGCCATTGCTTAGGCTTAAGTAGGTAAACAAAGTTGCTGGGAAGCTTGAACTGGGTGGAGCTAACAGCAGCTCAAGGAAACCTGCCTGTCTCTGTAGACTCCACCTCTGGGGACAGGGCACAGTAAACTAAACAAACGCAGCAGACACTTCTGCAGACGCAAATGACTCTGTCTGACAGCTTTGAAGAGAGCAGTGGATCTCCCAACATGGAGGTTGAGATCTGAGAAGGGACAGACTCCCTGCTCAAGTGGGTCCCTGACCCCTGAGTAGCCTAACTGGGAGACATCCCCCACTAGGGGCAGTCTGACACCCCACACCTCACAGGGTGGAGTACCCCCCTGAAAGGAAGCTTCCAAAGCAACAATCAGACAGGTACACTCGCTGTTCAGCAATATTCTATCTTCTGCAGCCTCTGCTGCTGATACCCAGGCAAACAGGGTCTGGAGTGGACCTCAAGCAATCTCCAACAGACCTACAGCTGAGGGTCCTGACTGTTAGAAGGAAAACTATCAAACAGGAAGGACACCTACACCAAAACCCCATCAGTACATCACCATCATCAAAGACCAGAGGCAGATAAAACCACAAAGATGGGGAAAAAGCAGGGCAGAAAAGCTGGAAATTCGAAAAATAAGAGCGCATCTCCCCTGGCAAAGGAGCGCAGCTCATCGCCAGCAATGGATCAAAGCTGGACGGAGAATGACTTTGACGAGATGAGAGAAGAAGGCTTCAGTCCATCAAATTTCTCAGAGCTAAAAGAGGAATTACGTACCCAGCACAAAGAAACTAAAAATCTTGAAAAAAAAGTGGAAGAATTGATGGCTAGAGTAATTAATGCAGAGAAGGTCCTAAACGAAATGAAAGAGATGAAAACCATGACACGAGAAATACGTGACAAATGCACAAGCTTCAGTAACTGACTCGATCAACTGGAAGAAAGAGTATCAGTGATTGAGGATCAAATGAATGAAATGAAGTGAGAAGAGAAACCAAAAGAAAAAAGAAGAAAAAGAAATGAACAAAGCCTGCAAGAAGTATGGGATTATGTAAAAAGACCAAATCTACGTCTGATTGGGGTGCCTGAAAGTGAGGGGGAAAATGGAACCAAGTTGGAAAACACTCTTCAGGATATCATCCAGGAGAACTTCCCCAACTTAGTAGGCCAGGCCAACATTCAAATCCAGGAAATACAGAGAACGCCACAAAGATACTCCTCGAGAAGAGCAACTCCAAGACACATAATTGCCAGATTCACCAAAGCTGAAATGAAGGAAAAAATCTTAAGGGCAGCCAGAGAGAAAGGTCGGGTTACCCACAAAGGGAAGCCCATCAGACTAACAGCAGATCTCTCGGCAGAAACTCTACAAGCCAGAAGAGAGTGGGGGCCAATATTCAACATTCTTAAAGAAAAGAATTTTAAACCCAGAATTTCATATCCAGCCAAACTAAGTTTCATAAGTGAAGGAGAAATAAAATCTTTTACAGATAAGCAAATGCTTAGAGATTTTGTCACCACTAGGCCTGCCTTACAAGAGACCCTGAAGGAAGCACTAAACATGGAAAGGAACAACCGGTACCAGCCATTGCAAAACATGCCAAAATGTAAAGACCATCGAGGCTAGGAAGAAACTGCATCAACTAACGAGCAAAATAACCAGTTAATATCATAATGGCAGGATCAAGTTCACACATAACAATATTAACCTTAAATGCAAATGGACTAAATGCTCCAATTAAAAGACACAGACTGGCAAACTGGATAAAGAGTCAAGACCCATCAGTCTGCTGTATTCAGGAGACCCATCTCACACGCAGAGACATACATAGGCTCAAAATAAAGGGATGGAGGAAGATTTACCAAGCAAATGGAGAACAAAAAAAAGCAGGGGTTGCAAATACTAGTCTCTGATAAAACAGACTTTAAACCATCAAAGATCAAAAGAGACAAAGAAGGCCATTACATAATGGTAAAGAGATCAATTCAACAGGAAGAGCTAACTATCCTAAATATATATGCACCCAATACAGGAGCACCCAGATTCATCAAGCAAGTCCTTAGAGACTTACAAAGAGACTTAGACTCCCATACAATAATAATGGGAGACTTCAACACTCCACTGTCAACATTAGACAGATCAACGAGACAGAAAGTTAACAAGGATATCCAGGAATTGAACTCATCTCTGCAGCAAGCAGACCTAATAGACATCTATAGAACTCTCCACCCCAAATCAACAGAATATACATTCTTCTCAGCACCACATCGTACTTACTCCAAAATTGACCATGTAATTGGAAGTAAAGCACTCCTCAGCAAATGTACAAGGACAGAAATTATAACAAACTGTCTCTCAGACCACAGTGCAATCAAACTAGAACTCAGGACTAAGAAACTCAATCAAAACCGCTCAACTCCATGGGAACCGAACAACCTGCTCCTGAATGACTACTGGGTACATAATGAAATGAAGGCAGAAATAAAGATGTTCTTTGAAACCAATGAGAACAAAGATACAACATACCAGAATCTCTGGGACACATTTAAAGCAGTGTGTAGAGGGAAATTTATAGCACTAAATGCCCACAAGAGAAAGCAGGAAAGATCTAAAATTGACACTCTAACATCGCAATTAAAAGAACTAGAGAAGCAAGAGCAAACACATTCGAAAGCTAGCAGAAGGCAAGAAATAACTAAGATCAGAGCAGAACTGAAGGAGATAGAGACACAAAAAACTCTCCAAAAAAATCAATGAATCCAGGAGTTGGTTTTTTGAAAAGATCAACAAAATTGACAGACCACTAGCCAGACTAATAAAGAAGAAAAGAGAGAAGAATCAAATCGACGCAATAAAAAATGATAAAGGGGATATCACCACCGACCCCACAGAAATACAAACTACCATCAGAGAATACTATAAACACCTCTACGCAAATAAACTGGAAAATCTAGAAGAAATGGATAATTTCCTGAACACTTACACTCTTCCAAGACTAAACCAGGAAGAAGTTGAATCCCTGAATAGACCAATAGCAGGCTCTGAAATTGAGGCAATAATTAATAGCCTACCAACCAAAAAAAGTCCAGGAGCAGATGGATTCACAGCTGAATTCTACCAGAGGTACAAGGAGGAGTTGGTACCATTCCTTCTGAAACTATTCCAATCAATAGAAAAAGAGGGAATCCTCCCTAATTTTATGAGGCCAACATCATCCTGATACCAAAGCCTGGCAGAGACACAACAAAAAAAGAGAATTTTAGACCAATATCCCTGATGAACATCGATGCAAAAATCCTCAATAAAATACTGGCAAACCGGATTCAGCAACACATCAAAAAGCTTATCCACCATGATCAAGTGGGCTTCATCCCTGGGATGCAAGGCTGGTTCAACATTCGCAAATCAATAAACATAATCCAGCATATAAACAGAACCAAAGACAAGAACCACATGATTATCTCAATTGATGCAGAAAAGGCTTTTGACAAAATTCAACAGCCCTTCATGCTAAAAACGCTCAATAAATTCGGTATTGATGGAACGTACCTCAAAATAATAAGAGCTATTTATGACAAACCCACAGGCAATATCATACTGAATGGGCAAAAACTGGAAAAATTCCCTTTGAAAACTGGCACAAGACAGGGATGCCCTCTCTCACCACTCCTATTCAACATAGTGTTGGAAGTTCTGGCTAGGGCAATCAGGCAAGGGAAAGAAATCAAGGGTATTCAGTTAGGAAAAGAAGAAGTCAAACTGTCCCTGTTTGCAGATGACATGATTGTATATTTAGAAAACCCCATTGTCTCAGCCCAAAATCTCCTTAAGCTGATAAGCAACTTCAGCAAAGTCTCAGGATACAAAATTAATGTGCAAAAATCACAAGCATTCTTATACACCAGTAACAGACAAACAGAGAGCCAAATCAGGAATGAACTTCCATTCACAATTGCTTCAAAGAGAATCAAATACCTAGGAATCCAACTGACAAGGGATGTAAAGGACCTCTTCAAGGACAACTACAAACCACTGCTCAGTGAAATAAAAGAGGACACAAACAAATGGAAGAACATACCATGCTCATGGATAGGAAGAATCAATATCGTGAAAATGGCCATACTGCCCAAGGTAATTTCTAGATTCAATGCCATCCCCATCAAGCTACCAATGAGTTTCTTCACAGAATTGGAAAAAACTGCTTTAAAGTTCATATGGAACCAAAAAAGAGCCCGCATCTCCAAGACAATCCTAAGTCAAAAGAACAAAGCTGGAGGCATCACGCTACCTGACTTCAAAGTATACTACAAGGCTACAGTAACCAAAACAGCATGGTACTGGTACCAAAACAGAGATATAGACCAATGGAACAGAACAGAGTCCTCAGAAATAACACCACACATCTACAGCCATCTGATCTTTGACAAACCTGAGAGAAACAAGAAATGGGGAAAGGATTCCCTATTTAATAAATGGTGCTGGGAAAATTGGCTAGCCATAAGTAGAAAGCTGAAACTGGATCCTTTCCTTACTCCTTATACGAAAATTAATTCAAGATGGATTAGAGACTTAAATGTTAGACCTAATACCATAAAAATCCTAGAGGAAAACCTAGGTAGTACCATTCAGGACATAGGCATGGGCAAAGACTTCATGTCTAAAACACCAAAAGCAATGGCAGCAAAAGCCAAAATTGACAAATGGGATCTCATTAAACTAAAGAGCTTCTGCACAGCAAAAGAAACTACCATCAGAGTGAACAGGCAACCTACAGAATGGGAGAAAAATTTTGCAATCTACTCATCTGACAAAGGGCTAATATTCAGACCCTACAAAGAACTCAAACAAATTTACAAGAAAAAAACAAACAACCCCATCAAAAAGTGGGCAAAGGATATGAACAGACATTTCTCAAAAGAAGACATTCATACAGCCAACAGACACATGAAAAAATGCTCATCATCACTGGCCATCAGAGAAATGCAAATCAAAACCACAATGAGATACCATCTCACACCACTTTGAATGGCAATCATTAAAAAGTCAGGAAACAACAGGTGCTGGAGAGGATGTGGAGAAATAGGAACACTTTTACACTGTTGGTGGGATTGTAAACTAGTTCAACCATTATGGAAAACAATATGGCGATTCCTCAAGGATCTAGAACTAGATGTACCATATGACCCAGCCATCCCATTACTGGGTATATACCCAAAGGATTATAAATTATGCTGCTATAAAGACACATGCACACGTATGTTTATTGCAGCACTATTCACAATAGCAAAGACTTGGAATCAACCCAAATGTCCATCAGTGACAGACTGGATTAAGAAAATGTGGCACATATACACCATGGAATACTATGCAGCCATAAAAAAGGATGAGTTTGAGTCCTTTGTAGGGACTTGGATGCAGCTGGAATCCATCATTCTTAGCAAACTATCACAAGAACAGAAAACCAAACACCACATGTTCTCACTCATAGGTGGGAACTGAACAATGAGATCAGTTGGACTCAGGAAGGGGAACATCACACACAGGGGCCTATCATGGGGAGGGGGGAGGGGGGAGGAATTGCATTGGGAGTTATACCTGATGTAAATGACGAGTTGATGGGTGCAGCACACCAACATGGCACAAGTATACATATGTAACAAACCTGCACGTTATGCACATGTACCCTACAACTTAAAGTATAATAATAATAAATAAATTAAAAATAAAATAAAATAATTCTTCCTTCAAGTGGATATAGAACATAGTATCTTTCACTCTAAACAAAATAAGTTGCTGTGTCATTAACATTTCAGTGTGAAACAGTTAATCACATGCCTTTCAGATGCAGCTAGCATTTATTGGACATTTACTACATGGCAGGTACTGGGCTAGACATGTTAACTTCACAGCATTGAGGGAAAAATTATCAAATAACAATAGCTAACATCAATTGAGTGCATATTGTAAGTTTTAGAGATTTTGGAATTTAAGAATCTTTCATATATTTTCTTATTTAATCTTCTGAAAATCTCTGTGAGTTAGGTATTCCTAAGCAATAAATGAGGCAATGGATTATCAGAAAGATTCATAAACTTCTCTTAGGTCCCAAAAATAAGGTGTTGTGGGAACTTCATTTTAATCTAAAGATCACAGTCTTATTCCCTAAACCAGGGCTATGGATCAGCATTGATGTTTTTGTTCTGACTGAGTTTCTGTATGTGTACAGTGCAGCAATTTAAAGTAGTATTAATTCAGCAGCTTTTGTCCAGCCTTTCATGAAAAGGCTGTATGCATTATTTTCATTTGCTAGTCTTAATCTTTATTGTAAATGATAAGGCAAAATTGTACAGGTAATTTCCTGGTTTTATCATAATCCTAAAAGTGATGTCAAGCATAAAGAAAGAAATGTGTCTAATTTAATAATCTTCAAAAAAAGGGCTTTTAGAAGGACCACAGAGCATGCCAAAAAAATGCAGCATTCTTCAGATTCCTGAAATTGAGTCTCTTGTCTACCAGTTAGATTGCACTAAAATAGATTTGTATTCATCTGTTGAATGAAGTACTGAAATTTCCTGGGGAAATAAAGCTTCATCCCCCTTTTTCAAAGCCTATTGTTTCTGCAAATACATTGAGCATCCCTTAAGTAATTTCAGCCTCTCATTTATTTAATACATTACAGATGAATATCTGTTTAAGTCATTATGAGTCATTTCTGCCCACAAGGAAGCCCTTCAGAATTTAACAGGAAGAAATACATGCATGCTTCATGTAGCCTTAATTTAGTGTGAGGCCTCCGTAGTCTATCTCTGGAAAGCAGTTCTGTCAGCAGGATGAACTCTCTGCGGAAGTAACTTGGCTTGAACATAGCAGAAAACTCACTACCCAATCATTATTGTCCCTCAATCCTGCTACAACGTGCCACAACAAAAAAGAGAAATATTGAGTTAATGCAACTTTTAGTATGTTGCAGCAATATTTCTGACCATTCATGTACAACTACATGAATGTACAATTTTTTCCTTAAGCATTGGTTGTAAGAAGAATTTCTTTGTCTCCACATTCCATGTTAGTGATTCTGATGAAAGTTTACTTCGTCTACCATGTAGTTCCATGTTTCACAAATTTTATCTAAGTTTATCCTAAATAAATGACTGAATTAGGATTCATCCATCATGGATACATTTCTATAAATGATTTTCTAATCTTTTAAGAGGATAATGTATCTCTGAGATCTGAGTATGTTGGTTGGTTATGGTTTATTTAAAATTGTAGAATTTTTAAGATCGGTATTATAAAACAGCTAGAAGAAAACTTAGGGAATATATTTAAATAATCCTGAATTAATAAAAGTCTTTTTAAAGCAAAACACAAAATCTAAAAACCATTAAACTGAGATAGATACACATAACTTCTTTATAAAATTTATAATTATATACATTGAAACAGTACCATAAATAAAGACAAAATGCAAACAAGAAAGAGGGAACAAGATATAAATTACACTTCTGACAAGGCAATAATTTCCACACTATACAAAAAAGTTCTAAAAGTCAATAAGAAAAAGCTAAAAACCCTACAGAAAAATAGGCAGAGTACATGTATAGACAGTTTGTAGAAAAACATAAGTGGAATTTGAACATATGAACATGTGAAATGAGATGCAATATCACTAATAGAAACATATATACAGTAAGGGATATATTCCAAGACCCCCAACTGGATGCCTGAAATTGTGGACAGTACTAAACCCTATGAGGACAAGGCTCCGAAACTTTTTTTATCTTGCCCAAATTTCTTTCTAAGTGGTCTCGCGAGTCATGCCCTACAAACCATACATTCTCATCAGATGGGTTTTATTTAACCCTGTATATAATTACTTACTTTCCTATCTGACTCTGGCATAACAAGGAAGAAAATCAGAATATTTTACCCCAAAATATATTTCCTTGCCATACCTTGAAATTGCCCTGTAAAGTCTCTTATGGGAAAAATCCACATGCCTTCCTAAAATGTCTCATGCCTTCCTAAAATATATAAAACCAAGCTGTACCCCAACCACCTTGGGCACATGTTCTCAAGACCTCCTGAGGTCTGTGTCACAGGCCGTGGTCACTCATATCTGACTCAGAATAAATCTCTTAAAATATTTTACGGAGTTTGACTCTTTTCATCAACAATAATCTGGCACCCAAACACATGGAGCCTCGGAGAAGACTCAGGACCCTGAAGGAGTTGTGGAAACCAGAACTAAGGTAGGAGCAGGGGCCCATTGAAGCCCCACCGAGTTCGAGCCTCTCCTCCAGTGGAATGGGTAAGTATTCTTGAGCCCCGACCTCCCTTTGGTTGACAGTCCTTAATTTATTCTAAGCTGGTTTTTTTTGTTTGTTTGTTTTTCCTGGGAAAGTGTTGTTTAAGGATCCTAATTCAAGTTAGGAGATGCATTTCTAAAGAATCTTCTCAATTGCTTTTCTCTCAGAATTAGCTAGGAAAAAAGTGAAAACAGGGAGAACGACCCCCTTTCGAGCACTCCTTAGATTTTATGGCACCTCTACTTGAATATATGGCCTTTTGTGCACATTTTACACTAAGGAAAAAGACTCCTAAGGTCGACCTGCAAACTGTAGAGTTTCTGAGTTCTCTTTCTCTATTTTCTTTCCTTCCTGCTTTAAATCTGCTGGTACTTTTCTACTAAGATGAAAACCACTGTTCGGATCTAACAGTGTTTTTTACAAGCTGGCAAAGTTGTACTTGTCTCATGGCTAAAGTACCGAAGTAATAGCTATGAGAACTTTGTGCATATGTATGTATATGGGTGTATATATTTAAAGGCCTTTATAATAGACTTCTATAATTTTATGTTCAAATGGCAATTAAATCCGTTTTAATTTCCCTCTAGCACACCAGACTTTCTCCCCGTACCTTATGATGTAAATTTTGCTATCTGATCTTGTCTGAGTTGTTTCCTTTAATATGCAAATTTTGGGCTATTTAGCGAAGGACTGCCTAGGGTGATGCAACATGTTAGCAAGAATTTAAAAGTCTAAAATAGAAAAAAAAAAAAAAGGAAAAAGCAAGTATCTTATGAACGTATGAAATACTTCTATCAGCATGCCTAAATACATCTATATATTTATATGTGTGTACACAACATTTTCCTTTTTTGTTGTTTAATACGGAATTTTGGTCTTGTTGCCCAAGCTGGAGTGCAATGGCGCGATCTCGGCTCACTACTACCTCCACCTCCCGGGTTCAAGCGATTCTCCTGCCTCAGCCTCCTGAGTAGCTGGGATTAAAAGCATGTGTCACCTCTCCCCGCTAATTTTGTATTTTTAGTAGAGACGGTGTTTCTCCATGTTGTTCAGGCTGGTCTCGAACTCCTGACATCAGGTGATCCACGCACCTCGACCTCCCAAAATGCTGGGATTACAGGAGTGAGTCATCGCACCCAGCCCACAATATTTTCACGACTAAAAATACATGAAGAGCTCTAATTAATTGGCTTTGAAAAAAGAGCTTAAATCAGATACTTAAAAAAAAAAAAAAAAAAAAAAAAAAAAAAAAAAGGGGCCGGGCGTGGTGGCTCAAGCCTGTAATCTCAGCACTTTGGGAGGCCGAGACGGGCGGATCACAAGGTCAGGAGATCGAGACCATCCTGGCTAACACGGTGAAACCCTGTCTCTACTAAAAAATACAAAAAACTAACCGGACGATGTGGCGGGCGCCTGTAGTCCCAACTACTCGGGAGGCTGAGGCAGGAGAACGGCGTGAACCCGGGAGGCGGAGCTTGCAGTGAGCTGAGATCCGGCCACTGCGCTCCAGCCTGGGCGACAGAGAGAGACTCCGTCTCAAAAAAAAAAAAAAAAAAAAAAAAAAAAAAAAAAGACTAGTCAAATGTTTTTTCACGTTCACGTGACTTAAAATCTTTACTAAGTATGCTGGCTTTATTTTTATTTATTTTATTATTATTTTTTTTTTGAGACGGAGTCTCCCTCTGGAGCCCCGGCTGGAGTGCAGTCCCGGGATCTTGGCTCACCACAACCTCCGCCTCCCAAGTTCAAGCCACTCTCCTGCCTCAGCCTCCCAAGGAGCTGGGACTATGGGAGCCCGCCACCACGCCCGGCTAATTTTTGTATTTTTAGTAGAGACGGGGTTTCATCTTATTGGCCAGACTGGTCTCGAACTCCTGACCTTGTGATCCGTCCACCTCGGCCTCCCAAAGTGCTGAGATTACAGGCGTGAGCCACTGCGCCCAGCAAGCTGACTTCAAAATTATTGGTAAAATAATGATGTCTTTAGAATTGTTAGCATTTTGTTTCCATCTATTGATGTGTAGTTTCATGCTTATTCCTGCAAAATACTATAAGACTTGCCAAGATTTGCCATAAGGATTATAAAGTATAAAACCCAGTCCAAGATATAATAATCTTTGCTTGTATATGATTATGAAATATTGTTGGCATAAATAAAAACAGCTGAATACTGAGTTATTGTTATAAATACCCTTGAAACTAACCATAAGCTTTGTTACTTAAGTAAATATCTGATCTATAGCTATAAAAACGGTTAATAGAAAAATAACTTTAAATATTGGCTATCACAGGTTTTTTTTTTTTTTTGGTAAATAATCTAGGTAAACTTAAATTAATCAGGTAAATGTAATGGAATAAATGCTTGTAAACGAACTTGTCATAATTTAGGATCTAAGGTTATTAATTGATATTACGTATCTGGACAATTTCCAATTTAACAATTACAGGAAAGCATTTTTTTTAAATGTTCTTATTAAAAGTAAAATATCTTTGTCTAATTCAAGGCTTATTTAAGGGTTATGTATATAACAATATAAAGGAATCAGGAAATAAGAGATGTAAAGCAAGTTAAAGATATAAACATGTATTTTTGGTAAAAAAATTAAAAAAGTAAAAGGGAAAGTAATTTTATATAAGAAAAAAATCTTGCGTGGTAAATTTTTGTCCTAAAATAAAAATGACGGGGTTGTACAACAAAGAGAGATATTTAAGACAAAACAGTCTAAACACATTGTGAATGAACGATGTAAGTCATAATAAGGTTAGTAAAATAAATTTTTTAAAGGGGCTGTGTGATTCAGTTGGCTATAATTAAAAAGAGATAATAATGTTTCTAGAGATGGGTATTTAATATTAAAACATACAATAATACAAAGCCAAATAATTATTTAAAACAAAATTTTATTACAAATGTTGACTTATTTTGAATGTAAGACATTTTTAAATTTTTTAAATTCTATAATCTGTTTCTTTAACATTCTTCAAGTTGATATCTTAAAAATACCACTCTATCTTTTAAAAAGGCCTTGAACGGTGGTCCTTCACCTTTTTTTTTCTTTTTTTTTTCGCTTCTATGACTTTTACTAATTATCTAAAGTAAAAGAGAAAAATTGTTTTTGAAAACAGGCAAATAAAGTATCTTTTGAACATGCCTTTTATTCTGCATGCCTATTATATCGCTATCTTTCTATGCGTCATATAGAAGTGATATTTCACTACCCAACTACACGAAAGAGCTCTAATCAAGTAACTTAAAAAATGTAAGTGCTTATCAGATTGGTAATAGCTAGCTCAGATGCCTTTTAATTTACATAACCATGGTAATCTTTTAAAAAAATAAATTTGGTAAATTTAATCTTAAAACACTCTTCAGTAATTTAACATCTTAAAGTCATGATAAAACCTCAGTTTTTTTTTCCCCACTGGAAATTTGGGTTACTAAATGTTAAAAATAGTAGGAGCATAAAAATGCTTTCGGTAAAATTTTATAAAACCAAAAGATATCAATTTTCAAAGAAATGTAAGGTTTTTGGTTAAGACACTATTTTTATAATGAAGGAAATTCTACAGATAAAACTAAATTGATTTTAAAAACAAAACTCTGGCAATGAAAGTTAACTCTGAGCGCTGTGGTTACCAAGAAAATAGTTGATATGGGGGAAGGGCAAAACCGAGTAACTAGTTAAAACCAAAGCGTGTAATATAAAGAAATTGTTCCATTTGGTAGATTGGTGTAATTCAGCTTCTAAAAAACAAACAAACAAACAAAAAGTCTTTACTATAGTGAATTGTAGAAATAACCACTTTAAGGACAACATTTTTAATATTAAATGCTACAGAATTTAAGAGCATGTTTGGATTAATGTAGGACCCACAGCTCATTACTGAACAATCACTGAGTATATGTGATTCAAATGTACAGGGGGTTATTCCTGAAAAAGCAATCAGCCTAGTGGGCCAGATAATGCCATTGTAAAGTCTGTTTGCCCTAAAAAGGAGACTGCCCAACTCTCCCTATAAAATACCAACTGAAGTACCCCAGAAAAAGCTGTTAATATGTTTCTTATGCAAGCCATGTTGAAATAGCTTTATGATAACTGGGATATCCTCCCACCTAATGTGTCTATTACCCTGGTCATGGTAAATTTGGGGGGTTAAAGGGGCTGCTTTTACATGGGTGCCCCTCCCACAGAACCATAGGTCTGTTTAAAAGCCTTATCTAATATGCTGTCCCTCTTGGCTGCAAATCCCTGCTGGGAACCCAAACCCTTTTCACCAGAAAAGGTAAAATGGTCTGGGGGTAAAAAAAAAAAAAGGCTTCCTGAGACCAGAACATGAAAACATACAGATTAATAAAATTATAAAATGTAAGATATTTAAACAAGCTTTATGTAAGGTAGTTGTAACTCTTTTGTCTTATCAAAATGGGCACTATATCTAACTGAAGGGTGGTTTTCCCTTTCTAGCACTATAAAACTGAAGACGTGTAAATCTGTTTATGTAAATCTTCCACTGGATAGCCTTTTGTGTGAAGCATTTATCAGGGCTGATAGCAAAAACTGTAAATACTTTTCAATAACAACAACTGAGGTAGAGAAGTCCTACTTGATGGGGCATTTACTGCCTTACCGTGGAATTTTAACTAAAGCTATCCCTATATTAATGAAAATGTTTTCCAAAAAGTTCCATGATAAAATAAAAATGATTTACATAATATCTTGCTACCTAATAAGCAGAGAGCCTCTTTTCTAGGACTAATCCTAAGGAACTGCTAAATTCCAGAGTGTCTAATAGCTCTCCTGAGCTGTTTGGTTTATAAATGACATTTCCAAGGTAAACAACATCTTGTCTTAAAAGCTGCTGCTCTGGTTAAAGAAGGGCCAGGAAAATCTTTTTCTTTTAAGTTATTTGGGTAAAGTATGTTTTTGTAAGCAAATTTACCTTTCTGAGTTCTACAAAATGCAAATTGCAATTTTATGACAATATAGTTACCTGCATAAGTTCAATGATAGTCTTTTTTTTAAAACAACTGTAGACACTGGTTATTTTACCAAGACTGAAACTAAAACAGTCTATTTTTAGGTAAAGTTTCAGCAAAACGAACTTTAAAGGGAGTCTATATAGTCAGTCAATCTCTTGCTGCATTTTTATGCCAATAATCAGGCAAGCATAATAAGCCAAAAATTAACCTTGCACACAAATTGGCCTTGCTGTAATATTATTATTATTTTTTTTTTTTTTTTTTTTTTTTTTTTTTTTTTTTGAGATGGAGTCTTGCTCTGTCACCTAGGCCGGAGTGCAATGTCGCGATCTTGGCTCACTGCAACTTCTTCTGCCTCCCCGGTTCAAGTGATTCTCCTACCTCAGCCTCCTGGGTAGCTGGAATTACAGGTGCCTGCCACCACATGCAGCTAATTTTTGTGTACTTTTCTTAGAGACGGGCTTTCACCATGTTGGCCAGGCTGGTTTTGAACTCCTGACCTCAAGTAATCCACCTGCTTCAGTCTCCCAAAAGCCCTGACTTTTTAAGTGCGGATTAAAGTATTATTTCTCGGCTATAATAATCCTCTAAAAAGTACCAGATTATAATTTTTCTTCATGTTTTTAGTGGGTGCCCTAATGATAGGTTTCTCTTTCTGTTTTAACATACAAATTACTCTTATAACTGTCAAACTATAAATGTTATTTATCTCTTTTTGTTTTACTTCCAAGGAAACCACAATCATGGTACTCTGAAGACCAGAGATATGAATCTCCCTCATTTGGCATCCCACTGGGATGGGATCTGTTTCATTACTAATGCTCTGCTGCTAAAACCATACAAGGTGCCTCCCTCTAGGCCCAGGAACTACTGAGGAAGAGGTGGGTGTGTTAAGATTGTAAAGGCTGGGTTTGAGAAATAAAATTGGGACAAAATCAAACCTCCAAATCAAGAACGGGGTGCCAAAAAAAAAAAATGCCTAAACAGATGGTAAAACAAGTTTAGTTGCCTTCTAAACTATTATGTGTCACTTTTGCATCCACCCCAACCATAAAAATTTTCTGCTTACTATAAAATTAAAGGAAAATATTTGCTAACAGGATAAAATAACTTTTAACAAAGTCTCCTGGGTATAATACACCCAATTATAAGTTGTAAAGATAAATATATCTCGATATATGTATACATGTATATATATAATTTTTTTTTTTTTCTTTTTGAGAAGGAATTTCACTCTTGTTGCCCAGGGTGGAGTGCAATGGCATAATCTTAGCTCACCGCAACCTCTGCCTCCTGGATTCAAGCAATCCTCTTGCCTCAGTCACCCGACTAGCTGGGATTACAGGCATGTGCCACCACGCCCAGTTAATTTTGTATTTTTAGTAGAGGTGGGGTTTCTCCATGTTGGTCAGGCTGGTCTCAAACTCCCGACCTCAGGTGATCCGCCCGCCTCAGCCTCCCAAAGTGCTGGGATTAGAGGCACGGGCCACTGCGCCTGGCCTGATAAATACATATTTTAAATTATTTTTCAAAACAATGTTTATGTTTTGTATAGCTAATTGCTGTATGTAACAGAAACCAAGCTTACAACTCAACACATAAAAGTTAAAAATAAGTCAGTCTTGTAACTTTGCCTTTTTTTTTCTTAAAATAATAATTTTAAGAGGTAATTAATGCCTGTCTACATCCGTTCCTATATGGTCTAGAACAATTAATTGGCTAGAAGTCTTTTAACTCTTAAGGCCCTCAGCCATAGGGAGTCCTGCCGAGGAAAAATAACACTGTAGAATTACATGGCTTCTCTGCTGACAAAACCTTTTCTCTCCCAAATACCATTATATGGTGCAATACAAAAGTTGGGGGAGGCTGGGTACGGTGGCTCACGCTTGTAATCCCAGCACTTTGAGAGGCCCAGGCGGGTGGATCACCTGAGGTCAGGGGTCAAGACCAGCCTGGCTAATGTGGTAAAACCCTGTCTCTACAAAAATTAGCTGGGCATGGTGGTGTGTGCCTGTAATAACAGCTACTTGGAAGGCTGAGGCAGAAGAATCGCTTGAATTCGGGAGGTGGAGGTTGCAGTGACCCGACATCGCGCCACCGCACTTCAGCCTGGGTGACAGAGTGAGACTCCGTCTCAAAAAAAAAAAAAAAAAAAAGTTGGGGGAAAAATAGGTTTGTCTACTTTTAACAAGTCTATAACAATTTGAACACCAAGGACCAAGTATTTCTCGCATTTAATGTATACCCTCCTCAGGATGCTATACCTATGGAGATAAATTGACCACAACAGAGATTAAATTTATTAAATTCTAATTTAATGTTGGCCCCACAATTTTCAAATAATATTTATCACAGCGTTCAAATAACTCTTAATAAGGAGGGTAAACACATTGTAAGTCTGATCAAAGAATATAATAATGCATGCGGGGTTTTTTGTTTGTTTGTTTCTTTTCGCTGATTGGGTTGTTTACTGCCCTCAGATTCTACCTATAACCTTGGACACCCAAATCTTCACTATCTTTATAATGTTTGCTATTATATTTACATTAAACATTTCTTCTAAATGTTATGTCAGATATAGCAGAAAGAAAGACACAATTCAAGACCTGGACCATGATAGCTCAGAAAATAGATCTGATCCAGGATTTTTTAGACTAAGCCCTAGGCCTGACTCCATCTCACCTCTTAAGCAATTGGCTATTATATCTAGTCAGACTAAGTCCTTCCATAATTATCCAAATAGTTAATATTTGAAACTATTACCATCAAATCAGAAGACTCTAGGAACAAGTCTTCCTTGCATCGTGGGACCTTGCCAAATGACCAGAACCAACAATTCTAGGAATGAGCCTCCTAGAGCCGTGGAACCTGTTGCTGTTTTGTTGTCCTGCAGGTGCATTCTCTGGAATGCTTTTTGGCCAAGATTGGGGACTGAGGACTAAGCTCTGATTTTTTATCTTGCCCAAATTCCTTTTCAAGGGGTCTTGGGAGTCATGCCCTACAAACCATAAATTCTCATCAGATGAGTTTTATTTAATCCTGTATATCATGACCTTGGTCTCCACAATCCTTTATCTTTAACCTGAACATTCCTTTCTATGGATCCCAGGTCTTTAGACAAACTCAACCAACTATCAACAAGAAAATGTTTAGATTTACTTACAGCCTGGAAGCCCCCCGCTTTAAGTTGTCCCGCCTTTCTAAACCAAACCAATGTATTTCTTAAATGCATTTGATTGATATCTCATGCCTTACTAAAATATATAAAACCAAGCTCTACCCCAGCCACCTTGGGCAGGACCTCCTTAGGGCTGTGTCATGGGCCATGGTCACTCATATTTGGCACAGAATAAATCTCTTCAAATATTTTACAGAGTTTGACTCTTTTCATCAACACCTATATGCACTAATTTTTTTTCCAAACATGCATACCTATAATAAAGTTTATAAGTTAGTCACAATAAGAGATTAGCAATAATAACTGATAATAATATAAACTTTTAACTTTATACCATAATAAAATTTCTCTCTCAAAATATCTTATTGTACTGTACTCACCCTTCTTGTGATGATGTGAGATTATAAAATGTTTATGTGATAAGATGAAGTGAATGATATAGGCACTGTGACATAAATGGAAAATTCCAGAAATAAAAAATCCATAAGTTTTAAATTGCCTGCCTCTCTGAGTAACTTAAAATTCTCACACCAACTTGCTCCCAGATTGCCTTTAGGCACTTAGTAGCCATTTTAATTATCATATAATTGTTATATATCACAGTGTTTGTGTTCAAATAACCTTTATTTTACTTAAAAATGGCCCAAAGCACAAGAGTAGTGATGTAGCATTTTCTGACCAAGGTTTACCATAAGTAACTGAAACCCAGGCAAGCAAAACCATGCATAAAAGGTGAGACTACTGTGCAAATTAAAACTGTAAGATGCCATTTTTAGCATATAATTTTGACATTATTTTAGAATGCTCTATTACATGCTCTGTTGTAAAGCCTGTGGAGAAATAGACACTCTGAGAAATTGATGGTAGGACTTAAATTAATACAACCTTTTTGAGACAACATGACAATATTTACCAAAGTAAAAAAAAAAAAAATGTGCTAACTGTGAGCCCCAGATATTTCATTTCTAGGAATTTTAACTTTTTGCCATAGATACTTTACTGTGTTCATATAAATCATGCATAATTACATGTTTATACTTATACTTACACACATATATATATTTACATATATACACATATACCTGCAACTATATGATAAAATTATAAAATATCTTTGGACAGATACTAGTACCAACGGTTATTTTGAAGGAGAAATGTAAGCCTGAGGGGTGGGGTTGCTGGGAAACTCAGAGCCTGAAGGTCATTCATTGAAGAAAGAGATTTGCTTTTCACTGGATTCCCTTTTATATTATTTGACTTTTAGCATATGCATTATATATTTAGTAGTATATTTATGCAGTATGCATACATATTATCTATTGTAGATATTTTAAAAACTAAAGGTGTCTGGTTTTGGTGCCTAGATATCTGAGCATCTAAACTAACAAATGAATGTTGTGTGTGAATTTAACAAATGATTTAAAAGCGATGGTCGAATTGGAAATGCAGAGATTTAAAGGAAAAAGCTCTTAGTCTAGGACCAATATGATGTACAGAGGGTGGCTTTGATGAAAAAAGAGTATGGACTTAATATTCAAAAAATTATGACCTAAACTATTATTTGCTGAGTATGTTAGTCTGACTCAAGTCACTAATCTCTATGAGCCTTAGTTTCCACATCTGTGACTGGAATAAGAACACCTGTCCCATAGTGTTTTCTAAAGGATTCAGTGAGGCAATATGTGTAAATTGCCTAGTAGAAAGCTAGTAGCATAGCAGGCACTCAATATATGTTCATTTGTAATTTTAAAAGTTATTATCAAAATATTGCTAAACACTGACTGGGAGATGTGAGTTTATTTTCTTGGTATTATCCCTAACTAGGCACGGGTAAGGCAAGCTACTTATTTAAACACTCTGAACCTTATGTTTCTCATTTGTAAAATTAGAATAATTATTCCACCTCACCTACCCCACAGAGTTTTGGAAGATTAATATGCGGTTCTGTATTGAAGAGCTTTGAGTATTAAAATACCAGAAGTATTATTATCATCCAAGAAAGATTAAATTATACTTTTTATACATCTCTGTTGATGAAGAAGATTTCACAAACTTCCCCTAGATGTTTTGAAACTGTCTGTGGACTTCCATTCTGTTTATGATTCACTGGTACAGAGATATGTTAAAGGAAGTATACAGAAAAAAATCCCTCTCCACAAAACTCAATCTACTACATACTTTCTCTCATTCCTCACTCCTCTTTTCAGGAACTGAAATCTGCAGAAGTGCTTGACTTGATTCTGAACTTCCTTGCATTGCTTTGTTGTTTGACTACCTAGAAGGAACTAACTGACAGAATGCAAATATTTTATCTGGTTAGGTAAAGCCATTAACTCATTATAATCCACTTAGCTTAGATTACGGTCTGAATTACTAACATCTAAAGAGAATAGAAGACTGAGGAAAATTGTAGGAAAGAAACAGAGCATGGAGCCTCTCAGAAGAGGCTCTCTTCTGATGCAGTAAGGGTAGGGTTCATTGGGTAGCAAAAGCTAATGGTGGAATATCTCAGCCAAGGAATGAAATGTTGGAAAATAAAGTGGATTATCTTTGCAATGTTTCCCAGAACCATACCCAAGGTCTCAGGCCTTTGAGTGCCTGAAGCCCAAAAACTTGTAAATAGGCTCAGAAGAATAATAAAGCTTTGAGACCCTATATGACCTTCCTCCAAAGTTTGAATCCTCTCTAGAAATATTTTTAACAAGTGATGGTGCTATATTTTTATTTGATTACCATCATTAACAAAGAACTCAATACATTCCCAGGCAATGAATTATGTCTTTGTTCTGTTCATGAACATTGGAAGGTTTTTCTCTTGAGTTGGGCTATGTAGTAATACAGACACTATTGCTATTTCATATAAGAGTTCCTCAGCTCTCTGAAGACAGAAATCAGGGGCATGTGGACTTATCTTTACTCTAAACTCCAAGTTTCACCAATTATTTACTCTGATTTAACATTCCTTTACCTTCCAGATGTCGTCTGAGTAGTATAATGTACAGAAGGCCTATCGGCTCCTGTTTTCTGTTACCTTTCCTTCTATTAAGGATTAATGTATCACCTTGGAAGCCAAACTATGCCATTCTACTTTCTCACATTGTGCTAACTGTTGAAAAACACCCTTGAGGTTTTTTTTGTTTTTGTTTTTGTTTTTGTTTTTGTTTTTGCTTGTTTGTTCTACAGATTGGTTATGACTAAGCTATGCTTCACGTCTTTTACTCAGGTGGCCAATTGTGTGTGTGTGTGTATGTGTTTGTGTATATGCATACACATGCATAAATAGTGGTTATTTGGGGCTGAATTTGAAATATATATCTTATAATTATTTGTACAGTTTTCCAAACCTATTTTCTAAATTGTCTACAGGGAACACGCTTCTGGATTAAAACATTATAAATATTGAAAGTTATAAAAACCAAACAGATATACTATCCTTTTCGGGAGGCCTGAGTACTTAAACTACACACTTTGATAGCTCCTCCAAACCTTAGCTCACTTTTTCTTGTAACAAAAAACTGAGTCAGCCATTGCAACACCTCATCAGGGGTCAGAATATTGATCTCTGCCTGGAAGATGACAGAAAGATAGGATACTATCTAGTGAGTATAGAATTGTGCTTAAGATCGTGGGTGTCTCATGCATCCACATGAAGAGACCACCAAACAGGCTTTGTGTGAGCAGCAAGGCTGTTTATTTCACCTGGGTGCAGGCAGGCTGAGTGTGGAAAAAGGAGTCAGCAAAGGGTGGTGGATTATCATTAGTTATTTTAGGTTTTGGGATAGGTGGTGGAGTTAGGAGCAATGTTTTGTGGGCAGGGGGTGGATTTCACAGAGTACATTCTCAAGGGTGGGGGAATTACAAAGAACCTCCTTAAGGCTGGAGGAGATTACAAAGTACATTGATCAGTTAGGGTGGGGCAGAAACAAATCTCAATGGTGAAATGTCATCAGTTAAGGCTATTTTCACTTCTTTTGTGGATCTTCAGTTGCTTCAGGACATCTGGATGTATATGTGCAGGTCACAGGGGATATGATGGCTTAGCTTGGGCTCAGAGGCCTGACATTCCTTTCTTTTTGTATTAATAAGAAAAATAAAACGAACTAGTGGTAAAGTGTTGGGGCGGTGAAAATTTTTGGCAGTGGTATGGAAAGAGAATGGGCACTGTTTCTCAGGGCTACTTCGAGTGGGATTAGGGGCAGCATGGGAACCTAGAGTGGAAGAGACTAAGCTGAAGGAAGATTTTGGGGTAAGGGGTGATATTGCGGGGTTGTTAGAAGGAGCGTTTGTCACAAAGAATTATTGGTGATGGCCTGGATGTGGTTTTGTATGAATTGAGAAACTAAATGAAAGACACAGGGTCCAAGTAAGAGAATGAGAAAAACAGGTATTAAAGGACTAAGAATTGGGAGTACCCAGGACATCCAACTACAGAGTGTTCAAGGAGGTTCAGCCTAATTATTTGATTGGTTGGCAAGTTTTTGGGCTCTATCTTTGAGTTTTTCTATGTTGTCATATACCAGACCAGATTGATTTAGGTGAAAACAACACTCTTCATTTTAAAATATACAGAGTTTCCCCCCCCCGCCCCCTTTTTGTTAGCAATAAGTCAGGGCCTCCACAATTTTGAAGGAAAGAGAAATGCAAAGCCAGCAATTGTTTGTTAAATTAGGATTACAAACGGCTAGGAGAGAGTGAGTTTGATAGTGTGGTGGAGATAGCTGGGGAGAGGTAGAGGGTGGCATAAGAAAGGGAACCAGAATAAGAGTGAGTATAAAAGTAAAGAATAGGACTTCATCAGGGTGAAAGTATTGGAGGGTGCCTTGCCACTGAAGATCTTCTATCCACTTCAAGAGAGACTTAAGGGTGGTGATTTGAAGTAAAACCAGGAGCCACTAAATACCAAGAGCCTGAGAAACTGCTTGGGTGATTTGACCAATAAAGGTCGGTCTGTTATCCAACTGTATAGAGGTGGAAAGGCCAAACTGAGGAATTATGTCTGACAGAAGGGAATAAATGACCTCAGTGGCCTTCTCAGTCCCTGTGGGAAAGGCCTCTATCTATCCAGTGAAAGTGTCTACCCAGACCAAGAGGTATTTTAGTTTCCTGACTCGGGGCATGTAAGTAAAGCCAATTTGCCAGTCCTGGGCAGGGGCAAATCCCCGAGCTTGATGTGTAGGGAAGGGAGGGGGCCTGAGAAATTTCTGAGGAGTAGTAGAATAGCAGATGGAACAATGAAAAGTGATTTCCTTGAGGATAGATTTCCACGATGGAAAGGAAATGAGAGATTCTAAGAGGCGGGTCAGTGGCTTGTAACCTACAAGGAAGAGGTTATGAAATGACGATAGAATAGAATGGGCCTGTGAGGCTGGAAGGAGATATTTTCCTTGGTCCAAGAACCGTTTGCCTTGTGTGGGAAGAGATTGATAGGTGGAAGTTTCAGTGGGGAAGTAGGTGGGAGTGACCAAATGAGAAGGAGAAAAACAGCCGTAAGGGATAGAAGTTGGAATGCTAGCTGCTTTTTAGCTGATTTATCAGCATAAGAGTTGCCCTAAGTGATGGGATCTGATGCCTTTTGATGGCCCTTGCGGTGTATGACTCCAGCTTCCTTTGGAAGTAAAGCGGCCTTGAGAAGAGTTTTTATTAAAGAGACATTAATGATGGAGGACCCTTCCGTAGTGAGGAAACTTCTTTCTGCCTGTATAACAGTATGGTGGTGCAGGAAATGGAAGGCATATTTAGAGTCAGTATAAATATTGATGCGTAGTCCTTTTGCAAGAGTGAGGGCTCGAGTTAAGGCAAAGAGAGGTAGTGGAGTGGGGCAGAGTTGTAGACTCAATGATAGGTGTGGCAGATACTATCGCATAGCCTGCTTTTGCTGGTGAGTGGCGATTAGGCCTGGTGGAACTGCCATCAATAAACCAAGTGTGATCAGGGTGAGGAACAGGAAAGAAGGAAATATGGGGAAATGGAGTGAATGTCAGGTGTATCACAGAGATACAGTCATGGGGGTCAGGTGTAGTATCAGGAATAATGTGGGAGGCGGGATTGAAGTCCGGGCCAGGAACAATGGTAATTTTGGGAGATTCAACAAAGAGTGAGTATAGTCGAAGGAGCCAGAGGAAGAAAGTATATGCATCAGGTGTGAGGAAGAAAATAGATTTTGAAAGTTATGGGAACTGTAGAGAGTAAGCGGAGCATAGCTTGTGATTTTGAGGGCCTCGAAAAGTATTAAAGCAGCGGCAGCCACCACACACAGACATGAGGGCTAAGCTAAAAAAGTAAGGTCAAGTTGTTTGGACAGAAAGGCTACATGGTGCGGTCCCGGCTCTTGGGTAGGAATTCTGACCGCACAGCCCTGTACTTTGGCTGTGTATAATGAAAAGTGTTGGGATGAGTTAGGGAGACCCAGCATGGGGGCAGCTTCTAGGGCTATTTTTAAGGAACGGAAAGAGGAGTGGCGAAAGGATTTAGGATCTATGGGGTCAGCTAGGTTTGCTTTTGTGAGTTTATGTAATGGTTTAGTCAGGATGGTAAAACTAGGTATCCAAAGGTGAAAGTACCTAACCATGCCTAGAAAGGAAAGGAGTTGTTTTGTAGAAGGGGCTTGGTTTGGGAGATTAGCCAGACACGATCAGCAGGAAGAGCATGTGTGTTTTCACGAAGAATTATGCTGAGATAGGTAACAGATGAGGAAGAAATTTGGGCTTGACTGGCCCAGGTAATTTACTGAACCTGATGAGTATCAGTGTCAGTTCAAGTGAAAGCAAAGAGAGGCTGGGATGAAGGGTGCAAAGGAATAGTAAAGAAAGCATGTTTCAGATCCAGAACAGAACAATGGGTTATGGAGGGGTTGCGGAGGGAGGTATTGAGGATAGGAGAATATATGGGTTTGGCACCATGGAGTGGATAGGCAAGACAATTTGGTTGATAAGGCACAGATCCTGAACTAACCTGTAAGGCTTGTCCGGTTTTTGGACAGGTAAAGTGGGGGAATTGTAAGGAGAGTTTATAGGCTTTAAAAGGCCATGCTGTAACAGGCGAGTGATAACAGGCTTTAATCCTTTTAAAGCGTGCTGTGGGATGGGACATTGGCATTGAGTGCGGTAAGGGTGATTAGGTTTTAATGGGATAGTAATGGGCGTGTGATCGGTTGCCAGGGAGACAGTAGAGATACCCCATGCTTGTGGGTTAAGGTGGGGATATAAGAGAGGAGGATGCAAAGGAGGCTTTGAACAGGGGAAAAGGTGGCAATGAGGTGTGGCTGTAGCCCAGGAATAGTCAGGGAAGCAGATAATTTAGTTAAAATGTCTCAACCTAATAAAGGAGTTGGGCAGGTGGGGATAACTAAAAAGGAGTGCATAAAAGAATATTGTCCAAGTTGGCACCAGAGTTGGGGAGTTTTAAGAGATTTAGAAGCCTGGCTGTCAATACCCACAACAGTTATGGAGGCAAAGGAAAAAGGCCTTTGAAAAGAAGGTAATGTGGGGTGGGTAGCCTCCATATTGATTAAGAAGGGGACGGATTTACCCTCCACTGTAAGAGTTACCCAAAGCGTCTGTGATGGTCCAGGAGGCTTCCGAGGGGATCAGGCAGTGTCAATCTTCAGCTGCTAAGCTGAGAAGACCTGGGAAGGAGTCAGTCAGAGCCTTGGGCCAGTTGGACAGTCCAATTTTCAGTGGGGTCCCACACAGATGGGGCATGACTTAGGAGAAATCCCGGGCTGTGGGCATTCCTTGGCCCAGTGGCCAGATTTCCAGCACTTGAAGCAAGATCCTAGGGGATGAAGTCCTGAAGGAATGCCTGACCGCTCTGGCTTAGGCATTTTGAAGTTTTTGTGTGCTGGAGATATGGCTAGGGTTTCTCTCACAGCAGAGGCAAGTAATTGCAACTCTTCTCTATTATTGTACACCTTGAAAGTGAGGTTAATTAAGTGCTGTTGTGGGGTTTGAGGGCCGGAATTTAATTTTTGGAGCTTTTTTCTAATGTCAGGAGCTTACTGGGTGATAAAATGTATATTAAGAATAAAGTGGCCTTCTGGCCCCTCTGGATCTAGGGCGGAAAAGCGTCTAAGGGTTGCTGACAAATGGGCCATGAACTGGGTGGGTTTTCGTCTTTACCTTGGGTAGTTTCTTTAAGTTTGTCATAATTAACAGTTTTGTAAGCTGCCTTTTTAAGCCCTTCAACTAGGCAGGAAACCGTGTAATCTCGCCTAGCTATACCTGGGGGATCTGCCTGATAGTTTCATTGGGGATCTTCTTGGGGAATTGCTCTAATGCCTTCCTGGAGGTCTGGCTCATGAAGCTGGCAGTTTATCAGCGTGAGATTGGGCTAGACAAAAAACTCTTTCCCGTTTATCTGGGGAGAGGGTAGAAGTTAGCATGACATTTAAGTCACTACAGGTTAAATTGTAGGACAGAGTTAGATATCGGAATTCCTGTATATATTTAGTGGGGTCTGATGAGAAAGAGCCTAAACGCTGGCTGATTTGGGAAAGGTCTGAGAGAGAAAAAGGCACATGTACCCTGACTATGTCTCCAGCTCCAGCCACCTCTCTAAGAAGAAATCCTTGGGAAGGTGGGGAAGAGCTAGTTGAAGAACGAAACAGTAAGCCAGACCGGGTGTGGGGAGGGGTGGTGATAGAAGGGTTATAAGGTGGGGGAGCAGAAGCTGAAGAATTGAGACCTGAGGAGGAGCAACCTGGGGAGAAGGGGAAAGGTCAGATGAGTCCGTAGAAAAGAAGGATTCAAAGGACTCAGAGCTTGAGGTGGAGACTGAAGGAACAGACAGGAGAGAAAGAAGAAAGATTTGGGATGAATCGCTTTGGGAGCGGAGACTAGGGAGGGACGAATGTGTAAAAGAATGACTGGACATCAGGCACCTCAGACCATTTGCCCATTTCTCGACAAAAATTATCTAGGTTTCACAGGATGGAGAAATCAAAAGTGCCGTTTTCTCGCCATTTAGAATCATTGTCAAGTTTGTACTGGGGCCAAGCAGTGTTGCAGAAGAAAATAAGACGCTTAGATTTTAGGTCAGGCAAGAGTTGGTTTTAAGTTCTTGAGAACAGGCTAAGGGAGAAGAAGGAGGAATGGAGGGTGGAAGCTTGCCCATAGTGAAGGAGGCAAGTTTAAACAGAAAGATAGAGACACGGAGAAGGGGGTGGGGAGCAGCCCTGGGCTGCAAGGTGGGTGAGCAGCCAAAGCAGGCATCCCCACAAATGACTTACCAACAAGGGAATGTGGGTGAATGACCAAGGCAGGCGTCTCCGTGGAGATCAGACACCAATGGAATGTGGGTGAATAATCAGGCAGGCCTCCCCACAATGATTAAACACCAAGGGAAGGCTGCCTTCCCGAGTCCGTGATCGGTGCCGGAGTTTTGGGTCCACGGATAAAATGTGTCTCCTTTGTCTCTACCAGAAAATGAAAAGAATTGAAATTAAAGGAAGGGAGAGATTTAAGGGTGGTGACAAAATTGAAAGGAGAAAGAGGTTGAGGGATAGTGAGAAAGGTTGGAGAAGAGAGTAAAAAGAGGCCGCTTACCCAATTTAAAATCGGTGAGATGTTCCTTGGGCTGGTTTGTCCAAGGACCGGAGGTCATAGGTGGATCTCTTCATGGAGTGAGGGTGAGAACTGGGGACTGGTCCCCGAAGGAGTCCCGCTGACCTGGGTGTTCGGCACCAAATGTCTCACGCGTCCTTGTGAAGAGACCACCAAACAGGCTTTGTGTGAACAACAGGGTTGTTTATTTCACCTGGGTGCAGGCAGGCTGAGTCTGAAAAAGTCAGTGAAGGGTGGTGGATTATCATTAGTTCTTAAAGGATTTGGGATAGGCGGTGGAGTTAGGAGCAATGTTTTGCGGGCAGGGGTGGATCTCACAAAGTACATTCTCAAGAGTGGGGAGAATTTTAAAGAACCTTCTTAAGGGTGGGGGAGATTACAAAGTACATTGATCAGTTAGGGTGGGGCAGAAACAAATCTCAATGGTGGAATGTCATCAGTTAAGGCTATTTTCACTTCTTTTGTGCATCTTCAGTTGCTTCAGCCATCTGGATGTATAGTGCAGGTCACAGGGGATATGATGGCTTAGCTTGGGCTCAGAAGCCTGACAGTGGGCTCTAGAACCAAACTTCCTGTCTCTGTAAGTGAGTCAGGGCAAGTTATTTAACTTCTCAGTGTGTTCTCATTTTTCATCTGTTAAATGGGAATATTTATATAACATGCCTCCTAAGGTTATTTCTATGATTAAATGAGATAATACAAGCAAAGTGTCCAGTATATGCTAGTGTCCAGTATATAGCAATTCCTCAACAAATTATTGCTATTATTTTTATTATTAATAAACCATGAGGACTTGAACCAGTATATAGTGGAGGATCCAATACGTGAATTTGTTAGGATCTGCCATAATTTACATGTTTTATAAGAATGTGGACCTTGGTCATATAGAAGAACTACACATGCCTGCATTTCTCGTTTCTGAAAATAGGATGCTATATTTTCCTCCTTTTTCTTTCCTTTTTTCCTTCTTTTTTTTTTTTGGTTTTCTCTCTTTCTTAATTTATGGGTTTATTTATTTTTTTTCTAATTCATGGTGTAAAAAAGCACTTATTCTGAGATCACTATGGTACATAATTTATTCACTTGACTGTATCTAGAAATGTAAGTACTTCTAACTTTCCCAACTGTATATACACCAGTCAGGAACCTGGAAATTCATGCAAAGTGGGTATCTTTTGTTATATTTTTTTTCTTTACTACATATGCCTGTCAAGACATCAATGAAGCAGCCGATGGCATTTCTTCCCTTGCAGTTTCCAATCTCAAGTAAAAACCGCAGTTCAAAGGGAATAGTGATCTAAACGGTTTTGAGTTTAAGAAAAAAAATCCCAAACAATTCTGTTTCTCCCAGTGATGATGTATACTCTTTAAAAGCTTCTTTTAAGCTCATTTGAAGACTACCCGGCATTGCCCAGTGTATAATCTCCACTTAAGATCAAATCATCTCATTCATGTTCAATCAAAGAAAGAATTGGTGGTAAAGATAATTAGGACTTCTCATTCCCTTGGGGTGGTCTAGCCAGAAATGACGCTATCTGAGGCAGTCTTACTGAATATAGCACAAAAGACTTGAAGTACTTTCACTCTAGTCCTTCCATTCCACCTAGCCCAAATATCAACATGGTATTTAGAATTCCCACAATGGTTTCTAACATTTGACCTATTTCATTTTGATTTTCTGTGTGGTCTAACTGAAGCAGTGTGAACTTGTGAAAAAGCATTGGACTGACAGGAGACTTTGTTTCATAGCTTGAAGGGTTTTTTGTGATAAAATATTTTTGAAGTCTTACTTTTTTTTCTCCTGGATTTGCTTTGTAGCTTTGGGCAGGTAACCTCACTTTCCTGAGCTTCTGTTTCCTCTACTGTAATACCAACATGATTACACAGTCAGATGATAACCTCTAGGAAAGAAGAACTCTATGTCATACTTGGTTATAACACTGTAGCATCTAGCATAGTACCTTATACTCAGCAGACCATCAGAAAATATTTCGTATTTGGAAATACTTGTCCTATATTCCTCAAAAAATTGTTGTGAGGAATAATTGAGATACTAAATGTGAAAGTTATTTGAAGATGAAGAATTATATAACTGATATTTTGACCTATGATTAAGAGTAACTAATATTACTTTGGCTTTTTAAAGCACTTTTACATATTTTTTTTTCTCTTGATTTCTTCATTCTCATGAAGAGATCATTTCTCGTGATCTTTTCATTCCTTGAAGTGGATGATTTTATTATTTCAGTTTATAGATAAATAATTGTGTCATAGGAAATTACTTAGCTAGTCAGGAAGAGAAGAGAAATACTGCTGTAGATTTTTGGAATTGCTCTGAATTTGCTTTTCTATTGTAACTAATTTGGTCAATCTTATACTAAAACAAACACATGAAATGTGTAATACTTGGCCTACAAGAGGAAGTGCCATTTACTTTTAAAAGTAGTATGTGATTTCTTTTTCCTCTCTGCTTTCACACTTGATTTGTAAAAGTCATTGTTAAAGCTGCAGCATTACTAAAGATGCAACTCATGCTTTTACAAAAGCCAAATTGCAAACTGACAGGCATTGGATCAAGGGCACATTCTCAACAGTAGAAGAAAAAGAAAACACTTCTTGTTCTAATATACAAACAAAGAAAGACTCCCATTGTAAGTTTTCTGAAACTTTTGGGGAAGACAGTTTCATGTTGAGTTCTCATGTTGAGTATTCTAGTATCTATTGTCATAGTTTAAATGAAAAAAAAATACATCAATTCTACAGAAATTAAACTTCTTTATTTTATTATTATTACCTTTTTTAGTGGCCAAAGGCTTACACTTAATGGCCTCTGAAGTCATGCGTTTTAATTTCATAGTATGTGAACTACCCTCCTCCACAAAAATTCAGAATGGTATTTTTCTCAAGTCAAGGGCAAATACAGGTGCTTTATGGGGAATGATTCTGAAAAATATGTTGTTTGATAGAGTACAGCTTTATTTTTCTTGAACCTGGTAGGTATCTTGTGCCATTCAGAGGAAAAATGTTCCTTCTCGCCAGCAAGGTTACTGTTTGCAATGAGCATTAAAAGATAGCTTTAAGCCATCCACAATTACGACCTTGACTAGGAAAATGTAAGTTAATAAGGCTTCAACAAATTATGGTCTTTTTGGTCGATTTGCCTAGTGAACTGTTAATTGTAAAACTGAAAGACATTATGTTCAGATTTCTCTATCACATCTTTTGTGTTTTAACAGTGACACTTCATTGAGTGCAATTAACAAAGCCTAGGAGATTTATTAACACACTTCTTCATGGCCAATGATCCATTCCACTTAAGACATAACACTGTAAAATGCACATTATCTCCTTTTGGCACTTACAATAATGCTTCATGAACTAGGAAGGCATATGTTAAACCAGATAAAATAGCATTATTAGCTGACAAATCTTACAATTTATTAGACAGTTAATTTATCAACTTAAAAGACACTTAAAACAGCTGTGAATTTAATGTCTTTTTAATGTATCCAGTAAAACTTGCATAATTGCCTGTAGTGCAATTTATTTTTAGCTATGTTGCAAAATGTCTGCATTTACTGTTTACATCTTCTTTAATTTTTCCTGTAAGGGTCATCACATCTCTGCCTGAGCCCTAACAGCAAAGGCCAATAATCAGACAAAAAGCCTCCTCGAACAAATGGTTCCCCATGAATGAACTATTCAAAAGTGCATGCTGCTTGGAACCCAGTAATTGTTAGCATTTTATCTCCACCCCAAGGGCAAAGGCAGAGGTTCCAAATAAATGAAATTCAGGAATAAAACCAGGGTGCTTGAATCAGTAGGCTATAGTCTGGTCAGGGGCTCTTTCAAGCCTTCACATCAAAATCAGGCAGCAACTGCCTGTCTAAGCATTTGTATTTGAAGCCCATTTCGAACTACAGATCTGGAGAATGAACAAAGCTTTCAGACTACATTAGCAAGGTTGTTTCATTTTACAATTAAGGTAACAATTCCCTGTTGATTAATTGGTTTATTCCTAAGTACTGCACTAGTGAAGCAAGAGTGCAAGAAAAATGTATGAGAGATAAGACACATTTCATGGCTCTGACTTGTCAGTTGTTTCTGTTTGTTTATTGCTCTTTAATTTAATGGAAACTTCATTAAAGCTTTATATTTTCTACAGAATCATTCACAGTAATGATGTCTGGGGGAAATGAGGCTAGTTATTATTAAAACAAAAAGTCAAACAGTGCATATTGTGCCTAATGAAACAACTGAAGGTTTGATCTTTGGTCTTTAAGAGGGTTTGCAATAGCCTCCTAAGAGACTGCTGATTGCTAGTTGTAAAGTTTAACTTCTTTCTCCTCATCTCATGTAAGCTTGCCCACAGCTGGAAAACTTAGGCATGCGTTCATTTTATAGATGATGAGTGATAAACAAATGCAACTTTTCCTTTCTACTTACTTGAAGACTTCTTATGGTTTCTGAACTTAATCTAAGTCTTTTAGGCTACTTTTAAAACTTGAAATTACAAAAAATAGAGGAAATATATGTGCCCACATGTGTGCACACATGTAGCATTAAAATAACTGGCAGAATTACATATTTGTTGGAAGAAGAGAATATTTCTGCCCTTGATTGGCCAGCATGTCAGGTAGCAGGATTAATTATATCTGAACTTCACATCCAATCACTACTGATTCAGTACTGAAGCCAATATAAATTAAGCAAAAAGGCAGAAAAGATAAATTTATACATTTTGCCTTCGATTTTTTAAATTTGTTTTCCATTGGTGTGTGTTTTTCTCTAGAAACTTGCAAGTATCTGTGTGCTGCTGAGAAACATCTATATTCTCAAAACTTAGTGAAAGAGGAAAAAGGTAGCATGGCTAAGAGGAGAAGCCATTATACTGGGGTACATGAATCAATAGCGTGAGACTTTCTGTAGACATGCAAAACAATGCAAGACCACCTTAAGTCTGAATTAAATTGCTCTAATGAAATTCTTACCTAAGTGAGAAGTTAGTTCTGAGGAGACTCAGAAACTGTGTCATAAGGTACTAACTTTATCATCTAGCCAGAATAATCTGAATGATTGTTTTACAGAATTTATACTTGCTTTTTAAAAACTGGATCGATTGTTATAAAAATTGAGACCTTTCTATACACTTAAGTCTTTACATCTCACTTTACATATTCACAACAGCCCTGCAGGGTAGATATTATTATCATCACCAGTGTATAGATGAGAGAAAATAGACTCAAAATGACTTGCCAAAGATCATTTATCATGTAAATCTTAGAGCTGGGGTAAAAACTCACAACTGTCTTTTAATCCCATTTTTTCCTCTATATTACTGCTGCCTGAGACTGGCACCATAGAAAAATATTACCTAAATTGAAGATTGCTTAAAGATTTTTTTTAAGTAAAAAATTACTACCTCTATAAAAGACCTCTAATTTCATTACTTAATAAAAAGGCATACACACAGAGCTCTACATCTTCTAAAACATACTTGACTGGTTGCTCTGAGAAAAATACAATGATCAGTTATAGTTCTAAAGCTGTCTCTAAGAACAAGTTTAAACATTTGACTAGGTTTTAGCCAAGAAGTAGAAATTTATATCACACCTATGATAGTATCTTTTATTTTTATTTATTTATTTTTTTTTACTTTTATTATTATTATTTTTTTGAGACGGAATCTCGCTCTTTCACCAGGCTGGAGTGCAGTGGCGCTATCTCGGCTCACTGCAACCTCCGCCTCCCAGGTTCCAGCAATTCTCCTGCCTCAGCCTCTTGAGTAGCTGGGATTACAGGTGCTTGCCACCACGGCCGGCTAATTTTTGTCTTTTTAGTAGAGATGGGGTTTCACCAAGTTGGCCAGGATGGTCTCAATCTCTTGACCTCGTGATCCTCTCACCTCGCCCTCCCAAAGTGCTAGGATTAAAGGCATAAGCCACTGCACCCGACCCTGACAGTATCTTTTATTACTCTAGTGAACCTGCTCCTGACACTAAGAAATTGGGCAAAACATTCTACTCAAAGGAAAATAACCTCCCATTTTTAATTTCTAACAGAAAAAAATTATTTATCTACATGTTTTCAGATTCAGTTTTAAAAAGGCATGAACTACTGAGTCCTAGGTATTGTCACTCTGTCTCCTGCATTCTAGATGTGAATATACTGTTTCTTTAATGAATGTATCTTAGTGACAGACAGTATAAATGTATGTATATGTGCATGTGTTTCTGCATGCATCATGTGCACAGGTGTGCATGCTCAAAATCAAGAAATAAAGAATAGCCCATTGAGGTTAATAACAATATTTATTCCCTTTACCTACATTCACTAAAAGAATGCATTTATCTGTTTCATTTTTAATTAATTTTAAACATTTATTAGCACATCCTTCTCACAGGCAGTAGTCGACTAATGATAATTGCTTTATAATCTGATGAGGCCAGCACTGTGGACAATTTTACAGCTATAGTGAAAATGGTAAGAGCATCATCATTTTCCCCATTGTGGTCTAATTCCAATTCGTTTTAGATATTTTCTTTTGGGAAAATCAATCTGCCAATTAGTGAGTCTAATAGGGATATTTTAATGAAGAGCTTGAAGTTTTAAAGAAATAGATCAGCCCACATAATATTGGCACTACAAATCTTTCATTCACTGAGTTTAAAAGCTAATACTTTTAACGAAGCTTCAATTATATGCCAAAAACTTCTATGTCTCTGACATGGAAACCAAGCAAACTAATGAATTAAGATTTCACTTTAAATCAAAGTAAGATATCCCTGCTTCTTTATATTTTGAGTAAAATAATTCATTCTTCTTCCAAATGGACGGCAAGCTCCTAAAATACATGAGTTCCTTTAGGTGCTGTGTGTCTGTGAGAACATTATATACCTCCCCTGTCTTTGTGTTACATGAATTTAGAATGAGAATGTCTGATAAGACTTTTAGTTCTTGAGAATCAAGTTTTATCATAATAGTGAAATCATCAGTGAGCATTGAAAGACAATAGGACTGAATATATAGGGACCCGGGTTCTAGCCCCAATTTGGCCTCAAAACAAGAATGTTACTTTAGAAAACATGGTTTAACTTGTCTCTCATATTCTTTATCTACTAAAAATGTGAGGATCAAAAGGAAATTATTTGAAAATCTTGAAACATATGAATAAAAGTTATTTATATGAATAATTAAAATTATCTGTTACTTAAATGCAATTTTAACTTTAAAACTATTTTAATGCATATAATTGTACTGCCATACCATGCCAAAAATTATGATAGTGTCTTTTTATAAACAAGTTTGTATTTGGTTATTTATGCACAAAATATATAGATATAAAATATTATTCTTGCATAATTTGAACAACGAGTTTAGGCTCCAGACCCATCATACATTCTGAGGATGCTGTTTGTAATTTCATAGGTTGTCTTTGTATTCCAATGTTTTCTACAAAAATATTATAACTATAAATAATATGACAGATTGGCAATTTCTTACACAACTAAAGGTACAATTACCATATAATCCAGCAATCACGCTCCTTAATATTTACCCAAATGAGTTGAAAACTTACACCCACGCAAAAACCTGCACATGAATGTTTGTAGAAATTTTATCTGCACATGGAAGTTTATAGATACTATATTTATAATTGTCTGTCAAAACTTATGCACAACCAGGATGTCTTCAGTAGGTGAATGGGTAAAGAAACCGTGGTACATCCAGACAATGGAATGTTATTCAGCACTAAAAAGAACCTGTCAAGCCATGAAAAGACATGGGGGAAGCGGAAGTGTATATTAATAAGTGAAAGAAGCCAACCTGAACAACTATATACTATACTATACCAATTATAAGACGTTATAATTATATAATTATAAGACATTTTAATTACTATACTATTCCAATTATAAGGCATTCTGGAGAAGACAAAAAGACAGTGAAAAGATCAGTGGTTGCCAGGGGTTAGCAGGAAGGAGTAATGGATAGGAGCAGCACAGTGGACTTTTAGAGCAGTGAAACTACTCTGTATGACACTATAATAGTGGATACATTTGTCTAAATTCATAGAATGTGCAACAGCGAGAGTGAATCCTAAGGTAAACTATGGACTTAGGGTGATAATAATGTGTCAAAATAGGTTTACCAATTCTAACAAATGTATCACTCTGGCTTGGGATGTTGCCAGTGGGTGCTATTAGGCATGTGTGGGCACAGAAAATGTGTGGGAACTTCCTGTGCTTTCTGTTCAGTTTTGCTGTTAACATAAAACTCCCCTAAAATAAAGTCTATTTAAAGCAAAACAAAACAAAACAGATTGAAAAAAAAATGACTCTGTCAGCAGTATCTTAGAACAAATCAAACATGGGCTATTTATTCTGGCATTAATTTTTCAGTCCATTGGTTACTTCCATGCAGTAGTAAGCAGCATTGTGTTTGGAGAGGATAGCACACGTTTTTGCCAAGAAGCTAAAAAGTCTCCTACATCTATAATACATCTCTCTTTTCTAAGAAATGTAAAGCAAAGGGAGGAATATGCCAGTTAATTGTATTTTTGGTGGTTGTTATGGGTTGGATCATTGCCCCTGTCAAATTTATATTTTGAAGGCATAACTCCCAGTACTTCAGATTGTGACTGAATTTGGAGATAGGACCTTTAATTAGGTGACTAAGTTAAACGGAGGCTCTTAGGGTGACCCCTAATCTAGTATGACTGGAGTCCTTGTAAGAAGAGGAAATCTGAAAAAAATGGAGACACCAGGGGCATGAACTTACATAAAGACCATGTAAAGCCAATAAAAAGGTGTTCATCTGCAAGCCAAAGAGAAAGGCCTCAGGAGAAACAAATCTTGGGAACACCTTGATCTTGGACGTCTAGGCTCCAGAACTGTGGGAAAATAAATTCCGGCTGTGTAAGCCACCCAGTCTGTGATGTTATGTCATGGGGGTCCTAGTAAGCTAATCCAGTGGTGTAGGAGGTATAAGACACAGATGGGTGCATGAAGAAGAATGCATTATTTCATTATCTAGAAAAGAGACAGTTCTGAGTTCTGGAGGGTTTCACTGCAGTTTAGAAAAAGAAAAGCTCACACAAACATGGCACTATTGCTACCAGAGTATGATTCCAAGTGGTGTTTTATTGAGATTTATTTACTTGGCTACCTTCAATGTTTGAAGAAAGCCCCAATCAACACTGAAGGAATACAATATGACTTAGTTCTCAGAAACCCAGGCAGTTAGCAGAGCTTTCCTGAGAGTAGTAACAGTTTTTTTTTAAAGCTTCTTATTTTTTGTCCCCTGTTGACTTTAATGTTATATAATTCTTAGGTTCTTTGGAAAGATGTTTTAAGCGAGTTGCTATAAGGCAGGTACGTTCCATGAAAATAAAATAACAGTAAGTTATAACAGTAAGTTATTATGATGATAACTAAATATTATCATCATCTCTACTTGCAGTTGGAAACACTGAGGCTTAGAGAGGCTAAGTGATTTTACTAAGGTTATGTAACTAATATGTGTCACAACCAGGGTTTGAAACAAAGTCTGTCAGACGCTGAAGCCTGTGTTCTTAAACATCATGTCACACTGCCACACATTTTCTCTTTCTATGGTTGCCAGGTTTGGCAAGTAAAAATACAGAATATCTTGTATTTTGCCTGACAACTTTACCTTTGACAAATAAGTTTAATGTTATAATATGTTTAGTTTAAATCACAAAAGGACTTAAAAATCAAGTTGCATTTGAGTTTTGGAAGTGGGAATTAACAGAACATTCATTATCCTTGGAGTACAGGGAAGGACTGATTAAGCTCGTGAGAGGTAGTTGAAAAATAGACAATGCTTGAAGATTTTGTTCCATCATGCTCTTTTCCACATTCCCAAGAGAGTCAAGGTTATCTTCATCCAGAAGTGGCACTTCTCTTTCTTTTTTCCCGGATTGACAAGTACGATATGGAGAGTATGAAAGAATCACATAATAAACAATTTCTCATTTTGTACTAAGTGACTGTGACTACTGTACCACATAGTAGCTAGGTTACTATTTCTCCTCTTAACTGTGTAGGGAATTATATCAGATGATTATAGGTGTACTCTTCATTTTCATCATATGTAAAAGACATATAGGGGACATCGACAATATCTTAGGTATTAATTAGACTCAATAAGGTATTAAGAAAACCCCAAGGCCCTGCCAGGCTTAAGGAATATAGCCGAGGATCATAGTGTAACAATGTATTTACTCATCTCTGTAGAACCAAGACATCATGGGACATTAAAGGTCCATAAACTTCTGGGGAGAATAAAAAGGAGATTTGGGAGACTTAAAGATGAGTTTATCGTCTCAGTGAACAGTCTGAGTAGTATATGGGGCCAAATGTCAAGAAACTACAACAGGGAATAGGAAGATTGCTTTCACTGAACTTGGCTAGAGTTACATGTGCTCCTACTTTAGGGACTAGCAGATAAAGGAGACTATATCAAACAAGAATAATGATCCCTTCCTTCCAGGGTTATAAAGTGCTTGGTGTGTGTCTCTATAAAAATGGGAACTAGGCCCGATACAGTGGCTCACGCCTGTAATCCCAGTACTGTGGGAGGCCGAGGTGGGAGGATCACGAGGCCAGGAGTTCGAGACCAGACTGACCAACATAGTGAAACCCTGTCTCTACTAAAAATACAAAAATTAGCCCAGTATGGTGGCATGCGCCTATAGTCCCAGCTACTCGGGAGGCTGAAGAAGGAGAATCGCTTGAACCCAGGAGGCAGAGGTTGCAGTGAGCCCAGACCACTCCATTGCACTACAGCCTGGGTGACAGAATGAGACTCTGTCTCAAATAAATAAATAAATAAATAAATAAATAAATAAATAAAATAAAGGAACTAACATGAGACATAGAATAACTTAGGAACATGAGAGAGTTGTCATACCTAATGGCAGGTTGATCCTCAGCTAGGTGCATTAAAAAAGCCAACAATTAGCTGTTCATATCCTCTTATATCCTAGGTGGAGAACCATTATTTCATCATAAAGAATACTACTTATTAACATCACATATTCAGTAAGCATTTGGAGTACTAGTCATGGGGCATAGAGTGAATAAAAGGAGTAGAGTACTTTCAAAACTGAGGAGTTCAAGAGTTGATCTACAGTCTTAATTACCTAGGCAAAACTACACTTTTGATAAGAGTTTGCTCAATTCCAGTACTTTCTGTATTTTGCTTTCTAGATGCCTAGGACACTCACATTTTAAAGACATCCAGGTTGACGCTCTGCTTGTCTCTTCCATCTTCCAGAATTTCCCTTCAGTCCTTCAACTTTGTACTCAGTTTTTAAAACTTTTATTTTTTTAATGCCAGAGCTAATTTTTAGAAGGAAAAAATTTGACATAAAAGAACAAGCAATTGATAACACCTTATTAAGTAGCATGAACTTTCTGGAGGTATTTGAATTTTTAGAATATATTTGATTTTAGCATCAAGAAGTGAGTCCTTAATGGGAAAAAAATTAAATAATGTCACACTACATTTAGGGATCAGGTTGTTTTCTGGTGTATTTCATTCATGAGCAAGGCCATTCTTATTAATCATCATTGCATGTGTAAGACCTTTTGAATCCAGTGGCCAATACAGTACTTTTAAGAAAACCGTGGAAATAAATGCTATGGGCATAAATTCCATGACCCTTGTTTGTCTGTCCACTGTAAATCCAGATAATGTCTATACCAATCATTCCCAAGTGTCAATTCTCATCTAAGTGCCAAAAGACCTATGTCACAGTAAAATGAGAAAAATGTGAACAATGAAGTGAGTAATAATGTAATAGTAAATAGATGTTTTCATTGAGATTATGTCTATATTACATTTTTTGGTGTTAAATAACCTTTGTTGTATCATGTCACAGTGTCAGCATGTAGCACTAAAAATGTAATTGTGTGGCAGAATGAAAAGGTAGCAGCTCTGTGTTGGTCTAATAATCTTGTCTTGAAGTTGGACTCATCTGTGAAATTTCTACATCTGGGAATTGCTTTTCTTCACAAGTCTAAAGCAATTTGACAACTCTTGGAATTCCACAAGTGGTGGTAGTGGGTGGGGATGGGATGCTGAGTGGTAGAGAGTGGGCCGAAGAACCGGAGAAAGAGAGATTAGACAAACTTCCGAAACAGTCAACTGACTGAACTTTTGCCTCAAAAATGACTTTGGCTTCCCAACCACTAAAAGGGCCCTACAGTGTCTGTCTTTGGACTTCAGCCATGAAACACAGGTGCAGTTTTCATACCTTTCTTGTACCATGCATTCTTTTATATTTTTTTGAGACGGAGTCTCGCTCTATCGCCCAGGCTGGAGTGCAGTGGCCGGATCTCAGCTCACTGCAGGCTCCGTCTCCTGGGTTCACGCCATTCTCCTGCCTCAGCCTCCTGCCTTGAGCCACCGCGCCCGGCCGTACCATGCATTCTAAAGGCTTGAACATGCTTGGACATTTTCTCCTTGAAAAGAAAAATAACCTGCCGGGCACGGTGGCTCACGCCTGTAATCCCAGCACTTTGGGAGCCGAGGTGGGTGGATCACGAGGTCAGGAGATCGAGACCATCCTGGCTAACATGGTGAAACCCTGTCTCTACTAAAAATACAAAAACAATTAGCCAGGCGTGGTGGCGGGCGCCTGTAGTCCCAGCTACTCAGGAAGCTGAGGTAGGAGAATGGCGTGACCCCGGGAGGCGGGGCTTGCAGTGAGCTGAGATCGCGCCACTGCACTCCAGCCTGGGTGACAAAACGAGACTCCGTCTCAAAAAAAAAAAAAAAAAAAAAAAAAAAAAATCTGTCAAAACATAGGGTGGAAGACAGTAGGGGAAAAAAAAAAAACTGTGAGGAGAGGAAAGAGGCAGGGATGTTCTTGAGCTCTGTTCAAAGAGAATTGAGGGAAGAGTTCATTTGGCTTTGACAAAATTGAAATCATCTTCTCTATGATCTTGAGATTCAGACCCTTAAATTAGCCACTCATTTTAATAAGAACTTTACTAGCCTAGTAAATAGCTATTGTTAGTGACTCACAGCTTCTGCTGAATTAGAAGTTGGAAAGAGTGCTGGTTTACAAACCTGAAGCGGATTACAGCAGGCTCACTGGCCCCTCTTAGAAAATTCACCTTTGGGTAGTTTTCCAGCAGGCACTACATGGGACAGAGTGGGAGGAAACATGTTGAAGCTATAGCCCACAGGGATGGTTCATGCCAGATGTCTGCTGTGAATTTCATGCTAAGCCTATCCACACAACTGTTTGTTTTTGGCAATCAATCTGGGTATTTACCTTCTTATGGTTTGGTGCTAAGCACTTGCCTGCAGTAAATGGGGGCAGGTAGGTACAGAGGCAGAATAGCTAACCTGTTATACAAGTATGTTTTCAGCGGTGGCAGAAAATAACCAATGACAGAAAAATATATACACATACATATGTGTACACATGCACGCACACACATATACTTTTATTCCTTTAATATCACCTTAATTTTTGTTGTTGTTGTTACCAGAGCCCTTTAACTTCGGAGTGAAATATTAGTCTTTGACTGCAAATCTCTTACAGGAAAGAAATCATATTTATACTAAGATGTAAATGACTAATAGCAGACTCCTTCCTCAAAATAGCTTTCTAGTAGGCTAAAGCGACTGAGACACTAAAAAGAGAAAGGGTTTGGTCTCAGAGGAGGGGAAAAAGTAAAGGAGGGGCTAAAAAAGTTGTAGTACGCAACCTCTAGCTATTTGACAAGGGCCAGCTTAGTGATCAAAATGTGATTTAGTGTTATCTGATAATAAAAAGAATCTGGCCAATAAACATAGAATATCATGACATATAAAAATGAGCTGTCTTCAGCTTATTATTAACAATCCTGTAATCTAAAATGATGTTATTTATTTGTTTATCTACTTACCACCTGGTCCCAGAAATAATTTCTCAGGAATAACAATTTTAAATCCACTTCACATTTGTATTATCCCTTGCAGTTTACAAAGTTTTTTTTACAATTTATTCTCTCATTTAAAATGACTGATAATGTCACATTGCCAAAAAGTAAATGGAATTTTCTTGAAAAGTAATCAAATAAAATGAATATTTTCTCTGAGACTACCTCTTAATCAAGCAGTTTGTACAGTGTCCTTTCCTTTGAAATACTTACATGCTTTCTGAACTCTTGTCTGTGGTTTTAACCTGCAATCATAGACAATAAACCTGTTATTAAACTCGCTTGCAGCTAATATCAATTTATCCTCAAGCATCAGATGCCAGATGTTTATGGTGAGAAGAAAATTAATGGCCTAAATAATGAATCAATTGAGGAGCAGTGGCCATAATCCATCTGTTCTTTAAGCCAAGGCCCTGAGTCAGGCTGGCTTCTGGCTACACTGAATATTAATTAGTTGAAGAGTTAAACGGAAGACTCAAAACCATTGTTGTAAGATGCCTCCGGCCGCCCCCAAGCCACTCTTTCTATAGGCTGGGCTTTGTACAAGGAATGAATAGGCAAACAAAACGCAGGGGACAAGGAGAGAGCTGTATAGGACTGGTAATTTGGATTGACTAATCCTTATGTGTCAGAGGAGAATGACTAAATACAGACAATCAGAGTCCAAGCCAACCCTACTCTATTTGGATGAAATCATATTCCCTAAACACATAATCCATTTTGATGACAGTTGAATTACTTATTTATTGAGTTTTATACTTTTTGTCATTGTTTTCCTGATTCTTTCAGCATTCCCTCCAAATCGACACTGATATTTTGCACTGTGATTTGATGGGTTTTGTGAGGAATCAGTTTGTATCAGATAAATTTCTTTTATATACAAAAATTATCTGGTGACTTGAGGCTTCAGCCTATATGTCTTCTTGCTTTTTACTTCCATTTATTCTGAATTCTTGAAAGGCGAGCTGTAGGGGAAGCAATGAATAACCTAATCAACCACCTTTTTGGATGATGATATGTGAACTGATGCTTTCCTTTTAAAATCCCAGAACTAACTTATTTCATAGGTTTTAAAAGGATGACACAAAGTGGCTTTGATACTTCTATTTATATCTTCAGGCTAGATAGATGATGGAAAGTAGTTAGCTAGCTAGCTATCTAGACATAAATATAGAGAGAAAGCAGAATCTGTATAAGTTGATTTGAACCTCTGTTTCTTCAGCTTTCTTAAAATTTCTGGGGAATGGTTGGAATGGTGGTGCTGAGCATACTGGATTTTTTTTTTTTTGTAACTAATGCATTTTTTACTCATTCTTAATTTTGCTCTGCAACTAAGGAGGTAGAAAAGATAGAAGAAATTAGAAAAATTCCAACCAAGAGTGATAGTGTAGGCCAAAATTGCCAAAGAATAAGAGGTGCTAGAAACTATTTTGCTTTGATGGAGCCATTGGTCCCAGAAGCATGGACACAAAGTCAGTGATTGAGGGCACTACCTGGATACAATGCCCAAAACATAACAAACAGCAAGCCAAAGGCCTTGACTATTAGGAGAGCTATGTAAGTTACTGTGTATATCTCTTGATATATTTCCATGAAAATGATATCCCTAGGCTCATGTCTATAAGTAGGTGGGCATATGAATGCTATTCTGTAAGTGACAGCCAAGTTAAGGAGGCACATACCTTATTTTTTAGGTCAGTGTTCAAGTCATCTCAAGTTAGCAAGAATTTGAGCTCCTCTTTTATCTACAAGCTGTTGGCAATCTGTGCTGGTTCAGAGGGATTGTTTTAAACAGGACCACCAGGCTTGCATATAAATAAGTCAGCAGCCAGTTATGCCTCTGAAATATTATTTGTTTTGGGTGGGGCACAAATAACAACTGTGCAACCCATATCTCATCATTTTAGAACTTTATTTCCTCCACTTTCCTATATCCCCTGGAAAGGTTCCTGCTTAGTAACCAATAACCCCTTATGATTAAGTACTGAAATAATAGGAATTAATTGAGAAGCAGCTAGAAAGAAGAGAGACATGGATGAGAGAAGAGGGAGGAAGACCCTTTCTGTAAGAAATAGACATTTAAATGGGAGGCTAGGCAGGGCTCAGTGACTCGCGTCTGTTATCCTAGCATTTTGGGAGGCCGAGGAGGGCAGATCACTTGAGGTCAGGAGTTCAAGACCAGCCTGGCCAACACGGTGAAACTCCTTCTGTACCAGAAAATACACACACACACACACACACACACACACACACACACACACATTAGCTGGGCGTGGCAGAATGTGCCTGTAATCCCAGCTACTCAAGAGGCTGAGGCACGAGAATTGCTTGAACCCAGGAGTCGGAGGTTGCAGTGAGCCGAGATCATGCCACTGGACTCCAACCTGGGTGACAGAGTAAGACCCTGTCTTGAAAAAATAAATAAATAAATGAGAGACTAATAGCTTTAAAAAACACTGGTTTTTTTTTCCTTTATTATTCAGTCTTGCCCTAAAGGAGCACTATATCTCTAATCTGTACCCCCATCCTCTGCCAAACTCAGAGAAGTAAGGTCCTAGAGGGAGTAATTCTCCTTCTGAGCCCGGATCAGCCTGGCTGGAACACTGTTAATAAATCATCAGTGTCTCCTGGACTGTGTAAAGGAAGTGAATGTCCTTTGCTCCCCCCTTGTTTCTTGCCATTGCGCAAAAATTGCCTGGATCCCAGCTAAAATGAAACTATTTCCCTTAACACACTCCACTGCACACCTGTGTGCATGTACATGTGCATTTGCTCAGGATTTTGAATGCCAGGGAGTCTTGGGAAACTATCTGGGAGAAACTGGACCACATTCCCTTGGCCCAAGTAGTGTTCCTAAAATAAGTCCACTCTACTCTCTACCTAAGGGTGCAGGAATGGGGAGCCACCACTCTCTATACACAAGAGTTCTATCATCAGATAAAATAAACACACTCTTTAGCACCCGATTTCACTTATTTAATTACCATTAGTACTTAAAACATGTTTCTGTTTAAAAGACTTCTAAAATATCAGAAGCCTTGGTCACTATTTAAACTGGCTGCACTATTTTTCAGGTTTGCTAAGTAAGAGGACAGAGAAAGGGAAATAATTTTAAAATGTTGCTAAGTAGAAGAACCAGAGTCCTGGAGTTATTTAGAGAGGTATAAAACATAGTGAGATTCTAAAAGGTGAGCCTAACTTCCCGAGTAGGCTGAGACTGGCATCGTGGCTGGCACCGTGGCTGCTCAATCAGGGCAGCTCTGCAATTGAAGCTTATCGTGACCACTTCCTTATGAAATAAAAAGCTGCTTATTTTGAAATGCTAGTGTAACATTTTATTAGAGAAATGTAATAAATCATTTTTTGATGGTCGGGTGAGGGAATAGCCAGAGAGTCTGTTTTGATCACAATCACCTTCATCTCAGATGTTATAATTGAGACTTTACTTTGAATCTCTAAACGTTTTTGTTTAGGTTATAAAATGAGTCTCAACAATGGCAACAATGGACTGAATGACTTTTCTTTCTTAAAATCCACTCAAAAGGGTTAAAGTGAAATGTTCTACAAAAGCTGCTTTCAATCTTCATATTTTGCATGTATTGTATCTGTTATTCTAAGAAAGATAATAAATATGTTGCATTTATTGTATGTATTATCCTAAGAAAGATTATGACAAATTTGCTTATGTTTGAGCCTAAAAAATAAAACAAAATGGCAGTTGGAAAAAAAAAAATGAAACCAAACAAAACCCGCTTCATCTAAAGAGACTTTTTTGTTGTTGTTGAGTGACTTCTGTGTTCATTCTTTACATGCATTTCACACTTTCAAAAACTCAATTAGTATATTTCTCCCTTTTTAATCCTTTGTGCAAATTATCTTTTTAATACTAATTCTAATGCTTTCGGTGAGAGACTTTCTGATCTGTATCCCCATCTTTAAATGAGAGACTACCCCATCTCAGGTAGTCTCTCATTTAAATTTTTATACATTATTCTCAATCATTTTGGTTTTTAAAGTGAACAAGCTTCAGTTTCCTCAGTTTATGCTGTGGATTTATTTTTGAGATTTATATTGGGTTGTTATCTAATAAACTGGTCGTGAAGATGTAGGTTGCCATCTTCCACCTTTCTGCTCTGCACCATGAGAAACAAGCAGATGAGAACACAGTGCCCATCTGGATTTCTCAATCACTCTGACTTGACGGCTCTTATTCAGAAATCACATTTTCCTTTAGAATTTCTCTGTATTTCAGTAAACTGTAATGATTGAGTGATCTGATTATTAAAAGGCAGGATGTGAGTTTAATCAGAAACTATTTTAAAAATAAACACCAGTTAAATTGGCATCTTTTGGATCAAATCTGTGAGCACGTTTTCCTCTTGATCAGGTCTATAATTTACCAGCCTGTTTTTGCTTTGCAAAAATCACACTGGAGTATAAATTTATGGTAAAAGAAATGTGAGAAAGAATTGAAGTCCTAGTAGCTCTTTTTGGCTTTTGTACATTTTTTTTTTCTTTTCCACAGGATTTTGCTTATTTGAAATGCATTGTAAATGTAAATAATGTTGCAGAAATGAAAATATTTTTGGTACCAATAACAAAAATTAAAGTGGAATTATAAATAGAAAACAAAATAAACACAATTGTATTAGGGGAACATATTCAAGCAAACCTCACAGAAGTCTATTTTCAAAAATCATATAATTAGATTTTCCACTTTTTATTCTCACCGCTGCTTCACGTATTCTTGAATATGAGTTAGCCTCCTGTAATAATCTGAGAACCAGCCTAGGGAATAAAAAGAAAAACAAAGGTGCTTATATACTTACATTAACTATTTCAGACCTCAAGATCATCAAAAGGGCACTAAGGAGCCCTTTTGATTTTACTCTTTCCTCTCTCCTCTTCAAAAGACCAGAGGTTTTTTCTTGTTTTGTTTTTGTTTTTTTGTTTTTTTTTCCCCTCACAAAAGAGTCCTATTCTCTTTCCTCTAGGCACCGCTTCTCAGATGTTTCAACCGCTGCCATTGTTTCCCTGGGAGTTGGTTATTATTGAACAGAACATAATGAAGCTAGAATTTCTATGTCTACTTCCTTCTGAGGGGGCCTAATCACTTGCCCCACCTCACAGTGAATATCCCTGTGAGAGAAGTATGGTTACATTCAGTCGGCTGACAGAGAAAGGGAGGCACAGAGAAGTAGTTAGTGATAGGGCTCAGAATATGACCCTAGGCTCCTAATCCCTTAGCCTGGGCCCTTTTGTTAAATTACATTGCCAAGTCACAACATTTCTGGAATTTATTTTTCCTTCCTCTAAATGTAAAGTTTCCTGCTAAAACTGAAACTCATCACCAGCCTTAAGCGTTTATGGAGGCATTGAATTTTCATATTGCTGATGTCAGTGACAATGTTTCCCCAGTCTTTCAAGGTTAACAACTTCAGAAACCGTTTGGTTCAGTCCTCTCTGTGGCCAGCCAGCACCTCCTCCTTCCCTGCTCTAGTCTCACTCCACAGCACTACTAAACACTGAAATTGGTTAATTTTTCTTTCCCAGTGTTTGCACACTGACCGCCATCGTAATTCTGGTGCCTCCGATTGCAATTGCTTCCTAAATTGCTCTATGCTTCTAGACTCCTTCCTGTTCTAATGCAGTACTACAAACAGGTCAAGAAATTGCATCTTTCTGAAGCACCATTTTGAAAATATCCTTTGTTTAAAAACTTTACATCCTTTTTTACCTACAAGATAAAATTCAAACTTCTCATCAACTATTCATAGCCTACTTTTACAACACTGAAACTACACAACAACCACTCATCGCATATAACTAATTATTGTAGTTTTGTAAAAACATTTAGTAGTGTTTTTGGTTCTTCAGTATCAGAGACTATGCTGTCTTCAACGTTGCCTTTCATACAGCACCTAACATAGTGACATGTACATTGGAGATGTTCAAGTATTTTAGAAAGAATAAATGGAAGAATAACTAAAAATTTGCATTTCCACTTAAAATCTATCTGCCTCACTATTCGCAAAATTGTGAATTAAAATGGTCAATTTTTAAAGGTTCAATTAGTGCATGATAATGAATGAAAATTAACATGTGGTAATACCAGATCTGCAATTATAAAATAACTTTTGTTCTTCACACTAAAATATTGTAGAACATTCATGAAGTTCAGATAAGTACCAATACAAAGAAGTACATAAATGTACTCAGTGTTAACATTTTGGTGTCTAACATTCTACATTTTCTTTTCCTTCTAATAGCAGGCAGTAACTTTGAGAGGAAAAGGCTCAGGAATCTCTTTTGTTTTAAGTGGAAGAAACAATCTCCCTTTATGAATTTACTATTTGGTTATACTTTTTAGTAGAGTGAAGGTCTCTGTGTTTGCAACTAGAAATAAAGTGAACACATTTTGTTACCTTCACATATAAATCCATCCACTACTCTGTGTCACTAAAATAAATTAGATCTTTAGAGGAGAAAAGACAGCAAGTTGTATTTTCCCTACTTCTCATGCAAAAGGTATATAAATATAAAACATTTCCTCCACTTTCGTTCCTCTAAGGAAAAGAAAAATAATCTCAAATTTCATTTAAAGATTGGCTTTGGCAGTTTTCTCAGAGTTTCTTCCAATGGACAGTAGCATTTGTATTATGTTGTTATTCCCTTTCTAAAAAGAAAGAAGTTAAATTTTTCCATGTGGGAAGAATTGCAACTCTTACTGAACTAAAATAAGGATAATTTTATGTTTCAAATATTTCTTTAGTATTACTTTGGTTCAACATTCTTCTTCGACTTTGTCTCTTTGAGTTAGAAATCAGCGCAGTACTTTGTTATCTCAAGCAAGTAGGAATGTTTTCACTCCTAAGCAATGCTACAGCACACTTGTCAGAAAACTGCCATACAAGGGAAAGGGCACTGGGCTTGGAAATAAGTCGTTCTTCTGCCTTTAGCCATATGAAAATATTTCTTCATTTTTATTTTTCTCCTGTTTCAGATACAGATATATAACAACTTTATTCTCACCCAAAGTTCCAATATAAAAAGTTAGTATAAATTTACCCTGTTTATTAAGCATCTTCTTATTTGTCTCACATTGAACTTCACATTAGTGTTATGTTCCTTTGAGCCTATAAAAAATAATTTTCTTGGTAAAATAAGCAGTAATGCAGATCAATGACACAGCTATAATTCCAAGGTTATTGCTGCCACAGGTGAAACAAACAAACAAACAAAAAACACCATGGCTTACAATATTTCCATGTCTCCTACTATCAAATTATAGGTTTGTCTTCAGTGAGGAGGTACACATTGTATTTATTGACAACTGCTAAAATATACTTAGATTTCTCAAAGACTTTGAATCTCATATATGACATAAAAGGCAAGCATTTTCTCAGTGCAATGGTATGAAGGCTCATTTGCAAATAGTGTGTGTGTGTTGGGGAGTTCTTCCCTTTGAAATTCAAGACTTTTTTTTTCACTTGAATAATAAGGAAAATAATATTACTATAAAAGGAGACAGAAGATGAATGGAAAGAAAGATTTTGTGTTAAGAGTTCAATTGCAAAAGGAGACTAATTCTTTTCATACACTAGAAAATTGTTGTATTAAATATTATTTTAAAGAAATCTCCCTTTTAACATGAAATTAGGCTTGGATGATATTATATTGAGATATGGGATTCAAGTGTAATGTTTAAACATTCCATACTCATTGAAGCTTTTCTCTAAAATCCCACATTATATCAACAATTAGAAATTGAATTTATGTCCTTTCAACTATCAGCCCTCCCTGAAATTTTTGTTAAAACACTACAAATTAAAATTTACGATTAACTCAGATTTGTATTCAAACAAAACCGAGAGGAACTGAGGCAATGTTCTTACAATCTTCACACTTTCTGAACCACAATGTGTAAGGGAGTGAGAACAAACACATACATTAAAATGCATGTTACGCAAACATATTCATACTTCATGAACACACATATGGCTAACGGAATAAATTCTTCCTTCCTGTAGTCTAACTCTAAAACCCTTTTAAAAACTGAGTTTTCAGTGCAATAATGTGTCTGGTTCCTTCACGTTGGATGACCTTGTTGGTCTATAACCATAATAAATAATGGTATGTGGCCGATTTTGGAAGGTCTTTGAGATAGAGACCAAATGCTAAGATTCCTTTTCCTGATATTTAATATAAAGGGTATAGGTGTCAAATTCCTATTCTCATGGAAAGTAGCATACATGCTGTGGGAAGGAAGCTTTGAAGTTATCAGAAACTTTTTTAATCTATATGATCTGGAGCAAAGTAGAGCTGTCTGTTTGTATTACTCAGGGTACTTAGCTGCTCTGTTGCCCTTGTGGGTCAAACTTTAGTGTAAATAACTTTATCCTGAAGCAAGTATTTGGATGTGCCCCACGTCTGTCAGTGAAGCATTTGGATCCAATCTAAACACAAGCCTGAAACAGGGTAGCTACAGCACACATGAAACTTACCAAATTCCCCTACTTTGAAAGCCTGTTTTTGTTTTGAAATACATATGTGAGGGAAATAAGTGGATATTTGACATTTCAGTCTCTGTGTTGTTTTTCTTTTCTTTGATCTGACAAGTGACCAGAAATATTCGGATGTTACTTGTCCCCATAGATGAAAGCAAAGGCATTACATAGTAAAATGGACTGCATGGTAGGATTATTTCTTTCTCTCTCTCTCCCTCTCTCTCTCTCTCTCTCTCTCTCTCTCACACACACACACACACACACACACACCCCTGAAATGTGGACCAGTCTTATAGTCTACATGCCTTGCAGTAATATTTGGCAAGGAGAGGACTTGGGGTGGGGGGGAGTAAACAAAATGATTTTAAGAACCTGAAAGTCCAAAACACTGCTAATTATTTTTATTTTATTATTTTTGTCAGGTAATTAAGTCATCTATATTCTACTTTCAGAGCCTTCCACTTATCTTCTCTAGTTTGGTGTGCTCATTGATGTTGTGAAGTGTGGTTTTTGGAAATAATACTGCTGCCGTATTTGGGAAACTGATGAACATTTAAAAATCACGGTTCAAAAAATATTTTTAATGGCAAGGAGGCCTCACTTGAGAGATAATCAAAATTGCTTCTTTTAGCGGGCAAATATGTTGTTTTATGAGAAAGAGACATATAAGTATATAGAAGCTGATATTCAGGATTTATGTTCCCATATACTCACCAAGTAGCTACTAAAATTTTTTAGAGTTAAGAATTTAGTCTCCATCTTAAAACTCAAGACCCACTAAAGTAAGAATCAGTGCTCTAAGTGATGTCCCTGAGTCATTGAATTGGTTCAGAAATAGTTATTTTAAAAGTCAGTCACTACTTATTAATCCTATAGAATATATTTTTGTCAATCTGCTCATCTCCTTATGTACATTATGCAATTTAGTATACCTATAAGTAAGTATAAATTACCTGATCAAGTAAGCAACACAACAAGCATTTTACTTAGGAATGTCTGGCTTTAAATCTTGACTCTTAAATACTACTCTATAGTGATATAGATATCTAATGCATTCTATGACATATGAAGTATATACACCAGACTAGACATTTTAATATGAAGCTGAGACAACACTTAGAAAACCTTGAGCATGGTACCTGACACATAGTAAGCATTCTTTAAATGTTAATATCTCACTACTAAATCTCTTAAGTATTTAAAAACTGATTTTATTTTAAAAGAAAAAATGGAAACAGTACCTAACAATACACATGAATGACCATTAATAATTAGTTCTCTTTTAAAAAGTGTGTATAATGAGGGCAAAAACCATAAATGAATAAAATATTTCATAATACAGAATTTAAATGAATAGTTCAAGAGAACAATAAAGATGTGATAAAACAGTACACATAGCACCTTATACAGACAACAATGTCTCTACAAAACAGTATTTTAATGTAGAACAATTCAAAAGCATTTAGGGTATAAGTGAAATTTGAAATTATCTTGAATGTGGGGTAGAATCTGCATAAGGAATAGGAGGGAGAGATTCTTTTTTTTTTTTTTTTTTTTTTGGAGACAGAGTCTTGCTTTGTTGCCCAGGCTGGAGTGCAGTGGCCGGATCTCAGCTCACTGCAAGCTCCGCCTGCCGGGTTCACGCCATTCTCCTGCCTCAGCCTCCCCAGTAGCTGGGACTACAGGCGCCCGCCACCTCGCCCGGCTAGTTTTTTGTATTTTTTAGTAGAGACGGGGTTTCACCGTGTTAGCCAGGATGGTTTCGATCTTCTGACCTTGTGATCCACCCGTCTCGGCCTCCCAAAGTGCTGGGATTACAGGCTTGAGCCACCGCGCCTGGCCCGAGGGAGAGATTCTTGATGGACAGAATTGCATGAACAAAGGGAGGGTGGCTGAGTTGTTAAGAACACTAAACTATGATTTTTACATTTCAGCATTTTGCATTATTTGAGAAAAACTGATGACCCATTTATAGCAGATTATAGTAACACTTGACTCAGCACACTCTTTAGCTTATTTAAGACATCAGGTGCTATAGTACAACAAACATCCATGTCAGGGTCAGAAGATCTTTTCCTAGGTGTTTTACATAAACTGCATAATATTCTATTTAGAATCCAAAATGTTTGACTTCTAATTGTCAATAGGTGGATGCTTTTTACCTTCAAATTCAAAACCCACAGAGAAAAATAATGATGATACCTCTTTAAAAACGTAATCTACTGGGCTATGAGTATGTATGCTTATTGGGTGTATGGCACATACATTGAGCTTAAGAGGGAAAGAGTGTGGAAGAGCAGTGGGAAAAAGAGCAGATGATTTGAAATGATGGGCCACTTTTATTTATAACAAAGATTACTTTATGGAAGCTATTGAACAATCAGGAAGAATCAGAGAACAAGTAGCAGAGAAGCAGCTATTAACTGTATCCCCAAACACAAGCATAGCATGTGAGTTAATAACTACAGTTATCTGTATGGTCAATGCCCTCAGAAACAAAGCTTTCCTATATATCAATCACTCTTGCAAACCACTGTAGTGCTGTTAGGTCCTTTAGGTAAATTACTGTAAAGATTCCAGGCCTTAGAGAAATTGTAATTAATAGGGTGTCATTAATCTCCTTATTCACACCTGGAACTCTACTACAGCAATACTTCTTCTTTTATCCTCAATTCCGTGGTATGTTGTGCATGTACCACTAAGAATGTCAGCATGATGAGATCTTAGATATTCCAGCACATTTTCGTCATTATCAACAGGTGTGGGACTCACCTAGATGAATACCCCATAAGTGGTGAAGCAGCTTTGAGGTCACAAAGTTGATTACCCAGGTGAATTCCCAGCTTCCTTTATTATAGACCATCCGCTCTTTATCTCCTAAAATAGTGGCTGAACTGCATTTTGTAATCCAATAAGGAGATTGGATTAAGTCAGGCTCCCTATCTTAAAAAATTAGATTTATGTTTTAAAAGGTAGTGGTTATTAAAAAACAAATAAAAACTTAAAAACTTATTTGGTTTTTGGTTCAGTGCTGGAAACCATCATTCTCAGCAAACTATGGCAAGAACAGAAAACCAAACACCGCATGTTCTCACTCATAGGTGGGAATTGAACAATGAGATCACTTGGACAAAGGAAGGGGAACATCACACACCGGGGCCTATTGTAGAGGGGGTGGGAGGGATAGCATTGGGAGATATACCTAATGTAAATGACGAGTTAATGGGTGCAGCACACCAACATGTCACATGTATACATATGTAACAAACCTGCACGTTGTGCACATGTACCCTAGAACTTAAAGTATAATAATAAAAAAAAACTTATTTGGTTTTTGGTTCAATAGTTCCTATAAATAATCCGTAAATAGATTATTTATAGATAAATAATCGGTAAGTAGATTATTTATAGATAAATAATCCATAGATTATAGATAAATAAAATGTTTATCTATAATGCCATTTTAATCATTGCAATTACTACAGTTAAGAGTGTAATTGTAACAGAATTATGGTACCGTGATTAACACTGCATGCTAGGGAAACATTTGACTATGGTCTCAAGATTTCTTCTGAAATATACTAAAGTTAATTCGAAAGGAGGGCTAAATTGTTTGATTGTGAGAGGAACTAAAATATAAACTAGTTGCAATGTAGTTACCCCAAAGGAAGCTACAAAGTCCAAACACAGCGCTTACTTTCTGTGGTGGTTTTCTTCCAATACAGTACAACTTTAGACTGAAAAATTGTACATATAGTTAATACAAATGAATAACAAAAAAAAAATCAAATTAACTGCAAATATCCAGAGATATCAAACCCTATCGGGAGAACCCGCTCCCGACGTTTAACATGGGTTCTTTTCTATTTCCCAAGTGTCTCGGCTGGGTTGAGAAATAAAGGAAAATAGCACAAGAGAGAGAAATTTAAAGCTGGGTGTCCGGGGGAGACATCACATGTCGGCAGGATCCGTGATGTTCCCTGAGCGGTAAAACCAGCAAGTTTTTATTACCGATTTTCAAAATGGGAGGGAGTGCACGAATAGGGTGTGGGTCACAGAGATCACATACTTCACAAGGTAATAAAATATCGCAAAAAAAAAAAAAAAAAAAAATGGAGGCAAGGCGAGATAACAGGACCACCTGATGAGGTAAAATTAAAATTGCTAATGAAGTTTCGGGCACGCATTGTCTTTGATAACATCTTATCAGAAAACAGGGTTTGAGAGCAGGTAACCTGTCTGACCACAATTTATTAGGTGGGAATTTTCCCATCCTAGTAAGCCTGGGAGCACTATAGGAGACCGGGGCTTATTTCATCTCATCGGCTTCCACCATAAAAGACCGGATTCCTTAAAAAGGGGCTGTCTATAGGCCTACCTTCAGGGCGCATTCTCTTTCTCAGGGATGTTCCTTGTTGAGAAAAACAATTCAGCGATATTTCTCCTATTTGCTTATGAAAGGGGAGGAATATAGCTCCGTCCTGCTCACCCGGTGGCCAGTTCAAAGTTACCTCTCTTGTTCCCTGAACATCGCTGTTATCCTGTTCTTTTTTTAAGATGCCCAGATTTCATACTGTTCAAACACACATGCTCTACAAACAATTTGTGCAGTTGACACAATCGCAGGGTCCTGAGGCGATATTCATCCTCCTCAGCTAACAAAGAAGATGACGGGATTAAGAGATTAAAGTAAAGACAGGCATAGGAAATCACAGGGGTATTCATTGGGGAAGTGATAAGTGTCCATGAAATCTTCACAATTTATGTTCAGAGATTACAGTAAAGACAGGTGTAAGAAATTATAAAAGTATTAATTTGGGGAGCTAATAAATGTCCGTGAAATCTTCACAATTTATGTTCTTCGGCCGCGGCTTCAGCCGGTCCCTCTGTTCGGGGTCCCTGACTTCCCGCAACAAAACCCTTTTATTTTTAGTAGTAGTGTTTGTAGTTTTTGTTTACTTTATTTGGGAAGTGGTGGTGACTTAAGATTGAATGGAGCCATTAAAGCCCCTCTGAGTTGTTATGAAACTAACAATAATACCTTGCCAATACAAAAATAACTCCTTTCACTTGTTTCCATAGGGAGACTAGCTTGACTATTTTTAGCCTCACTTGGTATTACTGACTATAGACCTTACAATTTTGAATATGTTGAATGTTTTTAATATGGATTTCCCCAAAGTCCTCTCATTTGACAATACTTGAATTTTTTAGATTGAAAAGATGCAAACAGTTTATACAATGGCCAAGAGTAGAGGGACTTTAATTATAGACCTCAATCCAAATATCAGTAAAACTTACCATTCCTTACATGAATAACAAAATTTTCAGATGTTTGCAGGCAAATCAATTCATATAAGACTAATAGAGCCTTCTATGAATGCAAATAATTATTTTCTTTTAAATATGGTCAATGTTTATCAATAGGTTAGAAAAATACGTTATCCTAAATCCTCAATGTTTTATTCAACAGTGTTTGTATCTAGGAATATAATAATTTACTCCTGAGTTCATTTTCTTTAAACTATTTATTGCTTCCAGCAGCAGATTGAAAAGTGAAATAAACATCATTATAGCTTGTGAATGTATAAAACTTAATGACTTTAAGAGCATTAAGTTCACCTCTTGAATGCTTTACTGCTTAGAAATTTCTTCTGCCAGATACACCAAATCATCTCTCTCAAGTTCAAAGTTCCACAGATCTCTAGGGCAGGGGCAAAATGCTGCCAATCTCTATGCTAAAGCATAGCAAGAGTGACCTTTGCTCCAGTTCCCAAGAAGTTACTCATTTCCACCTGAGGCTACATCTGTCTGGCTATGTCTGTCCACATCAGTATCAATATTTTGGTCAAAACCATTCAATAACTCTCCAGAAAATTCCAAACTTTCCCACATCTTCCTATCTTTTTCTGAGCCCTCCAAACTGTTGCAGCCTCTGCCCATTACCCATTTCCAAAGACGCATGTTTTGGGGGTATCTTTATAGCAGTTCTCCATTACCTCAGTACCAGTTTACTGTAATAGTCCACTTTCACATTGTTGCTAGTATAAAGATCTGCCCGGGGCTGGGAAAAAAAGTTTTTCTCTTTTCTTTTCTTTTCTTTCATTTTTTATTTTTTATTTTTTTATTTTTTGAGACGGAAGTCTCGCTCTTTCGCCCAGGCTGGACTGCAGTGGTGCTATCTCGGCTCACTGCAAGCTCCACCTCCCAGGTTCACGCCATTCTCCTGACTCAGCATCCCGAGTAGTTGGGACTACAGGCGCCTGCCACCGTGCCTGGCTAATTTTTTATATTTTTAGTAGAGACGGGGTTTCACCGTGTCAGCCAGGATGGTCTCGATCTCCTGACCTCCCGATCCTCCCTCCTCGGCCTCCCAAAGTGCTGGGGTTACAGGTGTGTGCCACCGCGCCCGACGAAAAAAGGTTTTTTCTGTTGTTGTTTGTCTGTTTGATTTTTGAGACGGAGTCTCGCTCTGTCGCCCAGGCTGGAGTGCAGTGGCACCATCTCAGCTCACTGCAACCTCCACCTTTGGGTACAGGTGATTCTCCTGCCTCAGCCTCCCGGGTAGCTGTGATTACAGGCACCTGCCACCACGCCTGGATAATTTTTTATTTTTATTTTTATTTTTAGTAGAGATGGGGTTTCACCATGTTGGCCGGGCTGGTCTCAAACTTCTGACTTTGTGATCCGCCCAACTCAGCCTCCCAAAGTGCTGGGATGACAGGCATGAGCCACCACGCCCGGCTGGTAGAAAAAATGTTTAATTGACTCACATTTCAGCATGGCTGGGGATACCTCAGGAATCTTACAATCATGGCAGAGATGAAGGAGAAGCAAGGCACCTTCTTTATAAGGTGGCAGGAAGAATGAACACAGGCAGAGAAACCAAACACGTATAAAACCATCTAATCTCATGAGAACTCACTGTCATGAGAACAGCGTGGGGGAAACTGCCCCCATAATTCAGTTACCTCCACTTGGTCTGTTCCTTGACATGTGGGGTTATGGGGATTATAATTCAAGATGAGATTTGGGAGGAGACACAAAGCCTAACCATATCAATGATTTACACACATCTGAAATGTATAATAATAAAATCCATATTAACTTAACAGAACTTGTGCCACAGCCATTCTATTATTGACCTAGTATTTATTAAGAGGTTACTTACTTTCAACTGCCGATTCTGAATGTTTTTGTCTGGACCTTTCTTCAGTTTTTGAAAACTCTGTCACATATGTATGTGTGTATATATACATATATGTGTGTATTTATCACATATATATACATATATATGTATAAAATATAAAAATCATACTTTCGTATTCCTTTGTGGTAACTACATTGCAACTTAGGTATATACATACATATATATATACACACACACATACATATACACATATATATGTATATAGGTATATACCTAAGTTGCAATGTAGTTACCACAAAGGAAGTCACGGAATCCAAACACAACTCTTACTTTCTGTGCTGGTTTTCTTCCAATTCAGTATAACTTTAGACCGAAAAATTGTACATATAATTAACACAAATGAATCAAACGAAATCAAATTAACTGCAAATATCCAGAGATAAATTCGTTTATTTTTAGTTGTGTACATACTTTTTGTTTACTTTATTTGGGAAGAGGTGGTGATGCACACATGCACATACATATGTAGTCCACAATGAAGAAAACTCTCTTCTTATATTTTCATACATGTTCTTTAATTTAAAACTAGTGAATTGGAGATTGCATATGTAAGCCATTTACAGAGGCAAGAGAACATTCTGTGCCCAATTAGCACAACAAATTCAGTAGTGAAAGGCTTTTCATATTCTACAGTTGGGTTAACATTGTGGGAGGCAGAATTTGGAGAAGGGTAGGGAAAGGCTATGAAAAGGATATTCCTTTTTAATTAAATCATTGAAAATCTGCTTTAAATTCCACACAGAAACCCAACATGAATATAGATTTCTCATAGTAGTTATCCAATGATGAGAAATAAAACAACCTGAAGAATCGTGAAATAGCGAAATTACATTTCATTTACTTCAGGCTGATTTCTCTATTTGTACTCCATGCTACTTCAAGCAGGCCCTATTTATAAAAACAACCAAACAATTCATATATGAAAACTGAGTTAGATGCTGTCTATTCTTTTTACGAAAAATATTGTTTAATTTTCTAGTCTTTTGCATCTCAATATACATACTTCAACACACACACAAAACACTTGTGTGTACATTTGCTTATCTACATAGAGACTTTTGGCCTGGGAAACTTAGAGATACAACTTTAGGAGCAATTGACTGCTGAAGATCTGTTAGCTAGGATGACAAAGCATCTCTGAATTTATAATATGGGTCAATAGAAAAATGAAAATCGATTTAATAAAATAATACCTTCACTTTGTATCACACTTTTCTCCCTTTATAAAGCACTTGTACAGAATCCTGATAACAGCTTTAAGAGGTTGGTTTTGATTTTAAATTAATACAATTTCAAAACAGAAAGGATCCTGTGTTTTTATCTTATCTCTTTACATTACAGATAAAAAAAAATGCTGAGAAGTTGGATTGCAAACCTTAGACCAAAATAATATAATGGAAGAAGTAAAGATTGTGATTAGAGAATAGTAAATCTGAGGTCCAGCTCTGCTACTCTTAAACTGTGTAAACTTTCATGAGCAAATCATTTTACTTCTGTGAGTCTCAGTCTTATATTTTTAAAAATATGGAGCACAGTACCTAATTTGTTTAGTTATTATGTAGATTAAGTAAAATTATATTCAGAAAGCACCTACACACTATTTGGTACATAGTTAGATACTCAACTAAAGATAGTTGTATTCCTGCAGGGCATTCTGCAATGCACACACATATATGTCTTCAGGAATATATTTACTACCTAAGGCAAGGTGTAATGTTACACAGAGAAGAAAGTGTTTGGCAAATCCTTTTTAAACGTTGAAAATAAGGCCGGGTGTGGTAACTCATGCCTGTAATCCCAGCGCTTTGGGAGGCCGAGGCAGGTGGATTACGGGGTCAGAAGATGGAGATCATCCTTGCTAACGCAGTGAAACTCCGTCTCTACTAAAAATACAAAAAAAAAAAAAAAAAAAAAAAAAAAGAATAGCCAGGCATGGTGGTGGGTGCCTGTAGTCCCAGCTACTTGGGAGGCTGAAGCAGGAGAATGGCATGAACCTGGGAGGCAGAGCTTGCAGTGAGCCGATATGCACTCCAGCCTGGGCGAAAGAGCGAGACTCTGTCTCAAAAAAGAAAAGAAAAAAAAAGTTGATAATAAAACTGGAATTATATTCTGCTAGTTTCCATATATTTTCGAATAAGCCACCAAGTGGAGGATCCAAACAAAAACAGAAACAGCATTGAAACAAGATTTTCCTATATGCATTGATATATATTGTCTGTACATGTTGGCCTAGGTGATATGACTCTTGAGGTAGGAGGATGCATCTTTTTTCTACCATGTATTATTTTACCCTACTTATCAGAAATTCCATTGTTTATTTTTGATACTTAGCATATCTTCAAGATTAATTGTAATTAAAATATAATTACAACTGTTTCTACTTACTCTATAGTTTATTGCAGAACTGTGAAATAACATGAAGAAGAAAATAAAGAAGATTCACTAACCTACCACCCAGAGAAAAACAAGCCTAATATTTTCATTTATTTTCTTAGTAATTCATTTCCCATGAGCATGTCTATGTATTAGAATTGTAATATGTTGAGTGAGTTTTACCAGGATCTTTTCAATTTTCATATTGTGATAATTTTTACACCATATATTTATGTATTTGAAAACATAATTTCGGTGGCTACCTACTAGTTCTATGATATGGACATTTCACAATATATTTTAACTACATTTAATTACTACAAAGTCAGTTTAATTACTCTTAGTGCAGCTATCAACAAGATCTTACTTTTCTGAAATAGCAACTCTCTTGTCAATGGGAATAGCCTATTTTCTTCTAGTGAAGTAAAGGGTCTTGATATCATAACCTAGGCAGGTGGCAAACAGTACATTGGTAGCTAAAGTATATTAAAATAATTGTAAATTTGAAGTCTTCGGACAGGGCTTACTCACATTTTATCACAATCCTCTATTACAACACTATCATTTTACTACTGTTTTAGTAGTAGAGTGTTGTGATAGAGGATTGTGGAATTATACTACTATAAAATTATAAAACACAATTTTATCACAACACTCTATCATTTTACTACTTGTTAGCTTACTTTACATCCTTGACACCGAAGGGATTTGCTTATGACTTTTCATAGAGATGTAAGACTGACAAAATATGTAATTCTTTATTTAAATACATTTCTACTTTACTAGTCTGTGAAATCTTTAAAAACAAGGACCACAGCAAAATCCGTCTCTGTGTGTTGTATAATGTCTCTGATCAAGACTGAATCCCAGGAATGATAGAAACAGGACTGATGTTCGTCATCATCCCAGAGACACAGCTAGTTAAAAGCTAACATTTTGCCTGAGTTGTAGCCACAGACCTTTCTAAACTGATTTGTAATGTTCTTGCTTGCATTCCACTGAGCTAAGTCAGAAAACAACACGGATCCTGCCCTTCTTCTACGTACCCTGTTCTGGGTTTAGTGATGGAAAAAAAATGTAAAAACAGGAAAGTTACAATGCTACAAAAGGAACAGACAGGAATCCTTGTCTGTGATAAAACCTAAAGTATTTAGGGATAAAGAGTGCCTTCCTGTTCGCTCTATAACCAGGACACATAGGTAACCATCGGGAAAGTTTTATTATAAATAAGGTTGATCCTTATCAAGAATAAAACGACCCTTCTAAATCTACAAAGCAAAAATTCAACTTTTCTCTGCAGTGTATAAACCTATATCTGTTAATAGCTTTGTTTTAGCCATCGCTTGAGGCCAGGAGTTTGAGACCAGTCTTGGCAACACAGTAATACCCCACCTCTATGAAAATAAAATAAAATAATTAGCCTGTTGTGGTGGTATGTGCCTGCAATCCTAGCTGCTCAGGAGGCTGAGGCAGGAGGATCTCTTGAGTCTAGGAGTTTGAGGCTGCAATGATCTATGATGATGCCACTGCACTCCAGTCTGAGTAACAGAGTGAGACCGTTTTTACAACAAAACTAAACTAAACTAGACAAAAAACAAAAATAAACAATTGACCCGTTTCTGGAATGGAATTGACGGGGAAGGTAGGGGTGCAGTTATTATATAGCTGTTTTTGAGCAGACTCTTTTCCCTTTTTTTTTTTTTTTTTTTTTTTTGAGATGGAGTCTCGCCCTGCCGCCCAGGCTGGAATGCAATGGCGCGATCTCGGCTCACTGCAACGTCTGCCTCCTGGGTTCAAACGATTTTCCTGCCTCAGCCTCCTGACTAGCTGTGATTACAGGCGCCTGCCACCATGCCCAGCTAATTTTTGTATTTTTAGTAGAGACGGGATTTCATCATGTTGGCCGGGCAGGTCTCCAACTCCTGACCTCGTGATCCACCCGCTTTGGCCTCCCAATGTGCTGGGATTACAGGTGTGAGCCACCGCGCCCTGTGTCTTTTCCCTTTAGATTGCCAGCAAAGCCAGCTGTACTGAGGCCAAGTGGGGGAAGCACACAGATGACCAGGTTTTCTTTTAGGCATTGCCATCACTGACTTTGTCACACTTGCGTTTTGCTGACTTCTCTGTAATAGCGGAAATTATCTGGAGACATCTAGAAACCCTATTTTTACTATTAGATTCCTCCATTTTTTAAATTATTTATTTATTTATTTATTTAGAGACAGAGTCTCTCTCTGTTCCCCAGGCTGGAGAGCAGTGGCGCGATCTCGGCTCACTGCAAGCTCCGCCTCCCGGATTCACGCCATTCTCCTGCCTCAGCCTCCCGAGTAGCTGGGACTACAGGCGCCCACCACCATGCCCAGCTAATTTTTTTGTATTTTTAGTAGAGACGGGGTTTCACCGTGTTAGCCAGGATGATCTCGATCTTCTGACCTCGTGATCTGCCCACCTCAGCCTCCCAAAGTGCTGGGTTTCAGGGATGAGCGACCGTCCCCGGCCTAGATTCCTCTATAGCACTCATTCATGGCCTGCATCACTGAATTGGTATGTGTCCCCAAGCTAGGATCTCTTTGAAAGCAAATCAAGCTATTCATAAGAAAAAGCATTGTCAAATGTATAATTCCATGGAAGTAGAAGTGAGGAATTAACTTTCTACATGCATTGTTCTTGTCTCCTTGCTTAGATGTAACCTCCATAAGAGTAACAACTCTATCTGTTATTTCTGGTATTATCTCCATCACTAAACCCAAGACAAGGTATATGGTAGTAGTACAGTTAATCCATGTTGTTTGACTGACTTTGCTCAGTGAAATGCAAGCAAAACATAACAAATGAGTTTAGAGAGGTCTGTATCTCCAAGTCAAACAAAATACCAATTTATAACTAGCTGTGTTTCCAAGCTAATGAGAAACATTCAAACTATTTCTGCAATTTCTTGGATTCAGTCCTGTTTACAGGCATTAAATAACATTCTGAATCCCAATGCAGTTTCATGTCTTCCTTTTGAATTACAATTTTTCCCTATAACTGGTCCTGTTTTGAAAGGCCCAAACATTATCAGAAAGATATATTTCTGAATAATACAAGGCAATGGTTCTGACTGCCATCCCACCAAAACCAAAATTGAAGTGGACATTTAATTCTTAAATTCCTCTTCTGTCTGATACAACACACCCATGGAGGAAGGCTAACCAGAACTCAGAGAGGTCAGGCGGTAGTGCTTATCAGCATCAGAGGTACATGGCAAACAGGTATTTGTCAGCTCGCCCAAATCAGAGCTCCAAAGAGTGTGGTTCTGAAGAAAGAAAACAGATACAGAGCTGAAGTCAGCACCTTCTGGAAGAACTCTGCAATCCTAGTTGTTCCATAGGAAATACATTTTATTAAACAAATAAAATGTACTTTAACAATGAACTCGGAGGTGAGAAAGAAAAGAGGGTCTTTGGGAAGTCTCTTAGAAAAGTATTTGGACATGATCTAACTAGAATGATTTCCAACATAATTGAGTACCAATTATATGCCAAGTACTATAGAGATATGATAGTAAAGATGGACTCATTTTTCTCCATTAATTTTAATGGATCATAATGACAAATGCAGAAATTCCAAATTAGCATTCTGTTTTTTTTTCCTTCAGATAAGTCACAAGGGGCAGACAGTTGAGTGATAAGTGTAATCCAAATAATCATTGCAGACACCAGTGGAAGAGATCATTAGGAGTAACACCCTTATCTCAGTGACGTTCAAATTGTACTGTCTACTCTGTATAAAAGTTATCACTCTAAAGATATTTTAATCAGCTAACTACTATGGCATAACAAAACATTTCAAAACTTAGTGTTTTAAAACAAAAATGAGTGATTTTTTACAACTCTACAGATTGGCTAGGTAGCTCTGCTGATAAGGGCCAGGACTGAGTGATTTCAACTGGATTTTGTCATGTGTCTGTAGTCACCTTGCAGGTCACTTTGAACCTTGCCTAGGATTAATAGCACTGTTTTTTAGAGTTTCTCAATCTCTATCAGACTAGCCTGGGGGTGTTTTCATACAGAGTCAGGTCTATGCAAAGCCTATGGAAGCCTAGGATCTGAAGTGGTACATTTTTATTTCTCTTTCATTTTGTTGACCAAAGAAAGTCACAAAACCAGTCCAGATTTAGTGAGTGTGGTGGAATTCCATCACTTGAAGAAAATGAGACAAAATTACCTGCCAAGGGCATAGACAAAGAGAGGGCTGGAGAAGTAGGCTCTTTTATTTGGCAATCAATCTATCTCAATATTTGATTAAGACACTCTTAAAAGCAAAACCTCAGATTACTTTTTCCCTGATGTCATCCAGGAGGAAAAGGAACACCTCATTTAGAATGTTCTTGAAAGCAGTTAACCCAATTGCAATCTTATTATATTCCTCATCATTCAGAATTTAGAGTCAGAGCTGTTCTATGGTACAGTTCCATACCAATGTTTCCCAAATACAAAGGTGATTTTGATTAGCACATTGCAGATTTATTTGGAGAATAGTGACATCAGCAAGATGGCAGAATAAAAGCTTCCAGGACTTGTTTCTTCACAAAGCCACCAAATGAGCAACCAGTCATGCACTAAAATATCTTCATAAAGCTAAGGAAATCAGATGAGGGATTATAGCACTTGTTTAGAGTATAAAAGTATGAAAATATGCATTGAAGAGCATAGAAAAAATAGCTTCGCATTACCTGTGCCACCCCTCCCTGAAATCCACATAGCACAATGCAGACAGAGATATCTTCTTCATTGGGGAAGAAGAGTGAAATGAGCACACAACTTCATCAAAGACCCCAGCATAGGCCAGCCTCCATTGTCCCATACTTTAGGCCAGTCTTTATGGACCCAGGCTAACCCTCATGGACTCAAACTCTAGGCCCACCCCAATTTCAAACCAATGGATCTAAGTGTAAGACAAGCCCATGAATGAAGACAATGTCAGTTCAGCCTCCATGGACCCAGGCTTTAAGATGTCCCCCATGGATCCATGATCCAGGCCAACATTTGCAGATTCAGGCTCTAGGCCCACATTTGCACACCAAGACTTCAGGCCTGCTCACACAAACCAAAGCCCCAGGCCTACTACACGGCACTCAAGCACCAGACTGGGTCCTGTGGACCAGGTAATGAATCCGCCCAAGAGTTGACCCAGGCCAGTCTACCTGGGTCAACGGGATATTTTTTTGTATTTTTAGTAGAGACGGGAACTCTACTAATTGACCCTCCCAGAATCTCTGGATGGGCTGACTTGTGAAGGGATTTTTTTCTGCCAAAGTTAGTTTGCTAATATGAGAATAGGTACCTACTTCTTCAAATGTGCAGACATCAAGACAAAGCTATAAAAATTACCAAAAAAGTCAGAGAAACATGACACAACCAAAGGGATAAAATAAAGCACTGGTAACTTACCCTAAAGTAATGAAGATCAAAAGATTTTCTGACAAATAATTCAATATAAGCATCTTAACAGTGTTCAATGAGATACAAGAGAACATGGATAGACAACTAAACAGTAAAAAAAATAAAATGTGAAGTTTTACAAATAGCTAGAAACCGTAAAAAAAAGACACACAGAAATTCCGGAGCTGAGGAACACAATGAACTAAAATATTTTATAGAGAACCTCAAGAGGAAACTTAGTCAGGTAGAGAAAAGAATCAATGAACTCAAAGATATATTACTTGAACAAACTAAGTCAGATGAACAAAAATTAAAAAAAAGAATTAAAAAAGTGAAAAACTTTTTGGGACATATGGAACACCATAATGCAAACCGACATATACATTATAGAAGTCTCAGAAGGGGGAGGAAAAAAGATGGGACATTAGCTTACTTTTAATAAAATTACAGAAAATTTCCCAAATCTGGAGAGGGCAAAAAAGAATATACAGATCCATGAAGTGCAAAGAACTCTAAGTAGATTAATCATAAATATATCTTCACCAAAAATCATTATAATAAAATTCTCAAAAGTAAAAGACAAAGAGAAAATTTGAAAGCAGCAAGAAAACAGTAACTTATCCCATACAAGAAAATCCTCATAAGACAATAAACAGAAAATTTCAGCGGATAACTATGCTAGAGGATAGAGTGAAGGTATATATTCAATTCAAAAGAATGAAAGGAGAAAAAAACCATCAAAGTTAAGAATACTATATCTGGCAAGTCTGTCAGGAATGAAGAGAAAGATAAGGATTTTTCTTGGCAAACCAAAACTCAGACAATTTTTTAACTGTAGACCTGCTTGGAAGAAGTGCTAAATTTGAGTTCATCAAGTTGAAACAAAAGACTGCTATGCAACAATAAGAAAATATAGAAAAGTATAAAATCCTCTGTAAAAGTAAAAATATAGTCAAATTCAGAACACTGTAATACTGTAATGGTGTGCAAATCACTTGTAACTCTAGTAGAAAAGACAAAAGTATTAAAAATAACTATAGCTATAATGATTTATTAATGTAAATACAATATAAAAATAAGTAAATTAGGCCAGGCATGATGGCTCATGCCTGTAATCCCAGAACTTTGGGAGGCCAAGGTGAGCAGATCTCTTGAGGTCAGGAGTTCGAGACCAGCCTGGCCAACATGGTGAAATCCTGTCTCTACAAAAAAAAAAAAAAAAAAAAAATTAGCCAGATGTGGTGGTGGGTGCCTGTAATCCCAGCTACTCAGGAGGCTGAACTGTGAGAATCACTTGAACCCCAGAGGCGGAGGTTGCAGTGAGCCGAGATCATGCCATGGCACTCCAGCCTAGGCAACAGAGGGAGACTCCATCTCAAAAAGAAAAAAAAAAAAAGTAAATTTTGACATCAACAACATAACCTGTGGGGAAAGAAGTTTAAATATAGACATTTTGTATGCAAAGTTAAGTTGTTGTCATTGTAAAACAGACTATTATGACCAAAAGATGTTTTATGTAACCTTATTGTAACCACAAAGAAAAGAAAACCCATAGTAGATACACAAAAGATAAAGACAAAGGAATCAAATAATACAACTACAAAAAATTATCTAATCACAAAGACAGCAAGAAAGACACCAACTATAAAAGTCAGTAAACAATCAATAAAAAGGCAGCAGTACGTCTTTATCTATCAATAATGACTTTAACATAAATGAATTAAGTTATCTAATCAATAAGAAAATACAGAGTGGGTGAATAGATAAAGAAAACGAGACCTAACTATACGCAGTTGTATTAGTCCATTTTGCATTTCTAAAAAGGAATATATGAGACTTAGTAATTTATAAAGAAAATACTTTCATTTGGCTCACATTCTGCAGGCTGTATAATCATGCCATCAGCATCTACATGGCTTCTGGTGAGGTCTCAGAAAGCTTTTACTCTGGCAGTAGGTGGAGGGGGAGGAGACATGTGAGATGGTGAGAGAGAGAGAAAGGCAAGTGGGTAGAAGTCCCAGATGTTATAACAATCAGATCTCATATGAACTCATTACCACAGAGAGGGCACCATGCCATTCATGAGGGATCTGCCTCCATGACCCAAACACCTTCCACTAGGCTGAAATTTCAGCACTGGAGATCACAGTTCAACATGAGATATTGAGGGGACAAATACCCAAACCATATCAGCAGCCTACAAGAAACTCATTTTAGCTTGAAGGACAGATATAGGCTAGAAGTAAGGGAATAAAAATAATATATCATGCAAATGAAAACCAGAAAGAGAGCAGGGATAGCTACACTTACTTCAGAAAATTAGACATTATAGTAGTCCCGTTTGCATTTCTGTAAAGGAATACCTAAGATTGGATAATTTATAAAGAAAAAAGGTTTATTTGGCTCACAGTTCTGCAGGCTGTACAAGCCTTCTTGATTTCTGGTGAGGCCCTTGGGAAGCCATTATTCAGGGTGGAAGGTGAAGCGGAAGCAGGCCTGTCAAATGGCAAGAGAGGGAGCAAGAGAGAGAAGAAAGGTACCATGCTCTTTTCAAACAACCAGTTCTTCCATGAACTAATAGAATGAGAACTCACTCATTACTGCGAGGCAGGCAATAATCCGTTTGTGAGCCATCTGCCCCATGACCCAAATCCCTCCCACTAGGTCTCATCTCCAACACTGGGGATTGTCTTTCAACATGAGATTTGGAGTGGACAAATATTCTAACCATATCAGACTTTAAATCAAAAACTGTCATGATAAGGTCATTTTATAATAATAAGGGGGTCTATTAATCAAGAAGATATAACAATTATAAATGTATAGTCACCCATCATTGGAGTATCTAAATATATAAACAATATTGAGAAAACTATATGGAGAAATAGATGGCAATAAAACAATGATGGAGGATTTTAGTATCCCACTTTCAACAATGAATAAATTCTCCACACAAAAAAATCAATAAGGAAACAGTGGACTTGAGGAACATTTTAGATCAAATAAACCTAACAGAAATATAGAGATCATTCTATCCAACAACAACAGAATGCACATTCTTTTCAAGTTCACATGGAACATTCTCCATTATAGACCATATGTTAGGTCACAACATGTCTTTAAAAATTAAAGAAGATTGAAATCATATAAAGTAACTTTTCCAGCCACAGTGGTATGAAAATTTTAAAAACATGTCAGAAGAGGAAAATCGAAAAATTCACAAATATATGGAATTAAATAGCACGATGGTAGAAACTAAACCACCATTGGGTCAAAAATAAATAAAAACAGAAATAAAAATATAATTTGTGTAAAACAAAATGAAAACACAGAATACCAAAACCAAAACTTGTAGAAAGTGGTAATACCAATTCTAAGAGGGAAGTGATTCGTGATAAGGACCTACTTTAAGTAAAAACAAACATATCACACAAAGAAGCTAACATTGTACCTCAAGGCACTACCAAAAGAGTAAGACCAAATTTAACAGAAAACAGAGGAAATAAAAAGACCAACAAACAAATAAAATAGAAACTAGAATAAAAAAATATAAAAGATTAATAGGGGGAGGTGTCAAGATGGCCAACTAAAACAACTGTGGTTGGAGGCTCCCGCAAAGAACAAAAACAGCCAGTGAATTCTGCACCGGCAACTGAGTTTCTTCTTCAGAGCAATGATATAGCCAGTAAATAATTCTGAATTTAGTCAAAATTGTAGGAAAGTAATAAAAACTCAAAAACAATGGTCAGAGTTGGAATTTATTAGATTGGTGCAAAAGTAATTGCAGGTTTTGCTATTAATTTTAATAGCAAATATTGCAATCACTTTTGCACCAACCTAATAATAACAGGTGTGCTATAGTTTTTTTCTGAAACATAGTGCTTCTCTTTCCAGTTTGCCATTTTTACCAAAGTTGAATCTTAGTGGGGACAATTTACTTGCAAAGTAAGTTTTAGTATTATACATGGCCTAATTATTTGCATAAAGTGCAAAAAGAATGCTGAATGATCATATAAGTTTTAAGTTGGCTTTGCTGGAACTTTTTCATAAAGAATCTCAGATTAGACTTTTAAAAGCCTCTGAAGGTTAGGAAGTCAAGCCAAGAATTTACCATGAGACTGTGCCTGGAATGCCTGTATAATTTGAATGTGTTTATCTCTGCTCAAGATCCCACAATACCTTGAGTGTCCTGGGATTGTAAGGAAGCAATATTTTTCACTTACTGCAAGATCAGGAAGCTTATAAAGAAAGCACATAGACATGGTAACAGGCCATTATTTTCAAAGGACTTTTTATTGGTTCTATAAAGTCAAGTTGCTAGAGACAGTAGGCAGATAATTTCTAGGCAGAAAAGACCCCACTCTCAAGCCTGGAACCACAGCCCAAAGTGAGAAAATGCATTCCTGTTTTCCCATTTGAGCACTGCCTTTTTAGAAACCACCCATTGTCTGCCCTGTCCCCCATACTGTACCCATAAAACCTCCCAGGATCAGCCCAGCAGAGAGAAGAAGTGGCCAAACATTGAGAGGAGAAGCATCTGGACATCAGAGAAAAGCAGGTTGACATCAGAGAGACGACTTGATGGTGGGACTTTGAAAAAGAGTCTGACCAGAGATGACCAGACTCCAGGGGAAGAATATCTTCCCACTCAATCTCCTTTCCAGTTTCCCTTCCCACTGAGAGCCACTTTCATCGACAGTGAAATCCCCTGCATTTACTATCCTTCAGTTTATTCATGTGACCTGATTTTCTCTGGACACCAGACAGGAGCTCAGGATACAGAAGGCTGTCACGCTGATCCTCTGTCTTCGTGAAAAGACAGAGGGTCCACCAAGCTGTTAAACACTTAAGCCATCCACAGATGCCAAAGCTAAAAGCGCTGACTTTAACATTCCTTCTGGGGCTTTGGGGGTTGCAGGTGCTCCCCCCCAAGACATTATCACAGGGCCTGCATGGACTTTGCTCCTCTCAGTGCCCAGAAGCACTCGCCTCAGCTTGGCTCCTGAAACAACTCAGCTGCACTTCCCCTTGCCTGAGGGGTGGATCCGAGTGAGTGAAGCCAGCCTAAGCGGCCAGCTAGCCCCAGTGACTTCACTCCAGCTCCCCTACATCCTGGGAAGAGGTCAGGGAAAATTTCCTGTTTCAAAGTCAACCTCATTTTCTCAAAGCAGTCTGTTCATTAGCATCTGAAAATAAGCCATTCCAGTTAAAGCATTGGTAAAATAACCAGTGTTTTCAATTGTGTTTTATTACAGAAAAAAAAAAACAAAACAAAACAGGTTTCATTGAACATATTTAAATAACTAGACTGGTATAATATAAGAATACTCATGAGTAGTTTCCAAATCTTGCAAAATTCAGGTAGAGAGGAAGGTAAACGTTTCAACTTTTCTCACAAAATATACTTTACTCAATTGCTGTAAGCTATACATAGCTCAAAAGAAAAAAGTTTGCTTGACTCTGGAAAACAAAATATAAAATGAATCAGCAATATTTTACATAAAATGTTACAAAAAGTATTACAGTCTTCTATAAATTTAGTTTCATGTAAGTTATCAGAAACCCATGTTCATGAATAATTGCTAGGGTCCTTTTCACAAATTTTTTCAAAGAAAAAGAAAATTTTGGACTGAAGGTGATTATAAACTGAATTTTGAGAATAATTAAGAAAAATCATAATTATCTGTGGATGATAAGTGGCTTAAAATAGCCATTATTAAAGACACAATTTAAGACTGAATTTGGTTATTTCTGTGGCATACATCGATATACAATAATAATGATAATTACAACTGATGATATATATCAAGACATACCAGAAATTTAGGAATTTCCTACAATCTTGGAGCACATGTTGATAACACATTTAACACATTTATGTAAGTTAACTCAAAGAAAGTCGAATGCCATTTTCTTTCCTTTTTTTTTTTTTTTTTTTTTTTTTTTTTTTTTTTTTTTTGAGGCAGAGTCTCGTTCTGTTGCTCAGGCTCCTGGAGTGCAGTAGCATGATCTCAGCTCACTGCAACCTCCGCCTCTGGAGTTCAAGCGATTCTGCTGCCTCAGGCTCCCCAAGTAGCTGGGACTATAGGCACCCGCCACCATGCCCAGCTAATTTTTGTATTTTTACTAGAAACAGGGCTTCTCCATGTTGGCCAGGATGGTCTCCATCTCCTGACCTCGTGATCCACCTACCTCGGCCTCCCAAAGTGCAGGGATTACAGGTGTGAGCCACCATGCCTGGCCAAACACCATTTCTTAATTGATAAGCCTTTCCATATGATCTTAACATACTGAATAAGTCTACTATGTCTCTCTTGGTCACCCAGGGGTTCTTGTTATATCCAAGTTAGTTTGGATCAATAAGACTAAATTTTAGAATTTGAAATTTAATTTTTGGTAGTGTGTCAAATATTAAATATTTAAAATAATGTTAAAATAATAAAGTTCTAAAATACATGATTAAAATAGAACCACAGATCACTGAATATAACTGTCATTTATTTATCGAACATTTTTATGTAAAGATTTCATAAAGTGAAAACTTTTATTCTTTGATAGAGAAGAGACTGTTTGCAATTGAGAATGCTAATAAGGACAGTATGATGCAAACTCTTTCCTGCCTTTTCTGTCATTTACTCAAAAGTTAAACAAATCTTTTACTATGTTTTATTAATACTACATTAAATTCTTATGCAAAGGAGAAAACCAAATTTTACATTTATATTAGTGTATATTAATACGGAAACTAATTTTAATAATACCTTATAAAGAAATCCATCAAATTTAAGTGAGCTTTGATCACACAAGTTAAAATTTCATAAGCCTTTAACAACCTCTTAAAATTAGTAAATTAAAAATCAGATCAATGATCTAAAAAACCCTGTTATTCTGACACAGGGGCCAAGACTATGGCTTTGCATTAGTGTATTTTGATATTATTGCTCAATTTTCATAGAAACTTATAAATAATTCCCTTCTAATTTTAGTGAATTTCATCACTCATAATTTCCTTCATGAGATTAAGTTTCTGTAAACCTTTTACAACTTGCTTAAACTTTTAGTTTTGTCATATATATATTTTAACATATATTGACAATTTAGGAAAAAAATAATTTTTTTCTTTGTTATTTTAACCACACAAATTTTTCTCTAATGTAAGAGAAAAATATTCCCTTTTTAGCTTTTTTAATCAAAAATGCATCTTACTTTTTTATTTACTCTGTGTATATAATTGTTTCTATTATATCTAATAGTTTAAATTATATATATTAACTGCAACATAAACCCCTAATAATCCAAATTTCCAGTTAAGAATCTAAGAAGCAAGTAATTTTGAACTGTTTCATACCAGTATTGGTAGATGTAAACCACTGCATAAGTTTTAGAAAGATATTGTTTTCAATTTGTTTATGAACAGACTTAAATATAGTTAGCTTTTCTATACAATATAAATGACTCAGAAATTTTATTACTGTTACTTAATTTAACATAGCATGACTTTGAGTTATTAAAAAACTGAAACTATGAAAAGATCATTTATAACTTTTATTCAATTTTCATTCAAATAATTTATTGATTTCTGACAATTATGTTTTAATTGTTAAATGAAGTCACTGTAAACCAAAAATAAAATTTTAAGCCCCCTTGACCATCTGAAAGGGCTTGTCCTCTCTGCCAAGGGCATTGTAAAGTTAACCTGAAAAACTTATTTAGTCCATGATGGGAATGAGAGAGTCATATATGCTTCATTATGCCTCCCTCCCTTTTGGAATTAAGAAAAACCTGACCAGCATTAACATCAGCACAGACCTTAAGACTGATAGAACAGAGTGTTTAATTCTGATATCAGACATTTGCAATCTATTCTCTCTGAAGCCTGCTACCTGGAGGTTTCATGTGCATAATAAAACCGTGGTCTCCACAACCCCTTATGTTAACCCAGATATTTCTTTCTATTGATCCTAAGTCTTTAGACAATAACTTAATTCTTTCAATCGATTGCCATTCAGAAAATCTTCGAATCTACCTGTGACCTGGAAGACCCCACCTCCAGTTGTCCTGAGTTTCTGGACCACAGCAAAGTACATCCTACATGTACTGATGGATGTCTTATGTCTCTCTAAAATGTATAAAACAAGAAGTATGCTGACCACCTTGGGCCCATATTCTCAGGATTTCCTGAGGGCTGTACCATTGGTCAGTCATATTTGGCTCAGAAATAAATGTCTTCAAATATTTTACAGTTTCACTATTTTTGTCAATTATAATTTAATGACTGAATATGTGGGGCCTCAGAAAAGACTCAGGACCCCAGAGGAGTTGCTCAGACTTTGAACTAAAGTCCAGCAGCAGCCCATTGAAAGCCTGCCTTACTTTGAGCTTCTCCTCAAGTGGAACTGGTAAATCCTTCTGAGACCTGGATCTTTCTTTGGTTCATGATTCTTGGCATATTCTGAGCTGTTTCTTATCCTCCTAGGAAGCTGTTGTTTAGGATCTTAATTCTGGCTTGGAGATATATTCTAAAGCATCTTCTCCACCGCCTTTTTCTAAAAACCAGGCAAACAACTCCTCTTCAGGCATCCTGTTTGGTTTCAATTTTGCATTTTAAAGGGTCTTCTCCATTGATTTTTCTTCCCAAATTGAGGTCAATTGGTTTATTTGCGCATTTGTATGAGGAACTGTACTGCCATTTTTATAGATAAATAAGAGAATAAGCTTCTTTAGCTCTGAAACGAAAGGATATTTTTCTCTTCCCAGACAAAAGGCATTCCTGGGTGACTGCGGGCCACACTTGGTGAATGTCTGGGTGAATTCAAACACTTGGTGAATTCACACACTTGGTGAATGTCTGGGGGCTTAATTCCCATGATATGCAGTGGCTCTACAGGGAACTGCAAACAAAATTAGTTTAAAAAGGCTCTTTCAGGAAACATATAAGAGCAGATCACTCTGTATTGTGATCCCTCTTGGAGGTGATAGACCTCCCAAGAGAGAAACTGAAACATGTAAGAGGGTAGTAACAAATTAGTGGTGATACAATGTGGAGTCCCACACACAATAAGCACACATTGATCCACCACACTAAACATTAGGCAAAAACTCAGTTCCTCCTTTTAATTAAAAAAAAAAAAAATCGTGGGAAACAAATAGTCTGAGTATGAGAAAAAAAATAAAAAACACAGAATGACTTATTTTTGGGCACCCCATTGGTTTTATAATGCCTATACTTGCAAGTGTTTATGTAAAATGAAAAAGTTCAGGGCATGCCAGGTTTTCTAGTACTTCCTCTAGTTACATATTTTGGTCTGTTGTGCACATTTTAAACTGATGGGCAACTTACATTAAGAAAAAATTTAGAGTCCAAAATTCGACCTGCAACTACAGAGTTCCTAAGTTCTCTATTTTTATATTTTTCTTTCTGCCTGCTTAAATCTGCTGTTACATTTCTACTGAGTTAAAAAACATTTTTTGGGTTTAACATTTTTCTGTTTGTTTTTGTAAATTGGTAAGCTTGTATTAATATCTCATGGCTAGAGTTTTGAAGTAAAAGCTATAGGACCTTTGTATATGTGTGTATGGGTGTGTTTTTGTGTACATACACGTATTTTGTTATGTGTTTTGGCCACAAGGTACCAAATTGGCTTAAAGTTAAGGAGTACTCATAAGTTAAGTAAACAGTAGCCCAAATGCTTTTCAGGTTCGTGTGACTTAAGTCAAATGTTTATAAACTGGCTTTAAAACTATTGCAAAAGTAATAATAGAGATGTCTTAAGGATTGTCAGCATTTTTGTTTGCATTTATTGGTCAAGAGGTTTCATACTTATTCCTGAAGAATACTGTGTTAAAAAAAATATCGTAGGTTCCCAAGACAACTAAGATAAAGGGAAAATTTAAGTTAGGAACTTCTTAGGGTGAACCTGCCTCCCATTCTATTCGAAGTTATCCCTCTGCTCACTGAGATAAATGCATATCTGATTGCCTCCTTTGGAAAGGCTAATCAAAAGTGCAGAATAATACCACCATTTGTTTCTCACCTATCTGTGACCTGGAAGCTCCCTCCCCACTTCGAGTCTTTCTGCCTTTGCTTTGAGTTGTCCCACCTTTCCAGACTGAACCAATGGTCTTCTTACATATATTGATTGATGTCTCATATCTCCCTCAAATGTATAAAACCAAACTGTGACTGTGCCCTAACCTTTGACAAATCTATTGGTGTTTGGTACCAGCATGAGCTAACTTTATGGCTCAAACCAATAGGACAATTTGTTGAGGTCTGAGAGCACCCTACCCAGATAATTAATATCTCCCCAAATTTGATCGAGATCTACAGTTTATTTTGCTGTGCAACTCCTTTTATCTTTTTTGAAGTTTTACTTGCTTCCAACACAAGGAAGGCAATTTTTTTCTGCTTCCATAATGGTGGAAGGCAGGTAACTCCTTTATGGAGTTTGAGCTCACTTCCAACAGGGAAAATGAGATTTTATTTTATTTTATTTTATTATTTTATTTTTTATTTTATTTTATTTTATTATTTTATTTTATTTTTCCTGCTTCTAGAATGGTAGAGAGCAGTCTACAGCTTAAGACCTATTCCAAGGTCAGTTACTGAATTGGGTTTTGTCTTGATTAAAGTTAAGATTAACTGGCTGGGTGCGGTGGCTCACGCCTGTAATCCCAGTACTTTGGGAGGCTGAGGCGGCTGGATCACGAGGTCAGGAGATCCAGACCATCCTGGCTAACAAGGTGAAGCCCCGTCTCTACTAAAAATACACAAAATTAGCCGGGCGTGGTGGCGGGCACCTGTAGTCCCAGCTCCTCCGGAGGCTGAGGCAGGAGAATGGCGTGAACCCAAGAGGCAGAGCTTGCAGTGAGCCGCGATCCGCTCCACTGTACTCCATCGTGGGCGACAGAGGGAGACTGTCTAAAAAAAAAAAAAGATTAACAACCAGCTAGTCTTAGTTTCTCCTTACCATTAGAGTACTCAGTAATCATGTAAGTTATGCGATCATTTGTTTTACTTAACTGTTTTTTTTAGTTGTTTGTTTCTGTTTTTGTTGTTGTTTCAATCCTTTTCCCATGGGTTTTACCAACGGTATCCAACTTGCTCAAATCCAAAAGAACGTTCCGAATTATAGGGAACAAGGCCTCTAAAACGGCTACATTCTCCTCCTCTCACACACACACACAAATGTAGTAAAGTGGGAGGAGAAAAACGGCCACAGAAGAAACAAAAAGGAAAGATTTTTTATTTTGACTACATAAGGGACTTTATTTACATAACAAGGACACCTTTTTGCTACCCAGGCCAACCCGAAAGCAATGGCTGTCCCTCACATGCTACGTATGGTTCGATAGTTAAAGTTCTACTTTCTTTTTTTTGCACTATGACAGGGTAGATTTGGTTCCTAATTCAAGGCCTTTCTGGTTTGATACTTGGTACTTCTGAAATAACAGCAATTTGTCCTAGCTGAAATATATTAATGAAATTTAATTTTTTAAAGGAGCTCAATGGCTTTGAAGTCAACCTAATTAAAAGCTAACATCCAAGATGTGTGTTTGTGTGTATGTGTGCATGCGTATTTGTATGTAAAAGGTCTTCATGTGCTTGTTTTTGCTTTTCTCTCCTAGGATCTTGTATTTGTTTGAGAAAAGTTAATTTTTTCTTCTCACTTGACTGAATTCTGTTTTCTTCATTAATAGCTGTTCCAACAGAGGCTACTCTGGGGTTTTAAGGAAGAGTGCAGTTTAGACACTTAGACAAGACTTTGTTAAAAAAAAAAAAAAAAGTGCAGTGTAAAAGCATCATGTGATCTAACTTCAAAATAATTCTCCACTTTTGGAGACCCGGGATTCAGTGTGGGCTCTGCCCAGAGCTCAGAGATCCAGTTAAAAGATAGGTAGTCCATCTGTAAATAAAATTGGTCTCCTTATACAATCCTATGATAGATTTCTATAATTTTATGTGTGATTTGGCTCAAAGAAAAATAAAAGCGTCTTGTTCTAGCACCACCAGACTTTTTCTCTCTGTATTTTATGATGTAAATTTTGCTATATGATTTTCAACTGAATTGTTTCATTTACTATGCAAATTTAAGGCTATTTAGCTGAAAACTGCCTAGAGTGTTGAAACAAGTTTTCAAGAATTTGAAAGTCTAAAATAGGAAAAAAAGGGGGGTTAATTACAAATTTATAATATGTACTTCTACTGGCATGCCTAATACATCTATGTATTTATGTGTTGTGTACACAATGTTTCACTACGGAAAATATGTAAAAGAGCTCTAATTAATTGGCTTAAAGAGAAATAAAAGTGCTTAAATCAAATACTTTATCAGAAAAAGAAAAGACTAGTCAAATGCTTTTTCAAGTTTACATTAAGTAAAATCTTCAATAAATAAGATACCTTTAAAATTATTGGTAAAGTAATATTACAAATATATTAAGAATTGTCAGCATACATTTTTTATTTGCATTTATTAATAAAGCAACTTCATACTTAAGCCTGCCAAATACTATGGGTGTCAAGACACTATGATCTTTGCTTGTGTAATTTTTAATAGATAAGACAATGATACTGCTTTAATGAAGATTCCTACATCTTGAATTATTTAGTAAAATTACCATAACTTCTAATCTTGAGGATTTAGATGGTCTAGTCCACAGGGAGTAAGGAGGTTTGTTTTAGGAAAGGACTGTTATCATCTTTGTTTAAAGCTAAACTATAAACTAAGTTCCTCCCAAAATCCAGGAATGAACAAGGACAGGTTGGAGGTTAGAAGCAAAATTGAGTCAGTTAGGTCATATCTTTTTCACTGTCTCAGTTACAATTTTGAAATTGCAGTTTCCTAACACTAAATAATGACTTCCAGTTTTCATAAACAATCTAGGTAAACAATTAAAATAAAAAATTAGGTAAATGTAATGTAATAATTATAGACAAGCTTGTCATAATTTAGAAGACAAATTTATATTAAATAGAATAATAAATATTTTATTATTTGGATATTTTCCAATAAAAATATATTTCAAGAAAATACTCTTGCTTAAGAAGGTGTGTTCTTTTTAGAAAAGGTAAACAAGTTTTGTCTAATTCAAAGTATGTTTAAAGATCATATGCTAAATATGGTAAAGGAACCAGGAAATAAGAAAGATGTAGAGAAAATTATGAAAATAAAGAGGTATGCTTTTGTGGCAAGAAAACTTCAAGGGAAACAATTTTATATGAGAAAGAATTTTGTGTGGTAAATTTAGTCCTAAAATAAAATGACTGGATATTTAAGAAAGAGGGATGTTCAGGACAAATCAGAAAGTCCAAGGATGTCAGGAATGTTCTGTGTAAGTCAAAATAGGAGGATTAATTAAAAAAAAACTTTTATATGATCAAATTGTTTATAATTAAAATAAATTATAATGCTCTTTCTAGAGATTGAACTTCATGTAAAAACACTTATACACTACATTATTAGTTAGAACAATGAAATTTTAATTGCTTGATTCACTCTTAATACATCATAAGAGATTTTATAATCAGTCAACTTTTATTGACCCTTGCAATTTTTGGCTTTATCTCCCCTTTTAAAAGGCACTTTTCCTTAAAGGTCTAAAGAAAATATTTTCTTTCATCATAATATCCTATATACCACAGAAGGTTTTTTTTTTCTTTTTTTTTTTATTATACTTTAAGTTCTAGGGTACATGTACAAAACATGCACATTTGTTACATATGTATACATGTGTCATGTTGGTGTGCTGCACCCATTAACTTGTCATTTACATTAGGTATATCTCCTAATGCTATCCCTCCCCCACCCCCTGCCCCATGACAAGCCCTGATGTGTGATGTTTTCTTTTGCTTTTTGGTAACTGGCCTAACACATTATAAGTTTTATCAAAATAATTTCTGTGCCATTATTATTAAGTTTGATTTGCTTAGGAAAGATTGAGATTTAATTTTTTTTTAATTTAAGGTTATTATATCCATGTATCTTTCTGTATGTGCTTTTAAACTACTTGTGACTTTAAGTTACAGGACTTTGACTCCTGGATCTATAAAAGACACAAAGTCCTGCTAAATCTTAAACACTTACAGCAATTAAAACCTTATTTTCAGGTCCCATAGCATAAGCCAATCAAAATAAACTGCATTTCTGAGACACAGGGCCAGAAATTAAAACCATTCCACTCCTTAAGGCCCAGGGACTATCATGGAAGAGGTGGTCATGTGAGATTGTAAGAACCAATTTAAGAGATAAAATAAGTTCAGTTTCTTTATAAATTAATAATTAATGTCAAAGGCACACTGACGCAAGACCAGCATATGAACCCCAGCATCAGAATAACAAGGTTTTCTTGAAGCATTAACCAACTATTTAATAAAGGTTATGAAGGATATAAAAGGCTTACAAAAGTTATATACTATGACTAAGATTAAAATTTTACAGATTGTTTACAAAATTTTGAAAAATGTATTTAATTGGCTTCATGCTGTTTTTATTAGGGGTTCTTGTTTGGAAAATTAAGTCTTCTCTCTCAAAGAATGAAGGTTTTTGCTTTCTTTTTTTTAAATCCTTGAGTTATCACTTTGGTTAAATAAATGACTGTGTAATGACTTGTAAATTTATTTTGTAATATCAAGTGTTTTAAACTTTGATATTCTACAAACTTTCCAAAATCAAATTATAAATTATGTCTTTTTCTGATCTAATTAATCCTTTAAGATATTAGGTTCTCTGATATTCAAAAATAATGTAATTTGGCTTATTTCATATAAAAATTATACAGGAAACATGGTCAAATACGAAATAGTGTTTGGTTTTCTTTGGGCTTTATTTGTATAAATATGATATTGGGATGTGTTCTAAAATTATAGGAAACTCCTATCATTGTAATATGACTTAGTGTACATTATCAGTAATAATCATAATTGTTATGTTTAAATTATTTTGTGCCACAGAGGTAAAAAAAAAAATTCCTTGTAAATTGTGTCTTTGACTATGGCTGCCCTAAAATATTTTGTCATTCATGGACAATTCTTGTCTTCTTTTGTTCCTCTTTAGAAGGTGGTTTTATAATCAGCTACAAAACTCTAACAGGTTCCCTTGAATCAAGTTTCTGATGACTTTGGAGATTGTGACATCAGAATAGAGGAAAAACTTTTAGGACTCATGAAGACCTAAAATATTCATGAATATCAAGCAAAAGAGAAATTAACTACATTGATTGAAGTAATCTTTTTGATTTTTTGCTTAAACCATTGCTGATCCTTTGTTTTGTTTTTCCAATTCCTGAAACTTTTCTTTTAAGCCATTGACAGCTTTTAAAAATTTATTATACTCCTATGAACAAAAATTTGGATCATATTTGTTTCTTTCTACTTAACTTCTCAAGAATTTGGAAACCATATGTGAGTATTCTTAACTTATGGCAATACAGTTATTTGCATAAGTGCAGTAAGAATCTGTTTCATTTGTCAGAGGACACAATTGGAGAAAATGGTTATTTTACCAAGGCTTTGACTCAAATGGTTTGCTTTCCTTTAAGGAATCAAACTTTACTTATGGAGTCAATAAAGCCCTTGGAAAAACTGGCCTCATAGTTTGTCTATACAGTCCGTGTGCAGGGTTTCTTACCTGTGGTAAGTAAAGAATGTCACTTTCTAACAGGTCCAGAAGCCCCAGGTTTATCTTGGACTCTCAAGAGAAGAGGAAATTCATTCAAATTGTAGCTATCTGATGGTACAGATCCATGGCTGGGCTTGACTTTAAGAAAGTCTTGCCTGAGATTCCTTCTATGGAACAAAGTTCCATCACAGTCAATTTTTTTTTAAAGCCTATGTGAAAAATAATTACTCTTGGTGCACTTTATACAAATAATCTGGCCAATGATAATAAAGTGAACTGGTCCTACCATGATTTGTCTTTAGTAAAAATGGGAAACTTGAGAGAAAAAAAAAATATGTTTCAAAAACTATACTATACCCGTTTTCAGTGTCTAGTTTTGCCTGCTTTTCAATTTTTATTATTTTCTATAATTTAGGCTGAATTTTAATTTTTCTTGGCTACAAGTCTCTAAAATGATATTTTCATTTTTTTCTTCCATTTCTTTTTCCTCCATTTTCCCTAGTTTGTAATCACTGAAGATTAAACTGTGCTTTTGTAAATCCCTGCAAACTGAAGCTAGACAACTTACACTTCAGAAGAAAATAGCAGCAAATTATTTACATACATAAGCTATTTTTATCCCTGCTTACTGAGGTATGGACTTCAGAGTAATGTAGCCTATATCAATTTTTCAGGATTTTTTTTTCTCCCTTATTTCCCCCTATCTTCTCTATACAGGACACAAGACTTGCAACCTGCTAAAAATGAGCTTTCCTAATAACTCAGGACCTACTCGTCTAGGAATAAACCATCCTAGCCATTAGAGATCAGATAATACCTGGGACAAGAGACACATTTTCTTCCAAAATGCTTTCTCCTAAAAGTTCTAAGCAAGAAAAGGGGGGAAATATGAAAGGAAAACAAAACTTGGGGCCTCCAAATCACTAAGCTAAAGGGAGAAGTCAAGATGGGAACTGCTTAAGGCCAACCTGGCTCCCATACTATTCCGTTATCCCTCTGCTCATGGAGATTAATGCATATATGATTGCCTCCTTTGTAGAGGATAATAAGAAGCTCAAAAGAATGCAACATTTTGTCTCTTATCTACTTATTACTTGGAAGCCACCTCCCCACTTTGTGTCTTGCCTTTGCTTCAAGTTGTCCCACCTTTCCAGACCGAACCAATGTTCATCTTGCATATGTTGATTGATGTCTCATATCTCCCTAGAATGTATAAAACCAAACTGGTCTGACCACCTTGGGTACATGTTGTCAGGACTTCCTGAGGCTGTTTCACAGGTGTGTATACTCAACCTTGGCAAATAAACTTTCTAAATTAACTGACGCCTGTCTCAGATTATCAGGGTTCACAAAGCCAAGTTGTAGACTGATCATCTTGGGCATATATTTTCAGGACTTTTGAGGGCTATGTCATGGGGCATTGGTTACTCATATTTGTCTCAAAATAATTCACTTCATCTTTTTTACTGAGTGTGACTCTTTTCGTTGACAGCATCATCTCAAGTTACCTGTTTGCCAGTCATTTTTATAGCCTGTGAATGTTAGAGTCACCCTTAAGCAAGAACTCTGAAGTAAAATACATAGGTATTGTGTTGATCAGAAGACACAGTTGTTTTTATTAAACCAGAAACATTAAAGTAGTCTTATCTACTAAAGATTTATGCAAGTCATGTGAACTAAAGTGTATTTAATTTAGTTTCTATTTTTCTGTTAACATATTTAAAAGCTTATTTTTTTAAGCCAATTAACTGGAGTTTTTTCTTCCTGAATGACCAAAAATTTCATGAGCCTCACAGAGTCTTTTAATATTTTGGTGACTCAAGAAGAAAGTTTTAGACTTGTGAATTGAACCAAACTTCAGGATTTGATTTTTTTTCCCTTTTTGACCAAATTTCAAGTGAAGAAAGTTTAAAAAAAACTCTAACAGACAATTCAAAACAAAACTTTAACCTCAGAGAAAAGTGAAAATCACAAATCTGTGATCAGTATAATCTCAGAAATTACAAATGAAACTTGTACTTTACAATAGAGCTTCAAATTATAAACCTGTCAAGTTAGGAATGTATATGGCTCAAAGTCTGAAGTTTCAACTAAGCTAGAAGGAGGCAAATCAAAAGAGGGTCTTTAAAGTCAGTCAGAGATCCCTGCTGACTTTGATGAGTTCGATGATTGAAAGTCTATTGTGCTGATACCAAAGCTCTGATTGTCTGTGAAGTAGTGGAACTCACTGGAGGACCACTTTGGGTCCCTTTATGGTAGCCAAAAGATTAACATTAAATAATTAGATTCAGAAAATATTATTGAGTATAGAGTTTATTTAAGTTCAAATCTTAAGGATGGCTACCTGGGATTATTAACTCAAGTTGCCCTGAATATATACTTCAATTTGCAGCAATTACAAGTGGATTTTTAAAGAAAAAAAAAAGGCAGGAACAAAAATGCCTTTAAACAATTTTCTCCAGGCATGGGTTTATGGTTCATGACTGAAGTCCCACATTCATGTCTCTTTGCCTGATAAATCTTGCATATTTCATATAGCTCAGACTGTTCTGAGCTACTTTTCTTTTACTATCAGATTTAGACTGAACCATGCTACTGGCACCCAATTGTTTTCAGCTTGCAAATGGCCTGACATGGGACTTCTCAACCTCCGTAATTGCATGAGCTAACTCTCCTAATAAAAATCCTAGTGTGTGTGTGTGTGTGTGTGTGTGTGTGTGTATTCACTATTGGTTCTGTCTCTCTAGAGTACCTTGGTCAATACAGATTTTGGTCCAAAGAGTGGTTCTAGAGAGGATAATTTTTAGGAAAATTTTTAAAGAATTTTTCCTTTGTGTTTCTACAATTGGCTTTCTAATTGGATTAGACCTATATGTTAGCAATTATTCTTTTAAGAATAGACTCAGAGGACACTGATAGTCTATGTTATAAATTGTTTATAAGATATGCAAGCTATTTGCAGTTGATAATTCTAAGAAACCACTTACAAAAGACAAAGAACTTGATAACTCGGTATATGACACTTTTGAACATTAGTGGAAAACCACAAAATATAATGATGCTGGTGGGTTGCTTCTGATTTCATTGAACAAGGTGATGAAAGAAAAGGATAAACTTGGCGATTCAAATCTCAGACTCCAGCTTTGTATAAATACCCTAAGGGGTCAAAGTGTGCCCTGAGAGAGAATCTTCTCTCCTGTAACTACCAAAATGAATTTGCTGCAAAAATCACACTCAAGCCTTTATCATGCAATTAGCTCAATTACAATAAAAGTTGAATTATCCACCTACCAGTGTGTCTAATTTAAAATGCAGTTATATATCGTGGGAAAAAATGAGATCCTGTAAGTTGGGTTGGGGGCATGCAAAAAATCCTGATGAGGCTTGGAACATTGAGTTCCTAAATTCTTATTAGTCTTATTTGTCAGAAGTGACTTACCCACTCTCACCCTCATTCACTGGGGCAGCATCATCATCACCCATAGTAGTATAGGCCTTTACATTTCTGTCTCAGGGATTAACTCTACATTGCTTGAGAAAATGGTAATAGTATCTCCTGAGGCAGTTGACAAGCAAGACAATGCTGACTTTCCTCAGGACCCACCCCCACCATCCCTCTTTGCTTGTAGACCTATAGTTAGACTCAAGTCCCAGCAGGCCTTCAAAGATGAGGTTAAAAAGTGTAACTCATGAGGGGATTTGCTACTCTGTGAAAGAAATATGTGAGTTTTCTAAGAATAAGTAAGGAGAACACATGTGGGAACAAATATCATGGGTGTGGGATAATGGTGAAAGACACATAAAGTTGAACAAGGGTGAAAATATTGATATGGGCACACCACAGAGTGATTCTTCATTTGGTGTTGCACCTCACAGAGTTAAAAAATGTGATAAAAAATTGGTTGGTTAGCTGAAACATGAATCAAAAGCTGACCCCCTGTGGTTAAGTTGTAGATGCCTGATATCCCTTGATTTAATGTAAATTAGGAAGGCATTCAAAAGCTTAGGAAGATTGGAATGTTGGAGTGGATTTGTCACTTAAAATGTACTGACCCACACTGAGAGCATCCAGAAGACATATCCTTCACCAAAACCTTGAAAAATAGATTTGTGAGAGGAGCCCTAGGATTTCTGAAAATCTCCATAATGGCTTTTCTTTGTAGGTCAGACTTTATTGCTGTCATTCAATTGAAAAACATAAAGACTGTGGGAATAACTTGATCCTGGGGTGGCAGGAACCATGTGGCCCCACTCAACCATCAAAAATAAGTCCGGCATAGTTATCATAATAGATAGACATAAAGGAAGAATCAGAATAGTCTGACTTGTGTAGATCTATGGTACTGGCTAGTTAATCATGATTTTCTTAGAAGTAAAATAGCTAAAAGGCCTATTAAATGTTTATTCGATCTGTATACATAGAAAAATATTCAAGTAATGTGAAAATTTATTCAGTACTGTTAATATTTCTCATATCTTTTCAAAAAGGGACCTACATCCTTTTCCCAGAGTAACTGTATATTGGGAAAAAGGAAATAATTAGACATTTCAGAAACCACTGAACAGTGGCTTAGAACTGACATTGATTCCTTGAGACCAAAATGTCACTGTCGTGCTCCACTTAGAGTAAGGGTTTATGGAAGTCAGGTAATCAATGGAGTTTTGTCTCAGGTCTGACTTACAGTGGGTCCAGGGGATCCCTGAACCCATACTGACATTATTTCCCCAGTTCCAATTGCATAATTGGAATAGGAATACTTAGCAACTAGAAGAATACCCACACTGGTTCCCTGACCTATGTTATAAGGGCTATTATGATATAAAAGGCCAAATGAAAGCAATTTGGGGATGCAGAGTTGGTGATTCCCAACACATCCCTATTTAACTTTCCTATTTGGCCCATGCAGAAGACAGATGAATTCTGGAGAATAACAGTGAATTATGTAAGCTTCAACAATTGGTAACTACAATTACAGCTGCTGTACCAAATGAGGCTTCATTGCTTGAGTGAATTAACACACTTTCTGGTACTTGGCATATAGCTATTGATCTGACACATGTCTTTTTCTCCATACCTGTCTACAAGACCCACTAAATAAAGTTTGTTTTCAGCTGGCAAGGCTGAAGATACACCTGCACTATCCTACATTAGGGTTATAAAAACAATCCAGCCCTATGTCATGATTTAGTTATCAGGGATCTTGAACAACTATCACTTCTACAAGATATCACACTAGTCCATTACATCAATAACATTAAGTTGATTGTATCTAGTGAGCTTAAAGTAGCAAGTGCTCTGTATCTAATGATAAGAGACTTGTGTGTCAAAGGTGGTAAATCCAAGTAAAATTCAGGGGCCTTCTATCTCAGTGAAGTCTTTTAGTGTCCAGTGGTGTTAGGCATGCCACTATATCTCTTCTAAGGTAAATAATAAATTGTTGCATCTGGACCTTCCCACAGCCAAGGAACAGACACATTGTTTAGAAAGTCTATTTGTATTTTGGAGGCCATACATTCCTCATTTGAGTCTGTTACTCTGGTCCATCCACCAAGTAATCCAAAAAGCTGCTCGTTTTGAGTGGAGCCCAGGATAGAAGGCTCTGCAACAGGTCCAGACTGCTGTGCAAGCTACTTTGACACTCGAGCTATATGCTTCAGCAGATTCAGTGGTACTTGAGATGCCACTGGCAGATAAGGATGCCGATTGAAGCCTTTGTTAGGCTTCTATAGGTGAATAGCTGTGGGAGACCTAAGAATTTTAGTACAACACTCTGCTATTATTCACAGATGAGTATTCTTTTGTTTGAGAGATGATTTTAGGCCCACTAATGGGCCTTCATAGAAATTGATTGCTTGACAATGGGCCACCACATTACCAGGCGACCTGAGCTACCTTTCATGAATTGGGTGTTATCTGACCTACTAAGCCATAAAACTGGGTGTGGACAACAGCACTCTATCATATTGTGGAAATTGAATATATGTGATCATGCTGGAGCAGGTCCTGAAAGCACAACTAAGCTACATAACATAAAGAAGTGGCCCAAATATTTATGGTGTACACTCCTGCTACACTGCCTTCTTTGTCTCAGCCTTCACTTATGGCCTCATAGAGAGTGTCTTATTATCAGTTGATAAAGAAAGAGAATATTAGGGCCTGGTTTACTGATGGTTCTGCATGATATAAAAGCATCATTCAAAAGTGGACAACTGCCGCACTATGGCTCATTTTTGGGACCTCTATTACGCACAATTTTGAGAGAAGCATTCTCAATGGGCAGAGTTTCAGGCAGTGCACCAGGTGGTGCATGTTGTTTGAAAACATAAATGACAAGAAGTGTGATTATATACAGCTGTAGCCAATTGTTCGGCTGTGTGGTTACAAGCTTGGGAAGGAACATAATTGGAAAATTGGTGACAAAGAATTTTGGGGAAGAGAAATGAGAATATGCTCTTCTGAGTGGGCAAAATATGTAAAGATATTTGCTTACCATGTGTATGCCCACAAATAGATGACATCAGCAGAGAAGGACTTCAATAATCAGATGGATAAGATGAACCATTCTGTGAATACTAGTAAGTCTCTTTCCTTAGTCACTCTTGTCCTTGCCCAATGGGCTCCTGAAAAAAGTGGCCGTGGTGGCAGGAATTGAAGTTATTTATGGGCTCAGAAACATGAACTTTTACTCACCAAGGTCAACCTGAATACAGTCATCACTGCGTATCCAATCATCCAGCAGCAGAGACCAATATAGAACCCCCGTATGGCACCATTCCCTGGAGTGATCAACAAGATGCCTGATGGAAGGTTGATGACTTTAGACCATCTCCATTATGGAAGGGGCAGTGTTTTGGCTCTATTGGAACAAACACTTACTCTGAATATAGATTTGCATATTCTGCAAGCAATTCTTCTGCCAAAATTGTGATCCACGGATGTACAGAATGCCTCATCCACTGACATGGTAGTCCACACAACATTGCTTCTGACAGAGGAACTCACTTCACAACCAAAGAAGTGTGGCAGTGGGCTCAGATTTATAGAATTGACTGATCTTACTATGTTCCATATTATCCTTAAGCTGTTGGCTTGATAGAAAGATGAAATGACCTTTTGATGTGCGGTTACAGCACCAGCTAGTTTACAATACTTTGCAGGATGAGATGAAGAAGCCTGTATATGCTCAGAATCAACATCCAATAGATGGACATTGTTTCTCTCACAGACAGTATTTATCAGTTCAGAAATCAAGGGGTGAAATGGCATTGGCATAAGTCACCATTAATTGAAGTGACCCACTAACAATTTTTTTCTTCCTGTTCTTACAAATTTATGCTCTGCTGTCTCATAGGTCTTATTTCTAGAGGGAGAAATGGTTTCACCAGCAGACACAACAATAATTCTATTGAACTGGAAGTTGAGACTGCCACCCTGCCACTTTGGGATTTTCATGCTTCTGAGCCAACAAGCTAACAAGAAAGATACATTGTTGGCTGGTGTTACTGTTCCAGACTGCTGAGGGGAAATTGAATAAATACTTTATAATAGAGGTAAAGGAGAGTATGTTTGGAATACAGAAGATACCTTAGGCTGTCTCTCAATAGTACCATGCCCTGTGAGTAAGGTCAATGGAAAATTACAACAAACCAACACTGGCAGGACTATAGTAAAAATGACACAGACCCTTCATGGATGAAGGTTTGGGTTATCCCACCAGGTAAAGAAACATGACAAGCTGAGTTTCTTGCTGAAGGCAAAAGGAATACAGAATGGGTAGTAGAAGAAGGTAGTAATGAATACCAGGTACAACTAGATGATAAATTATAGAAATAAGGACTGTAACTGTCATTAATATTTCTTCTCTATTTTGTTAAGAACATGTTTGTGGATACACACACACACACATATTAAACAATTATATTTGTTTTTGTTTCTTTTTTTATCATGTAACATACAATATATTGACTTTATGTCAGTATTTAAGTTATGGAATAGCAGGAGAAAGTAAACATCACTCAAGGACTTTTTCTCCTTTTCTGGGGGAGAAATTAATGCACTTTCAATTGTATAAAGGATAGTTGTATTATGTTCAGCAGAAGTCTTACCCTGTTATTGTCTTTATTTGGAAATTAAGTGTGGTTTAATGGGATGCTTGTGAATGCCAAGTTGACAGTAGATGGATTTGTAATTGTTAGTTCTATGTGTCAACCAGACTGGACTAAGGAAAACCTACAGAAGTAGGAAAGCATTATTTCTGGGTTTGTCTGTGGGGATGTTCCAGGGGAGATTGGCTTGTGAATTGGTGGACTGAGTCAGAAAGATTAGCTCTCAATGTGGGCAGGCACCATCCAATTGGTGGGGTGTCTGGACAGAATATAAAGACAGAGAAAATGTGTCTTTTTCTTACTCTCATGAGCTAGGACATTTTCTTATTCTGCCCTTGAATATGATAACTCCCCAGATCTCTGGTCTTTGGATGTCAGGACTTACCCAAGTGCCCCCATTCCCACTCCCCTCTTGTAATTCTCAGGCCTTCCGCCTCAAATTCAGAATTGCGCTATTGGATTTCCTATTACTGAGGGTCTTGAATTTAGACTGAGCTATGTTACCATCAACATCCTGGAATCTCCAGCTTGCAAGTGGCCTGTTTTGGGACCTTCCAGACTTTATAATCACATGAGCCAATTTTTAAAATAAATACCCTCTTATATACATAGTCATCCTCTGAATAGCTGCATTTTAGTTAATTATGGACCACATAAATGATGGTGGTCCCATAAGATTATGATACCACAATTTACTGTACCTTTTCTATGTTTAGATATTTTTAGATACACCAATATCTACCACTGTGTTACCATTGCCTACAGTATTCAGTACAGTAACATGCTGTAGAGGTTTGCAGCCTAGAAGTAATAGGCCATATAATATAGCCTAGGCATATAGTAAGCTATACCATCTAGGTTTGTTTAAATGCTGTCTCTGATGTTTGTACAATGGTAGCATTGCGAAAGGACACATTTCTAAAAATGAATCCCCTTCATTCAGTGATACATGATTAAGTGTATGTGTGTGTATATACACATATATCCACATACACACATACATACATACTCATTATTTATGTAAATGCCTTTTGTTTTCTGTCAATCTTCATGCCCGAATTGGCCCAATTTAGAGTGATGACGAATTCTGGTCCTGGCTAGATATACCCAACACTTACTTACTTGGAATTAACATTCAAAGTTTACTTTTTTTTCTTGCCAAGCTCATATTTTCTTTAACTGAAATCCTCAATTTTAGAGTCTATGGTGCATGTACGGATGTATTCTTTTGTATGAGATGGGCATTTTTTTCCATATTATTACTGTGAAGAAATTGAGATTAAGAGAATAAAGATATTTGCTCAGAGTCACAAGACTAACAAATGACAGGACCGTGATTTAAACCAAGGAAAGGAGAGGAAGAATCATAAAACTCATGGGTCACAAAATGTATACCTTCATTAATTTATTCCAACACAGCCATAGAAAATTTTATGCAAACATCAATTCAGGGAGTACCTGTGTAGAGTGCTTTAGTACATACCGGGACATCTCTCTACTTCCAAATATTTTCCTTTTTGATCTATTGTGGAAATTGAAAACCTTACTGCTAGAGATTAATTGAATTTTGGAACCACATAAATTAAAGGTAGTAGTTTTGTTAGTATTCACTGGTGAATCACAATGAGTTGTGAGGAGTATGACAAACATTTCGTTACTGATAATCAATATTTATTGCTTATTGCTACCATTAATGAATTGAATAAATAGTTAGTATACCCAATCGAATAATTGCTTTCATACATCAGAACAGACTGAAGACTCCCCTGTAGAAATGTCACTCCTATTTGTATTTCTGCATTTTTTCTTGTGTCACAAATCAGCATTTAAGTGACACGCAACTGTATGAATACTAGTAAACATCAGCAACCATAAATTTGATGTAAAAACTGCCTTCAGGATTGTCTAGTCTAATGACTCTAAACTGAAAATGTATGTGTATAGACAGAAGTGCGTCCCACAGGTTGTGTCTTTCAAATTACCTGTATAATTTTTGCAAACCATACTCCCAACATTGTTATATATGACTTCCATTATTGAGGTATGATAGTCTTCACTGATAATAACCAATGTGGCTCAATTTACACATGGGGCTGGAACCATATCCAAAATAATAAACTAATTTAGTGTCAAAGAAAAAAACCCAATGCAGATGACTTCCATAATGATTTTTGCAATACCAATTGTTTAGCAAGAGACAAATCACCCTGAGAATAACATATTTTGTACATCAGAGTAAGAATAAACTTAAAATAATGACTTTAGATTCACAATAAAAAGCATGAAAGAGCTGTCCTATATAAAGATATACTGAAAAAGGTAGAAATAAGGGGTGGACATTAAAAAAAGAGCAAAGAAAGCTAGAAAGACAAGGTTTACATTCTTTGCCATTTTGTCAAGATTCTTCTCTAAATTTAGGTGTTAAATTTAGTCTACCACTTTATCCCTGTGGAAGCAACTCCACCTTTACTTTCAGATACTCTTCAAAAAGCAAACAAATGAAAAATTAGAACATCCACGTATATAGTAAAATTTTAAATATATTTTTTGATCTTGTAACACAAGAGCCTTGGAACTTTAAAGCAAAAGTGATTCACTTAGTGCTTAAATATATTTCTTTTCAAAAAAGCCAAAGATGTCAGAGTTAATCTCTGTCTTAGTCCATGGTGATTGTGCTAGTTGTTATACTAAGCACTTTTGTTCTTAATGAATAAGAGTAAATAGTCTCATAAAAATGTATGTAAATCTTGTGCTTATTTTACCACTGCCCTGAGCTACAGAACTTTTGCACCTTGCTTTGCAAATGTCTTTATGGTTATGACTTCATTATAATAAAATACATGGTTACTATTCCCTGTCTATGGATTGGACTTCACAAGCCCCCTTTGCACTTCATATGCCTGAAATGCACTAAAGTGAGATGTCTGCTTCGGAGGGAACACCATCAAAACCCACAGATAATTAAAATAAAAAACTTCTGTAAACTGCTTCAGAGTATCAAGTCTGTCAAATTACCCAAACAGTGCCTTTTCCTGTAGTCAGTATGTAATGAGTATAGTACTTTATAGAAAAGTAAATATAAAATTACTTTCAAAAATAGTAAACTAAACATGATATTTATTTTGCTCCAATTAACTTTTAAAATGACTTCTTAGATTTGAAGATAGTACCATTTTCCTGTAGTGACAACTTGATGTTCTAATTTAGAAAGTGAGTAATCATTTCAAAGGTATATGTGTGTACATATATACACATATATATACACATATCTGTATATGTATGTACACACTTGTACACATTTATATACATACACAAACACAAACACATATGATCACCTTTACTTTGTAGTTTTTCATTCTTTTCCCTCAATTCATTGTGTGCCTTTTTTGCACTCTCTGCCCACTTCCCAAATTGTATTTAACACACTTTCGGGTGGTTAGCACATGTTCCGTAAATGTTTACTAACTAAAGAAAAGAGGAAAGAAAGAAAAAAAAAAAACAGAGGGAAAGAGGGGCAAAAATTCCATTTCCAATATAAATTTATAAAATTATTATTAGCAGTTTATAATAACTATGTATGGAGTTATCATGTATTACAAAACTGATATAATTATGGAAAATCGTTACTATCCTTACTATTACATACAACTTAGGGAAAGTTTTACTATACTGCATTAATATTTTTAAAGGAAGACCAAAAAGTTGAAGTTACAATAGAATTACTACCTGTTCTTTTTGTTGTACCATATGTTAATGAATAATATATTTCTCTTAAAATGTTATGTGAATTCACGTGTAATTACAAAATTTAAGATAAATATTAACAATAAATCATTGTTCATTATTGCATTTAATTTTTAAAATTAAAATAATTTTAGAATTATAGGATGTTGCAAAATACTCCCAAAATGTACCACATGCACTTTATCTAGATTATTCAAATGTTTACATTTTACTTGGTTTGCTTTATCTTTCTCATTCTGTATGTATATATGTCTTTGCACCTGCAAACACCCATTTATTTTGAATCATTTGCAAGTAAATTGCAGGAAGGAGTTTGCCAAGATGGCCAACTAGAAGCAGCTAGTGTGCATGGCTTTTACAAAAAGAAGGGGAATAGGTAAATAAATACAGCACCTTCAACTGAAACATCCAGGTACTCACATTAAAACTAATCAAGGAAATGACTTGACCAATGGAGAACAAAGTAAAGCAAGGCAGGACAATGGCCCACCTAGGAAAGACACAGAGTCAAGGAAACTTCCCATGCCCAGGAAAGCAATGAGTAAATGTGTGATGCCAGGAACCCATGCTTCTCCCGCAGATCTTTGCTACTGTCAGGTCAGGGGATCTCCTCATGGACCCACTCCACAAGGGCATTCAGTCTGACACATAAAGATATGTGGAGTTTCAGCAGAGCAGCCACTCAGGCATGTGCAGATGATACAGGAGGTAGAAAGAATTTATTTAGGTGGATAGTGAGGGCAAAAGAGTCCTTGGAAGAATTTCTTTTCTAACAAAAAGCAGTCCTCAAAATCATTTCTTTTCTAACAAAGTGCAGCCTGAAAAATCAAGCTGCAAACATAAGTAAGGAAGCTATAAACTTGCATGTAGGAATGTAGGCAGCTACACCAATAGACAAGTGTTACTTGGGGTCAGACAAGTCCAACATGGAGGCTCCATCTTCCCTTTTTTTGTTACCACATGTACAGTAATAATAAAAAAAAGGGGGGGGCAACATGGCACAGCTCAGGCAGAGAACCCACCTGCATAAGAAAAGTTTACGGTGGGGACTACCAGAGATTCACACCCTATGCAAAAGACACACCTATTCCAACCAGTTTTTCATGCCCTATGGAGATCAGATACCATCTCCCCACCAGCTTGTCAATAAAACACCTTGCATTTCACTGCGAATTTGGCAACCCATTTTTCTGGTACTCTTTTTTAGAGCAGAGAGCTATTCTCTTTCTTTTATCTATTAAACTTCCACTCTCAACCTCACTCTTCGTGTGTCTGCGTCCTTGTTGTCTGTGGCTGTGAGACAATGAATCTCAGGTGTTACTCCAGACATCAAGGCTGTTTCATTGTAAGGTCTCTCAGGATGCAAGACAGATTCAACAGAAGGGTGAGTATGGGAGTGGACCCCAACTCTTTACTTTTATTTTGAGGCCTTCTGCCCTAAATTTTAAAATAAAACCCCAACCAGTTGTCTCATGTCCATTTAAGAGATCTTTAGTGTGGCCACTATTCTCAAGACTCAGATGACAGGCTTGCTGGAGAGGATATAGCAAATTCCACAGTGCCCTCAGGGTGCTGGGAATGTTGGTTCTGTTTCTAACTGGTTTTCTTTCACAGAGATCCTAGTCTTTGTGGGGGTTGGAAGAGGTCCAGCAGCAACTGAAAATTCCTGACTGGGGCTACACCCTTCTGTGGTACCTGAAGGTTTCTGGGTTAACCCCAGCCTCTGACTTACCATTGGATGTCAGCAATGGGATCTCCAAGCTTTTTCTATCACACCTTCCTCCTTTTCTTCCACGGTCATTATGTTTACTGTCTCCTCTCTGTATGCAATGCTGCAGACATTTTTACAGCTCAGGGAAATAATCCTGCTAGGCAAAATCAGCAAATGTCATAGTAACCAGGAATGTAACTCAAGGAAATGCCATTTTTTGTGTGTGATTTTCTAGGAACTAAGGGTCTCCCCACCACAGTGAACATCTCCCTCTTTACCCTTTGTCAGGAAAGCACATGGTGTTTCAAGACCTTCAGTGCCACCTGGTAGAATAGAAATCCTCTCCATGAAGCATCTTGTCAGTCCTTTACTGAAAAACTTCTAGTTTCCCAATTCTTCTCCTTTTTTGTGCTTCTCTACTAGAGACCAGCCTTTATGTCCCTTACATGAATTGGAAAACTCTGCCTTCAAAAATGAGGAGGAAAATGTCCTCTAAAATCAAATTTAATCTCAATACTGTTGTATCAGCAGAAAAAAGCCACTTGGTCTCTACATTCTTTCAACGCACATATTCTGCCTCCAATTACAATGATACTTAAATAGTAAGGGGATTTCATGTCTGGAAGTTTACCAGAACCACTGCCTAAAAATAAATAATCTAGTCCAGGCTATAATAGCAGATTATATATCTCAACCCAGATATCACTCCCATGATTAAGGGTCCTTGCCAAATACAACTGTTACATAGTCTTTCCTGAGATGTATCTAATGGGGAACCACACAGATCACACAAGTCTAGGGATTCAAAAGGAAACCACCAGTGGAGGACTAGTAGAGTTTCATGGCCAAGTGTGACTAATTCCACCATTTAGCACCTCTGGATCCATGACTGAGGGTCATGCCTGAATCCATGGGCAGAACCTTTAATGAATGTCGGGTCCCAGGGAACCAAGGAGGAAAAACAGTTTAGCAGATGCTCCCACTGTCTTCATCTCCATCTTGGCCCATTCCAAATAAAGAATGGGGATGAGGGCTGCCTTGTCTCCCCTATATTTCTAGACATCTCAGCCTACACCCGTCCCAAGTGTATTGTGAAACACTGAGACTCATTCGACCCTGAAACTCTGCTTTTGCACAAGGGCATGGCCTTCTTACTAGACTTTTGCAAGTGTTGCACAATCAACCCAGCTCTTCTAGCAGTCATATCCGGCAGGCCCATAGGGAATAATTGCCCAGAACTAAGGAAGCAAATTATGGGGGAGACATCTGAGGCAGCTATTGATTGTCCCCTCCAAACAAGCCATCAGTTCCTCCAGTTCCACCATCACCAAAACTCCCCACTCCCCCAGCTTTACTCTTACCCCTATAAGAAATGCGCAATTGAGATGATGCCACTAGGGTTCTAGTTCCCTTCTCATGCAGGACCTCAGGCAAATAAAAGGAGACTTAGACCAATTTTCTGACAAACCCAATAGGTATATAGAATCTTTCCAAAATTTATCTCAGGTGTTTGACCTCCCATAGAAGGATGTTATGCTGCTCCTAAGCCAAACCCTAACCGTTGCTAAAAAACAGGGAGCTCTGCAGTCAGCAGACAAATTTGAAAATGAACAATATGTCCCCTATAATCGGCAAAAAAGGAAAAGAAAAAATAGGGAAGGTGAAATAATAGGGGGATTACCATTCCCAATAGGAAGAGAGGCTGTACTTCTTGACAACCTGGATTAGAACGCCAGTGATTCCACAGATTAATAGAAAAGGAAACACCTTTTAATGTGCATATTGGCTGGCCTAAAAAGAACTAGGGCCAAACTTCTTAATTACTCTAGTTGTCCATGATAGATCAAAAGGCAGATGAGAATCCTGCTGCATTTAGGGAAAGGCTGAGAGGCACTAATGAAACACACCTCCTTATCCCCTGATTCAGTTGAGGGACAGCTAATCCTAAAGGACAAGTGTATTATGCAGGCAGCTCCCAATATTAGAAGGAAACTGCAGAAGCAGGCTATAGGACCAGACTACACCTTGGAAAACATCCTGAGGAACAAGGAGGAGGCCCAGGAGAAAGAGTGAAAACACATTAGAAAGAAAGAGGCTCTAGTGGCTGCATCATAGGCTTGCAAGTTCCAGGATCCCTGAGGTGCATCTGCTAGTTGCTATCAATGTGGCAAGTCGGGGCACTTTAAGAAAGATTTCCCAGGCAGCAAGAGGAAGCCACCTTAACCTTCTCCAGCCTGTTGCAGGGACCACTGGAGATTGGACTGCCCTGGGAGACAGAGGTCACCAGCTCCAGAACTGGTCTCACAGATGGTCCAACAGGATTGACAGGTCCTGGGGCTCAGACTCCCGGCCCTAGTGGCTAAAGCTGCCGTTACTGCTCAGAATCCCTGGGTGATTCTTGAAAATAGATGGGAGGGTGGATCGTTCTTTCTGGACACTGGAGCCAGTCTCTCTTTTCTCCTTTCTAATCCAGGCTTCCCCTCTTTCTGAGCACAACTGTGATGGGCATCTCAGAAAAAAAATAGATATATATGTCAATATTTTTCTCAACCCTTTAGTTGTAGTTGTGAGGACCTATTATTTACACATGACTTCTTAATTATGCCTGAAAGTCCCATTCCTTTACTAGATAGAAACACTTTAGTTGGCATGGGAGCTGGTATCCTTATAAGCCCAGGACAAACTTTGTCTCCACCTGGTGGAAATTAATATTAATCCAGAAGTGTGGACAACCCAAGGAAGAATAGGTTGAGCCATAGCTACTAGGCCAGTCTGAACTCACCTTAAGGATCCCAGTTCTTTTGCTAACCAGAGACAATATCCCCTAAAGTCAGAGATTAGGAAAGAGCTAGAAGCAATTATTAATTACTTAAAATTGCAGGGCCTTCTCAAATCATGTAACAGCCCCTGCAACACCCCAATATTAGGGGTACAAGAATCCAATGAGGAATGGAGACTAGTTCAGGACCTCCTCCTCATTAATGAGGCCATAGTCACAATTCATCTGATAGTCTCTAATCCCTATACCTTGCTGACTCAAATACCAGAGGGAATTAAATGGTTCACAGTCCTAAATGTAAAGAATGCCTTTTTCTATATACCATTACATCCTGACTCTCAACACCTGGCTGCCTTCAAAGACCCCTCTGGCCAAATTGCCCAGTTAACATGGACAGTGCTGCCTCAGTGATTTTGAGACAGTTCTCACTTGTTTGGACAGGCAATGTCAAAGGACTTCTTCAAGTTTTCCCATCCTCTGGCTAGGGTCTTGCAATATTTAGATAAAAATTGTCTCAGGCAAGAATCAGGAATGGATGCTAAAACTATTGCATGAAGGTATGGTAAGTTACGTATGGGCAAAAAACAAATCAAAGCAGTTTTTACCTTATGAAAGTAAAATACATCTCAAGACCCAAAATCACTAAACCAAAAGGAAGACAAGCTGGAAACTGCAATAGGCAAATCTGTCTCCCATTTTACTCCTCATTAAGAGAGCTACAAAGATTAGAAAGCCACATACCTCCCTCACAATTTCCCCACAAGAAAATTCTTTGTGAACAGAGAACTTAAAGTCATTCTTTTGCTCACATGAGAAAAATACATATATGATTGCTTTCTCTGCCTTATTGTTTTAATAAGCCAGACTAAAGCATAAGTGACCATTCCTTTATTTTCCTCTTACATGAAATGTGTGTATTTAGTGAAAAGCTAATCAGAAACTTAAAAGTATGCAACCATTTTTCTCTTATCTACTTTTGACCTGGAAGCCCCCTCCCTGCTTCAAGTTGTCCTGCCTGTCCTGCCTTTCTACACTGAACCAATGTGCACATATTGATTGATGTCTCATGTCTCCCTAAAGTGTATAAAGCCAAATTGTGCCCTGGCCACCTTGGGCACATGTCATCAGGACCTCCTGAGGCTGTTTCAATGGGCATGTCTTTAACTATGGCAAAATAAACTTTATAAATTGACTGAGACCTGTCTTAGATAATTTGGGTTCAACACCTACTATATCCTCCACATATAACACTACACTTTTGAAATCACATGTGTGTTTTTTAACCTACCAACAGTTTTCTGATATGAGATGGGTGTCCTACAATTAAATTCAATTATGACTTTAACCGGAGTTAGAACAAACCACACAGGTTTCACAAGACTGCCCCAAATTCAGATGTTAATAGAAATTCCAGGTTTATGCATGTGCTTCTGACCCACCAGCTATATATTGGAGGTTCTCATGATGTCCTAATCAGGTTTGGTCATTTGTTTGAGTAGCTCACAGAACTCAAGAAAGTGCTTCACTTACAATTACTCATCTATTATAAAGAGATACAAATCAGGAACAGACAAAAGTAAAAGATGCATGGGAAAACCTATACAAGAAGGGGGACGGGGTTTCCATGCTATCTCAAGTCACACCACCTTCCATATGTCCTGCAATCCAGAAACTTTTCAAACCTTGTCCTTTTAGCTTTTTATGAAACATTTATTACATAGGCATAATTAATTAAATCATTGACCATTGGTAATCAGCTTCTCTTCCCTCCCTGCAGGTTAGGGGTGGGGCTAACGTTCTAACACGTAATTCTATGGTTGGTTTCTCAACAAATTCTCATTCTGAGGCTGTCTCTGAGCCCCAAGCCCTCAGTCATCTCATCAGCATACAAAAAGACACTTTCACTTTAGAGATTCCCAACAGTTTTAGGAGCTTCATGTCAGAATATGGAGCTCCTAAAACCAAAATAGAAAGAAAGAAATTAAAAATATATTTTTTCTTATATCACAATTAGAAATAGGATATTCACATGGTATCAAAGTATCTTTCCATAAGGTAATAATGAAAGCAAAAACAATAACTACAGTGGAGAACCCTGGCAGAAATCACTTTGACTAAGTGATATAATATTTTCTTATGAGTAGTAGAACATGTGAATATCATATGTCCCCTATATGATCCACTGAGAAGGGTTTAGAGTGGCCCAATTCATTCAACTTGCCCATTGCTAAGACAGCCAATTTATGAAGACATAGGAATTGCAAGAGAGAAAGAGTAATTCATGCAAAGCCAGCTGTGTGGGAGACAGAAGTTTTATTATTACTCAAATCAGTCTCCCCCCAAACTCTGGGATTGCAGTTTGTAAGGATAATTTGCTGGATAGAGGGCGAGTGAGTCAGGTGTACTAATTGATGGGTCACAAATGAAGTAATAGGAAGTAAAAGCTGTCATCTTGTGCTAAATCAGTTATTGGGTGGGGATCACAAGACCAGATGGACCAGTTTATTGATCTAGATGATGCCAGGTGATCCATCAAGTGCAGGGTCTGGAAAATATCTCAAGCACTGATCTTAGGTTTTACAATAGTGATGTTATTCCCAGGAGCAATTTGGGAAGGTTTAGGATCTTGCAGCCTCCATTTTCATGACTCCTAAACCATAATTTCAAATCTTCTGGCTAATCTGTTAGTCCTGCAAAGGCAGTCTAGTCTCCAGGCAGGAAGGAGGTTTGTTTTGGAAAAGGTCTGTTATCATCTTTGTTTCAAAGCTCAACTGTAAACTAAGTTTCTCCCACATTTAGTTCAGCCTATGCCCCAAAATGAACAAGGACAGCTTGGAGTTTAGAGACAAGATGGAGTTGGTTAGATCAGCTCTCTTTCATTGTCTCAGTTTTAATTTTGCAATGGTGGTTTAAGGGGCACATGATAATTTCTGTAGTATTTCTGCAAAAAACATAATCTGAATCTCATCATAAAGAATGCTCAGACTCAATTTAAAGGACTTTCTACAAAACTGGCCTGAATTATTTCAAAAATTTACTGTCATGAAAGACCAAAAAAAAAAAAAAATGTTTCTAGATAAAGTAGGTTAAAGAAAAATGACAACTAAGAGCAACACATTATCTTAAATTTTCTTTAGCAAGGAAGGTTATCGTTGAGTTAATAATAGCCTAACTTATAAATTTGAGTTCACTTTATTATTATATTACTTTAGGACCTGTAAATTGAAACATCACCCCCAGCAATCATTTTTTTCTCTTCTTCATCTTCATGTCAAAGTATTTCAAGTAGTAACTTCAGCTCACATATCTAAATAATATGAAAACTTTATCTTGGTTTTATTAAATTGAGAGAATTAAATTGTTTGAGTGACCCTGGAATAGGACGCCTACTTTTCAGGTTACTTGAGACCTGAAGATTTCAAAGGAAAATTTCTATATTAGAAATTTCTCTCATTTCAGTGAAGAAGTAAAGAGTGACATAATGGGTATGATTTTAAGGGCAACAATGATTTAACCAATGCCCAACTTTTAACTGCTTAAATTCACTGAAATGATGTCTGAAATGATATGAGAAACATTTTATCTCTTAGTTTGAGAGGTTTCCTATTCAAATGTTAGTTATTCATTTCTTAATACTTCCTAATCTTAATATGAGTAAAGGTGCTGAGCACAAATACGGCTAGGAGAGAAGAGAAAAAAAATAACTAATGGCTCTGAGCACTGAATTGACATGTGTTTACAGGTAATACAGGTAGTTGTAGCAAAGTGGCCAAATACAAGCTTATACTGATCATCTTCCTTGCAGGAACAACAAAATGAAAAACTATCTACACAAAAAAACACCTTCATAAAAACTGAAAATCAGCTTAGGGACCAGCTTGACCACAGTGGAAAACAACATCAAGTGGGATGTTGGTGTCCCAAATTCAAAACCTTGGCTCCTGGATAGCATTTCTAGAACCATCCTGGGCCAAAGAGGAACCTGCTGTCCTGAAGGATGAGTTCCAGGCTGATACGATTTGGCAGTGAACACCCTAAAATCTTGTCTTGAATTCTCACATGTTGTGGGAGGGACCCAGTGGGACGTAATTGAATCATTGGGGCAGGACTTTCCTGTGCTGTTCTTGTAATAGTGAATAAGTTTCACAAGATCTGATGTCTACATAAAAATGGAAATTTCTCTGCACAAGTTCTCTTCTCTTGTTTGCAATCATGTAAGACGTGCCTTTCACCTTTCACCACGATTGACTGTGAAGCTTCCCCAACGACGTCACATGGAACTCTAAGTCCAATAAATCTCTCTCTCTCTCTCTCTCTCTCTCTCTCTCTTTGTGAATTGCTTAGTCTTGAGCATATCTTTATCAGCAGCACGAAAATGGGCTAATACAGTAAACTGGTACCAGTGGAGTGGGGCACTGCTGAAAAGATTCCAGAAAATATGGAAGCGACTTTGAAACTGAGTAACAGGCAGAGGTTGGAACAGTTTGGAGGGTTCAGAAGAAGACAGTACAAAAGTTTGGAACTTCCTAGAGACTTGTTGAATGGCTTTGCCCAAAATGCTGATAATGATATTGACAACAAGGTCCAGGCTGAGGTGGCCTCAGATGGAGATGAGGAACTTGTTGGGAACTAGAGCAAAGGTGACTCTTGTTATGTTTCGGCAAAGAGACTGGTGGCATTTTGCTCCTGCCACAGAGATTTGTGGAACTTTGAACTTGAGAGAGATGATTTAGGGTATCTGGTGGAAGAAATTTCTAAGCAGTAAAACATTCAAGATGTGACTTGGGTGCTGTTAAAGGCATTCAGTTTTAAAAAAGAAACAGAGCATAGAAGGTGAGAAAATTTGCAGCCTGACAAAGGGATAGAAAAGAAAATCCCACTTTCTGAGGAGAAATTCAAGCCAAGTGCAGAAATTTGCATAAGTAACAAATAACCAAATGTTAATCTCTAAGGCAAGGGGTAAAATGTCTCCAGGACATTGCAGAGGTCTTAAAGCAGCCCCTCCCATCACAGGCCTGGAGGCCTAGCAGGAAAAGTTTTCTTGGGCCAGGCCCATGGATCCCTTGCTCTGTGTGGCCTAGGGACTTGGTACCCTATGTTTCAGCTGCTCCAGCCATGGCTAAAAGGGGCCAAGGTACAGCTCGAGCCATTATTTCAGAGAGTGAAAACCCCAAGTCTTGGCAGTTTCCACGTGGTGTTGAGCCTGCGGGTGCACGGAAGTCAAGAATTGAGTTTTGGGAACCTCTGTGTAGATTTCAGAGGATGTATGGAAATGCCTGAACGCCCAGGCAGAAGTTCACTGCAGGGGCAGGGCCCTCATGGAGAACTTCTGCTAGGGAAGTGCAGAAAGGAAATGTGGGGTCTGAGCCCTGATACAGAATCCCTATTGGGGCACTGTCTTACGGAGCTGTGAAAAGAGGGCCACCACCCTCCAGACCCCAGAATGGTAGATCCACTGACAGTTTGGACTGTGCACCTAGAAAAGCTGTAGACACTCAATGCAAGCCTGTGAAAGCAGCTGGTGGAGGTGGGGGAGGACTATATCCTGCAAAGCCACAGGGGCAGAGCTGCCCAAGACCATGGGAGTTCACCACTTGCATCATCGTGACCTTGATGTGAGACATGGAGTCAAAGGAGATCATTTTGGAGTTTTAAGATTTGACTGCCTTGCTTGATTTCAGACTTGGATGGGGTCTGTGGCCCCTTTCTTTTGGCCAATTTCTCCCTTATGAAACAACAGTTGTATTTACCCAATGTTTATAACCCCATTGTATCAAGGAAATAGCTAACTTGCTTTTGATTATATAGGCTCACAGGCAGAAGGCACTTGCCTTGTCTTGAATGAGACTTTGGACTGTGGACTTTTGAGTTAATGCTGAAATTAGTTAAAACTTTGAAGGACTCTTGGGAAGGCATGATTGGTTTTGAAATAAGAGCACATGAGATTTGGGAGGGGACAGGAGTGGAATGATATGGTTTGGCTGTGTCCCTCCCAAATTCTCACATATTGTGAGAGGGACCCAGTGGGAGGCAATTGAATCACTGAAGCAGGTGTTTTTTGTGTTGTTCTCATAATAGTCAATAAGGCTCTGGAGATCTGATGGGTGTACAAAAATGGGAGTTTCCCTGCACTAGCTCTCTTCTCTTGTCTCCCGCCATGTAAGACATGTCTTTCATCTTTCACCATAATTGTGAGGCCTGTACAACCACGTGGAACTGTAAGTGTAAGTCCAATAAACTTTTTTTTTCTTCTTCTTTGGTAAATTACTCTGTCTCGGGTATGTCTTTATCAGCAGTGTAAAAATGGACGAAAACACAGGCCAAGCCACACTCAACACAAACTGACAAAGAGCCCTTGACACTTAAGTGAACATTGGTGGTACTCTGGGAGTACACCCAGTGGGACTGTGGTGATTGTGGACATGGGGAAAAACTCCTCTTCCTGGGAAAGAGGGAGGGAAGAGTAGGAAGGACTTTGCCTTGTGGTTTCAGTTCTAGCTGAGACACAGTAGAATAGCACACCAGATAGATTTCCAAGTTTTCTGACTTCATGCCCTGGGTCACAGGCAGCATCACTGGATCTGCCCAGGGCCTATGGGAACTCACTGCTCTGAAGGAAAGAATGCAAGATATACTGATTTTACTACCTGCTCATTGTAGAGCGCTAGGGCCTTGAGCACACTTTAGGTATTAGCCCGGTAGTGGTAGCAGCAACCCTTGGGAAAGACCCAGTGCTTTGCTGGCTTCAAGTCTGACCCAGCAGAGTCCCAGTGGTGGTGACAAAATGGGGGCCTGTGTCACACCTCCTCTAGCTCCAGGCAGCTCATCACAGAAAGGGACACTCCTTTTGCTTGGACGAAAGTAAGGAAAAAGGTTAAGAATCTCTGTTAATTCAGAGAAATCTTCTGGATCATATAAAAGACCATCAAAGTGGAACATATACAATTGTGCAATACTCACAATGTTACAGGGCTTGGGGTGCACCCCTATGCAGATATAACTATCATGACCAAAGATTTAGATCACAACCCTAAATTTATTTTGAATACCTAGGAAACCTTTTTAACAAGGATGGGCATAAACAGGCTCAGATTGCAATGATTACTGTAAATGCTTAATTCTTCAATGCCCAGACATCAATGAGCATCCACAAACATCAAAACCATCTAGAAAAACATGGCTGCATCAAATGAACTACATAAGGCATCAGGGACAAATCCCAGAGAGACAGATATGTAACTTTTCAAAAACAGAATTCAAATGAGCTGTTTTAATGAAACTCAGAGAAATTCCAGGTAACACAGGAAAGGAATCTAGAATCCTATCAAGTAAATTTAAGAAATAAATTTAAATAATATTTAAAAATCAAGCAAAAAAATTCTGGAGTTGAAAAATGCAACTGTGACACTGGAGAATCCATCAGAATCTCTCAACAGCAGAATTAAACAAGTAGAAAAAAATTAGTGAGCTTTAAGACAGTATATTTGAAGACACACAGTCAGAGGAGATAAAATAATAAGTGACAAATATACGAAGAAAAGTTTGGAAAATAGCATCAGAAGGGCAAATCTGAGTGATTTGTCTTAAAGACAAGGTAGAGAGAGAAATTGGAGTAGAAACTTCATTCAAAGTAAAATAACAGAGAACTTCCCAAACCTAGAGAAATATATGAAGACTTAATTACAAGAGGGTTATAGAACACCAAACAGATTTATCCCCCAAAGATTATTCCAAGGCATTTAATAATCAAACTTTCAAAGGTCAAGAATAAAGAAAGGATCCTAAAAGCAGCAATAGAAAAAAAAATTACATACAGTAGAGCTCCTACTTCTGGCAGCAGACTTCTCACTTAAAACCTTAAAGGCCAGGAAAGAGTAGTAGAAAATATTTAAATTGCTGAAGAAAAAAAAAATCATAGAACAGTACATCCAGTGAAAATATCCATGAAATGTGAAAAAGAAATAAATACTTTCTAAGACCAAAAAAGCTGTAGAATTTTAAGATACAAGACCTGTCCTACAAGAACTGCTAAAGGAAGTTCTTCAATTTGAAAAGTAAAGACATTAATGAGAAATAAGAAATCACCCAAAGGTACAAAACTCACTCAGTAGGTACAACAAAAAATACAGAATATTATAACACCATAATGATTGTGTGTAAACTACTAATATTTTAAGTAGAAATACAGAAACATGAACCAATAAAAAGAATGACTACAAACATTTCTCAAGACATAGACTATGAAATAACATATAAATAGAAGCAACAAAAAGTTAAAAAGTGGGGAGACAAAGTTAAAGTATGCAGCTTTTATTAGTTTTCTATTAGCTTGTTTTTTACTGTGCTTTTGCAATCATTGTTGAGTTGCCATCAGTTCAAAATAGTGGGTTATAAGATATCACTTGCAAGCCTCATGGTAACATGAAATTTAAAAGCAAGCAATAGATACACACGTAAAAAAATTAGAACGTATCACCAGAGAAAATCACCTTCACGAAAGTGAAGAAAAAGATAGAAGTAAGAGAAGACCACAAAACAACCAGAAAACAAATAATATTATGGCAGGGTTAGGTTCTTACTTATGCATAATAACATAAAATGTAAATGGACTAAACTCTCCAATCAACAGATATAGACTGCTGAATGTATGAAAAAAGCAAGACTGATTGATCTATTGCCTACAAGAAACACCCTTCACCTATAAAGACACACATAAATAAAAATAAAGTAATGATAAAATATATTTCATGCCATAGAAATAAAAAAAAGAGCTGAAGTAGTTATATAAGACAGAATGGATATTAAGGTAAAAACTATAAAAATGAACAAGAAAAGTTACTATATTATGGTAAAGGAGTCAATTCAGCAACAAACTATAATAATTGCAAATATATATGCACCCAACATTGGAGCACCTAGCTATATAAAGCAAATACTATTAAATCTAAAGAGAGAGATAGACCCTAATACAATAACAGCTTGAGATTTCAATGCCCCACATTCAGCATTGGACAGATCATCCATACAGAAAATCAACAAAACCAAATTAGATTTAATTTACACTATAGACCATATGGAGCTAATATATATTTTCAGAACATTTCATCCAATGGCTGCAGAATACACTTTTTTTTTCTCAGCACATGGATAATTCTCAAACATAGGCTATATGTTAGGCCATAAACACAAGTCTTAAAAGATTCAGAAAAATTGAAATAATATCAAGCATCTCCTGTGACCACAATAGAATAAAACTTGAAATCAATGACAGGAGAAACTTTGGAAAGTATTCAAACACATGGAAATTAAACAATATGCTCCTGGATGACCAGTGGGTCAATGAATAAATTAAGAATATTAAAAAATTTCTGAAACAAATGATAATGAAACACAACAAAGCAAAATTTATGGCATATGCCAAAAGTAATATTAACAGGCAGGTTTGTAGTTATATGTTTGTATATTGAAAAAGAAGAAAAACTTCAAATAAACAAGCTAACATTGCATCTTAAATAATTAGTAAAGCTGGCTGGGCAGGGTAATTCACACCTGTAACCTCAGGACTTTGGGAGGCCAAGGAGGGTGGATCATCTGAGATCAGCAGTTTGAGACCAGCCTGGCCAACATGGTGAAACTCCCTCTCTACCAAAAATACCCCCCAAAATTAGCCAGGCGTGGTGGCAGGCACCTGTAATCCCAGCTACTCAGGAGGCTGAGGCAGGAGAATCACTTGAATCTGGGAGTTGGAGGTTGCAGTGAGCAGAGATCCCATCATTGCCCTCCAGCCTGGGCAACAAAAGCGAAACTCCATCTCGAAGATTAGTAGAAAAAAAAAAAATAAAGCTTAGAAAAGAAATAAATTAAATAAAGAAAACCATACAAAATATTAATGAAACAAATGTATTGAATGAATAAAATTGACAAACCTTTGGACAGACTGAAAAAAAAAAAAAAACCGAAAGTCCGAAATTAAAAAATAATTAGAGAAAAAAAGAGACATTGCAACTGATACCACAGGAATTCAAAGTATCATTAGTGGTTACTATGAGCAACTCTATGCCAATAAATAGAAAACTCAAGAAGAAATGAGTAAATTCCAAGACATAATCTACCAAGATTAAACCATAAAGACATCCAAAACCTGAACAGACTAATAAAAAGTAATGCGATTGGAGCCATAATAAAAACTACTCTGGCCAAAAAAGAAATAAGCCCAAGACCTGATGGATTCACAGCTGAACTCCCCCAAACATTTAAGGAAGAACTAATACCAATCCTACTCAAACTATTCCAAAAAAAAAAAAAAAAAAAAAAAAAAAAAAAAAAAAGGAGAAGGAGATACATTCCAACTCATTATTTGAGGCCAGTATTATTCTAATACCAAAACCAGATAAAGATACATGAGAAAAAAATCTATAGAGTAATATCAACAACAAATACTGAAGCAAAAATCTTAAACAAAATACTGTTATAGTAAACTTAATTAAGCACATTAAAAAAAGGCGATTCGTGGTAAAGTGAGATTTATCCTAGGATGCAAGGATGATTCAACACACATAAATCAATCAATGTGATATTAATACATTATATGAAGAGAATAAACAAAAACCATGTGATTATTTCAAATGACACTAAAAAGGCATTAGATAAAATTCAACAATTTTTACGATAAAAATTTAAAAAAAAAACTGGGTATATCAAAATCCTCTTCTGCTTCCATGGAGATAATCATGTGTCTGTGTTTTTTTTTCTCTAGAAAGAACAAAATCACCACCCTTAGTAAATTAATACGAGAACAGAAAATCAAACACTGTATATTTTCTCTCTTATAAGTGGGAGCTAAATAATGACAGCATATGAACACATAGAGGGGAACAACACACACTGGGGCCTACTGGAGACTGTAGAATGGAAGGAAGGAGAGGATCAGGAAAAATAACTAATGGGTACTAGGCTTAATACCCGGGAGGTGAAATAATCTGTAAAACAGACCCCCGTGACACCAGTTTACCTATATAAGAAACCTACATGTAGGTTTAAAATAAAAGTTAAAAAAAATGGGTACAGAAAGCACATATCTCAATGTAATAAAAACCATAGATGACAGATCCACAGTTAGTACCATAATTCATGGGAGAAAGAAAAAACTGAAAACCTATCCTTCAAGATTGGGAGCACAATAAGGATACCCCCTTTTGCAACCATTATTAGGCATAATACTGGGAGTTCTAGGTAGAACAATTAGAGAGGATAAAGCAATGAAGTGCACCAAATTAAAAAGAAAGAAGTCAAATTGTTCTTGTTTTCTGATGACATGCTATCATATTTAGAAAAAGCTACAGGTTTCACAAAATATTAGAACTGATAAATTCAGTAAAGTTGTAGGTCACAAAATCAACGTAAAAATTAGTATCATTTCTATATGCCAACAGTGAACAATCTGAAAAGAAATCCATAAAGGAATCATATTTACAATAGTTACAAGTAAAATAAAACATGTAGGAATTAACCAAAGACATGAAAGATCTCTAAGATAAAAAATTATACAATAATTCTTCAAAAAATTGAATAAGAGACAAAAATAGAAAGATATTTCATGTTCACAAATTTTAAAAAATCAATATAGTTATACTGTCCATACCACCAAAAGCTATCTACAGATTCAGTGCAATCTCTGTCAAAATACCAATGATGTTCTTCATGGAAATAAAAAAAAAAGTCCTAAAATTACAAAAGACTTAGAATAATAAGTAATTTTGAGCAAAAATAACAAACTGGAGGAATCACATTTCCTGACTTCGAATTATACTACATATCTGTAGTATCCAAAACAGGATTGTATTGTCAAAAAAGAGACACATAGAACAATGAAACGGAATAGTACCCCTAAATAAATCCACACATCTACAGTGAACTTACATTCCACAGAGATGCAAAGAACATTAATTGAAGAAAGCACAGTCTCTTCAATAATTGGTGCTTGGGGAAACAGGATATCCATATGCAGAAGAATAAAATTAGACCCACATTTCTCACAATATACGAAAGAGAAAACAAAATGTATTAAGGAGTTATATTTAAGCTCACAAACTATGAAACTACAAAAAGAAAAATTCAGGGAAACTCTCCGGGACATTGGTCTGGGCAAAGATTTTTTTGAGTAATACACTTAAAGCACAGGCAACCAAAGCAAAAATGTACAAATGGAATCACATCAAGGTAAAAAGCTTCTGCACAGGAAAAGGAAACAATCAACGAAGTGAAGAGAAAACTCACAGAATGAGAGAAAATATTTGCAAATTATTCATCTGACAAAGAATTAATAACCAGAATATATAAGGAGCTCAAACAACTCTACAGGAAAATATCTAATAATTTGACATAAAAAAGAAAAGATCTGAATAGATATTTCTCAAAATAAAAGACATACAAATGACAAAAGACATATGATAAGATGCTATAAACATCACTGATCATCAGATACATGCTAATCAAAGCTATAATGGGATATCATCTCAATCCAGTTGAAATGGCTTATGTCCAAAAGACAGACAATAACAAATGCTGGCAAAAATGTGAAGAAAAGGGAACCTTTGCCCATTGTTGTTGGAGATGTAAATTAGTACATCCACTATGGAGAACAGTTTGGAGATTCTTCAAAAAACTAAGAATAGAGCTACCATATGATCCAGTAATCCCACAGCTAGTTATATACCCTCTATATAGGAAATCACTATAGTTAAGGGATATTTTCACTCTTATGTTTATTGCAGCACTATTCACAATAGTCCAGATTTGAAAGCATCCTGAATGTTCATTAACAGATAAATGGATAAAGAAAATATGTTGCATATACAAAATGAAATTCTACTTAACTATAAAAAAGCACAAAATTCTGTTATTTGTAACAACATGGATGAGACTAGTAGTCATTACGTTGAGTAAAATAAGTCAAATACAGAAAGATAAACTTTGCATGTTCTCACATACTTGTGGGATCTAAATTACAGAAAAAAAAAATGAACTCATGGAGATACAGAGTTACCAGAGGCTAGAAAGGTTAGTGTGAGGTAGGGAAAATAGGGATGGTTAATGGGTACAAAAATATTGTTAGATAGAATAAATAAGATCTAGATAACACAGGAGGATGACTACTGTCAACAATATTTTTGTTGTTGTATATCTTAAAATAACTAAAGGAGTATAGCTGGAATGTTTGTAACCAAAAAATGGTAAATGCTTGTGGCAATGATACCCCATTCACACTGATGTTATTATTATGCACTGTATGCTTGTATCAAAATATCTCATGTACTGCATATCTCTCTATATATACTATGTACCCACAAAAATTAAAAACAAAAGTGAAAATAAAGGTAATGAAGCTCTTTTTAAAAAGGAAAAGTGGGAAGCAAAGCCTCAGTCATCAAATTTTATAGATATTTTATTTATCCTAATAAGTGATCTGTCTTTGGAGCAATTGTGACATATAATTTCATAGTATGTTTTAGGTTTTATATATTCTGAAGCTCCCCAATAAAACAAGAAATGTAAAGAAGCTGCAAAGAGCTGTAATAAAGTAGTTTCATTTTACAACTCAGCAATAGAGGATGATATTTGCCTTGTGAATAGAATGCAGTAGATTGGATTAGCTTGAGTCACAACTCTAGTGTTGCTTTTTAAATCAATTATGCCTTTCTTAACACAGTCTGTTTCTTTTTGCAGGGAGCTCATGGTAACTAGATTTCTATCTTTCATGTGCTTATTAAACTCAATCAGAGGCCTTATGCAAACAATGGATATTTAATTACCATATTATCACTTGACTAAATTTTGATTAAATGCTCATTTAAAATACCTCAAATATTGTCATTCAAGTTAAGGTAGATTTCATTCTTTATAAATGCTCTCTTCTTCTACAATGAAATACAAATTCATTAAGACCTAGCATAGCAGTGTATTTTGTAAATGTTTGTAATGCATTCCACAATCATGGATCATAGTAATAACAACAGTATCTTTTTTCAAACTTATATAACAGATTCAATTCTGCTACAAAATAAAGTTTCATAGACACGTAGGGGAGACAATAAAATAAATATCTCATATAATATTTCAGATTTTGTCATATGTTGCAACTTCGGAAACTGCCACACTGTTCTCCTTATAATCTCTTGCTTTTCCAGTGTACAATGTTCACATTAATTCATATATTAATCCAATTGCTTATTTTCACCAGTGTTTATTTTTACCAGTTTTAAGCACAAAGGACAGTGCTCAGTGTTGTTCAAGATGCAGATATAAGAAGGGCACCTTTTCATACACTTAGAAATACAGAAAATCCTCGACTTATGGTGGTTTGACTTACAATTTTTCAACTATATAATGCTATGAAAGTGATTTGCATTTGTTTGCTCCTAACCTTACAGTGGAGTTACATGCATATAAACCCATTGTAAGTCCAAAATATATCATAAGTCAAAAATGCAAGTTTACTTACAATATTTTCAACATATGTTGAGCTTATGGGGAAGTAACCGCATCACAAGTTGAGACCGTATGTGTATGATTTCGTAGATAGGGTGCGATAAGAATAAGAACTAAAAGTGACTCAAGGGAGTAAAAATTACACTTTTTTCTTTTTCTTTTTCTTTTCTTTTCTTTTCTTTCTTTTTTTTTTTTTTTTTTTTTTTTTACAATTAGAAAGAGGAGTTTGACCTCCAAATCTCACACCAAACATTTGAATCTATGACTTTATTGTGGAGATGCTTAAGGGAGGCGCTTGCGTGAGAAAGCTGTTGAGATGGACCTGTAAGAACGTATATGATTTTACTGGCTGTTCATTGAGAGGAAAGAAGTTTAAGTACTGGACTCAGTATGAACAGAGATACAGTAGTGGTAAAGTTAAGGCTTGGTTTGGGGATAATAAAGTTGTCAAGTTTGACTGTCGTTTGCTATTGTAGAAACTAGTAGAAGAGAAAACTAGAAAATTGCCTTAAATGTGGCAAATCTATTTCAGAGTAAAATCCTCCTGATATTTTGTCTTGCATTATCTAAAAGGACAATAATTGGAGTATATTCCATTGTTTAAACCTTTGTAATACTTGAAATTTTACTTGTGATGTAGCACATTAAGCTAATTTCCTAATTCAAGTCTTCTGTTGTTAATTTTCTGCCTCAGTCCATCTATTATTATTTTGTATAAAGTTTTAACTATTTTTAAATTTTTTTGTATTTCTAATTTTTATGTGTACATAGCAGGTGTATATATTTATAGGGTAAATGAGATATATTTATAAAGGAATACAATTAATAATAATCACATCAAGGTAAATGAGATGTATTTATAAAGGAATACAATGAATAATAATCACATCAGAGTAAATGAGATATCCATCTCCTCAAGCATTTGTCATTTCTTTGTGTTACTAATTATTTAATTATACTCTTTTAGTTATTTTAATATGTACAATAAATTATTGTTGACAGTAGTCACCCTCTTGTGCAATCAAATACTTGATCTTATTCTATCTAATTATAGTTTTGTTTTGCACACATTAAACTTCCACAATCTCCCCGTCCACTAACTATTCTTCCCAATCTCTGGTTACCATCATTATACCTTCTATAGCCATGAAATAAACTGTTTTGATTTTTAGTTTCAACAAAATAAGTGAGAACATTAGAAACTTGTCATTTTTTTGCCTGTCTTATTTCACTGAATATAATGACCTCCAGTTCAATCTATGTAATTGCAAATGACAGAATTTTATTAGTTTTTATAGCTGAATAGTACTTCATTATGTATATGTACCATATTTTCTTCATTCATTCACTTTTGATGGACACTTAGGCTGCTTTCAAATCTTGGTTATTGTTTTTTCTTTTTGTTTTTACTGTTTATTTCTTTTTTATTTTTTAGGTGTATATATTAGTTGGGTGTATGAGACATTTTTAACACAAGGATGCAATGTAAAATAATTATATCATGGAGAATGGGGTATACATCCCCTCAAGCATTTATTCCTTTTGTTACAATCAATGCAATCACATTTTAAATGTTATTTTAAAACGTACAGTTAAGTAACCATTGACCGTAGTCACCCTGGTGTGTGATGAAATATTATTTCTTAATCATTCTTTCTATTTGCTACATTAACCATCCCCACCTATTTCCCAACCCCTTTCCAGGCTCTGGTAACCATACTTCTACTCTATGTCCTTTCCAGCCTCCCTTTCCAGCCTCTGGTAACCACACTTCTACTTTATGTCCATGAGATTAGTTGTTTTGACTTTTAGATCACACAAATAAGTGAAAATATGTGATGTTTGTTTTTCTGTACATGGTGCATTTTATTTAACATGATGATCTCCAATTCCACCCATGTTGTGACAAATGACAGGATCTCATTTTCTTATGGCTGAATAGTACTCCATTGTGTACATATACCACATTTTCTTTATTCATTCATCTATTAATGAACACTTAGGTTACTTCCAAATCATGGCTATTCTAAACAGTGCTGCAACAAAAATAGAAGTGCAGATATCTATTCAGTATACTGATTTCCTTTTCTTTGGTTATATACATGGGAATGGAGTTGCTAAATAACTTAGTAGCTCTAATTTTAGTTTTTTGAGGAAACTCTAAACAGTTCTCATAGTGGTTTTAGTAATGTACATTTCTACCAACAGTGTAAGTAGGTTCCCTTTTGTATATATTCTTACCAGATTTGTAGCCTGTCTTTTTGATATAAACCAATTCAACTGGGGTGAAATTACATCTCACTGTAGTTTTGATTATCAATTCTGTTATGAAAAAATAGTATTGAATCCCTTTTCCCATGACTGTAACTTGTAAGTCTTATTTATTTATTGATTTATTATTATTATACTTTAAGTTCTAGGGTACATGTGCATAACGTGCAGGTTTGTTACATATGTATACTTGTGCCATTGTTGGTGTGCTGTACCCATCAACTCGTCAGCACCCATCAACTCATCATTTACATCAGGTATAACTCCCAATGCCATCCCTCCCCCCTCCCCCCTCCCCATGATAGGCCCCGGTGTGTGATGTTCCCCTTCCCGAGTCCAAGTGATCTCATTGTTCAGTTCCCACCTATGAGTGAGAACATGCGGTGTTTGGTTTTCTGTTCTTGTGATAGTTTGCGAAGAATGATGGTTTCCAGCTGCATCCATGTCCCTACAAAGGACACAAACTCATCCTTTTTTATGGCTGCATAGTATTCCATGGTGTATATGTGCCACATTTTCTTAATCCAGTCTGTCACTGATGGACATTTGGGTTGATTCCAAGTCTTTGCTATTGTGAATAGTGTGCCACATTTTCTTAATCCAGTCTGTCACTGATGGACATTTGGGTTGATTTCAAGTCTTTGCTATTGTGAATAGTGCCGCAATAAACATACGTGTGCATGTGTCTTTATAGCAGCATGATTTCTAATCCTTTGGCTATATACCCAGTAATGGGATGGCTGGGTCATATGGTACATCTAGTTCTAGATCCTTGAGGAATCATCACACTGTCTTCCATTATGGTTGAACTAGTTTACAGTCCCACCAACAGTGTAAAAGTGTTCCTATTTCTCCACATCCTCTCCAGCACCTGTTGTTTCCTGACTTTTTAATGATTGCCATTCTAACTGGTGTGAGATGGTATCTCATTGTGGTTTTGATTTGCATTTCTCTGATGGCCAGTGATGATGAGCATTTTTTCATGTGTCTGTTGGCTGTATGAATGTCTTCTTTTGAGAAATGTCTGTTCATATCCTTTGCCCACTTTTTGATGGGGTTTGTTTGTTTTTTTCTTGTAAATTTGTTTGAGTTCTTTGTAGGTTCTGGATATTAGCCCTTTGTCAGATGAGTAGATTGCAAAAATTTTCTCCCATTCTGTAGGTTGCCTGTTCACTCTGATGGTAGTTTCTTTTGCTGTGCAGAAGCTCTTTAGTTTAATGAGATCCCATTTGTCAATTTTGGCTTTTGCTGCCATTGCTTTTGGTGTTTTAGACATGAAGTCTTTGCCCATGCCTATGTCCTGAATGGTACTACCTAGGTTTTCTTCTAGGATTTTTATGGTATTAAGTCTAACATTTAAGTCTCTAATCCATCTTGAATTAATTTTCGTATAAGGAGTAAGGAAAGGATCCAGTTTCAGCTTTCTACTTATGGCTAGCCAATTTTCCCAGCACCATTTATTAAATAGGAAATCCTTTCCCCATTTCTTGTTTCTCTCAGGTTTGTCAAAGATCAGATGGCTGTAGATGTGTGGTATTATTTCTGAGGACTCTGTTCTGTTCCATTGGTCTATATCTCTGTTTTGATACCAGTACCATGCTGTTTTGGTTACTGTAGCCTTGTAGTATAGTTTGAAGTCAGGTAGCGTGATGCCTCTGGCTTTGTTCTTTTGACTTGGGATTGTCTTGGAGATGTGGGCTCTTTTTTGGTTCCATATGAACTTTAAAGCAGTTTTTTCCAATTTTGTGAAGAAACTCATTGGTAGCTTGATGGGGATGGCATTGAATCTATAAATAACCTTGGGCAGTATGGCCATTTTCACGATATTGATTCTTCCTATCCATGAGCATGGTATGTTCTTCCATTTGTTTGTGTCCTCTTTTATTTCACTGAGCAGTGGTTTGTAGTTCTCCTTGAAGAGGTCCTTTACATCCCTTGTAAGTTGGATTCCTAGATATTTTATTCTTTTTGAAGTGATTGTGGATGGAAGTTCATTCATGATTTGGCTCTCTGTTTGTCTGTTACTGGTGTATAAGAATGCTTGTGATTTTTGCACATTAATTTTGTATCCTGAGACTTTGCTGAAGTTGCTTATCAGCTTAAGGAGATTCTGGGCTGAGACAATGGGGTTTTCTAAATATACAATGATGTCATCTGCAAAGAGGGACAATTTGACTTCTTCTTTTCCTAACTGAATACCCTTGATTTCTTTCTCTTGCCTGATTGCCCTAGCCAGAACTTCCAACACTATGTTGAATGTAAGTCTTATTTTGAGAAATATGTGTTCACTTCTTTTGCTCATTTTAAAATCTGATTATTAGATTTCATTTTCTATAGACCTCTTTGAGCTTCTTATATATTCTGGTTATTAATCCTTTGTCAAATGGAGAGTTTTCAAATATTTTCTGCCATTCTCTGGGTTGTTGCTTCACTGTTGATTTTTTTCTTTATGGTTCAAGAGGTTTTTAAGTTGATGCAATCCAATTTGTCCATTTTTGCTTTGTTTGTCTGTGCTTGTGGGGTATTACTCAAGAAACTTTTGCCCAGACCAGTGTCCTGAAGAGTTTCCCCGAAGTTTTATTGTAGTAGTTTCATAATTTGATATCTTTGATTTAGGTTTTTAATTCATTTTGATTCGGCTTTTATATATGGCATGAAATAAAGGTCTAGCTTTAATCTGCTGCATATGGATATTCAGTTTCCCCAGCAACATTGATTAAAGAGTCTGTTTTTTCCCCAGGGTACGTTTTTGGCACCTTTGTCAAAAAATGAGTTAACTGTAAGTTTGTAAATTTGTTTTTGAATTCTCTATCCTGTTTTTTTTTGTCTACATGTATTTAAAAAAGAAAAAAGAAAGAACCATGCTGTTTTGATGACTATAGCTCTGTAGTATAATTTGAAGTCAGGTAATATGATTCCTCTAGTTTTGTTCTTTTTGCTTAAGGTAGCTGTGGCTATTTTGGGTGTTTATTTGTTCCATATAAACTTTAGGATTGTTTATTCTATTTCTGTGAAGAAAGTCATGGTGTTTTGATAGGCATTGCATTGAATCTGGAGATTACTTTCAGTAGTTTGGATAGTTTAACAATATTGATTTTTTCAATCCATGAACATGGAATATTTTTCTATCTTTTGGTATCTTCTTCAATGCTTTTTGTTGGTGTTCTAGATTTCATTATGGAGATATTTTACTTTGTTCAACGTCTAGGTATTTAATTTTATTTGAGGGTATTGTAGATGGAATTACTTTTCTCATTGTTTTTTCAGATTGCTCACTGTTGGCATATATAAATGTTACTGATTTTTCTATGTTGATTTTGTATCCTGATGCTTTTTTGAACTTGTTTATTAGTTCTAATAGTTTTCTTATGGGACCTTCGGATTTTTTCATATATAAAATTACATTAACTGCAAACAAACATGATTTGTCTTCTTTCATTCAGATTTGGATGCCCTTTATGTTTTTCTCTTGTCTGATTACTCTAGCTACAGACTTCAGTATTTTGTTAAATAGCAGTGGAAAACTAGTCATTCTTGTTGTGTTCCAGATCTCATGGGAAAGTCTTCCTACTTTTCCTCATTTAGTATGGTACTAGTGGGATGTCTGATATATATGTCTTATGTCTTTTATTGTGTTAAGATATGTTTCCTCTATACCCATTTTTTTGAGATTTTATCATAAATCAATGTTGAATTTTATCAAATGCTTTTTTGTCATCAATTTTAATTATCATATAGTTTTATCCTTTATTCTACAGACATGATATATCACATTATTGGATATGTGTATTTATTCTAAGTGGAATAAATCCCACTTGGTCATGATAAATGATTCTTTTACTGTTTTGTTGAATTCAATTTGTTATTATTTTGTTTAGAATTCTCACATTCATATTTATCAGATATATTGGCCTGTCATTTACCTTTATAAATATGTTTTTTCTTTTCTTTTCTTTTCTTTTCTTTTCTTTTTTAATATCAGGTTAACACTGACCTCATAGAATGAGTTTGGGTGTATTTCCTCTTCCTCTATTTTTCAGTCTAGTTTGAATAGGATCGATATTAGTTATTCCTTAAATGTTTGGTAAAATTCAGTAGTGAAGCCACAAAGCCTGGAGCATTTCTTTTCTGGAATTCATTTTATTATGGTTTTGATCTCATCGTTTGTTATTAGTCTGTTAAAGTTTTGGATTTCTCCCTAGTTCATTCTTCATAGGTTGCGGGTTTCCAAGAATTTGCCTATTTCTTCTATATTATTCAACTTACTGGCATATAGTTGTTAATAGTAACCGCTAGTTATACTTTTAATTTCTGCAGTGTCAACTGTTATGTTTTCTTTTTTATTTATAATTGTATTTATATAGATGGTCTCTCTTTTTGTGTTAGTCTGGCTAATAGTTTGTCAATTTTATTTAACTTTTCAACAGAACAACTTTATATTTTATTAATTTTTTGTATTTTTTCAAATTTATTTCTGCTATGATTTTTAATATTTATTTTCTGCTACTAATATTTGGTTTGGTTTGTTTTTGCGTTTTTACTTCTTTAAGATGTATTGTTAGATTGTTTATTTGCAATTGTTTTCTTTTTTTTTAATTTATGTATTATTATTATACTTTAAGTTGTAGGGTACATGTGCATAACGTGCAGGTTTGTTACCTATGTATACTTGTGCCATGTTGGTGTGCTGCACCCATCAACTCATCATTTACATCAGGTATAACTCCCAATGCAATCCCTCCCCCCTCCCCCCTCCCCATGATAGGCCCCAGTGTGTGATGTTCCCCTTCCTGAGTCCAAGTGATCTTATTGTTCAGTTCCCACCTATGAGTGAGAACATGCGGTGTTTGGTTTTCTGTTCTTGTGATAGTTTGCGAAGAATGATGGTTTCCAGCTGCATCCATGTCCCTACAAAGGATGCAAACTCATCCTTTTTGATGGCTGCATAGTATTCCATGGTGTATATGTGCCACATTTTCTTAATCCAATCTGTCACTGATGGACATTTGGGTTGATTCCAAGTCTTTGCTATTGTGAATAGTGCTGCAATAAACATACGTGTGCATGTGTCTTTATAGCAGCATAATTTATAATCCTTTGGGTATACACCCAGTAATGGGATGGCTGGGTCATATGGTACATCTAGTTCTAGATCCTTGAGGAATCGCCATACTGTTTTCCATAATGGTTGAACTAGTTTACAATCCCACCAACAGTGTAAAAGTGTTCCTATTTCTCCACAACCTCTCCAGCACCTGTTGTTTCCTGACTTTTTAATGATTGGCATTCTAACTGGTGTGAGATGGTATCTCATTGTGGTTTTGATTTGCATTTCTCTGATGACCAGTGATGATGAGCATTTTTTCACGTGTCTGTTGGCTGTATGAATGTCTTCTTTTGAGAAATGTCTGTTCATATCCTTTGCCCACATTTTGATGGGGTTCTTTGTTTTTTTCTTGTAAATTTGTTTGAGTTCTTTGTAGGTTCTAGATATTAGCCCTTTGTCAGATGAGTAGATTGCAAAAATTTTCTCCCATTCTGTAGGTTGCCTGTTCACTCTGATGGTAGTTTCTTTTGCTGTGCAGAAGCTCTTTAATTTGATGAGATCCCATTTGTCAATTTTGGCTTTTGCTGCCATTGCTTTTGGTGTTTTAGACATGAAGTCTTTGCCTATGCCTATGTCCTGAATGATACTACCTAGGTTTTCCTCTAGGATTTTTATGGTATTAGGTCTAACATTTAAGTCTCTAATCCATCTTGAATTAATTTTCGTATAAGGAGTAAGGAAAGGATCCAGTTTCAGCTTTCTACTTATGGCTAGCCAATTTTCCCAGCACCATTTATTAAATAGGGAATCCTTTCCCCATTTCTTGTTTCTCTCAGGTTTGTCAAAGATCAGATGGCTGTAGATGTGTGGTATTATTTCTGAGGACTCTGTTCTGTTCCATTGGTCTATATCTCTGTTTGGGTACCAGTACCATGCTGTTTTGGTTACTGTAGCCTTGTAGTATAGTTTGAAGTCAGGTAGCGTGATGCCTCCAGCTTTGTTCTTTTGACTTAGGATTGTCTTGGAGATGCGGGCTCTTTTTTGGTTCCATATGAACTTTAAAGCAGTTTTTTCCAATTCTCTGAAGAAACTCATTGGTAGCTTGATGGGGATGGCATTGAATCTATAAATTACCTTGGGCAGTATGGCCATTTTCACGATATTGATTCTTCCTATCCATGAGCATGGTATGTTCTTCCATTTGTTTGTGTCCTCTTTTATTTCACTGAGCAGTGGTTTGTAGTTCTCCGCGAAGAGGTCCTTTACATCCCTTGTCAGTTGGATTCCTAGGTATTTTATTCTCTTTGAAGCAATTGTGAATGGAAGTTCATTCCTGATTTGGCTCTCTGTTTGTCTGTTACTGGTGTATGAGAATGCTTGTGATTTTTGCACATTAATTTTGTATCCTGAGACTTTGCTGAAGTTGCTTATCAGCTTAAGGAGATTTTGGGCTGAGACAATGGAGTTTTCTAAATATACAATCATGTCATCTGCAAACAGGGACAGTTTGACTTCTTCTTTTCCTAACTGAATACCCTTGATTTCTTTCTCTTGCCTAATTGCCCTAGCCAGAACTTCCAACACTATGTTGAATAGGAGTGGTGAGAGAGGGCATCCCTGTCTTGTGCCAGTTTTCAAAGGGAATTTTTCCAGTTTTTGCCCATTCAGTATGATATTGGCTGTGGGTTTGTCATAAATAGCTCTTATTATTTTGAGGTACGTTCCATCAATACCGAATTTATTGAGCGTTTTTAGCATGAAGGGCTGTTGAATTTTGTCAAAAGCCTTTTCTGCATCTATTGAGATAATCATGTGGTTCTTGTCTTTGGTTCTGTTTATATGCTGGATTATGTTTATTGATTTGCGAATGTTGAACCAGCCTTGCATCCCAGGGATGAAGCCCACTTGATCATGGTGGATAAGCTTTTTGATGTGTTGCTGAATCCGGTTTGCAGTATTTTATTGAGGATTTTTGCATCGATGTTCATCAGGGATATTGGTCTAAAATTCTCTTTTTTTGTTGTGTCTCTGCCAGGCTTTGGTATCAGGATGATGTTGGCCTCATAAAATGAGTTAGGGAGGATTCCCTCTTTTTCTATTGATTGGAATAGTTTCAGAAGGAATGGTACCAACTCCTCCTTGTACCTCTGGTAGAATTCAGCTGTGAATCCATCTGGTCCTGGACTTTTTTTGGTTGGTAGGCTATTAATTATTGCCTCAATTTCAGAGCCTGCTATTGGTCTATTCAGGGATTCAACATCTTCCTGGTTTAGTCTTGGAAGAGTGTAAGTGTCCAGGAAATTATCCATTTCTTCTAGATTTTCCAGTTTATTTGCGTAGAGGTGTTTATAGTATTCTCTGATGGTAGTTTGTATTTCTGTGGGGTCGGTGGTGATATCCCCTTTATCATTTTTAATTGCGTCGATTTGATTCTTCTCTCTTTTCTTCTTTATTAGTCTTGCTAGTGGTCTGTCAATTTTGTTGATCTTTTCAAAAAACCAACTCCTGGATTCATTGATTTTTTGGAGAGTTTTTTGTGTCTCCATCTCCTTCAGTTCTGCTCTGATCTTAGTTATTTCTAGCCTTCTGCTAGCTTTCAAATGTGTTTGCTCTTGCTTCTCTAGTTCTTTTAATTGTGATGTTAGAGTGTCAATTTTTGATCTTTCCTGCTTTCTCTTGTGGGCATTTAGTGCTATAAATTTCCGTCTACACACTGCTTTAAATGTGTCCCAGAGATTCTGGTATGTTGTATCTTTGTTCTCATTGGTTTCAAAGAACATCTTTATTTCTGCCTTTATTTCTTTATGTACCCAGTAGTCATTCAGGAGCAGGTTGTTCAGTTTCCATGTAGTTGAGCGGTTTTGATTGAGTTTCTTAGTCCTGAGTTCTAGTTTGATTGCACTGTGGTCTGAGAGACAGTTTGTTATAATTTCTGTTCTTGTACATTTGCAGAGGAGTGCTTTACTTCCAATTACATGGTCGATTTTGGAGTAAGTACGATGTGGTGCTGAGAAGAATGTATATTCTGTTGATTTGGTGTGGAGAGTTCTATAGATGTCTATTAGGTCTGCTTGCTGCAGAGATGAGTTCAATTCCTGGATATCCTTGTTAACTTTCTGTCTCGTTGATCTGTCTAATGTTGACAGTGGAGTGTTGAAGTCTCCCATTATTATTGTATGGGAGTCTAAGTCTCTTTGTAAGTCTCTAAGGACTTGCTTGATGAATCTGGGTGCTCCTGTATTGGGTGCATATATATTTAGGATAGTTAGCTCTTCCTGTTGAATTGATCCCTTTACCATTATGTAATGGCCTTCTTTGTCTCTTTTGATCTTTGATGGTTTAAAGTCTGTTTTATCAGAGACTAGGATTGCAACCCCCGCTTTTTTTTGTTCTCCATTTGCTTGGTAAATCTTCCTCCATCCCTTTATTTTGAGCCTATGTATGTCTCTGCGTGTGAGATGGGTCTCCTGAATACAGCAGACTGATGGGTCTTGACTCTTTATCCAGTTTGCCAGTCTGTGTCTTTTAATTGGAACATTTAGTCCATTTACATTTAAGGTTAAGATTGTTATGTGTGAACTTGATCCTGCCATTATGATATTAACTGTTTATTTTGCTCGTTAGTTGATGCAGTTTCTTCCTAGCCTCGATGGTCTTTACATTTTGGCATGTTTTTGCAATGGCTGGTACCGGTTGTTCCTTTCCATGTTTAGTTCTTCCTTCAGGGTCTCTTGTAAGGCAGGCCTAGTGGTGACAAAATCTCTAAGCATTTGCTTATCTGTAAATGATTTTATTTCTCCTTCGCTTATGAAACTTAGTTTGGCTGGATATGAAATTCTGGGTTTAAAATTCTTTTCTTTAAGAATGTTGAATATTGGCCCCCACTCTCTTCTGGCTTGTAGAGTTTCTGCCGAGAGATCTGCTGTTAGTCTGATGGGCTTCCCTTTGTGGGTAACCCAACCTTTCTCTCTGGCTGCCCTTAAGATTTTTTCCTTCATTTCAACTTTGGTGAATCTGGCAATTATGTGTCTTGGAGTTGCTCTTCTCGAGGAGTATCTTTGTGGTGTTCTCTGTATTTCCTGGATTTGAATGTTGGCCTGCCCTACTAGGTTGGGGAAGTTCTCCTGGATGATATCCTGAAGAGTGTTTTCCAACTTGGTTCCATTTTCCCCCTCACTTTCAGGCACCCCAATCAGACGTAGATTTGGTCTTTTTACATAATCCCATACTTCTTGCAGGCTTTGTTCATTTCTTTTTCTTCTTTTTTCTTTTGGTTTCTCTTCTCGCTTCATTTCATTAATTTGATCCTCAATCGCAGATACTCTTTCTTCCAGTTGATCGAGTCGGTTACTGAAGCTTGTGCATTTGTCACGTATTTCTCGTGTCATGGTTTTCATCTCTTTCATTTCGTTTAGGACCTTCTCTGCATTAATTACTCTAGCCATCAATTCTTCCACTTTTTTTTCAAGATTTTTAGTTTCTTTGCGCTGGGTACGTAATTCCTCCTTTAGCTCTGAGAAGTTTGATGGACTGAAGCCGCCTTCTCTCATCTCGTCAAAGTCATTCTCCGTCCAGCTTTGATCCGTTGCTGCCGATGAGCTGCGCTCCTTTGCCGGGGGAGATGCGCTCTTATTTTTTGAATTTCCAGCTTTTCTGCCCTGCTTTTTCCCCATCTTTGTGGTTTTATCTGCCTCTGGTCTTTGATGATGGTGATGTACTGATGGGGTTTTGGTGTAGGTGTCCTTCCTGTTTGATAGTTTTCCTTCTAACAGTCAGGACCCTCAGCTGTAGGTCTGTTGGAGATTGCTTGAGGTCCACTCCAGACCCTGTTTGCCTGGGTATCAGCAGCAGAGGCTGCAGAAGATAGAATATTTCTGAACAGCGAGTGTACCTGTCTGATTCTTGCTTTGGAAGCTTCCTCTCAGGGGTGTACTCCACCCTGTGAGGTGTGGGGTGTCAGACTGCCCCTAGTGGGGGATGTCTCCCAGTTAGGCTACTCAGGGGTCAGGGACCCACTTGAGCAGGGAGTCTGTCCCTTCTCAGATCTCAACCTCCATGTTGGGAGATCCACTGCTCTCTTCAAAGCTGTCAGACAGAGTCGTTTGCATCTGCAGAGGTTTTGGCTGTGTTTGTTATTGCCCTGTCCCCAGAGGTGGAGTCTACAGAGACAGGCAGGTTTCCTTGAGCTGCTGTGAGCTCCACCCAGTTCGAGCTTCCCAGCAGCTTTGTTTACCTACTTAAGCCTCAGCAATGGCGGGCGCCCCTCCCCCAGCCTTGCTGCTGCCTTGCCGGTAGATCACAGACTGCTGTGCTAGCAATGAGGGAGGCTCCGTGGGTGTGGGACCCTCCTGGCCAGGTGTGGGATATGATCTCCTGGTGTGCCTGTTTGCTTAAAGCGCAGTATTGGGGTGGGAGTTACCCGATTTTCCAGGTGTTGTGTGTCTCAGTTCCCCTGGCTAGGAAAAGGGATTCCCTTCCCCCTTGCGCTTCCCAGGTGAGGCAATGCCTCGCCCTGCTTCAGCTCTCGCTGGTCGGGCTGCAGCAGCTGACCAGCACCGATCCTCCGGCACTCCCCAGTGAGATGAACCCAGTACCTCAGTTGAAAATGCAAAAATCACCGGTCTTCTGTGTTGCTCGCGCTGGGAGTCGGAGACTGGAGCTGTTCCTATTCGGCCATCTTGCTCTGCCCCCCCTCTGTTTTCTTTTTTTTGATGCAGGCACTTGTAGCTATAAATTTCTCTCTGAGTACTGATTTTGCTGTATTCAATAGGTTTTGGTATGTTGTGCTTCCATTATCACTTGTTTCAAAAGATTTTAATATTTTTTCTTAGTTTTTTTCACTGACCTACTGGTTATTCAGGAGCATGTTGTTTAATTCCCATGTATTTGTATAGTTTCAAAAGTCTTCTTGTTACTAATTCCGAGTGTTATTTTATTGTCATCAGAAAATATGCTTGACATTGTTTTAATTTTTTTCAAGTTTTAAGACTTGTTTTGAGACCTAACATATAGTCTATCCTTGAGAATTATCAATGGACTGAGAAGAAGAATGTGTATTCTGCAGCCATTGGATGAAATGTTCTGTAAATCTCTATTAGATTAATTTGTTTTATAGTGCAGATTAAGTCAAACGTTTCTTTGTTAATTATCTGTATGGAATATCTGTCCAATGCTTAAAGTGGGCTGTTGAAGTCTCCAGCTATTATTCATTGTGGACTACCTGTTTCTTTTAGCTCAAATAATATTTCCTATGTATATCTGGGTCCTCCAATGTTGAATGTGTGTGTGTGTGTGTGTGTGTGTGTGTGTATATATATATATATTTATATATGCCAAGTGCTTGTGTTTGAAAAGTTCTGTTATTATTCCTTTGAATACATTTTTTTACCCCATCTCTTATTCTACCTCCTCTCTAAGGCCAGTAAGTCTCAAGTTTTTCCTTTTGAAGTTATTTTCTTGATCCTTTATACTTGCTTGCTTCAGTGTTTTTTCTTCTTTTTTCATTCTGTCTCCTCTGACTGCATATATTCAAATAGACTGTCTTCAAGCTCACTAACTTTTTCTTGTTCTTGATCTATTAAAAGACTCTAATGCTTCTTCTGATGGTATTCTATCAACTGTATTTTTCAGCTACAGAATTTCTGCTTCATGCTTTAAATTATTTAAAGTCTTTGTGAAATTTATCTGAAAGAATTCTGAATTTCTTTTCTGTGTTACCTTGAATTAATTTTAGTGTCCTCAACACACATCTTTTGAATTATCTGTCTGAGAGTTCACTTATCTCTGGTTTTTTTTTTTTTTTTTTTTCAGGATTGATCTCTGGTACCTTATTTAGTTCACTTGGTGAAGTTGTGTTTTCCTGGATAGTATTGATGCTAGTAGATTTTCTTCTGTGTCTGGGCATTTAAGAGTTTGGTATTTACTGTAGTCTTCATTATCTGGGCTTGTTTGTACTTGTTTTTCTTGGTGATACTTACCAGGTATTTGAAAACACTTGGGTGTTGTTATCTAAACTTTATCTGCTTTAGATAGCACCTCATTCCCAGTAATGCTGTGTTTTTTTGCAGATTCATAGCCTTAATGGTCTTAAATAAGACCTGAACAATTCTGTGGTTTATCAGGTGGATAATCACGTTCTATTCCCTTTATTTCTTTTATTTCTCCTAAACAAACAAAGCCACTCTCCTTATGGTGAGCCACTTAAAGCTGGGGGTGGAGTAACACAAGCACTCTTGTGGTCACCACCACCGTGACTGCACTGGGTCAGAGCTGAAGCAAACATAGCACTGAGTCTAACTCTAGGCCTTCTGTAACCACTTCCTGGTTACTGCTTATTTTGCTCAAGGTCCTGGGGCTCTACGATCGCCAGCTGGCAAAGCCAGCCAGGTCTGTGTCTTTCCCTTTAGGATAGCAAGTACCCCAAGGCCCTGGGTGGGTAGAGAGGTGCCTACGTTGGGTCAGGGCATAGAGACAAAACGCTTAGAAGCATATCTAATTTTCTGTGGTACTGCAGCCAAGCTAGAGCTAAAATAACATGATGTGATCCTTCCCACTCTTCCCCCACCTTTTCGAAGGCAGAGGGTCTTCACTCCATAGCCACAGCTACCATTTGCCACAAGGAACTCTGCCAGACTACGACCTTATCTTGCTTCACCCACCTTTACATCTTGCCCAGACATTGGGGTCCACTTGAGTGAGGAGGGTGGGAGGAGTGAGAAAAGCAGAAAATAATAACTATTGCATGCTGGACTTAATACTTGGGAGATAAAATAGGTACAGCAAGCCCCCACGACACATGTTTACCTATGTAACAAACCTTCACATGTACCTCCAAACATATAATAAAAGTTAAAAATAAATAAATAAACAAATATTGGCCATTATGAACAGTGCTGAAATAAACATAGGGTACTGATATCTTTTTGACATACTGATTTTAATTTCCTCTGAATAAGTATCCAGTAATGTAATTAAAATATAATATGGTAGTTCAATTTTTTTTTTTTAAAGGAACCTCCATGGATTTCTGCTTTAATTTACATTCCCACCAACAGTGTACAAGTTCCCTTTTCTCCACATCCTCAACAGCATTTATTACCTGTGTTTGGGAAAAAAGCCATGTTTTACTGAGGTGATAAGATATCTCATTGCAGTTTTGATTTGCATTTCTGTTTGCCTTTTTTATTTCTTCTGAAAAATATCAATTCATATCTTTTGTCCACTTTTAAGTGTATAGTTAAAATTTTCTATAGAGTCATTTGAGCTCCTTATGTCTTTTCTCTCATTCTATAGGTTGCCTCTTTACTTCTTTGATTGTTTATTTTGCTGTGCAGAAGCTTTTTAACTTGATATGATTTAATTTGTCAATTTATCTGGTTGCCTATGCTTTGGGGGTATTATTGAATAAGTCTTTGCCCAGATCAGTATTCTGGAGAGTTTACCCAATGTCTTCTTTTAGTAATTTCATCATTTGAGGTCTTAGATTTAGTTATTAATCCATTTTGATTGTTTTTTGTGTATGTTGGGAGTGCTGGTAAGTTTCACTCTTTTGCATACAATATACAGTTTTCCCAGCACCATTAATTGAATAAACTGTCATTTTCCCATTGAATGATTTTGGCACCTTTTTTGAGAATTACTTTATGGTAGATGTGAGGACTTATTTATGAGTTCTCTATTCTGTATTGTGTTCCATTGGTCTCTGTGTCTATTTTTACTCCAGTACAATGCTATGTTGGTTACTAGAGTTCTGCAATATAATTTGAAGTCCAGGAATGTGGTTTCTCCAGTTTTTGTTATTTATTTTATTTTATTTTATTTTTGCCCCAAATGGCTTTAGCTATTCTAGGACTTTTGTGGTTTTATATAAACATTAGGATTTTAAAAATTTTTATGAAGAATGTCATTAGTATTTTGATAAGGGTTTGCTTAAATCTGTAGATTGTTTAGGGTAGTATGGACATTCTAGCAATATTCATTCTTCTAGTTCACCAACATAAAATATCTTTCCAATTTTTTTTTGGAGTTTCAATCTTTTATTTGATACTCAAGAGAATACTAAATGGAATAAAAAAGTGTAATAATATCATAAATGATGATGAATAGATATTTAAATCTTGAAGTAATAAACACACAGCATATTTATCAGAGTTCTCCAGAGAAACAGTAACCAAATAAAAACAGATTTATTACAAGAAATTGGTTCATGTGATTACAGAAACTGACAAGTCCAAATATCTGCAGTCAACAAGTTGGAGACACAGGAGAACCACTGGTGTTGCTCCAGTTCTAATAGGATGGCTTGAGAACCAGGAGAGCTGATGGTGTGGCTTTAGTTTGAAGGCTAGCAGGCTCAAGACCCAGAAAGAGCCAATGTTTCACTTCAAGTTCAAACATAGGAAAACACATATGTTTCAGCTCAAGACAGCTCAATACAGGAGGAGGAAATGATTTCTTATTTAGGAAAAAACTCAGCCTTATGCTCTACCTAGGCCTTCAACTGATTGAATGATTCCCATCCACATTAGGAAGGGTGACTGGCTTTACTCAACCTGTCAATTGAAATGTCAAAGTCATCCTGAAACCTCCAGAATAATGTTTGCCCAAATATGTTGGCCGTCCATGACCCAGGCACATTGACACACCTAATCCTCCATCAAACACAGTTTGCATTTGAAAAATGAGTAGCTCCATATTAATTGTTAAGGATTATTGGCATAAAGCTATGGATTGGCATACTGAATCAGAGGAAGCCAAGGGTTTTGTGAATACCTTTCTTAGAAATAAAAGACAGTGATGCATATTCCAAAAATGATTGAATTTCCTATTTTGTATGAGCCCTGTCCCTCTTCTTTTGAGATTCTGTTACTCATTCAATGCTCATAGAATGTCTTTCATTTAAGGTTTGTGAGGCCAAGTTATCTCTTAGTCCTAATATTATCAATCTTATCTCCAGATTATCCCTTTTAAACTACAAAGACAAATTTTCAAAGATTTGGAAGTGGGCAAAGGTGATTACTGGGTGTTCATTTGGAAGAATGCTGGATATTATCTGATGATTTATGAGATTATCTGATTCTACAGTGGTGTTTTTAATTCTCTGATTGACTAGGCTATATTACAACTATTTAGAGATAGAAGTTAATTTGAAGAAAACTCATAGTAATGTAAACACTTTCTGTTTAGGGCAACGTAAATTATTACTATTCATAGTAATGGAATAAATTTTATCAGGAAGATGCCATAAATCTCTCTAAATTAAATTATCATTTGAATCAATTTCAATATATTTCTGATTCCCTTATAATTAAAAAATGTAAAATTTTAACATAATTTTAAAAAAAATTTTTTTCTTTTATTTAATTATTATACTTTAAGTTCTAGGGTACATGTGCACAACGTGCAGGTTTGTTACATATGTATACTTGTGCCATGTTGGTGTGCTGCACCCATCAATTCGTCAGCACCCATCAACTCATCATTTACATCAGGTATAACTCCCAATGCCATCCCTCCCCCCTCCCACCTCCCCATGATAGGCCCCAGTGTGTGATGTTCCCATTCCTGAGTCCAAGTGATGTCATTGTTCAATTTCCACCTATGAGTGAGAACATGCGGTGTTTGGTTTTCTGTTCTTACAATAGTTTACTGAGAATGATGGTTTCCAGCTGCATCCATGTCCCTACAAAGGACACAAACTCATCCCTTTTTATGGCTGCAGAGTATTCCATGGTGTATATGTGCCACATTTTCTTAATCCAGTCTGTCACTGATGGACATTTGGGTTGATTCCAAGTCTTTGCTATTGTGAATAGTGCCTCAATAAACATACATGTGCATGTGTCTTTATAGCAGCATGATTTATAATCCTTTGGGTGTATACCCAGTGCATACCCAGTGTTTACATTACTATGAGTTTTCTTCAAGTTAACATCTATCTCTAAATAGTTGTAATATAGCCTAGTCTATCAGAGAATTAAAAACACCACTGGGTATATACTGGGTATATACCCAGTAATTCTTTGGGATGGCTGGGCAATGGTATCTCTAGTTCTAGATCTTTGAGGAATCGCCATACTGTTTTCCACAGTGGTTGAAATAGTTTACAATCCCACCAACAGTGTAAAAGTGTTCCTATTTCTCCACATCCTCTCCAGCACCTGTTGTTTCCTGACTTTTTAATGATCGCCATTCTAACTGGTGTGAGATGGTATCTCATTGTGGTTTTGATTTGCATTTCTCTAACGGCCAGTGATGATGAGCATTTTTTCCTGTGTCTGTTGGCTGTATGAATGTCTTCTTTTGAGAAATGTCTGTTCATATCCTTTGCCCACTTTTTGATGGGGTTTGTTTGTTTTTTTTCTTGTAAATTTGTTTGAGTTCTTTGTAGGTTCTGGATATTAGCCCTTTGTCAGATGAGTAGATTGCAAAAATTTTCTCCCATTCTGTAGTTTGCCTGTTCACTCACATGGGTGTTCCTTTTGCTGTGCAGAATATCTTTGGTTTAATTAGATCCCATTTGTCAATTTTGGCTTTTGCTGCCATTGCTTTTGGTGTTTTAGACATGAAGTCTTTGCCCATGCCTATGTCCTGAATGGTACTACCTAGGTTTTCCTCTAGGATTTTTATGGTATTAGGTCTAACATTTAAGTCTCTAATCCATCTTGAATTAATTTTCGTATAAGGAGTAAGGAAAGGATCCAGTTTCAGCTTTCTACTTATGGCTAGCCAATTTTCCCAGCACCATTTATTAAATAGGGAATCCTTTCCCCATTTCTTGTTTCTCTTAGGTTTGTCAAAGTTCAGATGGCTGTAGATGTGTGGTATTATTTCTGAGGACTCTGTTCTGTTCCATTGGTCTATATCTCTGTTTGGTATCAGTACCATGTTGTTTTGGTTACTGTAGCCTTGTAGTATAGTTTGAAGTCAGGTAGCGTGATGTCTCCAGCATTGTTCTTTTGACTTAGGATTGTCTTGGCAATGTGGGCTCTTTTTGGATCCATATGAACTTTAAAGCAGTTTTTTCCAATTCTGTGAAGAAAGTCATTGGTAGCTTGATGGGAATGGCATTGAACGTATAAATTACCTTGGGCAGTATGGCCATTTTCATGATATTGATTCTTCCTATCCATAAGCATAGTATGTTCTTCCATTTGTTTGTGTCCTCTTTTATTTCACTGAGCAGTGGCTTGTAGTTCTCCTTGAAGAGGTCCTTTACAACCCTTGTAAGTTGGATTCCTAGGTATTTTATTCTTCTTGAAGCAATTGTGAATGGAAGTTCATTCGTGATTTGGCTCTCTGTTTGTCTGTTACTAGTGTGTAAGAATGGTTGTGATTTTTGCACATTAATTTTGTATCCTGAGACTTTGCTGAAGTTGCTTATCAGCTTAAGGAGATTTTGGGCTGAGATGATGGGGTTTTCTAAATATACAATCATGTCATCTGCAAACAGGGACAATTTGATTTATTCTTTTCCTAACTGAATATCCTTGATTTCTTTCTCTTGCCTGATTGCCCTAGCCAGAACTTCCTACACTATGTTGAATAGGAGTGGTGAGAGAGGGCATCCCTGTCTTGTGCCAGTTTTCAAAGGGAATGCTTCCAGTTTTTGCCCATTCAGTGTGATATTGGCTGTGGGTTTGTCATAAATAGCTCTTATTATTTTGAGATATGTTCCATCAATACCGAATTTATTGAGAATTTTTAGCATGAAGGGCTGCTGAATTTTGTCAAAGGCCTTTTCTGCATCTATTGAGATAATCATGTGGTTTTTGTCTTTGGGTCTGTTTATATGCTGGATTACCTTTATTGATTTGCATATGTTGAACCAGCCTTGCATCCCAGGGATGAAGCCCACTTGATCATGGTGGATAAGCTTTTTGTTGTGCTGCTGGATTCAGTTTGCCAGTGTTTTATTGAGGATTTTACATCGATGTTTATCAGGGATATTGGTCTAAAATTCTCTTTTTTTGTTGTGTCTCTGCCAGGCTTTGGTATCAGGATGATGTTGGCCTCATAAAATGAGTTAGGGAGGATTCCCTCTTTTTCTATTGATTGGAATAGTTTCAGAAGGAATGGTACCATCTCTTCTTCATACCTCTGGTAGAATTCGGCTGTGAATCTATCTGGTCCTGGACTTTTTTTGGTTGGTAGGCTATTAAACATTGCCTCAATTTCAGAACCTGCTCTTGGTCTACTCAGGGATTCAACTTCTTCCTGGTTTAGTCTTGGGAGAGTGTAAGTGTCCAGGAAGTTATCAATTTCTTCCAGGTTTTCTAGTTTATTTGCATAGAGGTGTTTATAGTATTCTCTGATGGTAGTTTGCATTTCTGTGGGGTCAGTAGTGATATCCCCTTTATCATTTTTTATTGCATCTATTTGATTCTTCTCTCTTTTCTTCTTTATTAGTCTTGCTAGCGATCTATCAATTTTGTTGATCTTTTCAAAAAACCAGCTCCTGTATTCATTGATTTTTTGGAGAGTTTTTTGTGTCTCTATCTCCTTCAGTTCTGCTCTGATCTTAGTTACTTCTTGCCTTCTGCTAGCTTTCGAATGTGTTTGCTCTTGCTTCTCTAATTCTTTTAATTGTGATGTTAGAGTGTCAATTTTTGATCTTTCCAGCTTTCTCTTGTGGGCATTTAATGCTATAAATTTCCCTCTACACACTGCTTTAAATGTGTCCCAGAGATTCTGGTATGTTGTATCTTTGTTCTCATTGGTTTCAAAGAACATCTTTATTTCTGCCTTCATTTCATTATGTACCCAGTAGTCATTCAGGAGCAGGTAGTTCAGTTTCCATGTAGTTGAGTGGTTTTGATTGAGTTTCTCAGTCCTGAGTTCCAGTTTGATTGCACTGTGGTCTGAGAGACAGTTTGTTATAATTTCTGTTCTTGTACATTTGCTGAGGAGTGCTTGACTTCCAATTATGTGGTCAATTTTGGAATAAGTGAGATGTGATGCTGAGAAGAATGTATATTCTGTTGATTTGGTGTGGAGAGTTCTGTAGATGTCTATTAGGTCTGTTTGGTGCAGAGTTGAGTTCAATTCCTGGATATCCTTGTTAACTTTCTGTCTCGATGATGTGTCTAATGTTGACAGTGGGGTGTTGAAGTCTCCCATTATTATTGTATGGGAGTCTAAGTCTCTTTGTAAGTCTCTAAGGACTTGCTTTATGAATCTGGGTGCTCCTGTATTGGGTGCATATATATTTAGGATAGTTAGCTCTTCCTGTTGAATTGATCCCTTTACCATTATGTAATGGCCTTCTTTGTCTCTTTTGATCTTCGATGGTTTAAAGTCTGTTTTATCAGAGACTAGGATTGTAACCCCTGCTTTTTTTTGTTCTTCTTTTGGTTGGTAGATCTTCCTCCATCTCCTGGTGTGCCGTTTGCTAAGACCCTCGGTAGAGTGCAGTATTAGGGTGGGAGTTACCCCATTTTCCAGGTGTTTTGTGTCTCAGTTCCCCTGACTGGGAAAAGGGATTCCCTTCCCCCTTGCGCTTCCCAGGTGAGGCGATGCCTCTCCCTGCTTCAGCTCTTGCTGGTCGAGCTGCACCAGCTGACCAGCACTGATTATCTGGCACTCCCCAGTGAGATGAACCTGGTACCTCAGTTGAAAATGCAGAAATCACCCGTCTTCTGTGTTGCTCTTGCTGGGAGCTAGAGACTGGAGCTGTTCCTATTCGGCCATCTTGCTCCCAAGCCCCTATCTTTCCAATTTTTTTGTTTCATCTTCAATTTCCTGCATCTGTGTTTTATAATATTAATTGTAGAGATCAGTCACTTCTTAAGTTTATTTCTGGTTATCTTATTTTATTTGTATCTGTTGTAAATGGAGTTCTTTTTTTGTTTTTTTTTCAGTTTACTTTCTGTTGGCATATTAAAATGCTACTGATTTTTTATGTTAATTTTGTATCTTACAACTTTACTGAATTTATTAATTCTAATAGTTTTTTTGGTGAATTATCTAAATTTCTACAATTATGGGATTATATAATTTGTAAGCAAGAAACGTTTTACTTCCTCCTTTCCAATTTTAATGTCCTGCATTTCTTTCTCTTGACTGATTGTCCTAGCTAGGGCTTGCAGTACTGTGTTGAATAACAGTGGTGAAATGGGTCACCCTTGTCTTGTTTCAGATCTTAGAAAAAAGGCTTGCAGGTATTTTTTCTCCCTCATTTAGTGTGATACTAGCACTGAGTCTTTCACATATGGGCTTTATTTGTGGTGAGGTGTGTTCCTTCTATACCCAGTTTTTGGATGGTTTTTATTATGAAGGGATGTTGAATATTATCAAACAATGTTTTCAGCACCTTTTGAAAATGATTGAAAATGAAAATCATATGATTTTTATCCTTCTTCTTTTATATACTGAATCACATTGATTGATTTGCATTCCTGTGATAAATCCTACTTGGTCATCATGAATTATCTTTTTAATGTGTTATTAAATTCTGATTATTAGTGTTTTTCTGAGAATGTTTGCATCAATATTCATCAGAGATATTTTTGTTTATTTTTTTTTCAATGAATCTTTGTCTAATTTTGGTAGCAGCATTATAATGACCTCTTAGAAAGTTTGAAAGTGTTTTATCCTCCTCCATTTTTCTCAGAATGGTTTGAGAAAAATTTGTATTAGTTCTTTAAATGTATGATAATAATTATCAGTTAAATTATTAGGTTCTCAACTTTATGTTGCTGCAGGAAGTTTTCCTTAATCCTTTTTTTTCTTCTACTTTTAAGTTCAGTGGTACATGTTCAAGATATGTGGGTTTGTTATACACGTAAACGTGTGTCATGGTGGTTTGCTGCACAGATCATCTCATCCACCAGTTATTAAGCCCAGCATCTATTAGCTATTCTTTCTGATGTTCTCCCTCCCTCTAATACCCCCCAAATCCCCATTGTATGTTATTCCCCCCACCGTGTCTCCATCCACATATTCTCATCATTCAGCTCCCACTTATAAGTGAGAACATATGGTGTTTTGTTTCCTGTTCCTATGTTAGTTTGCTGAGGATAATGGTTTCCAACTCAATCCATGTGGCTGCAAAGGACATGATCTCATTTATTTTTATGTCTTCATAGTATTCCATCGTGTGTATGTACCACATTTCCTTATCCAGTCTATTATTGATGGGCATTTAGTTTGATTCCATGTCTTTGCTACTGTAACTAGTGCTGCAATGAACATACATGTGCATGTATATTTATAGTAGAATAATTTATATTCCTTTGGGTATATGCCAAGTAATGGGTTTACTGGGTCAAATGTTTTTTCCTGGTTCTAGATCTTTGAAAAATCACCACACTGTCTTCCACAATAATTGAATAAATTTACTTACTTACCGAAAGTGTAAAAGTGTTTCTTCTTTTCCTTCACAACCTTGCTTGCATCTGTTTTATTTATTTATTTATTTATTTATTTATTTATTTATTTATTTATTTTTTATGATCACTGTTCTGACTGGCATGAGATGGTATCTCATTTTGGTTTTGATTTTCATTTCTCTAATGATCAATGATGTTGAGCTTTTTTTCATATGTTTGTTGGCCGCATAAATGTCTTCTTTTGAAAAGTGTATGCTCGTGTCTTTTCCCCACTTTTTAGTGGTGTTCTTTGTATTTTAATTGCAAATTTGTTTACATTTATTTTAGATTCTGGATATTGGACCTTAGTCAGATGGATAGGTTGCAATGATTTTCACCCATTTTGTAGGTTGTCTGTTCACTCTGATGAGAGTTTCTTTTGATGTGCAGAGCTTTTTAGTATAATTAGATCACATTTGTCAAGTTTTGTTTTTAATGCAATTGCATTTGTTGATTTCATCATAAAATCTTTGTCTGTGCCAATGTCCTGAATGGTATTGCCTAGATTTTCTTCCAGGGCTTTTATAGACTTGGGTTTTGCATTTAAGTTTTCAATTCATTTTTGTTCATTTTTGTATATTTTTAAGGAAGAGGTCCAGTCTCAATTTTCTGCCTATGCCTAGCCAGCACTCCCAGCACCATTTATACAAAGTCATTTCCCAATTTTTTTTTTGTTAGGTTTGTTGAATATCAGATGTTTATATGTGTGTCATCTTATTTCCGAAATATCTATTCTGTTACATTTGTCCATGTATCTGTTTTTGTACAAGGACCATGCTGTTTTAGTTACTATACTCTTCTAGTATAGTTTGAAGTTGGATAGTGTGATGCTTCCAGCTTTATACTTTTTACTTAGAATTGTCTTGGCTATTTGGTCTTTTTTTTAGTTCCATATGAATTTCAAAATAGTTTCTTCTAATTCTGTGAAGAATGTCAATGACAGTCTAATTGGAAGCATTCAATCTGTAAATTACTTGGTCAGTATGGCCATTTTCATGATATTGATTCTTCCTATCCATGAGAATGGAATGTTTCTTCATTTGTTTCTGTCTTCTTTGATTTCTTTGATCAGTGGTTTGTAATTCTCCTTGAAGAGGTCCTTCACCTCCATGGTTAGCTGTATTCCTAGGTATTTTATTATTTTTGCAGCAATTGTGAATAGAATTTTAATTGTTATGTGGCTGTCTGCTTGCCTTTTTTGGTTTATAGAAATGCCAGTGATTTTTGCACAGTAATTTTATATGCTGAGACTTTGCTGAAGTTCTTTATCAGCTTAAGAAGCTTCTGGGATGAGACAATGGGGTTTTCTAGATATAAGATTATATCATCTGCAAACAAAGATAATTTGACTTACTCCCTTTCTTTTTATAAAATGGCATTGACCTAATATCTATTTACTTTATTTTATTTTACTTTAAGTTCTGGATTACATGTGCGGAATGTGCAGGTTTGTTACATAGGTATACGTGTGCCATGGTGGTTTGCTGCATCTTTCAACCCGTCATCTAGATTTTCTCCCTTTCTAATTAAATATCGTTTTTTTCTTTTTCTTGACTGATTGCCCTGGCAAGAACTTTCAATACAATTTTGAATAGGAGTGGTGAGAGAGGACATCCTTGCCTTGTGCTAGTTTTCAAGGGGGAATGCCTCCAGCTTTTGCTCATTCAGTAGTATTGGCTGCGGGTTTGTCATACATGTCTTGTTATTTTGAGGTATGTTCCTTCAATACTTAGTTTATTGAGAGTTTTTAACACAAAATGATGTTTTATTTTATCAAAGGCATTTTTCTGCATCTATTGAGATAATCGTGTGGTTTTTGTCTTTAGTTCAGTTCATGCGATTAATCACATTTATTGATTTGAATATGGTGAACAACTTTGCATACCAGGGATGAGGCCAACTTGATCATGGTGAATAAGCTTTTCAATGTGCTACTGAATTTGGTTTGCCAATATTTTATTGAAACGTTTTGCATGAATATTCATTAAGGATATTGGCCTAAAGTTTTCTTTTCTTTTTTTTTGTTTTTGTATCTCTGCCAGATTTTGATATCAGGATGATGTTGGCCACATAGAATGAGCTATGGAGGTGTCTCTTCTTTTCAATTTTTTTTTTTAGAATAGTTTCAGTAGAAATGGTACCAGCTCTTTTTTTAAATTCTGGTAAAATTCAGTTGTGAATTTATCTGTTTCTGGGCTTTTATTTGTTGATAGGCTATTTTTTTACTGCCTCAATTTCAGAACCAGTTATTGGTCTAGTCAGAGATTCAATTTCTTCCTGGTTCACTCTTGAGAAGGTATATGCATCCAGGAATTTATCTGTTTCATCTAGATTTTCTAGATTGTGTGCATAGTCATGTTTATAGTTTTTGCTTATGGTTGTTTGTATTTTTTTGGAATCAGTGGTAATATCCTCTTATCACTTCTGATTGTATTTATTTGATTCTTCTATCTTTTCATTTTTATTAGTTTAGCTAGCAACCTAGCAACCTTATTATTATTATTATTATTTTCCAAAAAACCAGCTTCAGCTTCTGGATTCATTGATTTTTTGAAGGTTTTTTTTTTTTTTGCATCTTTATATCTTCTTCAGTTCAGCTCTGATATTGGTAACTTCTTGTCTTCTGCTAGCTTTGGGGTTTGTTTACTTTTGCTTCTGTATTTCTTTTAGTTGTGATGTTAAGTTGTTAACTTGAGATCTTTCTAGCTTTTTGATGTGGTCATTTAGTGCTATACATTTCCCACTTAACATTGCATTAGTTGTGTCCCAGAATTTCTCGTATGTTATCTCTTTGTTCTCATTAGTTTCAAATAACTTTTTGATTTCTACCATAATTTTGTTTTTACCCAGAAGTCATTCAGGAGCAGGTTGTTCAATTTCTATGTAGTTGTATGGTTTTGAGTGAACTTCTCAATCTTAAGTTCTAATTTGATTGCACTGTGGTCTGAGAGACTGTTATAATTCTTTTTTTTTTTTTTCATTTGCTAGAGAGTGCATTACCTATGATTATGTCATCAATTTTAGACTAAGCCGTGTGGCAATGAGAAGAATGCATATTCTGTTAAATTTGGGTGGAAAATTCTGTAGATATCGCTCAGGTCCACATGATCCAGAGCTCAGTTAAGCTTCTGAATATCTGTGTTAATTTTCTGCTTTAATGATTTGTCTAATATTGCCAGTGGAGATTTAAAGTTTGCCACTATTATTGTTTGAAAGTTTAAGTCTCTTTGTAAGTCTCTAAGAATGTGCTTTATGAATCTGTGTTTTCTTGTATTGCACATATATTTAGGATAGTTGGCCCTTCCTGTTAATTTGAACCATTTACCATTATGTAATGTCCTTCTTTCTGCTTGTTGATGTTTGTTGGATTAAAGCCTGTTTTCTCAGAATGAGCCTTGCAATCCCTGCTTTTTCTCTTTTCCATTTGCTTGGTAAATTTTCCTGAATTTTTTTTTTCTTTTTCTTTTTTTTTATGTTGAGCCTATGGGTGTCTTTGCACATAAAATGGGTCTCTTGAAGACAGTGTATTGATGGGTATTGGCTCTTTATCCAGCTTGCCATTCTGTGTTTTAATTGGGACATTTAGCCCATTTACATCTGAGGTTAGTGTTGTTATGTGGAAATTTAATCCTGTCATCATGATGCTAGCTGGTTATTTTGCAGATTTGTTTATGTGGTTGTTTCATAGTGTCACTTGTTTGTGTCCTTCAGTTTGTTTTTGTAGTGGCTGGTAATGGATCTTCCTTTCCATATTTAGTGCTTCCTACAGGAGCTTTTGCAAAGCAGACCTGAGAGTGATGATTTCCCTCAGCATTTGAATGCTTGAGAAATATCTTATTTCTCCTTTGCTCATGAAGCTTAGTTTTGCTGGATATGAAATTCTGGGTAAAAAAAATTATTTTTTAAGAATGTTGAATATTGGCCTCCAATCTCTTCTGGCTTGCAGTGTTTCTGCTGAGAATTCCACTGTTATACTGATGAGTTTCCCTTTGTAAATGGCCTGGCCTTTCTCTCTGGCTGCCTTAATATTTTTTCCTTTACTTTGAGGTTAGAGAATCTGACGATTATGTGTCTTGTGGCTTACCTTCTTGTGGGGTATCTTATTTATATTATCTGGATTTCCAGAATTTGAATGTTGACCTGTCTTGCTATTATAGGTTGGGGAAGTTCTCTTGGATGATATCCTGAAGGATGTTTTTCAACTTGATTCCATTCTCCTTATTTCTTTCAGTTACCCCAATCAGTCATAGGTTTGGCCTCTTTACATAATTGCATATTTCTCAGAGGTTTTATTCTTCTTATTATTTTTTTCTCTATTCTTCTCTGCCTGTCTTATTTCACAAACATAGATTTCAAGCTCTGAGATTATTTTCTCTGCTTTGTTTATTCTGTTATTGATATTTGTGAAGTTCTCATGTTGTGTTTTCCTGCTCCATCATGTCAGTTATGTTCCTCTCAAAACTGGCTACTCTGGCTATCAGATCCTGTATTGTTTTATAATGATTCTTAGCTTCTTTGACTGGGTAACAACATGCTCCTTTAGCTCAGCAAAGTTTCTTATCACCCATCTTCTGAAGCCTACTTCTGACAGTTCAGCCATCTCAGCCTCAGCTTAGTTCTGTGTCCTCGCTGTGGAGTTGTCGAGGTCATTTGGAGAAGAGGCACTCTGGCTTTTTGAGTTTTCATTGTTTTTATATTGATCCTTTCTTATATTTGTAAGATTATCTACCTTCTATCTTTGACGTTGCTGACCTTTGAATAATGTTTCTGCGAGGTCTTTTTTGTTTATGTGGCTGTTGTCATTGCTTTCTGTTTGTTTGTTTTTCTTTTAACCATCAGGCCAATCTACCATAGGGCTGCTGCAGGTTTCTGGAATTCAACTCCAGATTCCAGTTGCCTCAGTTTTTTCCATACCTGCATCACCAGTAAATCCTGCAAAACAGCAAAGATGACACAACCAGCTTTTTCCTCTGGAATCTTTATTAAGGGGGGAACTGAGCTATAGTAAGTGGCTGGAAACTGCCACTGGGAGGCCTTATGCAGTCAGAAGAAATGGGATCAGGGACCTGCCCAAAGAACCAGTCTGGCTCCTTTTTGTTAGAGCAGATGTACTGTATTGTGGGGGACCCTTTTTTTTTGTCTGGACTGCCTGAATTCTTCATAGCCGGCAGGAGCATCTGAGTTGACTAAACAACAAAGATGATAGTAGCCTCTCTCCCTGATAGATCCATATATATATATATATATATATATATATATATATATATATACTCACCATCACTGGTTATTAGTGAAATACAAATCAAAACCACAATGAGATACCATCTCATGCCAGTTAGAATGGTGATCATTAAAAAGTCAGGAAACAACAGATGCTGGAGAGGATGTGGAGAAATAGGAATGTTTTTCCACTGCTGGTGGGAGTGTAAATTAGTTCAACCATTGTGGAAGACAGTATGGCGATTCCTCAAGGATCTAGAACCAGAAATACCATTTGACCCAGCAATCCCAATACTGGGTATATACCCAAAGGATGGTAAATCATTCTACTATACAGACACATGCACACATATGTTTATTGCAGCACTATTCACATTAGCAAGGACTTGGAACCAACCAAAATGCCCATCAATGATAGACTGGATAAAGAAAATGTGGCACATATATACCGTGAAATACTATGCAGCCATAAAAAGGAATGAGCTAATTTCCTTCGTGGGACATGGATGAAGCTGGAAACCATCATTCTCATCAAACTAACACAGGAACAGAAAACCAAACACCGCATGTTCTCACTCATAAGTAGGAGTTGAACAATGAGAACTCATGCACATGGGGAAGGGAACATCACACACTGGGGCCTGTCAGGGGGTGGGGGGCTAGGGGAGGGATAGCACTAGGAGAAATATCTAATGTGGATGACTGGTTGATGGGTGCAGCAAACCACCATGGCATGTGTACACCTATGTAACAAACCTGTACGTTCTGCACATGCATCCCAGAACTCACAGTATAATAAAAAATAAATAAATAAATAAAAAGTAGCTATAGTATGATAACCCTGAAAAATAGCCCAGTAATGATCAAAATATGAGTTAAGAGATGACAAGCCAAGGCCAGACACGGTGGCTCACGCGTGTAATCCCAGTTCTTTGGGAGACCGAGGCAGTCTCATCACAAGGTCAGGAGACCGAGACCATTCTGGCTAACACGGTGAAATTCCGTCTCTACTAAAAATACAAAAAATTAACTGGGCGTGGTCGCAGGCTTCTGTAGTCCCACCTACTCTGGAGGCTGAGGCAGGAGAATGGCATGAACCCAGGAGTCGGAGCTTGCAGTGAGCCGAGATCACGCCACTGCAATCCAGCCTGGGTGACAGAGCGGGACTCTGCCTCAAAATAAATAATTAAAAAATAATAATAAAATAAATAAATAAAAAAGAGATGACAAGCCACTTTGGATTGGAGCGATAATGGAAAAGCTAAGTACTGGGTGTCTTACATGAAATAATACAGTAATAGCAGATCAAAAGGAGAAGAGTTTAATGTTGGCTATATAAGTTCTGTACGAGGAACTGAATGGAGGAAAAAAGAAGGTATGCTCTTGAGGCTTAACAGCATTGTGCTATTTTACTAGGCCAGCCCCCTCAGGCTACTCACCACTATTGTGTGTGACAGGTCATGTTCTAATCATTTTATAAGTATCATCTTATTTAGTCCTCACAAAGACCATACATGAAAGGTACAATTATCACCTTCATTTTATGGATAAGCTAAATGACAAACAGAAAAGTAATTTGCCCAAGGTCACGTAGCTATTGGCAAGATTTCAAAACCAGGTACTTTGAATGCAGAGCTCACATTTATAGCCATAACATTCTATTTACATTTGACATTTTACAAAGAGACTATGCACTTTCTTGACTTATAAACTTTGCAAAAACTGGTTTCTTTTATTTGAATGCCCATTTTCACCATCTCCTCCTGTAGAGAAGTTCAATTGCTTCTTCAAGGCTCTTTTCAAAACTGAAAATTAAACATTTTTCATATATTTGAATGATATATAATTCTTCCCTTGCTTTTATGATCATAGTGCATAATTTAACTTGTATAACAGTTTTATGCCACCGTTTCTTCTTATGTAAAATAAGGATTGAAATTAAAACCTGACTCATAGGGTAGTTGTGAGGATAAAATTTAAAAAATAAATGTAAAAAGCTCAACAATTTACTTGATGTATCCTAAGCTATTAGCCATTAATAAGAGGTCATCATGGATATTTATTATTTTAAGATAAAATGCATTGAATATATATATATATATATGCATACACATTTCCATCTCTCACTTGCTTATAAGTTTTTGTTGGGGATAGTAAAGTTTTTTTCCCTTATCTTTTCTGATAAAATTATTTGTGTATAACAGGTGCTCAATAAGTATGTGGAATTGAATTACATGTTGCAGCAAATTTGAGTTATTATGGAAGACAGTAGTAATAAAATCTTATAGTATTTAAGCCTGCTGAAAAATACAACTCAGTATCATTTCAACAACAAAAAAAAACTATACCAAGATAAAATAATTTCTATTCAAGTAAATAAAGAATATTTCTATTTATTGATAATCACATTACTTCTTGCAAAAATCCATGCAGTCAAGAATAAAAATATATTCAAATAACATTTTTTTCATATTGCTGCTTTTGCATAATCAATAAATTTTCTTTTTCCTATTTCCTCATTAAGTACTATTTTTCCTCATAAGTTGCACCTCTAGAGGCAATAGAGGTATTAAAAGTATTGTTAAACATATATTACACAGATGAGCTATGGTCATGTAAGGTATTTTGAAACATGGGTCTTTGAAAAATTAATTTTCATGTTGTGTTAACATTATCATTTTGAATAATCATCTGTAGGTTAATTATTGAGCAGCCAGATATAGTTAGGATTGATTGTTGAAAACAACCTTATAACTGAATAGAACTGAACCTTCAGTGGGCAAGTGACTGATTGGTAATTGTCCTTTGGATATTTATAAAAAAAATATTTACATGTAGATTAACATTGGTCACTTTAGTGCACTACACAGAATTGGCATATGTCCCAGCTTCAGATAAACCTTCAAAGTAAAGAATGGTTATAACTCACAATTATTTTCATTAGCTTACTGATTTTCCTCTTAAAACTAAATTTAATTCATTTAAAGTTCAGTAACCAGGAAGATTAAAAAAAGAAATCACAATGAAGATCAAAGACTAAAATTTGAACCCCTTTTTTTGAGGTAGTGGATAGGGATTTAATTAGTATCTGGAGAAGGCATTATGCTGCTTACACTTTTTTTCTTGCTTGAACTTTAAATATATTTTAAGCATGCAATCTGTAGAAATGATTGTCAAGAAACTTGATAAAGAGAAGTTTGTTGCAATTATATCATTCACATTTAATAAAATGTTTTAGATAGTAGCTCTTACGTATCAAATAATGTTAGCTTGCCATATTTGTCTATAGAATACAGCTAGCACCCAGGAGGCTAATTTGTTTGCATTAGTTGGTCAGGTCAACTGCTTCAAAAACACAGATTGTAAAACTACTGGTAGATTGCATTACACCATTTAAATAAATGGTGGCAATTTGTCAATGTCATCTTAGCTTTAACATTTTCTTTGAAACACTAGGAAACAGTAATTTTGACTAAATTGACCTTTTCTTTTTTAGAATGTGATGACCTGAATCTTCTTGTTCTTAGTAGATGATGCTTATGTTTTTTATAAATTATTCTTATTAAGTATATTTTTAAATAGTGGAATAAGAAAACTGTGGAAACAACAGAGTTTATTGATGAAATACAAACTATATTAAATGCTCAAAATAATGGATTACAGTAATATGACCTAACAGAAAAAAATATTACAACAATTTTGATAACTTGATTTAGCATCACTCTGAAAAGAACTTTAAGACTACACATATCCCCCTATTCAACATTTATCTCATAGTCAAAGTGGTTTTTTTTTTCAGTTGTTTTATTTCAATTTTGGTTTTCATTGTTATTTAAGAATTCTACTGTTGATACTATCTACTAGAATGTCAATGTGATTTAGTTCACTTATTAAGACCATCCGAAATAAAATAGTACTATAAAAGGCTCAAAAAAAAAAAAAAAAAGAAAAAAGAAAGAAACCAAGGAGTTGGGGAATGTCAGTAAGCAGAGAGGACAAGGTAAAAAGATTGAGATTCATTAGTCTGAAAAGACGAGTTCTGATAAGGGAAGTGATCAAAGTCCACAAACCAATAAAAGATACATTGATATAAAAATAAAACAGTATTTCCCCAACCAAATCATTTTAAAGTAGAATGAAAAATCTTTTACTGCTAGAAATGGGGTATCTAGGAAAAACAAAAATAATTCTTACTTTACCTAATAGAAAAAATAAAGTACTGGACTTCTTGTATTGAGATGTAACTATAGACTGAGGAAATAAATTTCTAAAGGTTCTCTGTCAAGTAGTAATTGGTAGTGCATGCCCAGGAATTAAGAATCATGTTTAAGGCCTGGATTAATTCCTTCTCACACTGCTATGAAGAAGTATCTGAGACTGGGCAATTTATAAAGACAAGAAGTTTAATTGGCTCACAGTTGCACAGGCTGCACAGAACTAGCCTGATGCTGGCCATCAGTTTGGCTTCTGGGCAAGCCTCAGGAAAGGCACAATCATGGTAGAAGGCAAAGGGGAAATGAGTCACTTCACATGTCCAGAGCAAGAGAAAGTGAGAATGACGGGGAGGTGCTACACACTTTTAAACAAGATCTAGTGAGAACTCACTCACTATACAGTACCGAGGGAGATGATACTAAAATATTCAGGACAACTCTGACAACCTAATTCAATAACTTCCAGCAGGCCTCACCTCCAACACGAGATTGCAATTCAACCGGAGATTTTGCTGAGAACATAGATCCAAACCTTACTTTTCTGCCCCTGGCTCCTTCCAAGTCGCATGAACTGTTTACATTTGAAAATACAATTGTGGCTTCCCAACAGTCCTCCAAAGTCTTAACTCAAAAGTCTAAAGTCTCATCTGAGATAAAGCTAGTCTCCTCTGCCTATGGGCCTGTAAAATCAAAAATATGTTAGTTACTTCCAAAACACAATGAGGGTATAGGAATTGGGTAAATACTCTCTTTCCAAAAGAGGTAAATTGGCGAAAAGAAAGGGGCTACAGGCCCTGTGCAAGTCTGAAGCTGTGAAAGGCAGTCATTGAATCTAAAAGCTCCAAAATAATCCCCTTTGACTCCACGTGTCATACTCAAGACACGCTGGTGCAAGGGTTAGGCTCCCAAGTCATTGGGCAGCTGTGAATTTATAGGGGTAAGCCCTGGTGGCTGCTCTCACAGCCTGGCATTGTGTGCCTGTGGCTTTTCCAGGCACAGTGTACAAGCTGCCAGTGGATCTACCATTCTGGGGTCTAGAGGATGGTGGCCCTCTTCTCATAGATCCACTATGAAGTGCCCCAGTGGGAATTCTGTGGGTGCTCCAACCCCACATTTCCCCTCTGCAATGCCTTAGTAGCGGTTCTTCATGAGGGATCCGCCTCTGTAGCAGGCTTCTGCCCGGGCATTCAGGCTTTTCCTTACATCTTCTGAAATCTAGGTGAAGGCTCCCAAGATCAACTTTTGCATTCTCTGCACCCACAGAATGAGAGAACTGCCAAGGCTTACAGTTTGCACCCTCTGAAGCAGGAGCCCTAGCTATAACTGGGCCCCTTTGAGCCACAACTGGACCTGGAATAGTCAGGATATGAGAAACAGTGTCCTGAGGCTGCAAAGGGCAGAGGAGCACTGGACCCAGCCCACAGAACCATTCTTCTCTCCTAAACCTCCAGGTCTGTGATGGAAGGGCTGCTGCAAAGTCTCTGTATTGCCTTTGAAGCAGTTGGCTTCTTTTTCCTTATGCAAATTTCTGTAGCCACCTTGAATTCCTCCCCTGAGAATTGTTTTTTCTTTTGTGCCACATGGCCAGGCTGCAAAGTTTTCAAACCTTTATGCTTTGTTTTCCTTTTAAATATAAGTTCTAGCTTCAAGTTATTTCTTTGCTCATACATGTGAAAATAGGCTATTGGAAGCATCCAGGTCACTCTTGAACACTTTGCTGCTTAGAAATTTCTTCTGTCAGGTACCCTAAATCACGACTCACCAGTTCAAAATTCCACAGGTCTCGTAGAATGGGCAAACAAAGTCACCAATCTCTTTGATAAAGCATAGCAAAAGTGACCTTTACTTTAGTTCCCAATATGTTCCTCATTTCCATCTAAGACCACCTCAGTCTAGCTATCTCTCTCCGTATCAGTATCAGCATTTTGGTAAAAACCATTCAAAAAGCCTCTAGGAAGTTCCAAACTTTCCCTCATCTTCCTGTCTTCTGAGCCCTCCAATGTGTTCAAACCTCTGCCTGTTACGCAGTTCCAAAGCTGCTTCCACATTTCCAGGTATCTTTACAGCAAGGCCCCACTCCTAGTACCAATTTTATGTATTAGTCCATTCTCTCACTGTATAAAAAATAGCCAAGACTAGATAATTTCTAAGGAAAAGAGGTTTAATTGGCTCATTGTACTCCAGGCTGTATAGAAAGCATAATTCTGGCCATCTGTTCAGTTTCAGGGGAGGCCTCAGGAAATGTACAATCATGGTGGAAGATAAAGGGGAAGTGAGTCACTTTACATGGCCAGAGAAGGAAGAACCCAGTATGAGGGGGGAGGTGCTACACACTTTTAAACAACCAGATCTCATGAGAACTCACTCACTATACAGTACCAAGGAGGATAGTACTAAACCATTCATAAGACATTTGCCCCCCAATTCAATCAGCTCCCACCAGGCCCCACCTCAAGCACTGGGGATTGCAAATCAACCTGAGATTTGGTTGGGACACAGATCCAAACTACATCAAGATTTGTCTTATTTGATCTTTTAATATGTATTTTCTGCATGTCTTCTATATGCCAGGCACTAGATATAGAATAATAAGTGAAACATCTGAACAATAAGTAAACCTATCAGAAAGCTGATAATCCAATAGAAGAGACAAAAATTTAATAAATAATCACCCAATTAATGTAAGTTAATAATTTTCAAGTCATTTTAAATTTGGAGGAGAAAAATACAAGTTTCTGTTATTATGAAAGTAAAATAGCGGTGATGAGTTAGAACTGAGAGTTAGAGTTGAGTCAAGGAATACTTAAGCTGTGACTTAAAAAATGAGTAGAACTAAATCTAGGCAGAGAAGTTGAGGGAAGCATTCCAGGCATGGGAGCATGTTTGTAAAGTCCTAATATGAATAAGAAGTGGTTGGTTGTGGTGGACCTGAGAGAAGGCCATTGTAACATGAAAAAGGAAGTGAGTGACATAACAGAAAGATGCAAGAATGTTCTGAGTGCATTTGTATAGGTTATTTAATCATTTTATAAGTAATAGATAATTTTTATTAATAAAAACTGGAGATGATGATAGTACTGAATTCTCACAGTTGTTTGTGTCAAGTAGGTTTGATCAAGCACTTCTCCGAGTGCCTTGCAAATGATTGCTCAAGAAATATTAAGTTTAGCTATCATTATGAGTATTTGAGAAGCAATGTAGCCTAATCATTGCATCTTGTAGTCATGTATAACTGGAAATTAATTTGGCTCTACTCTCAGGTAAACTTGAGTAAATTATTTAGCCTCTTATAGACTCAGTTTCTTATTTGTGAAATAAGGATAGTAATAGTATCTACCTCATGAGCTAGTTTTGAGAATGAATTGAGATAAAAATAACCTGGCATACGGTAAATGCCAAATAGATGTTAGCCATTAAAGGAAACTAGCAACCAACTGAAGATATTTGGGGAACACTTTAAAATTTGAAATTGTTATCAAAGAGAACAACTCTGAACTTCAACACCTTATCTCTGGGAACTCGAAGCTTGAAAGAAATCATGGGGCTTACACAAATGTTTTTTATCAAGGGAGAAGAGAGAAGTATGTTGGAAACCCCTGCACTGATGCCACTGATAATTGTAGAATACCTCTCCTCATTCATTCATTGATTCATTCATTCATTCACCTTTACTGAAACCTTACTATGTGGCAAGGACTGCACTAAATTCTGGGAATGCTGAAACAAATAACATGTCATCTCCACCTTCAAGGAGAGAGTATTATAGAAGTATTTACACTGTATAGGGCAGTAAGGAAGGAAGCAAATAATTTTACCTGGGGACATGGTCAGGAATGTTTTCATGGAACAGTTGAGCATTTCCATTCTAGCAAAAATACATGAAGAAGCATTGGTGAGACATTGATTAGGAGTAGGGTGTTGTTCAATTTGACTAACTTTCTGGCCTTTGACCTGAACTCTAGAGAAATTTTAGAGTTACTCTGTGAACTGAAGTGTTACTGAAGGGTAGGACAGCTCATAACACTGTTAAAATACTATGTGTCTATCAGAGTATAAAGATACTGCAGCATTGACAATTAATTACCTTATCTAGCTGCTTAACCCAGAGTTTGTTACTTATCCTTCTTTTATCTCAGTTTTTACTTTTGAAAAATAAAGATATTGATAGGAGTAATATCTCAGAGGGTGGGTGTAATTATTACATAATATAATACAATACTTTTTCATCCACATTGCATAATCAGATCAATTACCTAGGTGGATTCTGAACACTTTATGAAAGTTCTTTATTTGATTATAATAAGCAGCCAGTATCGAGAATCCCTGATATAATCCAAGTAGGAGGTTTGGTACAAAACCTGGAACATTTTAAATGCTTAATGTGTTAGGTGTGATTATTACTATTATTATTTTTGCTGTTATTCATTTTTTAAAATTTGTATTTTACTTAATCAGTTTTACTAGGGGATTATTAATTCTATTACTTTTTCCAAAGCATGAACTTATTTAGCTATCTTGATTTTCTCTGATGTACATTTGTTTCTACTTAATTAACTTTTGCTCTTATCTTTATTATTTTCTTTCTTCCATTTTGTTACATTTAATTTGTTCTGGTTATTGATTTTCAATCATCCTTTTTTTTCTAATATATGCATTTAAAGGAAGAAATCTCCTTCAAAACAAAGCTTTAGATAAATTGCACACATTTTTATCATAATCATGCTGTCATTCATCTCAAAATATTTTCTAATTACCAATGTAATTTATTCTTTGACCTGTGGGTTATACAGAAGTCAGAAGTATGTTGTTTCATTTACAGTGATATGGAGGTTTCCTAATTATCTTCTTCTTACCAATATCTAGCTTAATACTTCCGTGTTTAAGTAACACATTTTGTATGTGTTATTTAAAGTGTGGCTTTTATACTTTAAAATGGGCTAATACTTTCTATAACACCAAGAATATGGTTAATTTGTTGTGGTTGTTGAGTACAGAATTTCGTTATGTACAATCCAAATTTTTTATCATGTAGTTCAAGCCTTCTTTATCCTTATTAATTTTTGGTATTCTTTTTTGTTAGCTACTGAAAAAGATGTGTTAAAATCTATGTATCTTTTACTTTTTAATTCACGCAAAATTTATTTGAAAGATTTTGAAGCTATTCTGTTAGAGTTATTCAAATTTAGAATTGTTTTACATTCCTGATGGATTGAACTTTTTACTTTTATAAGATGTTTCTCTTTGTCTTTAGTAATAACTTCTTAAATTAAAGTCTATTTCTGTTTTCCTGTGAAGTGTAACTGGTCCAGTTTTCTTCTGGCTAATATTTACATGGTATATATTTTCTCTTTTTAAAATTTTCAATCTTTTTGAGAACCACTTTTTAAGATATGCATCTGTGAGCAGCATATATTTTGAACTTTTGTTTTGATTTTTATGTGGTTTGATACCTCTGTTTTTAAATGGAGTAATCTATTGATATTTAGTATAGTTTGTGATATAATTTTGTTTACATCGGCCATTCACTATTTGTTTTCTATTTATTCTTTGTTCCTATTGTCTTCTTTCTTGCTTTCATGTGAGTTAATCAAGTTTACTCTTATTGTTACTCCACATTTGTCCTCTATTACTTATTAGTTGTATATTGGTTTTATTCTTCTAGCAGTTACTCTAGATATTACAACATGTATCCTTGAATTAAAACTAAAAGTTAGTACATTTGCCATTTTGCAGTAAGGGAAGCAACTTAGAGAACTTTAACTTCATTTACCCATCCTTTTTTTTGTGCTATTGTTTTCCTGAGTTTTAATCATATGTATGTATGCATATACATGTGTACATATGCGCACATATATATTTGAACCCTGCAAGGCATCATTATTTTAATTTCTATAAAGTAAGTATTCATTTGTATGTAATCATTTATTTATCTCTTTCAGTATTCCTCATCACTCCTTCCTGTTTTTCCAAGATTAAAAATCAGGGATCATTATTTTAGAGTCCGTGGAACACTTGTTAGTACTCTGTATGGTGAAACTGTGGACAATAGATTATTTCAGATTTTGTTTGTCTTAAAAGATATTTGTTTCACTTCTATTTTTTAAAGATATTTTGTTGGATACAGAATTTTTGGGATGTTAATTTTTCTCTTTAACAATTATATTCCATTTCTGACTTCCACCGTTTTAGCAGGAGTTAGCCATAAGTTTTACTGGTTTTTGCTTCTTTGAAAATCATGTGTTTATTTTTTCTTGCTGTTATAAACAATTCTTTTTGGGGGGGGGGATTCATCTTAATTTCACTGAGATATGCTTAGGTGTGCTTAACTTTGCATTTTTCTTGAATGGTGATCACAACATTTCTTGACTATGTGGCTTGACATATTTTTAGTTAAAAAAATTTCTCACCCACATATGTATCTATACATGTACTTCACGAATTACTTCAACCCCATTGTTGCTGTTGTCTTTCTTGTACTCTACCTGGTTATATGCTACTTTTTTGCTGCCATGTGCCATGTTTCTAAACTTTTTCCATCATTTTTTCTTGACACTTTAATATAAATATTTTCAGTAAGCTATCTTTTAGGCCACTGATCTTGTCTTATACTCTGTCTAATCTGCTGTTGAACTCATCTAATGAGTTCTTAGTGTGTTTAATATCTTGCATTTCAAGTTCTGGAAGCCTTAGTCATCCTAAACTGTATTTGTCTCTTAAATGCTGTTAAATTTTCAAAAGCTTTGGGCTGCCACTGTCTACTCAGCATCTCATTCATGCTTATCTAGAATTAGCAAATTCCTTAAAGGTAGACTTGGCAAAGAACAGCAGGCTCACTTCAATGCTTTTTCCTTGTTCCTGAAATCTTGGCCTTTCAAGGCATGGCTACCTTATTTATTCTCTGATAATTTTAAACAATTAGTCTTATTTCAAATTTTGTTCAAATTTCTGCACTTATTCCAGTTAGTAGGGTTATTCTAAAACAAGTTTTTCAGTCAGAATGAGAAATGAAAGTCACAGGTCTCTGTTCTTAAAAGTATAATATTAGTAAGTTTAAAGACAAGATTGAAAACAAGCCCCAAATTATTAAATTCTATTATAAAGCTTAGATATGGCAGTTAAAATCAGTTCCTAAAATATTCACAAGCGTTCTGTAGAAAAATGTATTCTTCATTTTCATACAAGTGCCTATTCTTTCAGGCCCAAACATATGGACAAAAATAATAACAATAAAACAATACAAAGGGTTAGTAGTGGAGGAAAAAGGATTTTGAATTACTCCCTTAGAATGTTGGAGTCCAGTAGGCTAGGGAAGTTTTAATCACTATTACTAAATCTGGCTTGGTACCCATCTTTTAATAAAGTATTGGCACAGTGAGGTAAAGGGCTCCTCAGGGAGTCATGTTTTCTCAATGTGACAATTAAATGTCCCTGAACCACGCTGTTTTGAAGAAAGAAGTTTCGGAATGTTAAAAATATGTTTAGTTAATTGGTAACAAAAACATTATAAACTTACCACTGTTAATATTTATTGAGTTTTCTTTTTTTTTTTTTTTTTTTTTTGTTTTGTTTTGTTTTGTTTTTTTGAGACGGAGTCTTTTGCTCTGTCGCCCAGGCTGGAGTGCAGTGGCCGGATCTCAGCTCACTGCAAGCTCCGCCTCCCGGGTTTAAGCCATTCTCCTGCCTCAGCCTCCTGAGTAGCTGGGACAACAGGCGCCCGCCACCTCGCCCAGCTAGCTTTTTGTATTTTTTAGTAGAGACGGGGTTTCACCGTGTTAGCGAGGATGGTCTCGATCTCCTGACCTCGTGATCCACCCGTCTCGGCCTCCCAAAGTGCTGGGATTACAGGCTTGAGCCACCGCGCCTGGCCGAATTATATTTCTTAACTCTAATTTTCTGAATGAGGAAGATGAGGTGGAATTATTTTGCTAAGGTTAAATAATCTTTAAGGGTTTGAGGTAGGCTCAAACCAGAGCGTCTGTGACTTCAAAGCCCATACTATTAACTTATTATGCTGCCCTAAGAAACTTCAGAAGCTAGAATAACTTTTATATTTTTATTATTTTCTATTTTATTCATTTTAATTTTAGATTCAAGGGGTGCAGGTTTGCTACTTGGATACATTTTGTGATGCGGAGGTTTGGGCTGCTATAACCCATTACCAAAATAATGAACATAGTAGGCAACAGATAACTTTCAACCCTTACCACCTTCCTGCCTTTTCGAGTTTCTAGAATGGGTTTTTTCCCATCATTTTGTCCATATGAACTCAATATTGAGCTCACACTTATAAGTGAGAATATGTGGTATTTGGTTTTCTGTTTCTGCATTAATCACATAAAAATACTGCACCTAGCTCCATCCATGTTGCTGCAAAAAACTTAATTCTGTTCTTTGTATGGCTACATAGTATTCCATGGTGTACTTTTACCATTGATGAGACCTGGGTTTAATCCATGTCTTTGCTATTATGAATGGTGCTTAGTGCTGTGATAAGCATACAAGCACAGGTATCTTTTCAGTAGAACAATATATTTTCCTTTAGGTATATACCCAGTAATGGGATTGCTGGGTTGAATAGTAGTTCTGTTCTTAGGTCTTTGAGAAATGTCTGAACTGCTTTCCACAGCGGTGAAGTAATTTACATTCCCACCAACAGTGTATAAGCAGTCCCTTTTCTTCACATCTTTACAATCATCCGCTTTTTTTTCTTTTTCTTATTAAGAATAGCCATTCTGATTGGTGGGAGATGATATCTCATTGTGGTTTTGATTTGCATTTCTCTGATGATTAGTGATGATGAGTATTTTTCATATCTTTATTGGCTGCCTGTGTGTCTTCTTTTAAGAAATGTCTGTTTATGTGCTTTGCTTACTTTATAATTTTTTTTTGTCCTTGATTTTAGTATCCTGTAGATCTTGGTTATTAGTCCTTTATCAGAAGCATAGTTTGCAAATATTTTCTCCCATTTTGTAAGTTGTCTATCTACTCCTTAGATAGTTTCTTATGCTGTTCAGAAGTTCTTTGGGTTAATTGGATCCCAAGTGTTTATTTTTGTTTTTGTTGTGTTTGCTTTTGAGCGCTCACTCAATTTCTTTGCCTAAGGAAGTTTCCAGAATAGGGTTTCCTTGGTTTTCTTCTAGTGTTTTTTATTGTTTGAAGTTTTAAATTTAAGTTTTAAGTCATCTTGAGTTGATTTTTGTGTATAATGAGAGGTAGGGACCCAATTTTATTCTTCTCCTTATAGTTAGCCAGTTTTCCCAGCACCACTTACTGAATAGGGTTTCATTCTATGTTGTTTATTTCTGCCAATTTTGTCAAAAATCAGTTGGTTGTATGTATTTGGAATGTGATGCCTCTGGATTTTTTCTTTTGCTTTGGATTGCTTTTGCTATCCAAATTCTTTTTTTGGGGAGTCCACGTTAATTTTGGAATAGTTTTTTCCTAATTCTTTGTATAATAACATTGGGAATTTGATAGCAATTGCATTGAGTCTGTACATTGCTTTGGACAGTATAAATATTTCAATAACGATACATTCAATCCATGAGCATGGATTATTTTTTCATTCTTTTGTGTCATAAATGATTTTGTTTAGCAACGTTTTGTTATTCTCTTTGTAGAGAACTTCACCTCCTTGATAAGATGTATTCATAAGTATTTTATTTTTATTTTTGGCTATTGTAAATGGGAATGCACTCTTGATATGATTCTCAAATTAAATATTATCAATATATAGAAATTCTACTGATTTTTGTATGTTGATTTTTTATGCTGAGACTACTGAAGTCATTAATCAGGCTTAGTACTCATTTGGCAGAATCGTTAGTGTTTTCTAGATATATAATCATATAATCAAGAAAAAGATAACTGTGCTTCCTCTTTTCCTATTTGTATGTCATTTATTATTTCTTCATTTTGCCTGATGTTCTGGCTAAGAAGTCCAATACTATGTTGAACTAGAGTGGTGATATTGAACATCTTTGTCGTGGTCCAGTTCATAGGTGAAATGGTTCCATCTTTTGTTCATGCAGTTTGATTTTGGCTGTGGATTTGTCGTAGATGACTCTTATTATTTTGAGGTTTGTTCCTTATATTTCTAGATTAAAGAGGGTTTTTATCATGAAGCTCTGTTGGATTTTATTGAATGCTTTTAATATTCAATGCATCTATTGATATTGAATACATCTCTTGAGATAATAGTGAGATTTTTTTTGTCTGTTTATGTAGTGAATCATGTTTACTGATTTGCATATGTTAAAACATTTTGACATCCTAGGAATACATTCCACTTGATCACGGTGATTTATCTTTTGATGTGCTGTTAGATTTGGTGTGCTAGTATATTATTGATAACTTTTGCATCTGTTCATCAAATATATTGTCCTGTAGTTTTCTTTTTTGCTTGTTGTGTCCTTGCCAGAATTTGGTATCAAGATGAAGTTGGTTTAAAAGATTAAATTAGGGAAAAGTCCCTCTCCTTAATTTTTTGAATAGTTTCATAGGATTGCTACCAAATTTTCTTGACATATCAAGTATAATTTGGCTATGAATACTTCTGGTCAAAGGGTTTTTTTTTTTTTTTGATTGGTAGATTTTATATTACTGGTTTAATTCTGTAACTATTTGTTGATTTGTTCAAGTTTTTAATTTCTTTCTGGTTCATTCTTGGGAGATTGTACGTTTCCAGGAATTTATTCATTTCCTCTAGATCGTCTAGTTTGTGTGCATAGAGATGTTCACAGAAGCCTCTGAGAAACTTTTGTATTTCTTTGGGATTAGTTGTACTGTCATTTTTGTCATTTCTAATTGTTCATACTTAGATTTTTATTTATCTTTGTTAATCTAGCTAGTGGTCTCTATATATTTTTTAATCATTTCAAAGAAACAACTTTTCATTTCATTAATTTAAAATAAATTTCATGGTCTCAATTTATTTTAGTTCTGCTATTATTTTATTGATTCTTTTTTTTTTCTAGATTTTGACTTAGTTTTTTCTTGTTCTTATAGTTCCTTTATATGTGAGGTTAGGTTTTCAATTTCAGATCATTTTACCACGTTTATATTTATGTTTAACAATATAAACTTTCCTCCTAACATTGCTTTTGCCACATTTCAGAGGTTTTGGAATACTGTGCTCCAATTTTAATTTGTTTCAAATTTTTTTTTATTTCTGCCATAATTTTAATGTTTACCCAAAGTTATTAAGTTCACCTACTCAGACACACATAGACAGAAAATAAAGATGAAGAAAAAAGATATTCTATAACGATGAAAACCAAAAAATAGCCAGAGTAGCTATACTTATGTGAAACAAAATAAATTTCAAGACAAAAAACTGTAAGAAGAGACAGAGGATGTCACTATTTAATAATAAATGGGTCAATTTAGCAAGAAAATATAACAATTTTAAATATAATGCATGCAACAACAGTAGAGCACCCAGATAGATACAGCAAATATTATTAGAGTTAAGGAGAGAGACAGACTCGAACACAATAATAGCTGAAGATTTCAATACCACACTTTCAGCATTGGATAGATCTGTCGGACAGAAAATCAACAAAGAAATATCAGACTTATTCTGCACTATAGATCCAATATGTCTAATATTTAAAGAACATTTCATCCAACAACTGAAGAGTACATATTCTTTCCCTCAGCACATGGAACGTTCTCAAGGATAGACCATATGTTAGGTCATAAAAAGTCTTAAAACAATAAAAGTTTGAAATATTATTAAGTATCTTCCCTGACCATGTTAGAATAAAACTAGAAATCAGTAACAAAAGAAATTTTGGAAACTACACAAAAACATGGAAATTAAACAAGATGCTCATGAATGACCAGTGGATCTATAAGGAAATTAACAAGGAAACTCTATGATTTATTGAAGCAAAGGATAATGGAATTGCAGTATAGCAAAACTTATGAAATACAAAAAAAATAAAAACAGTAATAAGAGAGAAGCTGATAACTGCAAGTGCCTACATCAAAAAAGAAGAAAAAAACATTAAATAAATAACCTAATAAAGTATCTTGAATAACTAGAAAAGCAAGAGCAAATGAGATCCAAAATCAGTGGGAGAAAAGAGATAATAAAGACCAGAACAGAAATAAATGAAATTGAAATTTAAAAAAATGCAAGATATCAACAAAACAAAAAGTGTTTCTGAAGTTAAACTTGACAAATGATTATACAGAGTAACGAAGAAAAAAAGAAGATACAAGTAAATGAAATCAGAAATAAAAAATGAGACATTGAAGCTTATTCCACAGAAATTCTAAGGATCATTTATGAATACTCTGAGCAACTACATGCTAAGAAATTGAAAAATCTGAAAGAAATGGACAAATTCTGAGACACATACAATGTACCAAGATTGAACCAGGAAGAAACAAAAAACCTGAACAGATCAATAACAAATAACAAAATCAAAGTCATAATAAAAACTCTCCCAGTAGAGAAAAGCCTAATGACTTCACTACTAAATTCTTGCAAACATTTAAAGAATAATTATTACCAATGCTACTCAAACTATTCTGAAAAAAAAGAGTAGGAGAAAATACTTACAAACTCATTCTATGAATCCAGGATTACCCTGATACCCAAACCAGACAAAAACACATCCAAACAAAAACTATAGGCCCATATGTCTGATAATATATCTGATGATTGATGAAAAACTTCTGAACAAAATACTAGCAAACTGAATTAAACAATACATAGAAAATATTTAACATGATTGAGTAGAATTTATCCCTCAGATGCAAGGATGTTTTAACATATGCAAATCAATCAATGTGATACATAATATCAACAAAGTAAGAAAATCCATATTATCATTTCAACTGATGCTAAAAAAAGCATTAGATAAAATTAAACATCTTTCATGATAAAAACACTGAAAAAATGCACATACAAGAAACATAACTCAACATAATAAAAATCATATATGACAAACCCACAGCTAGTATTACGGTGAATGAGAAAAACTGAAAGTCGTTCCTCCTTAGATCCGGAATGAGAGAAGAATGCCCACTTTCATGGTTGTTATTCAAAATAGGACTGAAAGTCCTAGCTAGGGCAATGAGAAAAGAAAAAATATAAAGGACATCCACAGTAAAAGAAAAACAACAACAAAACAAAACAAAACAAAAAAACTGAAATTATCTTTGTTTGCATCTGGTGCTTTAAATCCCATTTGTCACACTGTCTTTTCATTGGAGCATGTAGGCCATTTACTTTCAAAGTTAGTATTTATATGTGAGTTTATTTCCTTCATAATATTTTTACCTAATAGTTTTGTAGTCTTCATTCGGTAGTTGCTTTATTGAGTCTTGGGATATGTACTTATGTGTGCTTTTGTGGTAACAGGCATCATTCTTTTGTGTCTATATTGAGAATCCCCTTAAGCAGCTCCTGTATGGAGGGTCTGGCCATGACAAATTCTCTTAACATTTACTTGTCTTAGAAAGACTTTATTTCTCTTTAGTTTTTGAAACTTAGTTTGGTAGGTTATGGAATTCTTGGCTGACATTTCTTTTCTTTAAGAATTCTAAGGATAGACCCTCAATCTCTTCTGGCTTGTAAGCATTGTGCTGAGATATCTGCTATTAGTCTGATGGGACTCTCTTTATGGGTATTTGACTTTTTTCTCTAGCTGCATTTAAGATTTTTTTTCTTTCATCTTGAAATTGGAACGTCTGACAACTATGTGCCTGGTAGATGGTCATCTTGTATAGAAACTTACATGAGTTCTCGGAATTTCCTTCATCTGTCTGTTAACATCTATAGCAAGATTGGGTATCTTTTTCTGAATTATACCTTCATATATGTTGTCCAATTTGCTTACTTTCTCTTCTTCTTTTCAGGAATGCCAGTAAGTCACAGGTTTGGTCATTTTACATAATCCCATATTTCTCAAAGATATTGTTCATTTTTTAAAAAACTTTTTTTTTTGTCTAACTGGGTTCATTGAAAGGACCAGTATTCCAGTTCTTTAACTTTTTCTTCTGCTTGGTCTAGTCTGTTGTTAAGTCTTTCAATTTGTATTTTGAAATTCTTGTAGTAAATTTTTTAGTTCCAAAAGTTATGTTTGGTTATTTCTTATTATAGCTATATCTTCTTTCAAAGCTTGGATCATTTTCCTTGCTTCTTTGTATTGGATTTTGACTTTTCCTTGGATCTCATTGAGTTTCCTTGTCATTCATATCTGTTTTCTATCTTTCTCATTTCAAGCATTTCAATCTGGTTAGGATCCACTGTGGGGAAGCTAAGGCAATCCTTTGGTGGTGATTAAACATTCTGGCTTTTTTAAATTGCCAGAGTTATTGTGCTGTTTTCTTCTCATATGAGGGAACCTAAGCTTCTTTCTTTCTTCTTCTTCTTATTTTTTTTTTTTGAGTTTGGTATTGTTTGAATGGGGATTTGTATTTATTTTTTCCCTTGAGGCTATGACGGTGGTATATGTTGTGTATGATCAATTGGCTTTATTTCTGGGTGATTTCAGAGGGCCAGTGCTTTGTAGGGTTACCTTGGCTGCAGATACATTCATGTGATTTATTTATCAAATGCTGCTTGTTGTGGTGAGGCATTTTTCTTTGAGGGTATAGTTCAGGTTGCAGTCCAGTAGATAACGATTAAGAGTAAGATCCAGAAGGTACGATCTTCCTCAGTGTGCTCACTCTCATTGGCAGTGGAGCTGCCTGAGAAGTGTGAAAAGCACACTCACGAAGAGTGTGTTTTCCTTTGGTAGGGCTAGAGCTACCAGAAACTTGTGAAAAGCCGTTTCATTCAAGGCACACTCAATGGGCATCAATGGGAAGACCCACTGATGTGTCTGCAACAGTGCGCTGGTGAGTGGGATGGGGAAAGGAGTTGACTCCCTCTCCATGTCTATTCCCAGGCTTTCATAGTGCTCCCTTAAGCGACTGCTGCCATATCCATGTTTCCTTTGTCCTATGAGTAGTTTTGGCAGGCTATACTCCTCCATCCCTAAAGGGTTTCCATTATTAAGGTTAAATATTCAGGGGACCTACAACTCACTAGGGACCCACTGGTTCTCTATCCTTGCCATACTCAGAGTGGATTGTGTGGTATGGTTGCAGGTGGTGTGGTGGTGCAGTGGCTCAAAAGCAAAAGATTCCTGGGAAGGGCAGTGACACAATGGGTGCATAAACAGTAGGGCATCTGCTGTCTCAGCCTGGGTTTAAGGAGGGATGTGGCATGGCCACACGAGATGACCACCTAGTTCTCTGTTCCCATGAAGATCTCTAATCACCCCCAATATTGTTGCTCTGAGTTGCAGGGGTATAGGTCTCCCCAATACTTGAGTGATCAGCAGATTGTCAGAGTTGTGAGGAACACAGACCTACTCCCACTTACCCTTTCCACTGAGCTTTAAGTTCCTTTGGGGTTGGTTGCAGTCGGACTTTTGCTTCTTTTTTTCTTTGCACCACAGCCTCTTCCCTTGGGTGTTCAGAAAAGTCCTGCCTCTTCTCCTTCTCTTTTCCTCTTAAAACTTGACCATACACTTTCACCTTTTTTATTCCTTCAGAAGAGAGCTAGTCAGTATAGCTTTTAAAAGCAATCACATCATTTGAAAGAAATCCAGTCCTCTGTCAGATATATACTGAATTTGGCTTTCTTGGCACTTGAACTGTTATTTTTCCCTTATCTCTAGCTAGCCAATTCCAGTCTGGTACTCTATTCAGCTCAAGTTTTATTTCTTCCATGGGATCGTTAACAACTCCAGGCCAGATAAGGTCTTTAGAAAAAAACTTGGTGGAAAGTGTGGAGGTAGTACATGATGAATGATATAGCAGTAAAGAACATTGTCTAATGAGGCAGAATATTTGGGTTTGACTTCTGGCTCCAATATTTCTAACTTAAATCTTTAGCAAGTATCTATAAAATGGTGAGGAAAGTAGTAAAGATTGTCAGGATGCTCAAATTAATGCACATGAATTTAAAAAAATAATTCCAGGCTAAGAAGAAATGTTTCACAAACATTGTTGTTATTATTTTCTCTTGTGTGGGCTCTTGAGACTGTGAGTTCTTTTATAGTGGGGTGTGTGCTTCATTCATGTATACATTTCCAATGCTTTGTTTATTTCTTGGCACTGAGTAAGCTTTCAGTGATTTTTCTTTTTGTTGTTGAAGAGTATGCTAAAGAGCAGGAAGAGACAGATCTCTAATAAAATAATTGAGTTTAATAAGAGAAAGATCCCATTAGAGTTATATCATCTTTATTCTACAATCTTTTATTGCATACCTATCAAATGTAAGTACTTTAGTAAAATTTTCTCACTTTGTAAAATTTTGATCTTTATTATTTTCTAAGAATTTTCACATCCATTGACAGCTTTGGTCCTCAAAATAACCCTGTGAAGTAAATGTGGAAGTAATTATTTTCCACACTCTACATAGGAGGAAAATTGTGGAACATAAAATTATATATTTTGTCCTCTAAGGATACATAGTAGCAAAGCAAGACTTAGCATCCAGATATTGGTTCCCATCTACTTCTCACAACTACTACATTATCAAATGCTCACAAAGTCAAAAATATCTCTATAATTGCTAATAATTCACATCTGAAAAGCTATTCTGCATTCCTGTGTTTTTCATGTATTTTTAAAAATGAAATATAGATTACATGAGGTAAAATTCAGCCTTTTGTTGTATAGCTCCATGTGATCTCACAGATGGATACTATTGTATAACCACCAACATAATCAAGACATAGAATACTTCTACAATCACAAAAATAATCTCATACTTCCCCTTCATAGTCAACAACCTCTTCTCTCCCAGACCCTAGCAAGCACTCATCTGTTCTCCATAATTATGGTTTCCTTTGCTATTTATAGAAATGTAATAATATATTATATTGCCTTTTGAGTGGGCCTATTTTCACTTAGTATAATGCATTTGTGATTTATCCATGCTGCTGTGTACATCAATAGTTTGATTTTCTATTGTGAGTAGTACTCCAATGTATAGAAGAACTACATATTTTTTTCTGTTCTTGTGATAGAAAATATTTTCTTGTTTTTTTTTTTTAATTTTTTAAACTATAAAGGGAGACACTATAAACGTTGATGTTCAGATATTTATGTGAATATCAGTTTTCCATTTATCTGAGTTTACCTCTAGGAGTGCAATAACAATGTCACATGGAAAGTGTATATTTAATACTATGGGAAGCTTCCAAAGCTTTCCAGAGATTTTGTCCTATTTTGCATCCCCTTCATCAATGTCAAGAATGTCAGCACTTGATATTATCAGTTAGTTTTATTTTAGCCTTTCTAATAGGCTGAAATATGATAGTATCTCACTTTGATTTCAATTTGCATTTTCCCAATGACTAGTGCTATAGGACTTATTTTTATGTGCTCATTTTTGATTTTTGTTTTCTTTTTTAGTGAAGTGTCTGGTCATGTCTTTCTAACCTTTAAAATGTTTCTTTTTAATTATTTTGAGTTTTGATTATTATTTATATATTCTGGATACAAGTCTTTTATGATTATGTTTGCTAATATTTTCCCCTGGTCTGTAATTTAAACTGTAGTTCTCTTAACAGTGTCTTTGCAGTGCAAAATAGTTTTTAAATTAAGTTCAATTGACCATTGTTTTCCTTTTACAGAATCTGATTTTGACGTTGTGCCTAAGCATCACTGCCTGATACAAAGTCATAAAGATTTCCTTCTATATATCTTTTTTAAAATAGTAAATTCCTCCAGATCACTAAGAATCTTTCTATACTCTTCATTTATTCAACATATAGCATATTTATGCTACATCCCTTCAGAAATGCTGACAAAAATTAACTACTCATGTGGATTTAATTTTATGGCACAAAAATTACTTATCTGGTTCCAAACTACTTGAAAATTCCCACATGAATCTGCTGTGTAGGGTTAGTAAATTTATGATATATTGTTTCAAAATTCCAAGATAATTTTATCCACACAGTCACACAGTTGCTCAAGTCATTGAAAAAATAGTATGTTTAATTAGTTATTTCAATAATTTGATGGTTTGATTCAAGTTCTGTCTGTATTCACCCATTGGCTTGATTTCTGCTTAACTTGATACATGAGTAGTCAAATCAATTTGGGAATTCAGATGTAACCCTGAGTGAATTTAGATGTAATCATGACCTTGATAGTCACAGGTAACTACAACATATATGTAGAATAAAACCTGAGGGTTTTTAATTATTTATTTATTTATTTATTTTAATCAAAAACAGCCTGCTTTTATGTGGTTTTCAGCTGTATATCTAATCCAGTATCAAAAGATACAGGCTAGGCCCATTAAATATATTTTTACATATTTCAGAAAAGCACTGCTTTCTTCTTCCTCCCACATAGTGTCTAGCTTCACCTCAGGCTATGGAGAGAGTGGGTGACTGAATGCAGAATACATTATAGTAATGAGTCATTGAGTTCAAGAGCTTGTGTGAGGTTGAAGCAGGAAAGTGAACCCCTAAACATGCATTACCTATTTCTCTACTCCTGGCCAGAGAATGATCCTCCTTTAATAGGGATGATCATCCCCTTCCAGCAGTGTAAGCTTTGAGACAGATGTACTTGGGGCAGCAAAGTAGTATGGGGCCACCTATTTCACAAGCCTGATCATCCAAGTCACCTCTGGCAATCAATGCAGTAACAGATGTCTCAGCCTGATTGATCACACTCCTAGGCATAATTGGTAGACTAATAACTGTCACCTGTGATATGTGGTAACATTGGACCAGGATTAACTACATTATTATGACTGAATGTAATGAGTAACATATAAATAAAGTGACAAAAGAAAAGCAAACATCTAAGTAAAAATAAAAAATTATACCATATAGTACCCAGTGAAATTTGACATACTATAGAAGGATTTATTTTTTTGTTATTGTTTCTCCATTGAGAAGACTTAAATTTTTGCAAATGCTGTCTTCCAAGCACAAACATTAGGGATTTCACATTTTTAGTTAGAATTATTAAATATCAGAGGAAAAATGTGACTTATAGGCCAACTGCACATCTTAAATTTCTTTATTACATACAAAAGCTGAGGCCTTGAGAAAAGAATTTCTTCCTGTTTGCAGTTAATGAGTGCAAAACTGGCAAAAAATGGTTTCAAAACTCAGCTCCCTGATTTGCTCACGGTACTTTCCTCTAACTCTCATTTTGACTTCCTACTGCCATGAGATATCATAATTTATTGAAATTAGTAAATGCTGCTGAATGATTAAAACTTTTGGATATGACTTCAGTTTTTGGAAGTGAAAAATATTTATCTTTAAGAAAAATTATATTCATCACTTTTTTTTTACAGTCATGTTCATGGACATAACAACATTCTTAGAAACAGGTAAAGTTACAGTTCTGCTTCTCTGGGATACACTGCTTCTTGAGTTTGTGCATCACCATTGAAACACAATATATGGCAAAAATTTTAAATAACAAAACACATTTTTGGGTTGTTGTAAAATTCTGCTACTTCAGACATATTCTGTTAAATTATATAGTAGCCAAGGAATAGAAAATCAGATTATAAGAGCCAACTTACCATAAAAACAGAGCATATTTCTAATTTTAGTACAACATAAATGTTCAGCCCATTGTTTTCCAAATGGTCTTATACAGAACAGTTGCTGTGTAGAAAATTAATAATTATTCTTGGATTGAAAAAGTTACTTTTGTGATCAAATAAATATTGGAAGTATTGGATGATGCAAAGTTTGCAAGGTTTCTTTATCACAATATTTCTAAAGAAATAGGGCCTGTTATGGTATTGATTGTGTTTACTATTCTAAGTTTTATGAAGAGTTTTAAATAGGAAAGTGAAACAATTTTCAAGGATACCAATTAAGAGAATATTGCAATAGTTTAGGCAAGATATAATGGAGATTTGGACCAGGATAGTGGCAATGTAAGTGGTACAATGTGGTCACATTCTAGCTATATTTTTAAGTTAGAGCCAACAAAGAGCCAACAGAATTCACTAACAGAATTGATACAGGATATGAGAGATCAAGAGAAGTCAAGAAGGCTTATTAGGTTTTAGATCTAATCAACTGGCAAATGGTTAGGTTACTGAGGCAGGGATGACTAAAAGAGGTGTGGGAGTTGTTATTAGGAGGTGGCGTTGGGAGCAATTATTTATTTTTGAACATGTCAGATTTGAGATGCCTATAAGTCATCCAGGTAGAAATGTTAAATAGGCAGTCATCAATATAAGTCTGACGGTCAAGGGTGAGTTGATGTTGGAGATATAAATTTTGGAGTCAGGCATGTAAAGGTAGAATGTAAAAGTCATGCAACTAGAAAGAATAATCTAAGAAGACAGTACGAACTGAAAAGAGTTTTAAGGAATAATTCTTGAAATATTCCAAAATTTATTAGTCAAGGAGGTGAGGATGAGTCAACAAATGATACTGAATAATAATTATCCTATGCTTTAAGAGCAAAACAAGAAAAGTGTGGTGTCTCAGAACCTTAGTCAAAGTGTTGTAAAGACAAGCCTTTGATCCTTTTTGCCAAATGCTGCTCAGAAATCAAAGAAGATGAAGACTGAGACATGACTACTTGGTAACATGAATTTCTGTAACATGAAGTGCAATTTTGAGGTGAGAACAAAATCCTGATTGGAGTAGGTTGAGGAGAAATGGGACGGCAAAGAAATGGAAATTATAAATATAAACTACTATGTAAGGAGTTTTGCTATGATAAGAGAAATTGGGTTTGAAGAATAAAAGGGGTTAAATGACAGTTGGAGTCTTTGAGGTTCTTATTGTTTTGCTTTTTGTTTTCTGTTGTTTTGTTTTAATGTGGGAGAAAATATATCATTTTGTTTGCTTATGGGAAAGATCCTCTAGTGAGGGGAAAACATGGTGCAGAAGGGGTGAGACAAGTAGTGACATCCTTGAGTGCTTCCCAGGTGGAAGGGTTGGAGTTAGGTAGAAACCTAGTTTATACCTAATCATAAGGAAGGGACTACAGGCACCTGCCACCACTCCTGGCTAATTTTTTTTTTTTTATTATACTTTATGTTCTAGGGTACATGTGCACAAGGTGCAGGTTTGTTACATATGTATACATGTGACATGTTGGTGTGCTGCATCCATTAACCTGTCATTTGCATTAGGTATATCCCCTAATGCTCTCCCTCCCCCCTCCCCTCACCCCACAACAGGCCCCAGGGTGTGATGTTCTGCTTTCTGTGTCCAAGAGTTCTCATTGTTCAATTCCCACCTATTAGTGAGAACACGTGGTGTTTGGTTTTCTGTTCTTCCCATAGTTTGCTAAGAATGATGGTTTCCAGCTGCATCCATGTCCCTACAAAGGACATGAACCCATCCTTTTTTGTGGCTGCATAGTATTCCATGGTGTATATGTGCCAATCCAGTCTGTCATTGATAGATGTTTGGGTTGGTTCTAAGTCTTTGCTATTGTGAATAGTGTTGCAATAAACATACATGTGCATGTGTCTTTGTAGCAGCATGATTTATAATCGTTTGGGTATATACCCAGTAATGGCATGGCTGGGTCAAATGGTATTTCTAGGTCTAGATCCTTGAGGAATCATCACACTGTCTTCCATTATGATTGAACTAGTTTACAGTCCCACCAACAGTGTAAAAGTGTTCCTGTTTCTCCACATCCTCTCCAGCACCTGTTGTTTCCTGACTTTTTAATGATTGCCATTCTAACTGGTGTGAGATGGTATCTCATTATGGTTTTGATTTGCATTTCTCTGATGGCCAGTGATGATGAGCATTTTTTCATGTGTCCATTGGCTGCATAAATGTCTTCTTTTGAGAAGTGTCTGTTAATATCCTTTGCCCACTTTTTGATGGGGTTGTTTTTTTTCTTGAAAATTTGTTTGAATTCTTTGTAGGTCTGGATAATTAGCCCTTTGTCAGATGAGTAGATGTCAGATGTCTGCCTGCTTGCCCTAGCCAGAACTTCCAACACTACGTTGAATAGCAGTAGTTTGAGAGGGCACCCCTGCCTTGTGCCAGTTTTCAAGGGGAATGCTTCCAGTTTTTGCCCATTCGGTATGCTATTGGCTGTGGGTTTGTCATAGATAGCTCTTCTTATTTTCAGATACATTCTATCAATATCTCATTTATTGAGAATTTTTAGCATGAAGCATTGTTGAATTATCTTGAATACCTTTTCTTCATCTATTGAGATAATCATGTGGTTTTTGTCATTGGTTCTGTTTATATGCTGGATTACATTTATTGATTTGTGTATGTTGAACCAGCCTTGCATTCCAGGGATGAAGCCCACTTGATCATGGTGGATAAGCTTTTTGATGTGCTGCTGGATTCAGTTTGCCTGTATTTTATTGAGGATCTTTGCATCAATGTTCATCAGAGATATTGGTCTAAAATTCTCTTTTTTTGTTGTGTCTCTGCCAGGCTTTGGTATCAGTATGATGTTGGCCTCATAAAATGATTTAGGGAGGTTTCTGTCTCAAAAAAAATGTACAAAGTCACAATATCCCCTTTCCCACTTTGGCAATTGTAGACACATCTGGCAAGGTAAAGACTCCTTTATTTTGAGTGTCTCAGTAACTGTAATAAACAGAGCCCCCCCAAATAATCAACACTGGAATATAATGTAATTGAGAAATCAACTTTTGTTGTATGAAGCCACTAAATCTTTGTAGTTTGTTACTCTAGCATCACCTAACCTATACTGATTGATACACAGGAGTCCACTGTGTTACTGTTTACACTAGTAAAGTAATTCATTCTGTCAATCAGTCAACAAATAAGTATCTTCCAGGTACCACTCAGTTTTCTAGACTCTAAGAAACAATAGCAAAAGGGAGACAAATATAAACATATAAAACAACAACAAAAAACAACCAAAGAAGTAAGAAAGTAAAGGAAATGTAAAATAGTCATCTTTGGGAACAGGAGAGTGAATTTACTTTGGCAGGAGTTTATGCAGTATGGCCTGTAATTTAATCTGGCCACTGCCTGTTTTTGTAAATAAAGTTCTATTGGAAAATAACCATGCCTATTTTTATGTGCTACCTATGGCTGCTTTACAATAGCAAATTTGAATATTTACAAGAGTTCCCATGACCCACAATCCCTAAAATATGTACTATTAGATCTTTTACAGAAAATATTTGTGAATTTCCCAATTAGGGATATGTAGTTAAATTGCTTGGACCCACTTGGGACTTTCTGACATACATTGAAAGTGAGGCAAATAAACATGGTTTTATATTTCCTTTCAACCTTATTGAATTGTTCAGGGACAGTTATGGAGTAGGCAAAGAATGGAACTTAATTGAGGTTTTATTTTTCCAGGAAATTGTACGTGAGAGAAAAAAGAGTCTAAGAAGTTATGGGTTTGGGCAATTATAATAAATCATGGAATCTAGGGAAGGTAATCAATAAAGTGAGAATAAAAATGAAAAGGGGAGTCTGGGAGGGTGACATTGGCAAGATGGTGGACTAGAAAGCTCCTGACATTTTTTTTGCCATGAAGGTAATGATTCAACAACAATAGAATGCCTGCTTGTGAAAAATCCACAAACCAGTTAATAGACTTTTGCAACCCCCGGTAAATACAAAACCCGCTGTATTAAAGCCAATTCATTCATTACCTCACTTGCCATCGTTCTTCCTCTTGCGTTAATGTAGAATGATCAAGAGGAAACTCTTAGCTCTCAACTTGTCTCTGGGGAGGAAAAGAGAAGACTGAAACCTACATCCCACATTCAGACTTTTTGGGGGAATGACTAGAAGATTTATATCTATTTTGCTTGAATCAAAGAATTAACAGGAAAGGGTGTCCAGTTGGGCATTAAGCAAAGAAAACAGTTCAGAACAGCACAAAATCACTTAAAATAGTCCCTCCCTCCAGTTCATTAAAATTGAGCAGACCCCAAGTTTCAGCTTCTCCTTGAGCATGGAAAGAGTTCAATCATGAATTCAATATTCTGGCTATTGGGGGACTTCCTGGGGCATTTGTTTCTATCTCTCATGCAATAAAAAAAGAAAATAAAGCTAAGCTGAAAGAAGATATGCAGTTAAAAACAAGTAGGATAAATACTTAAGGTGATGAATATTTCATTTACCCTGATGTGATTATTACACATTGTATACCCTTATCAAAATATTCCATATACCCTATAAATGCATACACCTGGTACATACCCACGGAAATTAAACACTTAAGAAACAGGGAGAAAAATAAGATTAGATGTTCCTGTGGGACTAAATAATTGTACAGAGGGCATAATAATGGATAAACTGGAAAGAGGGCTTAAAATTGAACAAAGTACATGAAGAATGAGGGAAATGAGTGGTTGTATATGAGGTAAAGGAAGAGAGTTTTGGAGTCAGAATGTTAAAAAACTAAGAGTCCAGTATTGGAATGATAGTATATACTAATCATAGAAGAGAGCCAATTTGATACTTCAAAGGAGCAAATGAGACAGCATATAAAGTTGGTAGGGATTTTTAGCAAATAGATACCTGAATGTGAATTATGCACAATAATATTTGGGAGATGATGAATAGCATTTCAACTACTGAAAATAATTCTAGGGTTCAGTCACAGAATTCTATTCTCAAACCTGTACTATTTAACATTTTTGTTAAATACTTTTAGACAAATACATCTGAGGAATAACATGAAGTTAAAGGGTCCAATGTGTTATTCCGGGGCCATGCTTTGTAATAAGCTCAAGCTGAATAAAATAATATCACTCTCAATTACATTATATGTGTACTTCTGAGGAGAGAAGTATTTAAACTGTTATTTTGATCAAAGTAGATACATGTGATAAGATGGGCTGATTGGATTAAAAGAAAAAGAGTCCAGGAAACTCTGTATAGATGCCATGTGGGGCCAATACAATCAAAATGCCTTTCTTGAACAATCTTGAAGAAAGATCAGTTAATTACATCCATATTCATTTATACAAATTTTCTCCAGTCTTTCTCCCTACTCAGGAAGGCAGCATATAGCCTTGCCAATTCATTCACCAGGAACTGCTATTTCTATTTCATCTCATCTCTGCTTTCAGGTTGATGTGTGTCAACTTCCATTGTGATCTATAACCCAAACAGAAAAAGATTCCCTGTCTTTGGAAATAACTACATAAGGCATTGTTAGAAATTATTTTGTAAAATACTATCTAAGTTATAGGCCTTGATAGGAGAATGTATTTTTCATTCAGAATAAAATGACATTTTATAAAATTTTATTTATAAAAAATGCCATTTCAGAGTTAAAGCCAAATTTTTCTCAAAAAGGCCTGATATTTTATAAAGTTTGAATAATATGACTGTTCCATGATACCGGTTAGCACTCTGTTAAATTTTCAATTGTTTAAATTTAAGCGATTAACCTAAGAATGACAATGAAAACTTGAAAAAGTACACGATGATATTAAGCTATAGCTGAATCTATACAAAGTGAGGTTTGTTGACCTCTATTTTAAAGAGTTTGTTTTGTCCGCTCTGCCAAATGTTCTCTGGAAATCCTGCTTACTTATTTCTCCTGATTCGACTGTTGGGGAATCTCAGTGGTGTGTACAGGAAATGACTCACAGAACCAGTTATTATTAAAATCAGAGTTCAAAAGAGATTTTAAAAGTTCAATGAACCTCCTCAATGGTATCATAATTTTTGTTTATTTTTATTCATGTCTGTTTTTCCTGCAGAAAAGACTATGGATTTTACAAGAATCTTACGGAAGTAGATGATGTCTCCACATCTCTTCAACACAGAAAAGTTTAAAAGAACAATTTAGTGGACTGTTGGTGCTTAGTACTCAAATTCTCTGGCACCTGAACTTTATCATACAGCAGCAAGGGTTTGTGAATTAAAACACAGACACACACACACACACACACACACACACACACACACACACACCAAGATTTGATGCTCATACCTACTGTACTCTGAACACTTTCATGAAGATTTCAAACTTTATTTCCAAATTGTGTATGTGTTTTATGGAAGGTTTCTGATGACCTGGGCAACATCCTTCGTGTTTTCATATTATATCATGTCATTTTGATATGGAGAAAATATAATTCCAGTAACTCGAGAAAAGCAGTTATGCGGTACTTTGGGTTCTTAATGTAATCTTACAATCTATAATGTTTAATCTGAATTTCGTTCTTTTTGCCAACCTGTCTTCCCTTCGGTGTAGGCGGGCACAATTTGTTTGTTGTTTTATCCATTTGAGAACGGCTATAGAAAAAAAGAAAAACAAACAAGAAATAGACAGTTTTGACTACTGTTATGGAAGGATTTATAGATGGTATCGTACCATACTTTATAAGAAAGTGATTTCAAGTTATCAAGATATACTGTTAATATAACCAGGAGGAAGGCAACAACTTCCTTAACAACTAAATTAGTTCAAACCATCCTGGCAATCGTTAGGGTACCAGATGTAACAGCCACATCACCCACACATCTCAGGAGTGGACTTGGCTTTCTTCCCATGCAGACAGCTTTAAATTCCACCCACCTGACTATACTAAGAATGCTTACTAGGTCTTGAAAAGAACATTCATGGCAGCTATATGATCAATTCTAACCATAGACTGCATGTTTGTAGTGTTTAAGTAAACACTGTTAGAATTTCAAGTTTTATCTCAAAGTATTTTCTAGTGTTCTGAGGTAGGTTAATAGGTGATACATGGAGAAAGAGTTGGCTAAAATGATTTTTTTCTTTTAAATATTTGTATCTCTTTAAGTAGGTCAGTGTTTTACACTGTAACTATCAGTGAGTTATTCTTCAGAGTCCATTCCCCAAAATGTAATAATAATCACAGCCATTCAACTCTCACTTGGTTTTTCATTTTGCTTCAATGGCATTCACATGAACCCAACATAACATTTAAAATTCAAATGGGTTATTTTAGCAATAAAAAATAACACGAAAGACTAACAAAACATAATAATATGTAGGTTATAGTGATGTCTTCCAAAAATTTTGTGACATACAACTTTCACATATAAACCAGCGGTAGATAGTAAAATATAAACTCAACCAGTCCTAACCCCTTCACTGCTTTGGCACCAACTCATTACATTTCTGTGTATTTGTGTAACTAACTAAGCCTATCATCTCATTGGTTCTTCAAAAGAAGCCTATGAAGGAGGCAGAGCAAGGATTACATTTCCCCAAGCTCAGTTCTTGCAACATGGATAGAATTGGAGGCCATTATCTTAAGTGAAATGACTAAGACACAGAAAGACAAATACTGCATGTTCTTGGTTATAAGTGAGAGCTGAACAGTGTACACACATGTAGGTGGAGTGTTGAATGATAGACAATGGAGACTCAGAAAGGTGGAGTGTGGGAGGGGGGCGGAAGATAAGAAATTGCTTAATAGGTACAATGTACATTATTCAGGTGATGGGTACCCTAAAAACACTGGCTTTACTATGCAATCTATTCATGTAAAAATTACACTTGTAACCCATAAATTTATGTGAACAAAAATAATAAAAACCAAATGTTTGATAAATTAAAAACAAGTAAACAGCAATACTGTGACTAGAACTGGGTCTTTGCAAAAAAATATAAGTTATCAACTTTAATTTATTTTTAATTTCTTATGTATGTTAGTCTTGTCATCTTAAATAGATTAGAAAATAAACTCTACGAAATGAAAATGATATCTAGTACTTTAGGATCCCTTCTATGGTTTCTACCATTATGCTCTGAATCAGGTGAGTACTCAATAAATCATTGTTGATTTCATTTAGGACAAGCTATGGAGACAAACCACTTTAATGTGGTTTTAAATATGAAGACTTAAGACTCGTAAAGATAAAATGCAACATGTATATTTATAAATGGGGATTCTTGGGATTCGTAAATCTAAAAAGTTAAAAATAATCTCTTCTCCTTAAAAAGTCAACTTCTAATATTTTTCCCCTTAAAATGGCATTGGATTAACACAGACTTTATAATGTAAGAGCTAAGGCCTTTTTAGTGACATTATTGACTATGATGTAACATTATTTAGAAATAAACTATTAAATCTTAATTTTACAATTCATTGTATAGGTCACAATTTTTGCATATTAAGATGCATATTTCATTGAATATGAATACTGATTTAAGGGAGCTGTTTAAAATAAAAACTTCCTAGGTGCCATGCTGACACAATAGCCTAGTTACTCCATGAATGGGCTTTTAATAAGATCCATTAAATTCTGACACTGAGACTGTTTACTGTGAATACATATTAAGTTTCATATTAGAGGCAAGTACTTCTTTTCTTGATGTGAATCTTATAATAAATCAGCTGAATCCAAGATAAATAAAAAGAATGGTGTTTTCTGAACAAGCTGCCTTGTCAATTTATTCATATGTGCAAAAGTAACTGCTATTGTGGCATAAAGAGTATGTTTTATCATTTTCTCCTCTTTGGGCCATGAGAGGAAGAAGAAGAAAGAAGAAAAAAAAACTTTACTGTGTATAAAACCTTTTGCACTTTGACATAAGTCTTTCCAGCCAAACTCCTTTGGATTGAAACAAATTTAAACCATATTCCATTTCAGAAAAGCAAAATGTGCTGAACATGTGGTTTTCAAAATAGAAGCATGTGCATCAACTGTTCTACATGAAGATCCTTTCTGAGAAAGGTCTCCAGGGAAAGTTCATTACTTAAAACTAGAGTACAGGAAAAGAGTGAAACAGACTGAGATCAAGCCTTCCCTAAAGTGGATGGCCCAGGCAGAGGCATAAGTGATATTTAATATGCACACCCAGGGCTCCTGTTGAGTGCCCTGTTTGGTAACCCGGATCAGGATGCTTGTTTAGTGGATAAAAGTGTAACTTTAGAAATTGGCAGGAACTCTTGTGCTTGGCCACCTGTATTCTCAGCCAGAGATGGTGGAAGAAGTTTTAAACAAGCACACATTTCAAACTTCATTCTATTTTGCTTTCTTATGACTTTCTGGTTTCAAAAGAGCCATTTATAAAATCACTGGTTTAAGGATGCATTGACAACATTTAGTGGCCGCTATGATAAAGTTTATATTCTGTTTTTCCATTGCTAAAATAATACCTTTTAAAGCTGTAAATATAAACTGAGAAAAGTAGACATTATCTTTGTTGCAATAGCTGGGGGAACTGCCATATGAATGGGTGTCTTTGTTTTAGTCTTGGCTACCAATAATACTATTTATATCTAAAGTAAATACTGTGAACTCTTAAAGCAGTCGGCACAGTCAATCAACAGTGGGTATTAACACTTCAAGAAAACTATCCCTGCCAGTCTAGAAAAAGGGATGGGGCTGTGAATTTTAACTTAATAATATAATAATGTCTTCCTAGATCTCATTATGTCTTACGTCCATTTAAGGCCATCTGGGGCCCAGAATGATGAAAGAGTGGCGTAAATTTATAACCTCCGAGATCTAGCAATAGCCCTTTGGATATTAGGTTGGATTAATAGATTTCCTGCTAATCTAAACACTGTGGGCCAAATTCTGCTGACACATCTGCACTGTGTATCTCTGAAAATTGTAAAACGTTGGGCTTTTGAAAAGCTGACAGCAGCCTTTATGCTCTAGGCACAGGCTGCATATGTTTTTCTATCTAGTACATTTCTTCAAATCTGCATTTCCTATACATTTTCAATAACAGCTTCTTCCCACCTCCACCATAAACACACACACAAACTCCATGGTAATGGCCATTGTCAGCAATAAACTTAAATTAGTAATGTTCTTTTCTAGACTAAGCAAATTTTGAGTTAATTTTATGGGTAAAGATACACATTATATTAGAAAATGCACTTTTATTTGTGATGCTTGTCAAAGTTTTAACTAATAGGAAGCTATCTGAAAATAAAATTTTGTATTCATTCCTGCTAAATCAGATTCAACTGCAAATTTGCAGCCATTATTTGAGGATAATCTTTGGAGTGTCTGAATTTTTAAAAATTACTGAGTCTGTGATGTCAAAATACAAATTATTTTCAGCTATGATGTGATAAAGTACAGTTTACAATATAATAATGTGGAGGCACCAGAATGGAAATTATGTCAGCAAGCTTTAGACCCAACATAGGAAACGATTCAAAAATTATATGGATGGCAGTAATTCTACTAAATATAACCTGACCTGTCAGTTATCTGACAAATAAATTTTGCACTAATATTAATAAGAAGTGTCATGTTTTGGATGCTCTACTATGTGCCACAATTTTTACATAGATCAGCATTGATCTTCACAAAACAAAATGAGGTAAATATTATCTCCATTTTACATATAAGGAAATAAATTCAGAGAAAATAAATGACTCATCCAGGACCCAAAGTGGAGACAAAACTTAAACCCCAATATCTCTTTTTCTAAAATTCTCTTTTTGACTAAGTCACTATTATGGGTTGAATTGTGTCCCTCAAAAATGATATGTTGAAGTTCTAACCCACAGTACTACAGAATGTATTGTAAATATACTTAGTTAAGATATGATCATATTGGGTAAAGGGGTTCTTAATTCAATATGATTGGTGTACTGATAAGAAAATGACCATGTGAAGATAAACATATACACAGAGAATGCCTGGTGAAGATGAAGGTATAGCAGAGTGATGCAGCTACAAGGCAAGAAATGCCAGGGCCTGCTGACTGTCATCAGGAACTAGGTGAAAGATATGGAATAGGTTCCCCCTCAGAGTCTTCAGAAGGAACCAACCTTCATGACATCTTGAGTTCAGACTTCTACCCTGCAAAACTGTGAGAAAATATATTTCTTCTCTTTCATGCCACCCAATTTGTAATACATTATTAGCGCTGCCCTATGATGCTAATACAGGATGACTTCCACAGTAAACAAAACAATAGACCTTTCAACAGTGTTCTGTGACATCATTTCATGTAAGTCATTTTCCAGTCTCTCCATTTTATATATGCAATAAAAGTAATTTATCACGCTTCAACCTTCAGAAATTATTTCAGCTTCAGGGGACTTCTGAGATTCTAGGCAAATATCTCTGCCAATTCAGAAATCTCTCTTATTTCATGAGTGCCAGGGTTGCATTGCCGAGGAAATCAGAGAATCAGTTGAAGAGATAGAGATGACACCAACATTGACACAGCCTTACGAACTTTTGTTTTTGTGGCTCCAAAATACCTTTTGACAAGACCCATGGAATCAACATGATTTGAGAAAATCAAGGATTCTATTTAAAGCAGATATCATTTGTTTTCAATAAGTGACATCCTCATGAACTTGCATTTGTACAGAGCTATGTATTTTATACCAAGTGCACTCTATTAAAAAAAAAGTTGATCTCATATACGTAAAAAGTAGAACAGAGAACACTAAAGGCTGGGAAAGGTAGGGGAAAGGATGAGATAAAGAGAAATTTGTTAAAGAATACATAATTATAGCTAGATAGAAGAAATATTAGGTTGGTGCAAAAGTAATTGTCTTTTCTGTCATTACTTTCTCTTTTTAAAATTATACTTTAAGTTCTGGGATACATGTGCAGAATGTTCAGGTTTATTACATAGGTATACATATGCCGTGGTGGTTTGTTGCACCCATCAAGTTGTCATCTACATTAGGTGTTTCTCCTAATGCTATCCCTCCCCTATCCCCCCATCCCCAGACAGGCCCTGGTGTGTGATATTCCCCTCCTTGTGTCCATGTGTTCTCATTGTTCAACTCCCACTTATGAGTGATAACATGCAGTGTCTGGTTTTCTGTTCTTCTGATAGTTTGCTAAGAATGATGGTTTCCAGTCTGCCATTACTTTCAATGGCAAAATGGTAGGATGACTATAGTTAACAACAATATATTATATAGTTTTAAATAGATAAAAGGATGATATTTAATATTCCCAGCATAAAAAATAATACATGTTTGTGACTGGGTGCTGTGGCTCACTTCTGTAATCCCAGCACTTTGGGGGCCTCAAGTGGTCGGATCATTTGAGGTCAGGAGTTCGAGACCAGCCTGGCCAACATGAGAAACCCCGCTTCTCCTAAAAATGCACAAATTTGCCTGGTGTGCTGGTGAGTACCTCTAGTCCCAGCTACTTGGGAGGCTGAGGCTGGAGAATTGCTTGAACCTGGGAGGTGAAGTTTCCAGTGAGCCGAGATAGCATGACTACACTACAGCCTGGGTGACAGAGCAAGGCTCTGTCTCAAAAAACAGTAATAATAATACATGTTTGAGATGATGAATATGCTAATTAACTTGATCTGATCACTATATATTATATGCATTGAAACACCACTATGTACCCCATGAATATGTACAATTATTTTCAATTAAAAATTAAATACATATATTTATCTAAAATACATGCTTTTGCATGCATAATACTACATTACATAAATATTGCCATTTTAAGTAATATAATAAAATGTCAACATTCATAAAAAGTCCTAGCCCATGGACTGGGTGTGATGGCTCATGTCTGTAATCCCAGAGTTTTGGGAGGCTGAGGTGGGCAGATCACAAAGTCAGGAGTTCGAGACCAGCCTGGCCAACATGGTGAAACACTGTCTATACTAAAAATACAAAAATTAGCTGGGCATGGAGGCACACACCTGTAATCCCAGCTACATTGGAGGCTGAGGGAGGAGAATCGCTTGAACCCGAGAGGCAGAAGTTGCAGTGAGCCGAGATCCCACCATTGCACTCCAGCCTGGGTGACAGGGCGAGACTCTGCCTCAAAAAAAAAAAAGTAACAGCCATGCATTTGGTAAAATTCATGCCATAAGAAATAAACATTGTTTTGGGTTAAAGGTGATCTTCATTGTTTGGAGAAAATTTTAAAAACACAGCAAAGCATAAAAAGGGAAATAAAAATTACCACTAATCCTATTATGTGAAGTACAATTAACATTTTATTTTAGATCCTTCTAGTCAATTGTGCGTGTGTATGCACATAAGAGGGTAAAACATATAACCGGAATCTCTTATATATGTATTATTTGACCCTGATTTTTCACTCAATGTTTAATCATGAGAATTTTGTTTATCATAAAATATTATAAAATATGATATATAATGACAACATGGTGTTCTATCAGATGATTGTATCATATTATTTTTTAAATCCCCAACTTGATACTTCTATGTTGTTTCAAATATGTTACCAATTATAAATGATTTTGTAAGGATTATCTTTTATGTAAATATTTGTGCACAACACTGATAATTTCCTCAGGATAAATTGTAAAAGTGGAATTTCTGAGTAATTTTAAGGCTATTGACACATATTACCAAATTGCTTTCTAAAAAAGTTGAACCAATTTGCACTCTAGTTAGTAGCATATAAAGTTGTTTTACTCCATCATTATCACATTGGATCCTAAGTTTTAAAATTTAAGTTTATACTCAATAATAAAAATTATGTTAGTGTTTTAAAAGTAAGTCTTTGGGTCTTCGGGTGGCTGGCAATATGGCTGAATAGGAACAGCTCCGGTCTGCAGCTCCCAATGAGATCAAGACAGAAGGCAGGTGATTTCTGCATTTCCAACTGAGGTACGTGGCTTGTCTCATTGGGACTGATTAGACAGTGAGTGCAGCCATCTTGGAGGGAGAGCAGAACCAGGGTGGGGCATCGCCTCATCTGGGAAGTTCAAGGGGTCAGGGAACTCCCTCCCCTAGCCAAAGGAAGCCACGAAGGGCTGTGCTGTGAGGATTGGTGCATTTCAGATCAAATACTATGCATTTTCAATGGTCTTCAAAATCTGCAGACCAGATTTCCTTGGGTGCCTACACCACCAAGGCCCTGGGTTTCAAGCACAAAACAGGGTGGCCATTTGGGCAGACACTGAGCTAGCTGCAGGAGTTTATTTTTTTATACCCCAGTAGCACATGAAACGCCAGCAAGATAGAAGTGTTCATTCCCCTGGAAAGGGGGCTGAAGTCAGGGAGCTAAGAGGTCTAGCTCAGTAGATCCCACCCATATGGAGCCCAGTAAGTAATATCCACTGACTTGAAATTCTCACTGCCAGCACAGCAGTCTGAAGTTGACCTGGAACTCTTGAGCTGGGTTGGGGTAGGGGTGTCTTCCATTACTGAGGCTTCAGTAGGCGTTTTTCCCATCACAGTGTAAACAAAGCCACCAGGAAGTTCAAACGGAGTGGAGCCAAATGCAGCTCAGCAAGGCCACTGTAGCCAGACTGCTTCTCTAGATTTCTCCACTCAGGGAAGGGCATCTCTGAAAGAAAGGCAGCAGCCTCAATCAGGGTCTTATAGATAAAACTCCCATCTCCCTAGGACAGAGCACCGGTGGAAGGGTTGGCTGTGGGTGCAGATTCAGCAGACTTAAATGTTCCTGCCTGCCGGCTCTGAAGAGAGCAGAATATCCCCCAGCACAGCACTCAAACTCTGCTAAGGAACAGACTGCCTCATCAAGTGGGTCCCTGACTCCCGTGCCTCCTGACTAGGAGACACCTCCCAGCAGGGGTCGATAAACACCTCATACAGGAGAGCTCTGGCTGGCATCTGGCAGGTGCCCCTGTGGGACAAAGTTTCCAGAGGAAGGAACAGGCAGCAATCTTTTCTGTTCTGCAGTCTCCGTTGGTGATACCCAGGAAAACAGGGTCTGGAGTGGACCTCCTGCAAACTCCAGCAGACTTGCAGCAGGGAGGCCTGATGGTTAGAAGGAAAACTAACAAACAGAAAGGAATAGCATCAACATCAACAAAAAGGACGTCTACATAAAAACCCTATTTGAAGGTCACTGCATCAAAGATCAAAGGTAGATAAATCCAAGAAGATGAGAAAAAAACAGTGCAAAAGGCTAAAAATTCCAAAAACCAGAATGCCTCTTCTTCTGTAAAGGTTCACAACTCCTCACCAGAAAGAGAGCAAAACTGGACAGAAAATGAGTTTGATGAACTGACAGAAGTAGGCTTCAGACGGTGGGTAATAACAAACTCCTCCAAGCTAATGGAGCATGTTCTAACCCAATGCAAGGAAGATAAGAACCTTGAAAAAATGTTAGAGGAATTGGTAACTAGAAGATCCTGCTTGTAGAAGAACATAAAGGACCTGATGGAGCTGAAAAACACAGCATGAGAACTTCGTGAAGGATACACAAGTATCAGTAGCTGAATCGATCAAGTGGAATAAAGGATATCAGAGATTAAAAATCAACTTAATGAAATAAAGCATGAAGACAAGATTAGAAAAAAAGAGAATAAAAAGGAAAGAACAAAGCCTCCAAGAAATATGGGACTTTGTGAAAAGACAAAATCTACGTTTAATTGGTGTACCTGAAAGTGATGGGGAGAATGGTCGACTGAAAAAACTTGGAAACACTCTTCAGGATATTGGAGAACTTCCACAACCTAGCAAGACAGGGCAACATTCAAATTCAGGAAATACAGATAACACTACAAACAGTGCAAAGATACTCCTCAAGAAGAGCAACCCCAAGACACATAATCATCAGATTCACCAAGGTTGGGATGAAGGAAAAAAATGTTAAGTGCAGCCAGAGAGAAAGATCTGGTTATCCACAAAGGGAAGCCCATTGAACCAACAGCAGATCTGTTGGCAGAAAACCTTCAAACCAGGGGAGAGTAGGGACCAATATTCAACATTCTGAAATAAAATAATTTTCAACCCAGAATTTCATATCCAGCCAAACTAAGCTTTATAAGAGAAGGAGAAATAAAACCCTTTACAGACAAGCAAATGCTGAGAGATTTTGTCACCAACAGGCCTGCCTTACAAGAGCTCCTGAAGAAAGTACTAAATATGGAAAGGAAAAACCGGTACCAGCCACTGAAAAAACATACCAAATTGTGAAGACCATTGACACTATGAAGAAACTGCATCAACTAATGGGCAAAATAATCAGCTAGCTTCATAATGACAGTATCAAATTCACACATAAAAATAAAATAACCTTAAATGTAAATGGACTAAATGCCCCAATTAAAAGACACAGTCTGGCAAATTGGATAAAGAGTCAAGACCTCAAGACCCATCGGTGTGCTGTATTCAGAAGACCCATCTCACGTGCAAAGACACACATAGGCTCAAAATAAAGGGATGGAGGAAGATCTACCAAGCCAATAGAAAGCAAAAAAAAAAAAAAAAAAAAAAAAAAAAAAAAAAAAAAAAAAAAAAAAAAAAAAGCAGGGCTGTAATGTAATCTTAATCTCTGATAAAACAGACTTTAAACCAACAAAGATAAAAAAGACAAAGGAAAGCATTACATAATGGTAAAGGGATCAATGCAACAAGAAGAGCTAACTATCCTAAATATATATGCACTCAATACAGGAGCACCCAGATTTATAAAGCAAGTTCTTAGAGACCTACAAAGAGACTTAGACTTCCACACAATGATAGTGGGAGATTTTAACACCTCGCTGTCAATATTAGACAGATCAATGAAACAGAAAGTTAACAAGGGTATTCCGGACTTGAACTCAGCTCTGGACCAAGCAGACCCAACAGACATCTACAGAACTCACCACCCTAAATGAATAGAATATACATTCGTCTCAGCACCACATCGCACTTAATCAAAAATTGACCACATAGTTGAAGGTAAAACACTCCTCAGCAAATGCAAAAGAACAGAAATTATAACAAACAGTCTCTCAGACCACAGTTCAATCAAATTAGAACTCAGGATTAAGCTCACTCAAAACTGTACAACTATGTGGAAACTGAACAACCTGCTCCCGAATGACTAATGGGTAAATAACCAAATTAAGACAGAAATAAAGATTTTATTTGAAACCAATGAGAACAAAGACACAATATACCAGAATCTCTGGGACACAGCTAAAGCAGTGTTTAGAGGGAAATTTATAGCACCAAATGCCCAAAGGAGAAAGTGGCAATGATCTAAAATCGACAACCTAACATCACATTTAAAAGAACTAGAGAAGGAAGAGCAAGGAAATTCAAAAGCCAGCAGAAGGCAAGAAATAACTAAGATCAGAGCAAAACTGAAGGAGGCAGAGGCACAAAAAATCCTCCAAAAAAAAACCAATGAATCCAGGAGATTGATTTTGAAAAGATTAACACAATAGATAGATAGCTAGCCAGACTAACACAGAAGAAAAAAGAGAAGAATCAAATAGACACAATAAAAAATGATAAAGGGGATATCACCACTGATCCCACAGAAATACAAACTACCATCAGAGAAGACTATAAACACCTCTACACAAATAAATTTGAAAATCTAGAAGAAATTTATAATTTCTGGGAGACCTACACCATCTGAAGACTTAACCAGAAAGAAGTCGAATCCTGAATAGACTAATAGCAAGTTCTGAAATTGAGGCAGCAATTAATAGCCTATCAACTAAAAAAAAAAAAAAAAAAAAAGCCCTGAACCAGATGGATTCACAGCAGAATTCTACCAGAGGTACAAAGAAGAGCTGGTACCATTTCTTCTGAAACTATTCCAAACAATAGAAGAAAAAGGGACTCTTCTCTAACTCATTTGATGAGGCCAGCATCATCCTGATACCCAAACCTTCCAGAGACACAACAAAAAAAGAAAATTTTAGGCCAATATCCCTGATGAACATCAATGCAAAAATCCTCAGTAAAATACTGGGAAACTAAATCTAACAGCACATCAAAAAGCTTATCCACCACCATCAAGTTGGCTTCATCTCTGGGGTGCAAGGCTGATTCAACATACACAAATCAAGAAATGTAATCCATCACATAAACAGAGCCAATGAAACAAACCCCATGATTATCCCAATAGATGCAGAAAAGGTCTTCAATAAAATTTAACGCACTTCAAAAAAAAAAAAATTTAACACATTTCATGCTAAAAACTCTCAATAAGCTAGGTATTGATGGAGTGTATCTCAAAATAATAAGGGCTATTTATGACAAATCCACAGCCAATATCATACTGAATGGGAAAAAGCTGGAAGCATTCCCTTTGAAAGCTGGCATAAGACAAAGATGATCTCTCTTACCACTCCTATTCAACATAGTATTGGAAGTTCTGGCCAGGGAAATACAGCAAGAGAAAGAAATAAAGGGTATTCAAATAGGAAGAAAGGAAGTAAAATTGTCGCTGTTTGCAGATGTCATGACTGTCTATTTAGAAAACCCCATGGTCTCAGCCCAAAATCTCCTTAAGCTGATAAGCGACTTCAGCAAAGTCTTAGGACAGAAAATCAATGTGCAAATAGCAAAAGCAGTCCTATAGACCATGGTTTGACTATAGTCAAATCATGAGTGAACTCCCATTCACAATTGCTACGAAGAGAATAAAATACAACTTACAAAGGATGTGAATGACCTCTTAGGAGAACTACAAACCACTGCTCAAGAAAATAAGAGAAGACGCAAACAAATGGAAACACATTCCATGCTCATGGATATGAAGAATTAATATTGTGAAAGTGGCCATATTGCTCAAAATAATTTATAGATTCAATGCTATCCCCATTAACCTACCACTGACTTTTCCTACAGAATTAGAAAAAAAAACTACTTTAAATTTCACATGAAATCAAAAAAGTGCCCTTCCTATATGACTGGACTTCATTTGTACCATCTTTTTATTTGGATTACAGTTTCATCCTGGGAGAGGCAGACAAATGGCATTTCTCATCTTTTTTCCAGCCCTGCATTGCAAAAGCATTAGTATAATATTTTTGGGTATAGATCTCTTTATGTTTGTCTTACACAGAGCTTACTTCTTTTCGGGATGTGTAGATTAATATTTTAGAGTCAAATTTGGGAAGTTTTCAGCGACTTTCTTTTCAAATACTTTTTCGAACACTTTCTGTTCTCTCTGGGACTCTCATTACACGTATGTTGTTGCAGTTTAATGGTGTCCCACATTTTTATGAGACTGTTTATTTTTCTTAATTTTCTTTATTTCTGTTCCTCAGAATGCATACTCTATTAATCTATCTTTGAAATTCTTGATTCTTTCTTCTGCAAGTTAAACTCTTATTTTGGCCTCCCATGGTAAATTTTTTATTTTGCTTACCATGCTTTTCAACTCAAGATGTTTTATTTGAACTTCCCAGAAGTCCTTCCCAGAAGGACTAATTTCACCTGTCTTTATTTTAGTGTTGTCTCTTTACTGATGTATTTTTTGATGAGACATTATTATCATACCTTCACTTAAATTTTTTTTTTTTTTTTTTTGAGACGGAGTCTCGCTCTGTCGCCCAGGCTGGAGTGCTGTGGCCGGATCTCAGCTCACTGCAAGCTCCGCCTCCCAGGTTCCCGCCATTCTCCTGCCTCAGCCTCCCGAGTAGCTGGGACTACAGGCGCCCACCACCTCGCCCGGCTAGTTTTTTGTATTTTTTTAGTAGAGACGGGGTTTCACCGTGTTAGCCAGGATGGTCTCGATCTCCTGACCTCGTGATCCGCCCGTCTCGGCCTCCCAAAGTGCTGGGATTACAGGCTTGAGCTACCGCGCCCGGCCCACTTAATTATTTAAGCATTAGTTTTTGGTTATTTGAACATATTTATAGAACTATTTTTAAGGCTTTGCATACTGAATTCACCATCTAGGCCTCTTCAAGGGCATGCTCTATTACCTGTCTTTTTTCTTGTGAATGGGTCTCACTTTCCCATTTCTTTGTATGTGTGGGTCTTTTCATTGAAAAATAAATGAATGAATAATATATTATAGCAATCCTGGATACCTATTCTCCTCCCCTGAAATTTTTGTTTTATTGTTGGCTTGTTGCTTGTTTGTTTGGTCATTTATTTATTTGTTCTAGATGTAACTAAAGTAATTCTATAAAGTCTTTCTCTTCCACACTGTGCAGCTTGTTTGTTCTGGCTCAGACATTTTACTTTTTGGTTAATATTTTTCATTTTACTTTTTGTTTAACATTTTAGCCTTCCTAACTATGGGGTGCCCTTGGATTACCATAAGTCACTTATTGGCAAAGTTTTGTTTAAACCCCATTGGCCAATGACATTTTTACCCTTTACCATTGGATGTCTGTTTGGTTTGGAGGAGGCTATTACTTTTTCAAAAATTAAGGTATTTTTCTTCTACATTCAGCCAGGAACTGGTGTATACACACTACTCTCATCACTTCTGAGAGAATAAAACCTTGGTAATGTGCAGTCATTTAGACTGCCAGGAATTACAGGGTTATTATTCTTAAGACTGACATTTTAGGATTTGCATCTTGGTTTGAGTAGTTTATTCTTCAGTCAGTTTTTGCTCAGAGGTTGAGTTTAAGTCTCTTTTGCTAGTGAGATTTCAGCCTTTTGTTGATGGGTATCGTGGCTTGTGGTATGCTTTCAAGTCTGCCCCATATTTTGCTCTGATTTCTTCTGAGTAGTACAGTCCAGAATATATATAAAGCTTTTTCAAAACCCAAAATTGGCTGTCTTCCCAGAAGGACTAATTTCATCTGTCTTTATTGTCTGATTCTTTCTATGAAGCTTTTGAATGTTCTGACATTTTGCTTGTATTAGAGCTACTGGCTTGCTTTTATTTGTTCTACATCAAAATCTCCATCATTTTGATAACACTTTTACCATGGAATTCTCTGTTCAATTTGAACTTAAGTCATTTCTGTCAGGCAGAACTTGAGAGAGCTCTCCGTACTAATGAACTGCCTTTCCCCATGGCAAAAACCTCTGAGATACTGCATAGTTGCTCATAGTAGTAACCCAATGTTCCCTCATTCTATATCTGGGTTCTTGTAGTATATAGCAAACTCTGGTCCTCTTGGCTTGCTCCTCCTGGTTTAGAACTCTTATTTTATCAGTGACCTGGGGCATAATCAGAGCCACAGTAATCTTGGCCAGTAGCACCAAATTTAGAGTTTCCACCTTATGAAAGGTTGAAATAAAGGAGATCCAACTTTCTGTGGGAATATGTGGAATAGAGCTTTTGCAATGCATTCTGATTATACATTCTGAAGAACAGAAATAAAGAAAATTAAGAAAAAATAAACAGTCTCATAAAAATGTGGGACACCATTAAACTGCAACAGCATACGTGTAATGAAAGTCCCAGAGAGAACAGAAAGTGTTTGAAAAAGTATTTGAAAAGAAAGTGGCTGAAAACTTCCTAAATTTGACTCTAAAAAATTAATCTACACATCTTGAAAAAAAGCAAGCTGCATATAAGACAAACATAAAGAGATCTATACCCCAAAACATTATACTAAGAATACTTAAAACCAGCAATGAAGAGAACATCTTGAAAGAAGCAAGAAAATAATCACTTGTCACATACAAATGAACCAAAATAAGATTAACAGTTGTCTTGATATCAGAAACCAAGATCTGAAGGCAGTAAAATAACATATTCAAAATGGTGAAAGTAAAACAAATCTAAACAAAACAAAACAAATACCCCTGTAAATAAAAAATCTTATATCCGGCAAAACAAACTTTCAAAAATGAAGAAAAAATAAATACATTTCCCAATATACAAATACTGAGAAAATTATTTGCTACCTGACCTGTCATACAAAAAATATTAAAGCGGGAGGTAGAGGAAGATGGCAGAATAGAAGACTCCACCAATCATCCAACATGCACACCAATTTAAAAACTATCTACACACACACACACACATGCACACACACACATGCACACACACACACACACACACACACACACACCCCATCTTTATAAAAACCAAAAATCAGGTGAGCCCTTGTAATTCCTGGTGTTAAATTCCTATCATTGAAAGAGAAACTGAAGAGGTAGAAAAAAGAGTCTTGAATCACTGATGCCAAACTTACCTCACCACTCCCACCCTCATGGCAATGGCAGCATGGTGCTGAGAACGTCTCTGGAAACTGGGAGAGGAAGAGCACAGAAATTGTGAGGCATTAATCTCAGTGCTGGTCTATTAGAGAAGAAAGGAAAACCAGGTGAAACTCAGCTGATGCCTACCCACAGAGGAAGCATTTGAACCAGCCCTAGCCAGACAGGAATCACCAATCCTAGTTGTCAGAAGTTGAGTTTCTGCAAACATTTCCACTGAGAGTTACAGTGCTCTGTGTCTGTAAGTAAACTTGAAAGGCAGTCTAGACCATAAGTACGGAAACTCTTAAGTGAATCCTAGTGCTGAACCAGGCCCAGAGACAGTGAAATGGAAGGGAATACGACCTACTGAGACACCAGCTGGGCTTGCTAATGGAGTTCTATCAACACCCTTCCCCTAGCCCCAGGCTGCACAGCTCCTGGCTCCAAAAGAGACTCTTTCCTTCTGCTGAGAAGATGACAGGGAAGAGTGAGGAGTACATTATCTTACATCTTACATACCAGTTCAGCTGCAGCAAAATAGGGCACTGGTCAGAGTTGACAGGCCCCTGTTTGAGGCCCTTGCTCCCAGACAATATTTCTACACACACCCTAGGCCAGAAGGAAATCCACTGCTTTAAAAGGAAGGACCCAGTCCTGCTAGCACTCATTACCTGATAACTGAAGAGCTTTTGGGCCCTGAATAACCACAGCAATACATAATTACTGCACTGAGGGCCTTGGGTCAGCTTCTGACAATTGTTGGCTTCAGGTAAAAATCAGCATATTATCAGCTGTTGTGACTACAGAGTGAAACTTTTCTGCTTGAGAAAACAAGAGAGATAAGTAAAGAAGACTTTGTCATGCATGTTAGGTACCAGCATGGCCATAGTGGGGTAGAGCACCAAGCAGGTTCTTGTATTCTCCAATATATCAAGACTTCACTCTTTGATGGCATTTCTAAACCTGCCTTGTACCAGAGGCTGGGGAGCCCACTGCCCTGAAGGATGAGTCCCAGGCAAGGCAGTATTCACCATAAATTGACTTAAGAGCCCCTGAGCCTTAAGGGAACATCAGCAGTGGTCTGGCAGCACTTCCCATGGACTGCGGTGTTGGGGGGTATGGGGTGAAGCTCCTCTGCTTTTGAAAAGGGGAGGGATAAGTGGGAGAAACTGCATCTTGTGGTTTGAGTGCCAGCTCAGACACAGCACAATAGAATACAAGGTTGACTTCTAAAGTTTTTGACTCTAGACCTTGATTCCCAAATGTCACCTCTGGCACATCTGTGGTCTGGGGGACTTGTTCTCCTGAAAGAAAGGACACAGGCTTGGCTGGCTTTGACACCTGATAATTGTAGAGCTCGAGGGCCTCTACGAAACATAGGAACTAGCTAGGGGGTGGTTATAGCATGCCTTGAGTGAACCTCAGTGCTGTGCTAGCTTCAGGTCTGATCTAGGGCACTCAGAGTGGTGGTGGCCACAGAGGTGCTTGGTGTCACTCCACCCCCAACTTTAGGTGGCTTAGCACAGAGAGATAAACTTTATTTTTATTGATTCTTTTATTTTTGTCAGGGGAAAGAAAAGAAGGATAACAATAATCTCTCCCTATTAATCCAGAAAATTCTTCTGAATTTTGTCCAAGACCTACAAGGTGGTAACACTATGAGTCTGCAAAATCCATAGGGTTACTGGGATTGTGGTGCCCCCTAAAATGGATACAGCTTAGATCACAACACCCAAGTTCTTCTAGGTATCTGGAAAGCCTTCCCTAGAAGGATGGGTGTAAATAAGCCCATACAGTGAAGACTACAATAAATACCTAATTCTGCAATACACAGACACTGAAGCACATCTACTAGCATCCACGCCATCCAGGAAAGCATGTCCTCAGAAAATAAAATAAATAAGGCACAAGGGACCAATCCTGCAGAAAAAAAGATATGTGACTTTTCAGACAGAGAATTTAAAAATGCTGTGTTGCAGAAACTCAAATAAATTGAAGGAGATAGAGACACAAAAAACTCTCCAAAAAATCAATGAATCCAGGAGTTGGTTTTGTGAAAAGATCAACAAAATTGACAGACCACTAGCAAGACTAATAAAGAAGAAAAGAGAGAGGAATCAAATCGATGCAATTAAAAATGATAAAGGGGATATCACCACCGACCCCACAGAAATACAAACTACCATCAGAGAATACTATAAACACCTCTACGCAAATAAACTGGAAAATCTAGAAGAAATGGATAATTTCCTGGACACTTACACTCTTCCAAGACTAAACCAGGAAGAAGTTGAATCCCTGAATAGACCAATAGCAGGCTCTGAAATTGAGGCAATATTTAATAGCCTACCAACCAAAAAAAGTCCAGGATCAGATGGATTCACAGCTGAATTCTACCAGAGGTACAAGGAGGAGTTGGTACCATTCCTTCTGAAACTATTCCAATCAATAGAAAAAGAGGGAATCCTCCCTAACTCATTTTATGAGGCCAATATCATCCTGATACCAAAGCCTGGCAGAGACACAACAAAAAAAAGAGAATTTTAGACCAATATCCCTGATGAACATCGATGCAAAAATCCTCAATAAAATACTGGCAAACTGGATTCAGCAACAAATCAAAAAGCTTATCCATCATGACCAAGTGGGCTTCATCCCTGGGATGCAAGGCTGGTTCAACATTCGCAAATCAATAAACATAATCCAGCATATAAACAGAACCAAAGACAAGAACCACATGATTATCTGAATAGATGCAGAAAAGGCTTTTGACAAAATTCAACAGCCCTTCATGCTAAAAACGCTCAATAAATTCGGTATTGATGGAACGTACCTCAAAATAATAAGAGCTATTTATGACAAACCCACAGCCAATATCATACTGAATGGGCAAAAACTGGAAAAATTCCCTTTGAAAACTGGCACAAGACAGGGATGCCCTCTCTCACCACTCCTATTCAACTTAGTGTTGGAAGTTCTGGCTAGGGCAATCAGGCAAGAGAAAGAAATCAAGGGTATTTAATTAGGAAAAGAAGAAGTCAAATTGTCCCTCTTTGCAGATGACATGATTGTATATTTAGAAAACCCCACTGTCTCAGCCCAAAATCTCCTTAAGTTGATAAGAAACCTCAGCAAAGTCTCAGGATAGAAAATTAATGTGTAAAAATCACAAGCATTCTTATACACCAGTAACAGACAGACAGAGAGTCAAATCATGAATGAACTTCCATTCACAATTGCTTCAAAGAGAATAAAAAACCTAGTAATCCAACTTACAAGGGATGTAAAGGACCTCTTCAAGGAGAACTACAAACCACTGCTCAGTGAAATAAAAGAGGACACAAACAAATGGAAGAAAATACCATGCTCATGGATAGGAAGAATCAATATTGTGGAAATGGCCATACTGCCCAAGGTTATTTATAGATTCAATGCCATCCCCATCAAGCTACCAATGAGTTTCTTCACAGAATTGGAAAAAAACTGCTTTAAAGTTCATATGGAACCAAAAAAGAGCCCACATTGCCAAGGCAATCCTAAGTCAAAAGAACAAAGCTGGAGGCATCACGCTACCTGACTTCAAACTATACTACAAGGCTACAGTAACCAAAACAGCACGGTACTGGTACCAAAACAGAGATATAGACCAATGGAACAGAACAGTGTCCTCAGAAATAATACCACACATCTACAGCCATCTGATCTTTGACAAACCTGAGAAAAACAAGAAATGGGGAAAGGATTCCCTATTTAATAAATGGTGCTGGGAAAATTGGCTAGCCATAAGTAGAAAGCTGAAACTGGATCCTTTCCTTACTCCTTATACGAAAATTAATTCAAGATGGATTAGAGACTTAAATGTTAGACCTAATATCATGAAAACCCTAGAAGAAAACCTAGTTAATACCATTCAGGACATTGGCATGGGCAAGGAATTCATGTCTAAAACACCAAAAGCAACGGCATCAAAAGCCAACATTGACAAATGGGATCTAATTAAACTAAAGAGCTTCTGCACAGCAAAAGAAACTACCATCAGAGTGAACAGGCAACCTACAGAATGGGAGAAAATTTTTGCAATCTGCTCATCTGACATAGGGCTAATATCCAGAACCTACAAAGAGCTCAAACAAATTTACAGGAAAAAATCAAACAACCCCATCAAAAAGTGGGCAAAGGATATGAACAGACATTTCTCAAAAGAAGACATTCATACAGCCAACAGACACATGAAAAAATGCTCATCATCACTGGCCATCAGAGAAATGCAAATCAAAACCACAATGAGATACCATCTCACACCAGTTAGAATGGCCATCATTAAAAAGTCAGGAAACAACAGGTGCTGGAGAGGATGTGGAGAAATAGGAACACTTTTACACTGTTGGTGGGATTGTAAACTAGTTCAACCATTACAGAAAACATTATGGCGATTCCTCAAGGATCTAGAACTAGAAGTACCATATGACCCAGCCATCCCATTACTGGGTATATACCCAAAGGATTATAAATCATGCTGCTATAAAGACACATGCACACGTATGTTTATTGTGGCACTATTCACAATAGCAAAGACTTGGAATCAACCCAAATGTCCATCAGTGACAGACTGGGTTAAGAAAATGTGGCACATATACACCATGGAATACTATGCAGCCATAAAACAGGATGAGTTTGCGTCCTTTGTAGGGACATGGATGCAGCTGGAAACCATCATTCTCAGGAAACTATCACAAGAGCAGATAACCAAACACCGCATGTTCTCACTCATAGGTGGGAACTGAACAATGAGATCACTTGAACTCGGGAAGGGGAACATCACTCACCGGGGCCTATCATGAGGAGGGGGGAGGGGGGAGGGATTGCATTGGGAGTTATACCTGATGTAAATGACGAGTTGATGGGTGCTGATGAGTTGATGGGTGCAGCACACCAACATGGCACAAGTATACATATGTAACAAACCTGCATGTTATGCACATGTACCCTAGAACTTAAAGTTTAATAATAATAAAAAAAATACAAAAATTAGCCGGGCATGGTGGTGGATGCCTGTTGTCTCAGCTACTCGGGAGGCTGAGGCAGGAGAATCACTTGAACCTGGGAGGTGGAGGTTGTAGTCAGCCAAGATCGAGGCACTGCACTTCAGCCTGGGTAACAGAGTGAAAATCCATCTCAAAAAAAAAAAAAAAAAAAAAAGAAAAGAAAAGAAAAAGAAGAGGAAAAAAAAAAAAAAGAAAAAGATCCGTTTATATTATTTGCCCACTTTTTAACTAGATTATCTGTTTTTGTTAGTTGATTTATTTAAGTTCTTTATTGATTCTGGATTTTTTTTTTAATCAGATGAATAGTTTGCATATATTTTCTCCCATTCTGTAGGTCGTTTGTCTGCTCTGTGGATATTTTAGTTTGCTGTGCATAAGCTCTTTAGTTTAATTAAGTCCCATTTGTCTACTTTTATTTTTGTTACATTTGCTTTTTAGGTCTTAGTCATAAATTCTTTTCCTAGGCCAATGTCCAGAAGAGTATTTTCTAGGTTTTCTTCTAGGATTTTTTTCCATTTTGTGTCTTATATTTAAGTCTTTAATCCATCCTGAATTAATTTTCGAATATGATGAAAGATCGGGTTCCAATTTCATTCTTCTGCATATGACTAGCCAGATTTTTCAGCACCATTTATTGAATAGGATGTTCTTTCCTCATTTTTTTTATTTTTGTCAACTTTGTCTAAAAGCAGTTGGCTGCAGGTATGTGGCTTTATTTCTGGGCTCTCTGTTCTGTTTCATTGATCTATGTGTGTTTACTGATCTTCATGAAATCAAACTATAATTCAGTAACAGAAAGACAACAGAACAACTCTAAACACGTGGAACCTTAACAACACATTTTTAAGAATTTCATTCTATATTTTTAAAAACTTTTATTTTAAGTTCAGAAGCACAATTTTAGATTTGTTACACAGGAAAACTTGTGTCACTGGGGGCTTGTTTTACAGATTATTTCATCACCTAGGTGTTAAGCCTAGTATCCATTATTTATTTTTCCTAATCTTCTCCCTCCTCCCACCCTTAACCCTCCAAAAGACCCTAGTATGTGTTGGGGGAAGGGTGGGAGGGGATAAGGGGTAAGAGATTACACAGTGGGTACAGTGTGCACTGCTCAGGTGATGGGTGCACCAAAATCTCACAAATTACCACTAAAGAACTTATCCATGTAACTGAACAACACATTTTGAAGTAATTTATGGATCAAGAATAAGTCACAAAGGAAATTTTCAAATATGCTATTACTGAAAATAAATGAAAATAAAACATATTAAAAGCTGCACTGAGAGAAATGCATAACACTAAGTACTTATATTTTTAAAAGTGGAAAAGCTTCTTTTGTGTTCAGGGGTCTTGGGTTGGCCCATTTGGCCAGCTTCCTCACAGGCAACTTTTTTCCCTTTGGTCCAATCCTATCAATGATGGGTCTTAGGCAACACCTGATGTTCAGGCAGTTTATTCTGGCAGTACACTTAGAAGATGGACACTGGGAACAAGCCAGTGGTATGGAGCAGGGATCTGATGACTGCCTCATCAGAAGAGTCTCCAACTGGAGAACATTCTCAGAGTTGGAGGATTATTTCCCCTTTCTTGCACTTGTATTCAGTCTTGGTCAGTTACGAGATGTTTCTTTCATAAAGGCAGTTTAAACTATTCTTTTATGGATACGCTTTGTTCTAATGTTCTTAAAATTGACTCTGTGCTGAGGTGGCCTTTTCTCTAGGGCAACCAGTGTTTTTTGGCCCAATTGTGAAAGAGAACACATGATCTTTAGGGCTACAGTGCTGAAAATTCCCATGCCAGGATATGTCATATTATTAGTTAACACGTAGGGTAGGTCCTATGAGATGTTCAGTTGGGCCTTATGATTATTATTAATCTTATAGTCACAGTATGTCTCATAGTATACTATAGTATCACATTATTTATTATTATTATTGTTATTTTATTAGAGACAAGGTCTTGTTCTGTCACCCAGGCTGGAGTGCAGTGTCCCAATCACGGCTTAGTGTGGCCTCAATCTCCTGGGCTCAAGTGATCCTCCAGCCTCAGCCTCTGGAGTGGTTGGGACTACAGGTGCACACAATTACGCTTGGCCAATTTTTCAATATTTTCTAGAGACAGGATCTCACTATGTTGCCCTAGCTTGCAGGCTTAAAATATTAATCTATATTAGGAAACTAGGAAAATAAGATAAAAATAAATCAAAAAGAGGAAGTAAGGAAATAATAAAGACAAGGGCAAAAGTTGGTGAAATTGAATAAAAGCGAGCAAGAGCAGCAAAATAAACTCCAATTAAATCAAAATATTGTATTAATATAATAAATAAAATGTATGAATCCGTAGAAAAACTGACAAAAATTGAAAAAGTAAAGAAAAAAATTAGAATGTAACAGGAGCTATCACTGAGGATCCTACAACCATTAAATTAAAAAAAAAAGAAAATACTGCAAACATTTTTTATTCATAAATTTGACAACATAGAAAACATGGACCAATTCCTCAAAAAGCATAGACTACTAAAATTCAATCAAGATGGAATAGATAATCTGAATTGTCATTTAATTATTGAAGAAATTAAATCTGTAGCTAAAAGGCTTTCAAAAATGAAATCTTCAGGCTGTAATGGTTTCATTGGTGAATTCTACAGACGATTTTGGAAAGAATTGATGAGAATTTTACACAAATATTTGCAGAAAAGAGAAAAGAAAGGAATAGTTTCCATTTAAGAATCTAGTATTACACTTACATGACAATGAGACAAGTACAGTATAAAATACTACTTACAAAATACTTTGATATTAGAATTATTAACAAAATAATAGGAAATTAAATGCAACCATGCATCAAAGAAATTATACACCATGACCAATTAGGATTTAGTCCAGTTATTCAAGGCTAGTTCAATATATGAAAATTGATCAATTTCATGCAGCATATCCACGGGCTTAAGAAGAAGTCATCAGGTGACCATATCAATTGATGAGACAAAATAACCAAAATAACCAAATCTAGCACTTATTTGTGACAAAAATCCAGCATACCTTTTAGCAATAAAATTTGAAAAGCTTTTTAGTAAGTTTTCCAAAATTCCTCACCATTTTCCATTGTATACTTGTTACCAGCTTGCTCCTAAAAACATTTATGTGTAAAACCTTTGCTAGAATATAGCCTACTAGAGTTCTCATTTTTCTTTAAACTGTCTGGATCCAGAAGGTGTTTATATTGCTTCATGTAGCTATCAGTGGTTATGCGTATTTTTAAAATTTCTTATTGGGGTTAAAATACACCTGACATAAAATTTACCATTTTTTATCATTTGAAGTGTAAAATTTAGTGGCATTATGTAAATTCACAATGTTGTATAAACACCACCACTATCTAGATTAAATATTTTAATCACCCCCCAAAAAATTACCATCCATTAAGCAGTCATGTTCTGGTCTTTCTTCCACCATTTCCCCCAACCACTAATCTATTTTTTATTTATTTGGATTTACCTCTTCTGAATATTTTATATGAAGAAAATAGTAAAATATGTGGCCTTTTTTGTGTGGCTTCTTTCTCTTAGTATGATTTTCTCAAGGTTCTTCTATGTTGTATCATGTGCCATACTTCATTCCTTTTTATAGTTAAATAATAGTCCATTGTATGGATATACTGCAATTTATTTATCCATTTTTCTCCTGATAGGCATTTGCGTTATTTCCACTTTTTGGTTATTGTGAATAGTGGTCCTATGAATATTCATCTACATGTTTGTATTTCATCACTTTTTTTCATTTCTCGAGCATATACTTAGAAACGAAATTGCTGGGACATGTGGTAATTCTATGATTAACTTCTTGATTAACTGCTAAACTGTTTTCCACTGCAGTGCACCATTTTACATTTCTACCAGCAATGTAAAAGATGTTAGTCCTTATTAAGGATATAATGTAGTTTAAAAATACTGTGCAAAATATAAGGAATGATCAGCATTCTCAAAAACTTCTATACCACTTATCAGTCTAATTAAATTATGAAGATAAGTCAAGAAGTCAAGAATCATAATCTATATGGCCTTTATTATTTCCTGGTGCCTAGAAGAAAACCTTATACATAGAACACTCTTTATATTTATTTACTGATTGGCTGTCTAGATAAGATAAATTAAAGAAAATAAAAACTAAATGAAAGGCAACCTAGAGGACTTCAAGTACACGATATTCTTTGATTAAAAAAATACATGAAGATCAATTAAGAACAATAAAATTGAAGAAGGGAATGACAACTTTAAAGACTAAGTGTTCTAAGAGATTAGGCAGTAGGTGCAAAATTATGCATAAGAGACATGTTTTTCAGCACTAGCTTTGTGTCCCATTAGTTGCAATTTATAGTAACCTGGAATAATCCACTCATCCCAAGAAACACTTTAAAATCCGCAAAGTCATTGTTTGAATGCTTCATTCTGCTTGTGTTACATTAAGAAAACTGCACAGTAAGAGACATGTTTAAAAGTTAAGAAGTTGGCGGGTGCGGTGGCTCATGCCTGTAATCCCAACACCTTGGGAGGCCGAGGCGGGCAGATCACCTGAGGTCACGAGTTCAAGACCAACCTGGCCAACATGGTGAAACCTCGTCTCTACTAAAAATACAAAAATTAGCTAGGTATGGTGGTGCGTGCCTGTAATCCTAGCTACTCAGCAGGCTGAGGCAGAGAATGGCTTGAGCCTGGGACACGGAGGTTGCACTGAACTGAAATCTTGCCACTGCACTCCAGTCTGGGCAAATGAGTGAGACTCTGTCTAAAAAAAAAAATAAATAAATAAAAAAGTAAGAAAGTTTATTAGATAAGTAAAAAAAAAAAACGAATCGACAAAGTGTTTCCATACAAATTATTCCATTAGCTTCACTACATAAATGCTAACTAAAAATATTTAATTATATGCTAACTGACCAATATAATCATATTTTCCTTGTGCAAGAAAATAATTCAAGAAATCTTCCACAGTGATAACAATTTTATGTGTTGCATACAATTACAATAATTAAACATTTTTAAAAACATGAATTTAACCTCCATTATACTAGGACAGTACAGAACAAAGAAATTCATTCTTCATTTGGCCAGTGAAGAGACAGAGTTTGAAACATTACTCTTAGGCTTAGCTGATTAGTCCAAAACAGTGCACAGGAGTTTTATTATCCCCTATCTCTGTAACTACATTTCTTTTAAAACATCACTGAGTGTCAAATACAAGTGACCATCTATTAAATTTCAGTCTGAAGAATGAACCCACAAATGTTAGGATTACTTTAACATTGAAATGAAAAAACTCCCAATATTATTTTAAATCATAGAATACAAAGAAGAAATATTTGTATTAAATCACTAGCCTAAGTCCCTTAAAAAGTCAGTAGATCACAGTGCTTAACAATGTAGCAATTAAAAGTGATTATGGAGCCTACTGCCTGGTCTTATACTCTCACTTTCCCAACCACTAGCTGTGTGATGTCAGATAAGTTGTTTAACTTCTCTTTGACTCGGTTACTTCACGTGTAAAATGGAAGTAATTATGGGCATGCCATAGAATTATTTGTGGATTAAATGAGTAAATAAATGTGAAACTGCTTATAATAGGGATTGCTAATGTTACATAAATGTTATGATTATTATGTTGAATGTTCAGAATTTACAGGCAGTATCATCTATGCAATCAGAAGTGAATAAGGGAAGACTTTGTTTTCCTTCCTTCAGGAGCATTCAAAATATAAAAGGCTCTCCTTGCCCAAGACATCAGAAGGGATACTGTTGTACTTTATAGTCCCAAGAGAAAAGAAAGCTGAAGAATTTATATATTTTGTAAAATTTAATTCATTCCCCAAGTTACTTTATGAGAGAACAAATGCCAATTCCTATTTTGTAGCAAATAAAACAAGAAAGAGCAAAACAGTGGGACTCCTTTATATCCCTGCTGCAGGGAGGCAGGAAGACCACCTGCCTTATGACCTCACCATATTTTCTCAGGCTTTCCTTGCTAACAGTTGTTAGATTTACAGAATAAGATATGACCCACAGTATGTTTAAATCCTAAAATATTGTTGAATCAAAACAGTGTTGTACTGTACTTCTGAATTTAAGGAAATATTAGCACTACATAAACACTAATATTTCAAGGACCGTTACATTTTGTTATTTTCTAAGTCTAATTCTTTTATTCCACAAAAAAATCTCCTATTGGGCCAAGTTATTGGACTTTTGGTTAAGAAGGACAAAAAAGTGAACCTTTGAAGCCAATGTTGAACCAGGTATAGAGAAGTTATCTAGTAAAAGGACATCTTAACAATTAATTTAAGCCTCTAAAGGGAAGAAACAATTTTTTCCTTCTGATTGATCCAGATTGTCTGTTGGTGTGTTAACAATTTTACTATGAAATAGTAAAAAAACTCTCTGTTCTCTCCTAGCTGAAGAAAAACAGCTTATATAGTATTCTTTTAACTCTTCTGAGATAATGTGACCCAAGCAATATCATCGATGTTCTTTTTCTTCTTTAATATCCTTATCTGTTTTATCCTTAACAGAGCATAAATCTTAGTTGTTTTAAGCTTAGGGATGTATATGAAAGCACCAACACCCCACTGTCGTGCAGCTGCATACATATTCTCTCTTACCTCTGAAGTTTTCCTCATCTACAGCAGCAGAGCTAGGGGTCAAACACACAAAGGTGCTGTCCCTCAATGCAGCAAACACCGCCATGTGTTGTATGTTTGATGAATTAAAAGGATGCTGCCAACTTAATTACACTGTAACCCTTCAATAAAGGAAGGGCAGAGCTGATTAACTAGTGAATAATTGGGGGCTGATTGATGGCTCTCTCCCTCACTGCTGAAGGCTGTATATATAATTATTTTGCCTTTGGGCCTAATTTTGCCACTGTTAGCTTCCACTTTTGTCATCAGTTGTAATTTATAGTTGAGTCCTGCAGCCTTAAAGAAAAAAGGGGAATACAAAATGGAATAGCTCTGATCCTTAGATATGTCACCTGCAAAAGGCCAGTAGGAAGCCTTGAACATCAACATTTGCCATCATTTAATGGTATTAACACTTCATGCTTAGCTAAAAAATTATAATTTTTTAATGATCATAATATCGATTTCATTGAGCTTAAAATGATATTGTGTCATCTAGTAGGTTTGGATGCACTTTTAATTCAAGATTGATTTGTTAAAAGTCAAAAGAATTACATAATGCTCTTTTTTTCTCCAAACATTCCCTCTTTTAAATGTACTAGCAAAGCTGTGAATATTTTTTAAAGGCAACAGGGTAAAATTTCTTCAACAGAAAGTTTTTAAAAATCAGACATCTTCAGCCATCATAAATATTAGCATAAAATGACCACTATGACTAAAAATAAATCCAGTACTGGAGTGTATATGAAAAATACAATATCTATTAAGCATTTATCATGTACGAGGTACCATGCACGATTTGAAAAATATATACAAAATGGTAACAGTCATTTGCTACAACCTCAGTATATCAAATCCTTAACTTAAAATGTACTATATGAAATATTTCACTCGTAAATCTGTTGTAAAACACAGTGATTCAAATAAAGCAGACCAGTCATAGCAAAGGGCTTTACTGTGGATTCTCCAAGTTTTATGAAGAGACCAACCCCTTACTAGAAAGGGGGAAAGTAAGACTAAAGAAATAACTTAAAGATTGCTACTTTCCTCACAATGCTAAAACAATGCAGATGGCTTTATATTACAGATTTTTCTTTCCTTAGTGGTCATAACATCTTACATGCATATTTTTGGTAACTCATTTTTAAAACACTGCAGTGACAAAGTTTCTAAATTATAAGCCAAGATATACAAATTTTCCCTCTCAGATTTCCTTTGTTGTTTCGTCCTCACTGAGAACTTTCTAGCCTGTGACTCACAGGACAATCTGAAGAATCTTTCAGTCAAAGCTCAGTAGTGTGCCAGTGGGCATAGGCTAGGAGAAAAAAATAAAGATTGATATTTGCCCTCTCTTCTTATCTGCACTTAATTTATAAGTCAGTGTGGGTATACAGGAGAAATAAAGGCAGAGACCTTGATGCCTCCCCGTGGAGAATATGCACCATTTGGATTGAAAGCATGAAAGAGGGGAAATTAATGGTAAGCTGTTCATCTGTCACTACTGCCAGCCTGATGTTTTTGCAGAGAAAGCGAGGACTTATATGACATGCCCTCCAGTGAAGGGCAAGTCTGTCTGCTATTCTATTATAAACACAGTGCTCTGGGTTTCAGAGGGATTTAAATGTACAATAAGATTGTACTTTGGATAGATGAGTATTTACACAATTTTATTTTGTAAAAGTATAAACTAGTAGAATTCTGCCTGTTTTAAGAGGAAATCTTATTTTCTCCCTCTCCCAATTTTTCTTCTGTCTTCATTTCCTTCTTTTCCTTAAAATTTAAGTCAAACCTTCTGTTTGACAATGTGGCTTGGGCCTTTTACATCTGGCTGAATTTTTCTTGTATTTTCACATTGCAGTAAAATGTAAATAGATTCTAAAGATTAGGCATATGAAAAGTGGAGAGGACTTAGTTAAATTTCAATGTAGAAAATGTAGAAAATAACTGCAAATTTTTAAATGTAAGGTGTGATTTTTTAATTTCCATTGAATATAAGCACAACTATGAACATATTGTGAGGTACCCAACTGACAGGGGGAAACATAAATAAAAATTTGATCTTGTGTGGAAGATAAAGAATGTCATATTTCCTTATTATTGCAATGATTTATCATGTTAAGAATTGATATATTATCAGAACACTCGATGCTTTCAGTGGGAAATGGAGTAGTACATAAATTGATGGCAGAAATTAAAGTTTAATATTCTTCACTCAACTTTCCAATGTAACAAAAAAATTCTATATTCTTTATAATAAGTAAAAGGGAATTTGGTATATGTATTTACTTTTGCTATTTATATTACCTTTATTATTGAATAATTGTTTTACAGAAAATTAACCAAAAAAGAGAAAAAGAAAAGACATTAGCATTGTTTTAAAGTAGAGGAAAAACAGAAAATAGAAACAAAGTAAACTTTTAGTAATTTGGTGAGTGTCTAATTCATTATTATGTTCTAACTAAGGAAACATTTTCAATAGACGTGAAGTAAACCTCAATACAGAAAGGCAGAGACATTTCATTTGTCTTACAAATGCATGAAATAACAACTATAATATAAATAATTCAAGAAACATTTATTTCATGGAAATTAAAATATTATTTTTGTAAATATATGTAAAAGACACTTCAGTTTCTGTTCTGATATATACCCATACATGTGAAGACCCAATATGCTTCCTTCAAGAAGATTACATTTTAGTAACAGAATAAAGTAAGACAAGTATGCAAGTAACTAAAACAATGGCAAAAAAAAAAATATTTCCATGTGAGCAGTAAACAAAACAAAATGAAAATGTTAAAAGTTCTGTGAATTCAGCTGCAAGACAAATTAATCCCGAGTATAAAATAGTAACATGAACAAAGTGGCATTTTATATGAACTTTAGACAGTTGGGAGGATTTAGAGTTCATGAATGAGGAAGAGGATTTTCAACTAGGGAAAGATAATTCTGGTGTGGAGGAAGTTCAGGAAATAGCAAGTAGTCCAATTTGCTGGAGTAGGGAAAATATAAAGTAGAGTTGTGGGTAATAAGAATGGAAAAGAAGAGTTGATTTGTGCTATGTAGAATTTTGAATGCCATGATAAAAACTAAGTTCCTTATTTGGTAAGCATGGAAAATACAGAAGAATTTTAGTTAAGAAGAGGGTAAACATGATTAATTTGATTATTTAGTAAGATTGATTTGGTAGGAGATTATAGCATAGATTGGAGTAGAGGGAGATGGAGAACCAGAGGCCACTTAGAAGGCAATTGTAACTATGGATATGACAGGTAATAATAGTCTGGATAAGTGGATAAGCAGTGGAAATGAAAGAAAAGAATACCTTTCAGCATTCAGTGAAGGTTGAATTCACAGGGCTTTTGTAGTTGAATGATGGCTGGTATTGAACTTGGATGATAGAACAATGGAAGAATCATACAAAAAATAGGAAAAAATAGGAGGAAGGTGAAATTACCTTTGAATTTAGTTAAAAATTCAGGACTGGAGCCCACAGGAGAGGTTGAGATTAGATATTGAACTTTAAGAAGTATCAGAACCAAACCAAGAAACATTTCAACATCACTCATTTTGATTTTTAAAATTAACCCCCAGAAACATTGTGTTGCACACAGTACCCTGTATTTAGAAGGAAATGTAGCAATCAACCACATCAGAACCCTTTTTTGGTCATCTCTTAATGGAGTATTGACAAATCAACTCCCCTGGGGTGAATTTCAGTGTAAAAGAATTATACACTGTTGATTTTTCTGAGCTGTTTGCTTGGGTTGAAACATTTATTTCCCTGAAAAAAAAAGAAAAAAGAAAAAACCCTCTAGGCAGAGAATCAGTTACTACTTTAGTATTATTTATTTTTTAAAAAATTGTATCTGCTTATGATGCCTTATATGTGTGTATGTGTGACAGAGAGACAGAGGAAAGAGTGGGGGAATCAGAGAAGAAGAGAGACAGAGAAAGCAGGAGAGGGAGAAAAAGGGGATAAAAGAGAGGGAGACAGAGAAATATAGAAATACAGAGTAAAAAGAGACACAAAGAGAGAATCAATATGCAAAGATGCAGTAACATGTAAGCAAAATAACATTTTTGTCTATGAGTGATCAGAGACAAAACTCTTCTTTGAAGATCTATATTTTCAACTACAGTAATCTTCTGACAAAAATTTATTTATTTGTATTTTAGGGAAAATGTCTTTGAAAATATTATAAATTGAAATGCTATTCCTCATTTTCACCCTTTGTGTTATTCCCAAGACCTCCTTTGGTGGATTTCTGAATAATAATAGATAACAAATATTTCAGCTCTTTAAAAACCCTGGAGTAAGTGATGTTATAGATGAGGATGTTGGTAGATCTAGGACCCACCAGATCTCAGAGCTAGGCCACAAGCAAACTCTCAAAACCTACTTCTACATATTAGTATTTGCAATGGTGAAACAAAAAATTACTTTTACAATAAATATTTAAATGCTTAAAACTGTTTAATGCTATGACTATCTCTATGGAATTACCCTTGAGATTCAGAAAAGTACCTAATTTGTTTGTAATTAAGTGGCATAACCACATTTCTGGGTCGATTATCTCAGTTATAGTACTAATGAGGATAAAGTTACAAGTTTGATCACATGAGTCAGTTAGCATCCAGTTCTAATTTCTACAAAGTCACAGACTGAACCTAAACTCCATATCTCAGTCATTATGAGAGAGAAAACAGTCATAACACTAGTCCCAACAGAGGTGACATAGGTCAAATAACACGAGAGTCAAAAAACATCAATGCACAGGACTTATTACAAGATTGTTTTCTTTACATAAGGATGTAGACACAAGTGCTTCTTGGAAAGGGAAATATTTCAGGCTATTTATAAGCAATTATTCAATTACTATGAATATTCAAGAAGTTCAGAATGTGGTATCCATTACATGGAAGGAATAGTGGGTTAGTTTCTATAACTCGAGCCATCTTGCAATTCCTCATTACATGTCTTTTGCACATGTAAAAATCCCTTTGACAAAATTCTGTTGTTCATTTGGAAAATAAAATACCAGTGTATTTGATCCACATTTGCTTTATAATGTATTTCAGCAAAGGGATATTAACATCACTCATGCTACTGAAGGGCAAGGACTGAATTTTTCTATTATGTTAATCTTCATATTCCTATAAACATATTATATAGTTAAATAATTGATTCTATGCTGGTTTAAAATTATGAATCAAACCACCTAAGAAACCATGGAGTCACTTTAATCCCTGGGAATCAGCTTTACAATAAACACGACTCAGATTTGTTTGTTTGTTTGTTTTTGTAGGCCCCAGAGTAGATAGAATAGAGCCAGGTACGCAAGAGGTGTCCAGTAAAGAAAGAATGGATGGATGGATGGACGGATGAGTGGATGGATGGATGGATAGAAGAATGCATACATCTCCTATCAGGCCTTGGCCTCTTTGGCCTTCTGTGTTTTTCCCATGCTTTTAAAGTGGTGGTAATTTGTATTTAGATTTTAGAATCTTCTTTACTTGTGTTGTTTTATCTTATATTTTATGAAATGTTTTAATCAGCAATGTAGACATTGAAACTAAGTGCTTTGAGGCCCACCTCAGGGCTAGGTTTGCACCTGTGGACATCAGCTTCAAGCTTGTCCCCACAGTACCAGCCTACATACTGGCCTTGGTGATTCCAGGCTTACAGGCTTCACGCCCATTCAGTGCCACAGCAGCATAAAGCTCCAAGCTGATCCCTGAAGCCTTAGGCTACAGGCCCACTCACATCAAGCCAGCCCCTGCATCCCCAGGCTCCAAACCAACACTTATGGACCCAGGTTCTAGGCTCATTTTTATGCCAGAACAGCACCCAATGACCTCACCTCTCAACTGGATACCACAGACTCAGTCACCAGGCTAGTGCTCATAGACTTAGCTTACAGGCCAATTCCTGCAGATATAGTCTGCAGGCTGGAACCAGCACCAGACCAGGCCATGAAATTCTGTGCTTCTGCAACCCAGGGTCCAGGCTCATCTTAGTATACCTTAGGCCGAGGTTAGACCCATCAAAGCCATTCATCAGGCCCACCTCAGCACCAGAACGACCCCTGTAGCATCAGGGTATAAGCCAACATCCAAGGACCTATATTCCAGGCTAACATTCGCAGAGCCAAGATTCAGACTGGGCCCCATAAACTCAGGCTCCAATTCTGCTCCAGTTCCCAGTCAGCTCCCAAGGAATTAGGCTTCAGGCCAATCCCTGTGGACTCAGGGACTAGAACCATCCCTGAATTAGGCCTGACCCCATGGACCCAGGCTCCAGTATGGACACCAAAGACATGTGCTTCAGTCTTCTCCGTACAGATCCAGTTGGCAAGTCCAATTGGATGGACTCCAGTGCTAGGCTTGCACCGTAAACCCAGGATTCAGGTCTACACAGAAAGTCCAAGCCCCAGGCCAGCCCCTTCAGACTCAGATGCCAGCTCTACCCACCTGCTGACTCAGGCATCACGTCAGCTGGCTTAAGTACTTGAATAGAAGCACTACATGTGGACTCCACCAGACAGCCTGCCCAGAATCTCTGGACTAGCTTATTGATGAAGGGTTTTCCCTGTCAAAACCAGTCTGCAAAGACTGGGATAGGTGTATACTTCTTCAATATGCAGATACCAATCCATTACCGAAGGAATGACGAAGAATCAGGGAATCACTACATTACCAAAGGAAAAAAATAAAGCAACAGCAACCAACCCTAAAGAAATGAGGATTTATTGACTGCCTGAGAAAGAGTTCAAAATTACCTTCATGAAGAAGCTCAGTGAGCAGCAAGAGAACAGAAAGACAAATAAAAAAAATCAGAAAAATAATAGTGAACAAAATGAAAAATTAAAGATAGAAATGACAGTAGTCCCTACATATTTGTGATTTTTCTTTCCACATTTTCAGTTAATTGAATTCAATCATGGTCCAAAAATATTAAATGAAAGTTTCCAGAAATAAAAAAATTCGTAAGTGTTAAATTGTGCTGCATTCTGCTTAGCATAATGAAACCTCATGCCATCTTGCTGTATCCCACCCGGGACATGAATCATTTTCCTTTGTGCAGCATATTCCTGCTATCTATGCTACCTTCCCATTAGTTACATAGTAGCCCTCTCAGTTATTAAATTGACAGTTGCAGTATGTCAGTGTGTCAGTACTTGTGTTCAAATAACCCTTATTTTACTTAATAATGACTCAGAATGACAAGATTAATGATGCTGGCATATTGTTATGATTGTTCTATTTTATTATTGGTTTTTGTTTTTAATCTCTTACTGTGCCTAATTCATAAATTCAACTTTATCATAGGTATGAATGCATAAGAATAAACAATATCTATAGGTATTTGTATTAGCTGCAGTTTCAGGCATTCACTGAGAGTCTTGAAATATATCTTTCATGTATAAGGGGAGACTACTGTATAAAATAGAAACACACAAATTCTAGATCTGAGGGAAAACAAACACATGGCCTTGCAAAAAATTTTTTGATATAACCTCCAAATTTTTGATAAAATCAAAAATAGACAAATGGGACTGCATCAAACTAAAAAGCTTTGGCACAGCAAAGGAAACAATAAACAAAATCAAGAGACAACCTATGGAATGGGAGAAAACATTAGCAAAATCTATATTGTATAAGGAATAAATATACATCCAAAATATATGGAACACAAACAACTCAAGTGAAAAAAATCTGATATATAAATAGGCAAAAGAGCTTGTGATAGCTAATATTAGGTGTCAACTAGACTCATTTAAGAAATTGTCAGATGACTGGTAAGCATTGTTTCTGGCTGTGACTGAGAGGGTGTTTACAAGAAGATTGACTCTACAATCAGTGGATTGAAAGAAAAACCTACCTTCAGTGTGGGCCACCATCAAATCAGCTGGGAGCCTAAGCACAATAAGGTGGATGGAACATGGAAAAAGAGGGACACTCACCTCAATTTTGCTTTCTCTTTCTCTACCTTCTAGAGCAGGATGCCTTTTTGTTCTCCTGTTTTTGAATATCGGAGTCCAGGTTCTTCAGCTTTTGGACTCTAGAACTTGCAATAGTTGCCTCCTATAGGCAACTCAGGCCTTTAGTCTCAGACTCAGGGCTATATTTTTCATTTCCCTGGTTTGGAAGCTTTCAGACTTGGGCTGAGCCCCATTAGCAGCTTCTTTGAAAGCCACACTACTGACCTCTCCAGGAATCACACTACTAGCTCTCCTGATTCTTCAGCTTGCAATTGGCCAGCTATGGGACTTTACCTTCATGGTCATGTGAGTCAGTTCACCTGTAATAAATCTTCTTTCACACACACACACACACACACACACACACACACACACCCCACATATATATCCTATTGGTTCTGCCCCTCCAGATAACCCTGACTAATACAGACCTAAATAGACATTTCCCAAGAAGGACATAAAAACGGCCAACAGGAATATTATAAAATGCTCGAACACATTATTCATGAAAGAAATACAAATTAAAACCACAATGAGATATCACTTAACACCCCTTAGAATGGCTGTCATCAAAAAGACAAAAGATAAGTGTTGGCGAGGACATGGAAAAATTAGAACCCTTGTAAACTGTTAGTTGGAAACACTATTAGTTGAAAACATTGTGAAGGCCTATCAAAAATTAAAAATACAACTACCTTGTGGTCCAGCAATCCCACTTCTGGGTATATATGCAAAGGAAATGAAATAAATATGCTGAAAAGTGGCCCATATTTATTGCAACATTACTCATAATAGCCAAGATAAAGAAAATGTTATAATGTGGTGTATATATATATAATATGTATAATATTACATATCTTTATCTCCACATTTCATGAACTCCCACTGACACCACCCAGTGTGAACCTGGAAGGCTACAGCGGCACAGTCCTGGCTGGACCCAAAAGTGCTGCAGGCTATTGACTACTCTACCACACAGAGAGTACTAATATCCATGGAAAGGGCAGTGCATTGCAGCAAGGAGGTGGCCACTGGAACAAAGGAAACTAGAGTATGTGCTTTTCAGAAGCAACTCTGCTCCCAGATATGCCACAAACTCTGTGTCCAGGCTTGCAATAGATGAGTGGAATACCTTCCCCATTCCGCATATGGCTGCAGCAGTTACTGACATAGGGAGCATAGGCAGGCAAGCCTGAAAGCTGACTGAGCCTGGGATCAGCAGCTCCACTGGCATAACAGCCTCTGTTCTTGGGCTTATATGGAAAAAGAAAAGCTCCTTCCCTGCTCTGCACACTGCCACAGCCACACCAGCACTGTTGCTGCCACTGGGAGCTGGAGTGAGTGAATCAAAAGGCTGCCTGTCTGGAGCTATGAGTGGCAACAGCACTCCCACTCATGTGTAGAAGATGGGGTCCCTACCCTCCTGTGCAATGCTGTCACTCATGCTCCACATCTGACAGCTGCATGTCCAGGGCTTGAATGGTAACAACCTCCATGACAGCAAGGTCTCTGTTTTCAGGCCCAAACGCAGAAGGCAGGATTTCCTTTGTCTCTCTGCACAACCTTGCAGTCATCATGCAGCTGGAAACCGAAGCAAGTACTACACAGAACCTGAAAGCATCCTGTTTGGGACTCTGAGTGCCAATCATACCCATGCCTGAAGCAAGGCCCCTGTATTCTAGTATGTGTCCTGAATACAGGATCCTCACAAGCACCTCTGTGGCTACCGTTGCTTGCAGAGAAAAAGTGTGCACTCCCCAGAGCCTGAGAGCTGTCTGCAGGGGATTTCTGATAGCAACCACACAAACACCAACAGTAGAACCACTGTCTTTTAGCAAGAATCCTGAGACCATGTTACCCACACCCACTACTACAGATCATCATGTTCTACCTACTACAGCCTATGCCCCTGCACACCACTAGTGGCCTGAGATGAGACCTGCTAAGCCTGACACCACCACCTCAGTCCCTGAGCATGACTGAGGACCTGGGGATTTCTCTGCCCATTTCACTACCTCTGGCTTATGTGTACTCCCCCCGGGAAAGTAAAGACAGACACATTCAGCCTGCCAGCAACACACCAACAGCACCAACCCACACAAGTCACCTAGGAGCCTGGAGATCAGTCTTCCCAGCCCATCAAAGCCATCATGAACAAAAGTATGTACTGCTTGGGACCAAGAATATCATCCTGCCTCTGCTACTGCCATTGTTCATGCCACAACTGCTCAGAAGCCTGAGAACCCACCCACCTGCCAAGAACACAGCTGCCACTACCAGCATACAAGCAAGACATCTGGAGGCCCAGGAACTTACCCACCTGAACCCACTAAAAAAAGTGCCAGTATATTTCATCCTTGGACTCAAGAACAGAGATGTTTAGTCCTCTGCCACCACCACTGGAACCTGAAGATTGGCGCACCTAGGATCTATGTCCTGAACAAAATTTTACTACCACGTTTATTAATAACTACACCCTAAACCACTGAAGAAAATACAGATAGCACTGATGCTGTTTAGAAGCAAATAAATCATACAGAGACTACATTACTGCACACACCCAGAAAAAAAACCAAAAAACTCTACCCAACCAAAACAACTGACACATATTCAGGAAAAATTTCTCAGGTGTGAAAGCAAATTCAAAAAATTGGGAGAAGTGACTACCACAAAAAATATGCAGAAATCAATAAAAGAACATAGAAATGTGACAAACAAAATGACACCTTAAAAGGAACACAACAATTCTCCAGCAACAGATCCCAATAAAAAAATTTAAAAAATTCTGGAAAATGTTGGTAGTAAAGAAATTCAGTGAGACACAAGAGAATAAAATGATACAAACAAATCAGAAAGACAATTTAGAATACTAATGGGAAATTTACCAAAGAGATAAATATCATTTTTAAATGAAAATTTGGAAACTGAAGAATTCGCTGAACAAAATACAAAATTTATTCTAAAGCTTAAACAATAAATTAGATAAAGAAGAAGGAAAAAACTCACAACTCGAGGACAGGTCCTATGAAATAACCCAGTCAGACCAAAATAATTCTTTTTCAATGAAAAAGAATGATTAAAGGCTCTGTGATATAAGGGGCATCGTAACATGACCAATTATACAATTTATTGGTATGCAAAAAAGTGAGAAAAGAAAAAAAGGTGTTTGAAAACCTATTTAACAAATAATAGACAAAAAGTTTTGAAGTCTAGCAAGAGATTTAGAAATCCAGATACCGGAAGAATAGTGATCCCCAAACAGACACAATGCGAAATGGTCTTCTCCACAGCACACTATAGTCAAACTATCTAAAGTTAAAAACACGAAATAATTCTTAACAAGGCAAGACAAATGTTTCACCTACAAAAGAACTTCCATCAGACTAACAATGGATTTCTCAGCAAAAACCATATAGGCCAGGGGAGAATGGGATGATATATTCAAAGTGATAAGAAAAAAATCAAACAAAATTTTCATCCAAGGATACTACATCTAGCAATATTGTCCTTCCTAAATGAAGGAGAAATAAACGTTTTCCCAGACAAGCAAATGATGAAACAATTCAACACTAAGCCAGTCCTATAATAAATACTCAAAGAAGTTCTAGACCTGGAAGGGAAAGTACAACAGTTATTGTCATGATAACACATGGAAATCTGAACTCACTGGTGACACAAACACACAAATGAGAAAGAGGACACAAATGGTACCACTATATAAAACTGCCAAACCACAATAACAAACAATAAGTGACAAAGAAAGGAACAAAGAATGTACAAAACAGCCCCCTCCCAAAAAAAAAAACCGAATTAATAATATGACAAGGAAAAATCCTCAGGAATCAATAATAACTTTGAATGTAAATTAATTAAATTCTCCACTTAAAAGATATAGACTGGCCAGGTGCAGTGGCTCACACCTGTAATTCCTGCACTTTGAGAGGCTGAAGTGGATGGACCACTTGAGGTTGGGAGTTCGAGACCAGCCTGGCCAACATGGTGAAAGCCTGTCTCTACTAGAAATACAAAGTTCAGCTAGGTGTGGTGGTGGGTGCCTGTAATCCCAGCTACTCAGGAGCCTGAGGGAGGAGAATCACTTGAATCCAGGAGGTGAAGGCTACAGTGAGCTGAGATCATACCACTGCACTACAGCCTGGGCAACAGAGTGAGACTTCATCTCAAAAGAATATATATATATATATGGCTGAATGGACAAAGAAATGATCCAATTACATGCTGCATACAAGTAATATACTTTACCAATAAAGAAACATAATAGACGAAGAGTAAAAAGGTGGAAAAGGATATTCCACCAAAATGGAAACCAAAGCTAACAGGAATGGCTATATATAGCAATACAAAAGACACATGCATTCAATAATTGAGTGCTCAGATTCATAAAGCAAATGCTATTTGATATTGAGAGAGAGCCTTTAATACAGTAATAGCAAGACTTCAATAAGCGATTCTCAGCAAAGACAGATAATCTAGAGGAACAATAAAAAAGAAACATTAGATTTGAAATGTCTTAGATCACATGGGCAGTTATGATCACATGGACATTTACAGAACATTTTCTCCTATGACAGAAGAATATGTGTTATTCTCATCAGCACGTGGAATATCCTATATGTTAGGACAGACTATATGTTAGGACACAAAATAGGCCTAAAAAAATTCTAAAATAAACAAAATCATATCAAGTATTTTCCCAAACCACGATGAAATAAAACTAGAAATCAATAGGAGAGAAACTTTGGAAATGGTACAAATATTGAATGAATATTGGATCAATAAATAATGTGGAAATAAAAGAAAAATTCTCGAAACAAATGAAAATAGAAACACAACATATTGAAACCTGTGAGATACAGCAAAAACAGTGCTAAGAGAAAAGATTATAGAAGTAAACACCTACATAAAAATTCAAATAAACAATTTAACAATGTATCTCAATAAATTAGAAAATCAAGAACAAACCAAATGCAAAATTAGTACATGAAAAGAAATAGTAAGTCTAAAAATATACAAAGGATCAATGAAATAAAAAGTCAATTATTCAAAAACATAAACAAAATTGATAAACCACGAGCTAGACTAACCAAGGAAAGAAAAGAGAAGACCCAAATACATTTATAAATGCAAACACAGTTGTAACAACACTGCCACAGGAATGCAGAAGGTCAATGGAGAGTGGAGAGTGTTATCAGTAACTATATGATAAAAACTGAAAAACCTAAAAAAAAGAGATTGATTCCTGGAAAGATATAACCTACCAACACTAAATCAGGAAGAAATAGAAAATTTGGACAAACCATGATATGGTTTGGTTCTGTGTCCCCACCCATATCTCATGTGGAATTTTAACTCCAAATTTTGGGGGAGAAATCTCATGGGAGGACGTTGGATCATGAGGAATGGATTTCCCCCATGCTGTTCTCTTGATAGTGAGTGAGTTCTCACAAGATCTGACAGTTTAAAAGTTTGTGACACTTTCTCTCTCTCTCTCTCTTTCTCTTTCTCGCTCTCCCTCTCTCTCTCTGTCTTTCCTGCCATCCTATGAAGAAGGTACTTGCTTTCCCTTCACCTTCTGCCATGATTGTAAGTTTCCTGAGAACTCAGAGTCATGTTTCCTGTTAAGCCTGCTGAACTGTGAGTCAATTAAAGCTCTTTTCTTTATAAATTACCCAGTCTCGGGTAGATTTTTATAGCAGTGTGTAAAAGGACTAATACAGAAATTTGTTACCACAGACAGTGCGGTGCTGCTATAAAGATACCCCAAAATATGGAAGTGACTTTAGAACTGGGTTGTCAGCAGAGGATGGAACAGTTTCGAGGCATCAGAAGAAGACAGGAAGTTGTGGGAATGTTTGAAACTTCACAGAGACTTGTCAAATGGTTCTGACCAAAATGCTCATAGTGATATGGACAGGTGGTCTCAGATAAAGATGAGAAATTTATTAGGGACCGGAGTAAAGGTCACTTTTGCTATGCTTTGCCAAAGAGACTGGCAGCATTTTGCCCCTGGTCGAATGATCTGTGAATCTTTGAATTTGAGAGAGATGATTTAGGGCATCTGGTGAAAGAAATTTCTAAGCAGCAAAGCATTCATGAGTGACTTGGCTGTTTCTAAAAGTGTATGCTCATATGCATGAAGAAAAAGATGGTCTGAAATTTGAGCTTATATTTAAAAGGGTAGCAGAGCATGAAAGTTTGAAAAATTTGCAGCCTGATCATGCAGTAGAAAATATATTCCCCTTTTTTTTCTGGGGAGAAATTCAAGCTGGCTGCATAGACTTGGATAACTAACAAGGAACCAAATGGTAATAGCCAAAATAATGATGAAAATGGCTTCAGGGCATTTCAGAGATCTTTGCAGACTTCCCCTCCCATCACAGGCCTGGAGGCCTAGGAGGAATACATGGTTTCCTTGATCAGGCCTAGGGTCCCCTTGCTCTGTGCAGCCTCAGCACAGGGTGTCCTCTGTCCCAGCTGCTCAAGCTTTTGCATTGCCTAAAAGGAGACAAGGTATAGCTCAGGCAGTTGCTTTAGAGGGGGAAAGCCCAAGCCTTTGCAGCTTCCATATATTGTGTCTGCATGTGCACAGAAGGTAAAAGTTTGGGAGTCTTTGCCAAGATTTCAGAGTATGTATGAAAATGCCTGGATGTCTAAGCAGAAGTCTGCTGCAGGGACGGAACCTTCATGGAGAATCTGTATTATGGCAATGCAGAGGAGAAATAGGGGGTTGGAGTCCCCACACACAGTCCTCACTGGGACACTGCCTAATGGAGCTGCAAGAAGAGGGCCATGGTTCTCCAGACCCCAAAATGGTAGATACACTGATAGTTTGCACTCTGTGCCTGAAAAAGCCACAGGCACTCAATGCCAGACTGTGAAAGCAGCCATCGGAGCTGTACCCTTCAGAGCCATGGGAGCAGAGCCACCCAAGGTTTTGGGAGACCATCCATTGAGTCAGTGTGGCCTAGATGTGAGATATGGAGTCACAGGAGATCATTTTGAAGCTTTACAATATGATAACTTCCCTGCTGTGTTTCAGACTTGCATGGGACCAGTATCCCCTTTGTTTTGGCCAATTTCTCTAATTTGGAATGGGAATATTTAGCCAATGCCTGCATCCCAATTGTATCTTGGAAGTAACTAACTTATTTTTGAAATTATAAGCTCATAGGTGGAAGAGACTTGCTTTGCCTCAGATAAGACTTTGGACTTATACTTTTGAGTTAATGCAGGAATGCGTTAAGACTTTGGAGGATTGTTGGGAAGGCGTGATTGTGCTTTGACCTGTGAAAAGAACATGGGATTTGGGAGGGGCCAGGGGTGGAATAATACGGTTGGTTCTGTGTCCCTACCCATATCTCTTGTGGAATTTTAATTCCAAATTTTGGAGATTTTATCCTGGTGGGTGGTGATTTTATCATGGGGGTGGGTTTCTCCCTTGCTGTTCTCATAATACTGAGTGAGTTCTCATAAAATATGGTTTAAAAGCGTGTGGCACTTCCCCCCCTCACTCTCTTACTCTGCTGCTTCCCTGTGAAAAAGTTGCGTGCTTCTCCTTCATCTTCTGCTGTGATAGTAAGTTTCTTGAGGCCTCTCAGTCATGCTTCCTGATAAGCCTGCAGAACTGTGAATCAATTAAATCTCTTATTTTCAATAAATTACCAATTCTCAGGTAATTCTTTATAGTAGTGTGAGAATGGACTAACAGAGACCAATAATAAATAGTGGAATTATATCATTAATACAATGTCATCCAACAAAGAAAATTCAAAGATCAGATGGAATCACTGATCAAAATTCTGCCAAATATATAAAAAATACAAATACCCATCTTTCTTAAACTATTTTTTAAAATTACACAGGATGCATTTTCTGTAACTCATTTTATGATACCAGCATTATCCTGATGCCAAAACCACATAGTGCACAATATAAAAGAAAACTATGAGGACAATATTCTTGATAAACATAGACACAAAAATGCTCAACAAAATACTATCAAATTGAATTCAAGAGCATATCAAAAAGATAATACACCATGATCAAGTAAGATTTATAGTACTGATACAAGAATGGTTCAACATACACAAATCAATTTATGTGATATATCACATCAACAGAATGAAGGTCAAAATCATATGATCATCTCAATAGATGCAAATAAAAGCATTTGTTAAAGTCCAACACTCTTTCATGATAAATACTCTTCAAAACTAGGCATACAAGGAACATATCTCAAAATAATAAAGGCCATATATGTCAAACCCACTCTGGGCATCATATAGAATAAGAAAAGGCCTTTCCTTTGAGAACTGTCACAGGACAAGAATGCCCACTCTCACTACTCTTATTCTTTATAGTATTGGAAGTCCTAGCCAGAGTAATTACGCAAGAGAAATCAATAAAGTCATCCATAATGAAAAAGGGGAAGTCAAATTGTCCCTGTTTGCAAACAACATGATCACTTATTTAGAAAAACCAAAAGACTCCACCAAAAACTCTTAGAACTGATAGACAAATTCAGTAAAATTGTGGTATACAAAATCAAAATACAAAAATCAATGGTGTTTCTACAGACTAATAATGAAATAGCCAAAAAATAAAGAAAGAAGGCAATTCCATTTACAATAGATACAAACAAAATACCAAGGAATATGTTTAACCAAAAAAAGTGAAAGATCTCTGTAAGAAAAGCTACAAAACACTGGCAAAAGAAATTGAAGAAAGCCAGGCACGGTGGCTCATGCCTGTAATCCCAGCATTTTGGGAGGCTGAAGCTGGCACATCACCTGAGGTCAAGAGTTCATGACAAGCCTGGCCAAAATGGAGAAACCCCGTCTCCACTAAAAATACAAAAATTAGCCAGCTGTGGTGGTGGGCACCTGTAATCCCAGCTACTTGGGAAACTGAGGCAGGAGAATCACTTGAACCTGGAAGGCAGAAGTTGCAGTGAGGTGAGATCACACCACTGAACTTCAGTCTGGGCAACAGAGTGAGACTCTGTCACAAAATAATAATAATAATAATAATAATAATAGCAACAATTTGAAGGAGACACAAAACAAATAGCAAGAAACACCATAGCCATGGATTAAAAAAAATACTATTTTTCAAATGACCATACAGCCAAGGCAACTTACAGATTTGATGCAACCTTTATCAAAATATTATTATCAATTTTCACAGAAATAAAAAAATTCTAAAATTTATATGAAATAAAAAAGAGCCTGAATAGCTAAAGCAATCCTGAGAAAAAATGAACAAAGCTAGAGGCATCACACTACCTGACTTCAAAATATATTACAACACTATAGTAATCAAAAAAGCATGGTATCGATATGAAAAGAGACACATAGACCCATGAAACAGAATAGCGAACACAGAAATTAACCCACGTATTTACAGCCCACTGAAATTGAACAAAAGTTTGTCACAATGAAATAATCAATCAGCAGAATGAAGAAATGACCTCTTACATGGGGAGAAATATTTGCAAAATACTGAACTGACAGCAGATTAATGCCAAGAATAGAAAGGAATTCAAACAACTCAGCAGAAACACACACACACACACACAAGTAATACCATTTAAAACTTGGAAAAGGACCTCAATAGATATCTCTCTAAAGAGGACATCCAAATAGACACAAGATATATGAAATAAAATGCTCAACATCAATAATAATCAGGGAAATGCAAGTCAAAATCACAATGATGTATTATTTTGCATCAGTATAACAGCTTTTATTAAAAATACAAAGTAAAATGTTGACCAGGTTGGGGAGAAAAAGGAACTCATACACACTGTTGGTGGGGAATGTAAATTAGTACAACCATTATACAAAACAATATGGAGATTTCTCAAAAAAACGTAAACTAGAACTACCATATGGTCCAGCAATACCACTAACGGCTATTTACTTGGAAGAAAAAAAATCAGTGTATCAAAGTAATACCTGGACTTGCTTGTTTTTCAGGGTATTATTCACAATAGCAAAAATATAAAATCAATCTAAGTGTTCATCAGTGGACAAATGGATAAAGAAAATGTGGTTTATGTACACAATGGAAAATTATTTTTTCCATAAAGAAGAATGAAATTATGCCATTGTAGTAACACAGATAAAACTGAAAGTCATTATGTTAAGTGAAATATGTCAGGCACAGAAAGGCAAATATCTCAGGTTTTCACTCATATGTGAGAAGGGAAAAAGTCGATCTAATGCTTGTAGAGAGTAGAATGATAGATATCATAGGGTGGGAAAGGCATATGGGTGGGAGGGAAGGATGATGAGAAGTTGGTTAGTAAGTACAAACGTACAGGTAGATAGAAGAAATAAGTTTTAATATTTGATAAAAGAATAAGGTATCTAACTTAGCAACAATGTTTTCTATATTTCAGAGTAGCTACAAGAGCGATCTTTGTGTGATACTAACACATAGAAATGCTAAATAGTCAACATGACAGCTTTCCCATATAGTCTGACATGATTTTACATTCTATGCATGCAACAAATACCCACAGGTACTATATATATATTTGTGTGTGTGTGTGTGTGTATATTTGTGTGTGTGTGTGTGTATATATATATGTAAGATATTATGTATCAATAAAAGAAAAAAAAGTAGAAACTCTGAAACTTCAATGTATCTGTTTGAATATCATCCCCACCAGTGATTAGCTGTGTGACCTTGTAAAATTAAATTAATTTCTCTGTGCTATAATTCTCATTTCTATATTGGTCATAATAATAGTACCTGCCTCCTAATAGTTGTGGAAGATTAAATGAAATAATATATATATAGAACATTTAGTAGAGTTTCTACTATTTTATGTATTATATAAGCAATTATTATTGCTAAAGGTATATTTGTACTGTAAAATGCCAAACAACTTACTTTCTCTATCCAAAAAATTTTTCTGACCTAGTCAAAAAAATTGGAAAATCAGTAAAGAATATATGTGCAAAGATAGGTTGAGATAGAGTGAGATAAAAGAAATTAAGTAAAAAGCAAAAAAAGAAAGATGAAACAATAAAGGTTCACAGTTGAAAATACTTTTTAATTGTTATCAAATACATAAAACATAAATCATACAATTTTTTGTGTAAGATTCAGTGGTATTAATCACATTGGCAATGTTGTACAATCATCACCACTATTTATTTGGAAACCATTTTCATTACCCCCAAGAAGAAACTATGTACCCATTAAAAATAATTTTTCATATCTCCCTTCTTCTCATCCCTGGTAACAGCTAATCAAATTTTCCCTTTATAAATTTGCCTGTTTTATATATTTCATATAAGTGGAATCATACAATAGTTTTTTTTTTTTATGTCTGGCTTATTTCACTTAGCATAATGGTTTAAAATTCATTCACATCATAGTATGTGTAAGAACTGATTAAATTTTATGGCTGAATGATTGTGTGCGTGTGTGTGTGTGTGTGTAATTTTGTTTATCCATTCATCTCTTGAAGGACACTTAGTTTGTTTCAAGATTTGGCTATCATAAATAATGCTACGACAAATATTGGCATACAAATATCTGTGTGAGTCGCTCCTCAATACTTTTGAGTATACAACTAGAAGTGTAATGGCTGAATGATGTCATAATTTTGGGTTTCTTTTGGAGAAACCATTAAACTGTTTTCCACAGTAGCTGCACCATCGTCCATTTTCACTAGTAATGTATGAGAGTTCCACTTGATTCACATTATTAAAAAAATAGTTATCCTATTTTGTGAGTAGTGACATCACACTGTAATTTTGATCTGTGTATCCTTAATGACTAATTATGTTAAGCATCTTTTTATGTATATGTTGATCATTTGTATGCCTTCTTTAGATAAATGTTTATCCAAGCCATTTTCTCATAATGTAAATGGGTTATCTTATTTTTATATTCTAGACACTAAAACTTTATCAAATATATCATTTGCAGACCTTTTGACTCATAATTTAAGTTGTCTTTTCACTTTCTTAATAATGTCCTTTGATGAACAAAGTTTTCAATTCTGATGGAGTCCAATATATCTGTTTTATTTTTTGTAGCTTGTGCTTTTGGTGTTATAGCTAAGAATCTGTTGCAACTCCAAGGTAATGAAGATTTAACTCTATGTTTTATTTGAAACATTTTTATGGTTTATCCCTTAAGTTTTGTTATTTGATTTATTTTTATTGAATTTTTCAATAAAGTATGAGATAAAAGTTCACGTTCATTCTCCTACACATACATACTCATTTTTTCCTGTCACCATTTGTTGAAGAGACTGTTCTTTCCTCCATTTAATGATCTTAATAGTGATTTCTCAGAAGAAACCTTGGAGCCCAGAAAGTAGTGGGGTGATCTGTTTAATGCACAGAAAGAAAATATTTTTTAAAAAACCCTGCAACTTGGAATTATACATGTGCCAAGACTCTCCTGCAAAAAATGAGGGAGGAAATAAGACATTTACAGATATACAAAAGCTGAAGAAAATCATTTTCAGTAGATCATCTTTATGAAAATGCTTAGGCAATTCCTTCATACAACTATTATCTGCTCATAGAAATATAAATATAAAGAAATGCCTTCAGACTGAAATGTAAGAACTGTACATAGTAACTCCAAGGCATATAAAAAGATAAAGAACTTCTGTAAATGTAAATACATAGACAAATATAAAAACTATTATTATTGTAATTTTGGTTTAAGACTCTGCTTTAAATTTTCCATGGTTTTGAAAAGACAAATGCATAAAATATAATTCTAAATTTATGCTATTAGGCACATAATAAACAAAGATGTAACTTGTAACACAAATAACAGAACATGGAAGGTGGGTAAAACAATATAGGTATAAGTTCTATTAGTGTGTGACTGAAGGTCAATTGGTATAAATTCAAATTAGATTATTATAATTTGGGGATGCTACATGTAATCTTCATGACAACCCCAAATAAAATATTGAATACACAACAAATAATATAAAAAATGTATAACTTCAAAGAATCGATTAAAGACAAAAGGAAGTAATGGAGGAAACAATGGAAAAAATCTATAAAATATATTAAAAACAATTAACAAAATGAAAAAAAAAACCGATTTTTTCCCTTATTAGTAATTACTCCAAAGCAAAGGAATGTCCAATCATGGAGGCTCATGACTTTAATTTCAGTGCTTTGGGAGGCCAAGGTAGGAGGATGGTTAAAGGAGAGGAATTCAAGACCAGCATGAGAAACATAGAAAGACCCCCTATCTAAAATAATAGAAAAAAAAATCATACAAATTAAACTTCCCAATCAAATGACATAAAGTGGAAGAATAGATTAAAATACATGATTCAAATATATGCAATATACAAATGCTGAACTTTCGTAAGACACACATAGATTGATAGTGAAAAGAGTAAAAATGTATTTTATGTAAATACTGAACAAAAGAGAGTTGGAGTGGCTACACCAATAAGTGACAAAAGAGTCTTTAAGTAAAAAATTACAAGAGACAAAGAGGAACATTATACCTTGATAAAAGGCCAACTTATCAAAATACATAATGATTATGAACATATTTGCATCAAACAATAGAGTTCTGAAATATGAAGCAAATATTGACAGAATTGAAAATGGAAAAGGGGTTCTAAAATAGCAGTTGGCAACTTTAATACTCCACTCTGAATAATGGATATACAACCACAAAAAAAGAACAGTGTACTAGTACTGAATAGTACACTATAGTATTCTCTAGATAAACAGAATTAAGAGTGTGTAGATATATGTGTTTGTACACATACATACACACATAATGATATGGTTTGGGTGTGTCCCCACCCAAATCTCGTCTTGAATTGTAACTCGCACATTTCCCAAATGTCATGAAAGGACCCTGGTGGAAGGTGATTGAATTATGGGGGCGGGTCTTTCCTGCACTGTTCTTGGGGTAGTGAATGAGTCTCATGATGTCTGATGGTTTTAAAAATGGGAGTTTCTCTGCACATGCAGTCTCTTTCCCTGCCACGATCCAAATAAGATATAACTTGCTCCTCTTTGCCTTGTGCCAGATTGTGAGGCCTCCCTAACCATGTGGAACTGTGAGTCCAATAAAGCTTTTTTTTTTTCCCCCCAAATTGCCCAGTTTTGGTTATCTCTTTACCAGCAGCATGAAAACAGACTAATACAGTGAATCAGTTCCAGCAGAGTGGGGAGTTGTTGAAAATGTGGAACTGGGTAACAGGCAGAGGTTGCAACAGTTCAGAGGGTTCAGAAGACAGAAAAATGTGGGAAAATTTGGAACTTCCTGGAGACTTGTTGAATGGCTTTGCCCAAATTGCTGATAGAAATATGGACAGTAAAGTCCAGGCTGAGGTGGTCTCAGATGGAAATGAGGAACTTGTTGGGAACTGGAGCAAAGGTGACTCATTATGTTTTAGCAAAGAGACTGGTGGCACTTGCCCCTGTCCTAGCGAATTGTGGAGCTTTTAATTTAAGGGATATGATTTAGGGTGTCTGGCAGAAGAAATTTCTAAGCAGCAAAGCATTCAAGATGCAACTTGGGTGCTGCTAAAGGCATTCAGTTTTATAAGGGAAGCAGAGCATAAATGTTTGGAAAATTTGCAGCTGAACAATGTGATTGAAAAGAAAACCCCATTTTCTGAGCAGGAATTGAAGCCAGCTGCAGAAATTTGCATAAGTAACAAGGAACTGAATTTTAGTCTCCAAGACAATGGGGAAAATGTCTCCAGGGCATGTCAGAGGTCTTCATGGCAGCCCATCCCATCACAAGCCTGGAGGCCTAGGAGGAAAAAGTGGTGGGCCCCTGTGTTGTGTGCAGCCTAGGGACTTGGTGCCTTGCATCACAGCCCCTCTAGTCGTGGCAGAAAGGGGCCAACATAGAGCTCAGACCATGGCTTCAGAGGATGGAAGCCTCAAGACTTGGCAGTTTCCAAGTGCCTTTAAGCTTGACAGTGCACAGAAGTCAAGAATTGGGTTTTGGAGACCTCTGCCTAGATTTCAGAAGATATATGAAAATATCTGGATGTCCAGGCAGAAGTTTGCTTCAAAGGCAAGTTCTCATGGAGAGCCTCTGCTAGGGCAGTGCAGAAAGGAAATGTGGATTGGAGTCCCCACACAGAGTCCCTACTGGGGCACTGCCTAGTGGAGCTGTGAGAAAAGGCTAACTATCCTCCAGATTCCACAATGGTAGATCCACTGACAACTTGCATCATGTGCCTAGAAAAGCCACAGACAGCACTGTCCCATGAAAGCTTCAGGGAGGCAGGCTGTACCCTGCAAAACCACAGGGGCAATGCTGCCCAAGACCATGGGAACCCACCTCTTGCATCAGCACAACCTGGATGTGCAACATGGAGTCAAAGAAGATAATTTCCGGGCCTTAAGATTTGACTGCCCCACTGGATTTTGGACTTGCATGAGGTCTGTTGCTCCTTTGTTTTGGCCAATTACTCATATTTGAAACAGCTGTATTTACCCAATGTCTGTAGCCCCATTGTACCTAGGAAGTAACTAACTTACTTTTGATTTTACAGGCTTATAAGGATAAGGGACATGCTTTGTCTCAGATGAGACGTTAGACTGTGGACTTTTGAGTTAATGCTGAAATGAGTTAAGACTTTGTGGGACTGTTGGGAAGAAAAGATTGATTTTGAAATGTGAGGACATAAGATTTGGGAGGGGCCAGGAGCAGGATGATATGGTTTGGTTGTGTCACCGCCCAAATCTCATCTTGAATTGTAACTCCTACAATTTCCATATGTCACGGGAGGAACCCGGTAGGAGGTGATTGAATTATGGGGAATGGTCTTACCTGTGTTGTTCTCATGATAGTGAATGAGTCTCACAAGATCTGATGGTTTAAAAATGGGATTTTCTCTGCACAAGGTCTCTCTTTGCCTGCCACCATCCACATAAGATGTGACTTGCTCCTCCTTGCCTTCTGCCATGATTGTGAGGCCTCCCCAGTCACTTGGAACTGTGAATCCAATTAAACCTCTTTCTTTTGTAAATTGCCCAGTCTCGGGTATGTCTTTTATCAGCAGCATGAAAACGAACTTATACACATACATATATAAATACCTTTACCTATGTATCTATACAGAGAGACATATATTATAGATATCTCTGTGGAGATTGATCTACAGAGTTATCTTTTTCTTTCTACACAGTCATTCCTAGGTAACTGTAGGAGATTTGTTCTAGGAACCCCTTGTATGGATTGGCTCTTTGTTCCCACTCAAATCTCATATTTTAGCTCCCATAATTAGCATGTTTTGTGGGAAGGACCCAGTGGGAGATAACTGAACCATGGTGACGGGTCTTTCCCATGCTGTTCTCATGATAGTGAATGGGTCTCACAAGATCTCATGGTTTTGCAAATGGGAATTTCTCTGCATAAGTCTCTCTTTGCCTGCTGACATCCATATAAGATGTGATTTGTTCCCGCTTGCCTTCCACCATGATTGTGAGGCCTCCACAGCCACGTAGAACTGTGAGTTTTCCATTAAACTTATTTCCTTTGTAAATTGCCCCATCTCAGTTATGTCTTTATCAGCAGCATGAAAACGGACTAATACACTCCCATAGATACCAAACTTCACTGATGTTCAAGTCCCTTATATAACATGACATAGTATTTGTCTATAACCTATGTACATCCTCCTATATACTTTAAATAATCTCCAGATTACTTATAATACCTAATACACTGTAAATGCTATGTAAATAGTTGTTATATTGTATTTTGTTTATATTCTTCTTTTTCTTTCTTTCTTTTCTTTTCTTTTTTTTTTTTTTTGAGACAGTCTCACTCTGTTGCCCAGGCTGGAGTGCAATAGTGTGATCTCCGCTCACTGCAACCTCTGCCTCCCGGGTTCAAGCCATTCTCCTGCCTCAGCCTCCTGAGTAGCTGGGATTACAGGCACCCACCACCACGCCCAGTTAATTTTTTGTATTTTTAGTAGAGATGGGGTTTCACTGTGTTGATCAGGCTCCAACTCCGACCTTGTGATCTGCCCACCTCGGCCTCCCAAAGTGCTGGGATTACAGAGGCGAGCCACCGCGCCTGGCCATATTATTTTTCTTATTGTTTTGTTATCGATTATTTTTGTCTTGAATATTTGTGATTCACAGTTGGTTGGATTAATAGATGCAGAAGCCACAGATATAGAGGGCCAATTGTGTGTGTGCATGTGTATAAAATTTCTCTAGATAGTAATTAAAGGAATAGATAGATTGGTAGGCAAGTACAAAGGAATTTCTTTCTGAAATCAGTCATATGATTGCAGAGGTACAAGTTTAATATATTAAGAGTAGTCTGGCAGACTGCTGACCCAGGAAAAAGTTGTAGTCCATGTATAAAGGCAGTTTACTGGCAGAATTCCTTCTTCCTTGTGAGATGTCTGTTTTATTTAATTAAATCCTTCCATTAATTGATGATTCTCAGCCACAATAAAGTGTAATCTGTTTTACTCAAGTCTACTGATTTAAATGTTAATCTCATCCATAAAACACATTCAAAGAAACATCCAGAATAATGTTTGATCAAATACCTGGGCACTGTGACCCAACAACGGTGTCACAAAAAAGTAAACATTACAAGTCTACCCCTTGTCCAACTGCCACCTATACACATCTCTGTACACCATACCTAAACTCTTAATAAAGACAATTAGAAGGCCATACTCCTGCCAAATATAATACAACTATCCTGCATATAACTGAAAATGTACTAACTCCTTTCTCAGAAGAGAATGCAAAATCTTAGGAAAATGTTGACTCTTCTTCTTGATATCCCATAACTGAAATAATATGATGTAACACAAACAATACATAAATACTATGATATAAAGTAAATATATATTATATTACATGATAAAAACTTAACGTAGAAAACAAAAATTTATTTATACACATATTCATAATAAAACAAAAAAGACAACTCCAATCACCCTTTCTATAACTTGTCATGTAGTCATATTTGGTATTCATAACTAACTACACACACTGTATTTCCTTTGCTCTTAGAAAATGCTTCACCTGGTTGTAGCTTTTTACTTTGGGACTGACACAAAGCTTCATTCTAGAAGTGTCTGGGCTATTAATAGTCTCTTCTTCACAATTCAGAGTAATGAGGAGCTCAAAGTGGCTGAGGAGAAATCTTAACTTCCAGTTCAATGGAATTCTTGTGTCTTCTAGTAAAAGTATTCATCCCTTTGTAATTAAGACCTGTAGAGCAGCAGAGCTTAAGATTATAGAAAAAAAAATGTTACAAGTGAGTCACTAGTGGTAATAGTTTTGCCATTCCCATTTCAACTTGTTGATTCCTGGACCTATGAATCATGGGTATGGGAGGAGCATTACAATATATTGTATGCTGTTTTAGGTCATACACAACTTTCTGAAGAAATGTGCCCCAGTGCTACATGGTATTTACTACTTAGATTGCAGTGTCACGGAGTCTTCAAAAGACCATTTCGTAGTTCTATTGGCCAGCTCCATAATTCTGGTGGAGAAAATATGGCAAGACAACTGAATTCTATGACCACAGTATGCTGTGCCTCCTTTGTTGTGAAGTCAGTTCCTTGAACATAAGCAATTGTGTGTGGACTTCCATAATAGTGGATAAGTCATGATGTAAGGCCATGGATGATAGTTTTGGGAGAAAACATTGCATAAAAGAAAAGCAAATTTATATCCACAGTAAGTGTATATTTTAGCAACAACAAAATACTGTCTTCCATGATGAAAGCAGTTCAATGAAATCAACCTGGCACCAGGTAGCTAGCTGATCATCCTGAGAAATAATTGCAATCTGAAACTAAAGGCAGTCTACTGGAAGATTTTTTTTTCCTCTGGATAAATTATTCTATTTTTACTGACAGTTTCCCTTGATTATATGAGGCTCACCCACATTATAGAGGGTAATCAGCTTTACTCAAAATCCTCAAATTTAAATGTTAATCTAATCCAAAACAAGTTCACCTTCATAGAAACATTCAGAATAATATTTGACCATGTAGTTGAGCAGTTACCCAGCAAAGTTAACACACAAAATTAATCAATATAATCAGTGAGAATACTGTGAACTTGAACAAAACTATTAACCACTTGCAACTGAAAGAAATACCGAGTACATTCTACCCAAAAAACAGCACAATACATAGCATTCTCAATTGTACATGAAACATTTACCAGGGTCGACTATATATTAGGCCATAAAATGGGTACAAATAAAGATTGAAAACATACAGCTGAGTAAGGAGGCTCGTGCCTATAATCCCAGACTTTTGAGAGGCTGAGACAGGAGGATTATTTGAGTCCAGGAGTTTAAAAATACTCAGGGCAACATAGTGAGATCTCATCTCTTCAAAAAGAAAATAGATTAGTTGGGCATGAAGATGCATGCTTATAATCCCAGCTACTCAGGAGGCTGAGGTGAGAGAACCGCTTGAGAACAGGAGGATGTGGCTACAGTGAACCCTGATCACGCCTCTGCACTCAGCCTTGGTGAAGCGGAAGACTCTGTCTCAGAAACAAACAAACAAAACCAACGTAAAATATATATTTTTAATAAAAATGGAATGAAACTAACATTAAATAACATAAGGAATACTAAAAAAAAGTAAGTATGTGGAAATGAAACAACACTATTTTACAAAACAAATAGGTTAAATAAAAAAATCCAAAACAAATTAATTAGAAAAACACCGAGACTTATGAAAATTTAAAACAACATCCCAACACTTACACAATGAGTAAAAGAAGGTCTAAGAGGAAAATTTATAGCTTAAAAGCTGACATTATAAAAATAAAAGTATCTCAAGTAAATAACTTCACAACATAAAGGACTGGAAAACAAAACAAACTGAACTCAAATTTAGTTGATGGAAAAAATCAATAGGGATGAGAATGAGATAAATATAAGAATAGATAAACAACAGAGGAAATCAATTAAAATAAAAATTGGGCCGGGGGTGGTGGCTCACGCCTGTAATCCCAGAACTTTGGGAGGTGGAGTTGGGTGGATCATGAGGCAGAAGATGGAGACCATCCTGGTTAACATGGTGAAACCCCGTCTCTTCTAAAAATACAAAAAAAAAAAAAAAAAAAAAAAAAAAAAAGCCGGGCGTGGTGGTGGGTGCCTGTAGTCCCAGCTACTTGGAATGCTGAGGCAGGATAGTGGCCTGAACCCGGAAGGTGCAGCTTGCAGTGAGCCGAGATCGTGCCACAGCACTCCAGCCTGGGCGACAGAGTGAGAGTCCGTCTCAAAATAAATAAGTAAATAAATAGAAAATTGATTCTTTGCAAGGATAAACAAAATTGACACAACTTTAGCTAGATTGACTGAGAAATAGGAGACGTACCACATACCTAAAATTAGAAATTAAGATAAATTCTGGAGAAGATGAAGAATAAAGGGAATTCTTACATACTGTTGGTGTGTATGTAAATGTATATGTAAATTGTGTATATGTAAATAAGTACAGACACTATGGAAAACAGTATGGAGGTTCCCCAAAAAACTAAAAATTAAACCACCATATGATCCAGCAATCCCACTACTGGATATATATCCAAAGGAAAGAAAATTATATTAAAGTGATATCGGGCTTTCTGTCTCCGCTACTGCCATGGCACCTGTGAAAAAGCTTGTGGTGAAGGGGGGCAAACAAAAGAAGCAGGTTCTGAAATTCACTCTTGATTGCACCTACCCTGTAAAAGATGGAATCATGGATGCTGCCAATTTTGAGCAGTTTTTGCAAGAAAGGATCAAAGTGATCGGCAAAGCTGAGAACCTTGGTAAGGGGTGGTGACCATAGAAAGGAGCAAGAGCAAGATTGCCGTAACATCAGAGGTGCCTTTTTCAAAAAGGTATTTGAAATATCTTACTAAAAAATATTTGAAGAATAAACTACGTGATTGGTTGCACGCAGTTACTAACAGCAAAGAGAGTTATGAATTCCGTTACTTTCAAATTAACCAGGATGAAGAAGAGAAGAAAGACGAGGATTAAATTTCATTTGTAGAGGACTGTGTGCTTGCAAAGGAGATGTTCCCGATAAGCCCTGCTCTTGCAAACAAAGTAGGACATTCCTTCTCTGCAAACAAGAAGGATAAAAGAGCCAGCTGTAAACAGCGGGCTCTGGGAACTGGTCAATGTTTACTGATCTTGCGAGTCAAGGAAAGGTCAGAGAAGCAACACATGTCCCGTGACTTGGCAACATTCCACAAACGGCTGGATAAAATAAAGCAGAGTGTGCGATTTGCGGTGGCCGCCATGTATGTCTTGTCCTGTGTTGTCTTGTGTGTTCATTCCTTTGTTTAGGAAACACGCGGACCCCAACATCATTTATCTGGAATATTTTGTATGAGCTCTTGAAAAAAATTTGGGAACCAAAATGGTGGTTTATCCTTTTATCTCTGCAGTGTGGATTGAACAGAAAATTGAATATCACAGTTAAAGGGCTTCCTTTGGGCAGCCAGTCACTTATTTATACCGTGACTTCTTTTTTTTTTTCTTCTGCTTGAAAATTTCAATTTCCCTGGTAATACCAGAGTAGAAGAGGGTGACTTTACGGAAATGACAGCCATTGGGCAGGCAGATGAGGGTGTGGAGGTGTGGGCTGAAGGTAGTGATTCCTTTATTTTAGAAGTGTGCCTGTCAATTGTTTCTGTTGCTTTTCCCAAAGAATAATTCAGGGATACAAGCAGGCTCCTCTCATTCATTAAATGAAAACATTACATCTTTCTAAGATTCTCTGTGGGAAAATAGCAGTGTCAATAAAATGCAGGTTTCTGGGCCATTCGTCTTACTCTGATTTTTTTATTACAAATTTCTCTTGACGCAAAGAATTGTGCCTACTAATCACCTTCTTCCTAGAGAGAGAAAATATGTTCCTTCAGCATTCTTGTATAGTCCATCACTTTCCATAAAGGGGTTTGGGGAATCAATTGTAAAAGTCCCAGGTTCTATATTAACTACATGTGTAAAAATATGAATGTGTGAGTAATCTGTTTCTACAAAAAAAAAAAAAAAATTAAGGTGGGAACATTACTATGAAAAAATAAATAGGATTATAAGAGAGTTTAATGAATAATTGCATGCTTATAACTTAGATGACTTAGATGAAATGGATAAATTCCCAGAAACACACAACTCACAAAAACTGAATAATGAATAGAAAATCTGGGGGGCAGAGCAAGGTGGCTGAATAGGAACAGCTCCAGTCTCCAAGTCCCAGCATGAGTGACACAGAAGACCGGGGATTTTTGCATTTTCAACTGAGGTACTGGGTTCATCTACTAGGGAGTGCCGGACAATAGGTGCTGGTCAGCTGCTGCAGCCCGACCAGCGAGAGCTGAAGCAGGGCGAGGCCTTGCCTCACCTGGGAAGCACAAGGGGGAAGGGAATCCCTTTTCCTAGCCAGGGGAACTGAGACACACAACACCTGGAAAATCGGGTAACTCCCACCCCAATACTGAGCTTAAAGCAAACAGGCACACCAGGAGATTGTATCCCACACCTGGCCGGGAGGGTCCCATGCCCGCGGAGCCTCCCTCATTGCTAGCACAGCAGTCTTCGATCTAACCGCAAGGCAGCAGCGAGGCTGGGGGAGGGGCATCCGCCATTGCTGAGGCTTAAGTAGGTAAACAAAGCCGCTGGGAAGCTCGAACTGGGTGGAGCTCACAGCAGCTCAAGGAAACCTGCCTGTCTCTGTAGACTCCCCCTCTGGGGATAGGGCACAACTAAGCAACAGCAAAAGCAGCAGAAACATCTGCAGATGCAAACGACTCTTTCTGACAGCTTTGAAGAGAGCAGTGGATCTCCCAACACGGAAGTTGAGATCTGAGAAGGGACAGACTGCCTGTTCAAGTGGGTCCTTGATTCCTGAGTAGCCTAACTGGGAGACATCCCCCACTAGGGGCAGTCTGACACCCCACACCTCACAGGGTGGAGTACACTCCTGAGAGGAAGCTTCCAAAGCAAGAATCAGACAGGTACACTCGCTGTTCAGCAATATTCTATCTTCTGCAGCCTCTGCTGCTGATACCCAGGCAAACAGGGTCTGGAGTGGACCTCAAGCAATCTCCAACAGACCTACAGCTGAGGGTCCTGACTGTTAGAAGGAAAACTATCAAACAGGAAGGACACCTAAACCAAAACCCCATCAGTACATTACCATCATCAAAGACCAGAGGCAGATAAAACCACAAAGATGGGGAAAAAGCAGGGCAGAAAAGCTGGAAATTCAAAAAATAAGAGCACATCTCCCCTGGCAAAGGAGCGCAGCTCATCGCCAGCAACGGATCAAAGGGGGACGGAGAATGACTTTGACGAGATGAGAGAAGAAGGCTTCAGTCCATCAAACTTCTCAGAACTAAAGGAGGAATTATGTACCGAGTGCAAAGAAACTAAAAATCTTGAAAAAAAAGTAGAAGAATTGATAGCTAGAATAATTAATGCAGAGAATGCCATAAACGAAATGAAAGAGATGAAAACCATGACACGAGAAATACATGACAAATGCACAAGCTTCAGTAACCTCCTCGATCAACTGGAAGAAAGAGTATCAGCGATTGAGGATCAAATGAATGAAATGAAGCGAGAAGAGAAACCAAAAGAAAAAAGAAGAAAAAGAAATGAACAGAGCCTGCAAGAAGTATGGAATTATGTAAAAAGACCAAATCTACATTTGATTGGGGTGCCTGAAAGTGAGGGGGAAAATGGAACCAAGTTGGAAAACACTCTTCAGGATATCATCCAGGAGAACTTCCCCAACCTAGTAGGGCAGGCCATCATTCAAATCCAGGAAATACAGAGAACGCCACAAAGATACTCCTCGAGAAGAGCAACTCCAAGACACATAATTGCCAGATTCACCAAAGTTGAAATGAAGGAAAAAATCTTAAGGGCAGCCAGAGAGAAAGGTCGGGTTACCCACAAAGGGAAGCCCATCAGACTAACAGCAGATCTCTCGGCAGAAACTCTACAAGCCAGAAGAGAGTGGGGGCCAATATTCAACATTCTTAAAGAAAAGAATTTTAAACCCAGAATTTCATATCCAGCCAAACTAAGTTTCAGAAGTGAAGGAGAAATAAAATCCTTCACAGATAAGCAAATGCTTAGAGATTTTTTTACCACTAGGCCTGCCTTACAAGAGACCCTGAAGGAAGCACTAAACATGGAAAGGAACAACCAGTACCAGCCATTGCAAAAACGTGCCAAAATGTAAAGACCATCAAGGCTAGGAAGAAACTGCATCAACTAACGAGCAAAATAACCAGTTAATATCATAATGGCAGGATCAAATTCACACATAACAATCTTAACCTTAAATGTAAATGGACTAAATGTTCCAATTAAAAGAAACAGATTGGCAAATTGGATAAAGAGTCAAGACCCATCAGTTTGCTGTATTCAGGAGACCCATCTCACACGCAGAGACATACATAGGCTCAAAATAAAGGGATGGAGGAAGATTTATCAAGCGAATGGAGAGCAAAAAAAGGCAGGGGTTGCAATCCTAGTCTCTGATAAAACAGACTTTAAACCATCAAAGATCAAAAGAGACAAAGAAGGCCATTACATAATGGTAAAGGGATCAATTCAACAGGAAGAGCTAACTATCCTAAATATATATGCACCCAATACAGGAGCACCCAGATTCACAAAGCAAGTCCTTAGAGACTTACAAAGAGACTTAGACTCCCATACAATAATAATGGGAGACTTCAACACCCCACTGTCAACATTAGACAGACCAACGAGACAGAAAGTTAACAAGGATATCCAGGAATTGAACTCATCTCTGCAGCAAGCAGACCTAATAGACATCTATAGAACTCTCCACCCCAAATCAACAGAATATACATTCTTCTCAGCACCATATCGCTCTTATTCCAAAATTGACCACATAATTGGAAGTAAAGCACTCCTCGGCAAATGTACAAGAACAGAAATTATAACAAACTGTCTCTCAGACCACAGTGCAAAAAACTAGAACTCGGGACTAAGAAACTCAATCAAAACCACTCAACTACATGGAAACTGAACAACCTGCTCCTGAATGACTACTGGGTACATAACAAAATGAAGGCAGAAATAAAGATGTTCTTTGAAACCAGTGAGAACAAAGATACAACATACCAAAATCTCTGGGACACATTTAAAGCAGTGTGTAGAGGGAAATTTATAGCACTAAATGCCCACAAGAGAAAGCAGGAAAGATCTAAAATGGACACTCTAACATCACAATTAAAAGAACTAGAGAAGCAAGAGCAAACACATTCGAAAGCTAGCAGAAGGCAAGAAATAACTAAGATCAGAGCAGAACTGAAGGAGATAGAGACACAAAAAACCCTCCAAAAAATCAATGAATCCAGGAGTTGGTTTTTTGAAAAGATCAACAAAATTGACAGACCGCTAGCAAGACTAATAAAGAAGAAAAGAGAGAAGAATCAATTAGATGCAATAAAAAATGATAAAGGGGATATCACCACCAACCCCACAGAAATACAAACTACCATCAGAGAATACTATAAACACCTCTACGCAAATAAACTAGAAAATCTAGAAGAAATGGATAATTTCCTGGACACTTACACTCTCCTAATACTAAACCAGGAAGAAGTTGAATCCCTGAACAGACCAATAGCAGGCTCTGAAATTGAGGCAATAATTAATAGCCTACCAACCAAAAAGAGTCCAGGACCAGATGGATTCACAGCTGAATTCTACCAGAGGTACAAGGAGGAGCTGGTACCATTCTTTCTGAAAGTATTCCAATCAATAGAAAAACAGGCAATCCTCCCTAACTCATTTTATGAGGCTGACATCATCCTGATACTAAAGCCTGGCAGAGACAAAACAAAAAAAGAGAATTTTAGACCAATATCCGTGATGAACATCAATGCAAAAATCCTCAATAAAATACTGGCAAACCGGATTCAGCAGCACATCAAAAAGCTTATCCACCATGATCAAGTGGGCTTCATCACTGGGACGCAAGGCTGGATCAACATTCGTAAATCAATAAACATAATCCAGCATATAAACAGAACCAAAGACAAGAACCACATGATTATCTCAATAGATGCAGAAAAGGCTTTTGACAAAATTCAACAGCCCTTCATGGTAAAAACACTCAATAAATTCGGTATTGATGGAACGTACCTCAAAATAATATGAGCTATTTATGACAAACCCACAGCCAATATCATACTGAATGGGCAAAAACTGGAAAAATTCCCTTTGAAAACTGGCACAAGACAGGGATGCCCTCTCTCACCACTCCTATTCAACTTAGTGTTGGAAGTTCTGGCTAGGGCAATTAGGCAAGAGAAAGAAATCAAGGGTATTCAGTTAGGAAAAGAAGTCAAATTGTCCCTGTTTGCAGATGACATGATTGTATATTTATTTATTTATTTATTTATTTATTTTTTAAATTTATTTATTATTATTATACCATTGTCTCAGCCCAAAATTTCCTTAAGCTGATAAGAAACTTCAGCAAAGCCTCAGGACACAAAATTAATGTGCAAAAATCACAACAATTCTTATACACCAGTAACAGACAAACAGAGAGCCAAATCATGAATGAACTTCCATTCACAATCGCTTCAAAGAGAATAAAATATCTAGGAATCCAACTTACAAGGGATGTAAAGGACCTCTTCAAGGAGAACTACAAACCACTGCTCAGTGAAATAAAAGAGGACACAAACAAATGGAAGAACATACCATGCTCATGGATAGGAAGAATCAATATCGTGAAAATGGCCATACTGCCCAAGGTTATTTATAGATTCAAAGCCATCCCCATCAAGCTACCAATGAGTTTCTTCACAGAATTGGAAAAAACTGCTTTAAAGTTCATATGGAACCAAAAAAGAACCCGCACCTCCAAGACAATCCTAAGTCAAAAGAACAAAGCTGGAGGCATCACGCTACCTGACTTCAAACTATACTACAAGGCTACAGTAACCAAAACAGCATGGTACTCGTACCAAAACAGAGATATAGACCAATGGAACAGAACAGAGTCCTCAGAAATAATACCACACATCTACAGCCATCTGATCTTTGACAAACCTGAGAAAAACAAGAAATGGGGAAAGGATTCCCTATTTAATAAATGGTGCTGGGAAAATTGGCTAGCCGTAAGTAGAAAGCTGAAAGTGGATCCTTTCCCTACTCCTTATACGAAAATCAATTCAAGATGGATTAGAGACTTAAATGTTAGACCTAATACCATAAAAATCCTAGAAGAAAACCTAGGTAGTACCATTCAGGACATAGGCATGGGCAAAAATTTCATGTCTAAAACACCAAAAGCAACGGCAGCAAAAGCCAAAATTGACAAATGAGATCTAATTAAACTAAAGAGCTTCTGCACAGCAAAAGAAACTACCATCAGAGTGAACAGGCAACCTACAGAATGGGAGAAAATTTTTGCAATCTACTCATCAGGCAAAGGGCTAATATCCAGAAACTACAAAGAACTCAAACAAATTTACAAGAAAAAAACAAAGAACCCCATCAAAAAGTGGGCAAAGGATATGAACAGACAGTTCTCAAAAGAAGACATTCATACAGCCAACAGACACATGAAAAAATGCTCATCATCACTGGCCATCAGAGAAATGCAAATCAAAACCACAATGAGATACCATCTCACACCAGTTAGAATGGCAATCATTAAAAAGTCTGGAAACAACAGGTGCTGGAGAGGATGTGGAGAAATAGGAACACTTTTACACTGTTGGTGGGATTGTAAACTAGTTCAACCATTTTGGAAAACAGTATGGTGATTCCTCAAGGATCTAGAAGTAGAGGTACCATATGACCCAGCCATCCCATTACTGGGTATATACCCAAAGGATTATAAATCATGCTGCTATAAAGACACATGCACATGTATGTTTATTGCGGCACTATTCACAATAGCAGAGACTTGGAATCAACCCAAATGTCCATCAGTGACAGAATGGATTAAGAAAATGTGGCACATATACACCATGGAATACTATGCAGCCATAAAAAAGGATGAGTTTGTGTCCTTTGTAGGGACATGGATGCAGCTGGAAACCATCATTCTTAGCAAACTATCACAAGAACAGAAAACCAAACACTGCATGTTCTCACTCATAGGTGGGAACTAAACAATGAGATCACTTGGACTCGGAAAGGGGAACATCACACACCGGGGCCTATTATGGGGAGGAGGGAGGAGGGAAGGATGGCATTGTGAGTTATACCTGATGTAAATGATAAGTTGATGGGTGCTGACGAGTTGATGGGTGCAGCACACCGACATGGCACAAGCATACATATGTAACAAACCTGCACATTATGCACATGTACCCTAGAACTTAAAGTATAATAATAATAATAAATATACAAAATAAAAATAAAAAAATTAAAAAAAGAAAATCTGAATAGATATATCAGTAATAAGCAGACAGAATCAGTAATCAAAAACTTCTGAAAAAACAAAAGCATATCCTTAGCCCACTTTTTGATGGACTTGTCTGTTTTTTTCCTGTAAAATTGTTTAAGCTCTTTGTATATTCTGGATATTAGTCCTTTGTCAGATAAATAGATTGCAAAAATTTTCTCCCATCCTGTGGTTGCTTGTTCACTCTGATGATATTTTCTTTTGCTGTGCAGAAGCTCTTTAGTTTAATTAGATACCATTTGTCAATTTTGGCTTTGTTGCAATTGCTTTTGGTGTTTTCGTCATGAATTCTTTGTCCATACCTATGTCCTGAATGGTATTGACTAGGTTTTCTTCTAGAGTTTTTATGGTTTTGGGTTTTAGCTTTAAGTCTTTAATCCATCTTGAGTTAATTTTTGTATAAGGTGTAAAGAAGGAAGTCTGTTTCTGTTTTCTGCGTATGGCTAGCCAGTTCTACCAGCAGAATTTATTAAACAAGGAATCCTTTCCCCACTGCTTGTTTTTGTAAGGTTTGTCAAAGATCAGATGGATGTAGATGGGTGGTGTTATTTCTGAGGTGTCTGTTCTGTTCCATTGGTCTATATATCTGTTCCGGTGCAAGTATCATGCTGTTTTGCTTACTGTAGCTTTGTAGTATAAAACAGACACTTCTCAAACAAAGACATTTATGTGGCCAATAAACCATTTGGAAAAAAAAGCTCAACATCACTGGTCATTAGAGAAATGCAAATAAAAACCACAATGAGATACCATCTCACTCCAGTTAGAGTGGACATCATTGAAAACTCGGGAAACAACAGAAGCTGACGAGGCTGTGGAGAAATAGGATTGCTTTTACACTGTTGGTGGGAGTGTAAATTAGTTCAACCATTATGGAAGACAGCATGTTTATTCATCAAGGATCTAGAACCAGAAATACCATTTGACTAAACAATTCCATTACTGGGTATATACCGAAAAGATTATAAATCTTTCTACTGTAAAGACACATGCACACGTGTTCATTGCAGCACTATTTACAATAGCAATGACTTAGAACCAACCCAAATGACCATCAATGATAAACTGGATAAAGAAAATGTGGCACATATACATCATGGAATACTACCCAGCCTTAAAAGATAATGAGTTCATGTCCTTTGCAGGGACATGAATGAAGCTGGAAACCATCATTCTCAATAAACTAACACAGCAACAGAAAATCAAACATCACATGTTCTCACTCATAAGTGGGAGTTGAACAACGAGAACACATGGACACAGGGAAGGGAACATTACATACCAGGGCCTGCTGGGGGGATGGGGGCAAGGAGAGGGAGAGCATTAGGACAAATACCTAATGCATGCCAAGCTTAAAACCTAGATGATTGGTTGATAGGTGCAACAAACCACCATGGCACATGTATACTTGGGTTACAAACCTGCACATTCGGCACATGTATCCCAGAACTTAAAGTAAAAAAAAAAAAAGTCAGTTATTATCACTAGTGTATTAGATCATTATTGTATTCCTACAGAGAAATACCTAAGACTGAGTAATTTAAAAAAGAAAGACGTTCAGTTAGCTCACAGTTCTACAGGCTGTACAAGAAGCATAGCTCTGGCATCAGCTTCTGGGGATGCCTGAAGAAACCTATTATTATGGCAGAAGGTAAAGCAGGAGCAGGTATGTCAGATTGTGGGAGTAAAAGTAACAGAGTGGGAGGAGACACTACAGACTTTTAAATGTCCAGATCTCATGAAAAATTACTTATTATCAGGAGAACTGTACCAAAGTCATGATGCTAAACCAGTCACAAAAATTCCTCCTTTATTATCTGATCACCTCTCACCAGACTTCATCTCTAACATTGGGTATTATATTGGAACATGATATATTGGTGGGGACACATATCTAAATGATATTATTTTGCCCCTGGCCCCTCTCTTATCTCATGTCCTTCTCACACTTCAAAATACAATCACATCTTCCCAATAATCCCCCAATGCTTTAACTAATTCCAATAATAACTCAAGAGTCCAAAGTCTCATCTGAAACAAGGCAAGTCCTTTCCACATATATGCCTGTAAAATTGAAAAGTCACTTACTTCCAAGACACAATGGGGATATAATCATTGGGAAACATTCCTAGAAATCAGATAAAAGAAAGGGGTTACAAGCCCCATGCAAGTCCAAACCCCATCAGGGCTACCATTCACCAAAGATGGAAGACACAAAATCAACACTAAAAAATTATTTGTATTTCTATACACTAACAAGAAATAACACATAAAATTAATAAAATAATTCAATTTACAAGATTTTCAAAAGGAACAACATTATTATCAATAAAATGCTGATATGCGTGCACTTTGCTGCACTACTTCAGTTGCTGACATACACAAGTGAGCATAGGCCCTACTGCAATAACCCTGATGCAACACTTTGGCCAGCACCACCCATTGGAATGCTGTGGACAGCTGACTGGGAACAAATGGCTCCTCCAGTGCGATAGGTTCCTAATTTCAAGGGGCCAGATAACAAATTTGGGGGCCTGGTAACAGCCCCCCAGAGTTATAGCATGTAGTCCATGAGTAGTGAGCTGAACTTTAATCCCCTAAACACTTCAGGAATGAAACCACTCAACTGAACCCACCTTATGTTACCAATAGAAGGTATCTGAGTTACTGGCGGCAATTTCATACGAGTCTTCAGCAATCTCAATTCTTACCTCCTCAGAAGAAAGAATTTGACTGAGGGGAATAAGGCAGAAAAAGAGACCAAGGCAAGTTTCACAGCAGGAGTGGAAGTTCACTTTAAAAGGCTTTAGAACAGGAAAGAAAGAAAAGTATGCTTGGAAGAGACCCAAGTGGACACTGGGTCAAGTTCCCCATTTAACCCTGATACTAAGCCTTTATGGGCTGGCCCCATTCCCATGATTCTTCCCTAAGAATCAGCTGCCTACATGTGCAGTGCCCTCCTTACCCTTGGGAAGTGAGCATGCTCAGTGTGTTTAGGAAGTTGTATGCTTGTCTATCTGAAGCTTTTCTTCCCTTTTTTGGTGGAGTGCCCAGAAGTTCATACTCTGTCATTTTGTTTCTTAATGCACATGCCAAGGAAGTTGTTGCCTGCTGGTGCTTGCATTCAATTAACACTTTATTGCAACAGGTATGGACCATCAGAAAATGGTCTCTCCTCGCTGTCAGCTGCCAGTTTGTCACCTTTAGAGAGGCAATGTGACAACTGCCAAAACATCATCCAACATTCCTAGTGGGTAGAGGAGAGCCCTCTCCTGATCTACTCATGCCTGTCTAACAACCTGTAACATTAATGCCACAATCAAACCCCCAAAGGCATCAAAGAATATAAAAGAAAAAAATCCCATTCAAGGGGCAGCTACTTCAAATATTGAAGAAACATAAGCCCACGCAGATGAGAAATAACCCACACGAGAACTCTGGCAACTCAAAAAGCCAGTGTTTTCTTACTTCCAAAAGACCATACTTCTTCCCCTACAATAGCTTTTACCCAGGCTGAGATGGTTGAAATGACAGACATAAAATTTAGAAGATGGATAGAAATAAAAATCATCAATATTCAGAAGAAAGTCCAAACACCATCCAAGGAATCTAAGGAATACAGCTAAATGATAAGGAACTGAAAGACAAAATGATCATTACAAAAGAAAAAACGAATCTGATAGAGCTGAAAATCTCACTTCAAGAATTTCATAATACAGTCATATGGAGTAACAGAAAAATAGACCAAGATGAGCAAAGACATTTGGAGCATGGAGACTGGTTTTCTGCATTAAATTAGTCAGACACAAATAGAGAAAAAACAAGAACAAAGAATGAACAAAACCTTTGGAAAATATGAGATTATGTAAAGGGACCAATCTATAACTCATTGGCTTCCCTGAAAGAGAGGGACAGAAAGTAAGCCACTTGGAAAACATATTTCAGGATATTGTTTATGAAAATTTTCCCAACCTCGCTAAAGAGGCCAACATTCCAATTCAGGAAATGCAGCAAAGCTCTATGAGATACTATACAAGACGGTCATTTATAAGACACATAGTCATTACATTCTCCAAGTTTGAAATGAAAGAAAATATGTTAAAAGAGAGCAATAGAGAAGGCATAGGTCTGCTACAAAGGGAATCCCATCAGGCTAACAGTGGATATTTCAGCAGAAAACTTTCAAGCCTGCAGAGACTAGGGGCCTATATTCAGAATTCTTAAAGAAAATAAATTTCAACCACAAATTTCATATCCAGCTGAACTAAGATCTATAAGTGAACAAAAAATAAGGTATTTTTCAGATAAGAAAATGCTAAAGGAATTTGTTACCACCAAAACTGCGTTATAAGAAGTCCTTAAGGGAGTGCTAAATATAGAAAATAAAGCCCATTACCAGCCACCACAAAAACACACTTAAGTACAGAGACCATTGATACTATAAAGCAACTACACAAATGAGTCTGCATAGTAACCAGCTAACAACATAGTGACAGAATCAAATTCAAACATATCAATATTAATCCTGAATTAAATTGGCTAAATGTCCTGATTAAAAGGAACAGAGGCAGCACACCAACATGGCACAAGTATACATATGTAACAAACCTGCACGTTATGCACATGTACCCTACAACTTAAAGTATAATAATAATAAATAAATTAAAAAAAATAAAAGGAACAGAGGGCCAAGTTGGATAATAAAACCAAACCCAACTGTAAACTGTCTTCAAAGGACCTATTTGATATGCAATGACACTAATAGTCTCAAAGTAAGGAGATAGAGAAAAATCTACCAAGCAAATGGAAAAGGAAAAAGGATTTTCTATTACAATTTCAGACAAAAGAGACTTTGGACCAGCAACAATAAAAAAGACAAAGAAGGCCATTACATAACAGTAAAGAGTTCAATTCAACAAGAAGATGTAACTATCCAAAATATATATGCACCAAACACAAGGGCAACCAGAATCATAAAACAAGTTTGTAGACACCTATGAAGAGAACTTAGATAACCACGCAATAATAGTGGGAGACTTCAACACTCTACTGACAGTGGTAGACAAATCATTGAAACAGAAAACTAAAAAATGATATTCAGAAACTGAACTCGTCACTTGTACAAATGGACTGAACACATATCTATGGAACTCTCCACCCTAAAACAACAGATATAATTTGTTTCTCATCTGCACATGGCATATAATCTAAAAGTGATCCCTTGATTGGCCAAAAAACTATTCTCAGAAAGTTTTTTTTGAAAACAATATTACACCAACCCCCCTCTTGTATCATAGCACAATAAAAGTCCAAATCAATAATAAGAAGATTGCTAAACACCATACAATTGCATGCAAATTAAACAACCTGCTGTTAAATGATTTTGAGTAAACAATGAAATTAATGCAAAAATCAAGAAATTCTTTGAAACTAATGAGAACAAAGATGCAACTTAGCAGAATTTCTGAGACACAGCTGAAGCAGTGTTAAACCCCTCACGTTAAAAAGTTATAAATACCTCCAATTAACAAGCTAATTACACTTAGAGGAATTGGAAAAAAACAAGAAGAAACCCAACCCAAAGCTAGCAGAAGAAACTGCACAACCAAAATCAGAGCTGAATGGAATAAAATTGAGTTGCAAAAAAACTATACAACAGATCAATTAATCCAAGTATTAGGTCTTTAAAAGAATAAATAAAATTGATATACAATTAGCTAGACCAATAAATAAACAAAAAGAGAATATCCAAATAAACACAATCAGAAATGTCAAAGGGGACATTAGAGCCGATAAGACAGAAATACACAACACCTTCAGAGACTACTATGAACATCTTTACGCACACAAGCTACAAAACCTAGAATGAATGGATATATTACAGGAGACATACAACCCGCAAAAACTGAACCAGGAAGAAGTCGAATCCCTGAAAAGGCCATTAATGAGTTCCAAAATTGAAACAATGTTAAAAACATTCCAACAAGAATAAATCCAGGACCAGAAAGAGTCACAGCTGAATTATACCAGATGTATAAAGAAGAGCTGGTACTATTTATATTCAAATTATTCCAACATATTGAGGAAAGGGGTCTCCTCCCTAACTGATTCTACAATGCTAGCACCGTTCTGATATCAAAACCTGGCATATACACAACAAAATAAAGAAAACTACAAGCCAATATCCTTAATGAACATAGATGCAAAAATCCTCAACAAAATACTAGCAAACTGAATCAAGCAGTGCATCAAAAAGCTAATCCACCACATGAAAGTAGGCTTTATCCCTGGGATGCAAGGTTGGTTCAACATATGCCAATCAAAAAAAGTGATTCATGCTGTAAATAAAACTAAAAACAAAAGGCACATGACCATTTCAATAGATTAGGAAAAGACTTTTGATACAGTTCAACATCTCTTCATATAAAAAACCGTCAACAAGCTAGGCTTTTGATATAGTTCAACATCCCTTCATATTAAAAACCCTCAACAAGCTAGGCATTGAAATAACATATCTCAAAAAAAAAATAAGAACCATCTATGAAAAGACTCAGAGCAAACGTTGTACAGAATGGGCCACAGCTGGAAACACAGCTTTTGAGAATCAGAAAAAGACCAGAATGCCTGCTCTTCTCATTCTTGTTCAACATAATACTGGAAGTCCTAGCCAGAACAATCAGGCAAGAGAATAAAATAAAAGACATCCAAATAGTGAGAGAGAAAGTCAAACTATCTCTGTTAGTCTCTGCCCCAAAGCACCTAAGTTCGGATAAAAATACTTCAACAAAGTTTTAGAATGCAAACTCAATGTACATAAATCAGTAGCATTTTTATACATTGCTAACAAGCAAGCTGAGAGCCAAATCAAGAATTAAACCCCATAGCCAATAGCCACTATAAGAATAAAATACCTATGAATACAGTTAACCAGGGAAGTGAAAGATTCCTACAGGGAGAATTATGAAACACTGCTGAAAGCAATCAGAGATGACACAAATGAATGGAAAATCATTTTATGCTTAAGAATGGGAAGAATCAAAATTGTTAAAATATTATATTGCACCAAAGAAATTTACAGATTTGGTGATATTTCTATCAAACTACCGATGACATTATTCACAAAATTAGAAAAACTCTATTTAAAAATTGATATGGAACCAAAAAAGGGCCCAAATAGCCAAGGCAGTCCTAAGCAAAAAACAACAAAACCAAATGCACCACATTACCCAACTTTAAGGTATACTACAAAGCTACACTAACCCAAATAGCATGGTTCTGGTATGAAAACAGACATATAGAACAATGGAACAGAATAAAGAGCCCTGAAATAACTCTGCACAGTTAAAATCATTTGATCTTTGACAAAGCTGATAAAAACAAGCAATGAGGAAAGACTGCCCGTGCAATAAATGGTGCTAGAATAACTGGCTTGCCATATGCAGAACATTGAAACTGTACCCCTTCATTGCACCACATACAAAAATCCACTCCAGATGCATTAAAGCCATTATATTAAATGTAAAACCTAAAACTATCAATACCCTGGAAGATAACCTGGGAAATACCATTCAGGACATAGGTGCTGGCAAAGATTTCATGATGAAGACAGCAAAAACAATTGCAAGGAAAGCAAAAGTTGATAAAGGGAACTTAATTAAACCAAAAAGCTTTTGCACAGCAATAGAAGCTATCAACAGAATAAACAGACAACCTACAAATGGGAGAAAATATTTGCAATCTATACCTCAAATGTGTAATATCCAGAATCTGTAAGAAACTTAAACAAATTAAGAAGCAAAAACAAACAACCCTTTTAAAAATTAGGCAAACAACATGAACAGAGACTTATCAAAAGATAGTGAAAAGACTATAAAAAAGTAAAAAACCAACATATGTTGGTGGGATTGTGACAGAAAGGAAATGCTTATTTACTACTGTTGGGAATGTAAATTTGTTCAGCCATTGTGGAAAGCAATTTGGCAATTTCTGAATAAAAAGCTGGAAGTATTCCCTTTGAGAATTATGATTTGATCTAGCAATCTCATTATTGGGTATATACTCAAAGAAATATAAATTGTTCTACCATAAGGACACATTCATGTGTATATTCATTGCAGCACTGTTCACAATAGCAAAGACATTGAATCAATCGAAATACATCAACAGTAGACTGGATAAAGAAAATATGGTATATATACACCATGGAATATTACGCAGCCATAAAAATGAGATCATGTCATTTCCAGGAACGTGGATGGAGCTGGAGGCTATTATCCTTAGCTAACTAATGCAGGTACAGAAAACTAAACACCACATATTCTCACTTAAAGTGGGAGCTAAATGATGAGAACTCATGGGCATATGGGGGGGAGCAACAGACAATGGGGCCACAAAGAAAATGTTGCATATACCCACCATGGAATACTATGCAGCCATAAAAAGGAAGAAAATTATGTCCTTTGCAGCAGAATGGATGGAGTTGGAGACCATTATTCCAAGTGAAGTAACACAGGAACAGAAAACCAAACATCTCATATTCTCATTTATAAGTGGGAGCTAAACACTGTGTACTCCTGCACACAATGAAGGGTACAACAAACACCAGGGCCTACTTGAGGGTGGGGAGTGGGAGGAGTGTGAAGATCAAGATCCTACTGTGCACTATAGTTATTACCCAGATGAAAAAATAACCTGTACGCCAAACCTCTGTGACAGACCTATGTAACAAACCTGCACAGATACCCCTCAACCTAAAATAATGGTCAAAAAAACAGAAATTGCCAAGGGGAAAGACTCTCATACCTTATAATGAATTCAGGGAGATGTGGACAAGACTTTTTTCAATAAATTTAGCAAAGAACAAATCTTCGACAGGCATGGTGGCTCATGCCTTCACTTTGGGAGGCTGAGGCAGTTTTCACTTTTGCAGGCTGAGGCAGAAGGATCACAGAAGCCCAGGAGTTCAAAATCAGCTGGGCCAGTAAAGAAAGATTCCTTCTCTACAATTTTTTTTAATGGTCAAGGAGAAATAAGACTTATACATTGTAAACTAAAAATTTTTGAAAAAATTAAGGAAGATGTAAATTAATAGAAGGATGTCTCATGTTTTTAGATTATGTTATTAAGATTACAGATGCAATCCCAATCAATATTGCAATTACTTTTCTATCAGAAATACCAAAACTTATCGTAAAGTGGAATTGTAATTTAGGTGAAATTCCATATCATCAACATGGAATCTCTAAAACCAATAATAGCCAAAATAATTGCAATGCAATTTAAAAGTTGGAGGACTTACACTTTCTTAGGTCAGATTTCCTACGAAAGTGTGGTAATCAAAACAATGTAGTCTTTGAATAAAGACAAGCATAAATAACAATAGATTAAAATAGCCCAGAAATACACCCTCACTTATATAATCAAAAAGTTTGCTCCAAATATCCTTATACAATTAAATGGAGAAAGAACAGTTTATTCTTACCTTAATTCATATACAAAAATTTACTTAAATATCAATCTAAAGACTTGAATGTAAGAACTGAAACTATGAAACTTTTAGAAGAACACAGAAAAAGATTCATGATATTAGACATACAATGATTTTTGGATATGACACAAAAAGAGCATGCAACAAAAGAAAAAAGTTTGTGAAAATTAAAATCTTTTCTGCATTAAGAAACACTATCAAAATAGTGAAATTCACAGAATGGGAGATACCATTTTTTATCCGATGTATGGTGTCTCGCTGTGATTTATATGTTAAGGAAGTCCTGTTCTTTAGTATCTCAGAATGTATTTGACGATAAGCTCTTTAAAGACATAATTAAGGTAAAATGAAGTCATTGGGGTGGGTCCTAATTCAATATGACTGGTGTCCTCTTAAGAAAAGGAGATTAAGACACAGAAATGCACAGGGAAATCACCACTTAAAGACACGGAGAAAGTGGCCATCTACAAGCCAAGGAAAGAGGCCTCAAAAGAAATCAACCCTCCTGGCACCTTAATTTTGGGCGTCTAGTCTTCTATGCTATTGGAAACTGCAGGAAAGGTGTTTCTTGTTTTAAAGTTTCTACATATGTGACCCAATTTGTTCTATTGTTTTGTGGAAGATAGAATTTGTAAGTGATGAACTTTAATATTGATCTGAGCAGTTTTTAAAGCAAAGCATTGAATGGATGGTCTAATATTTCCTTGTTGCTTAGTAAAATGCCAGAGGAGAAATACAAAGTGAAGGTGGCATTGTTACAAAAATAGAAGAAAAGTATGAAGATTTGGGAAATGCTCAATCTATACATATGTCAAAACTTGAGAAAGTATATGCTGGAGGGTGCACTAAGGAAGTGTATGTGGTGTTTAAAGGATTATGGGTTTGTGACTTATCGATCCATTCAGCCATCTCAGCAGAAGCCAGGTATGGAGATGGAGTTATATCAGTAGAATAATTTTCAACTTGGACTGAATGGGGTAGTGATAGGATGACATGAAGAAAAGCTGTTAATTTTTTGTTAAAAGTTTGGTAGAGAATCACTTTCTGTTCCATAAATATGTAAAACTATAACTCGATCATTTACAGTAGGTATTGCATTGAATGTGCACATCACTTTGGGTGGTATTGCCATATTCACAATGTTACGTTTTCCAATTCATGATCATCACATGTGTTTGCATTTATTTAGATTTTCTTTATTTTTTAATCAATGTTTTATTGATTTCAATGTGCAAGCGTTTTAGCTCTTTTCTTCAGTTTATTTCTTGGTATTTTAATTCTTTTTTATTGACATTGCTTGTTAATGTTTCTTAGCATTTTTGGATTATTAATTGATTTCCATGAACATAAGCGATTTTTATGTTGATTTTGTTCTGTTCAACTATGAAGAATTTGTTTCTTTACTCTAGTATCCTTTTTAAAATTATTTTGGATTACATGTATAGGTTGGGTCATTCATGAAAAGAGTTTTCTTGACTTTATTTTTAATTGGGATGCCTTTTATTTCTTTTCTAATTGTGTTGGCTAGAACTTTTAGGATAAATTAGAACAGGTATTTGGTACAGTGGCATCTTTGTATGGTTTTTGATCATAGAGGAAAAGGTTTTAGTCTTTAACCATTGAGTATAATGTCACCAGTGGGGTTTTCTTGTGTATACCCTTTGTCATGTTGAGGAAGTCCAATTGTTTTAATAGATTTCTGAGTATTTTTATCATGAAAGAATGTCAGATTTTTCAAGTGAAATTTTTTGTGTCAATTGAGAGAATCATGGTTTGTTTCCCCTTTTATTCCATGAATGTGCTGTTACATTGATGGATTTTCTTATGTTGAAATAATCTTATATTTCTGGAATATATACCACTTGTCTGTAGTGTATAATTATTTTAATATGCTGTTGAATTCAGTTTGATAGTATTTTATTGAGGACTTCTGCATTTATACTTATAAGGGATATTGGTGTATGATATTCATTTCTTGTGAAACTTTGTCTGACTTTGGTATCAGGGTAATGCTGTCTTCACAAAACCAATTAAGAAGTATCTCTCCCCTTCTAATTTTTAGAAGATTTTGAGAAATATTGGTGATAATTTATTAAATGTGTGATGTAATTTACCAGTGAGGACATCTGGTCCTGGATTTTCTTTGTTGGGAGTTTTTAAAATGCTAATGATCTATTTATTTATTGTACATGAATAAGTTTTTTAGTGGTGATTTGTGAAATTTGGTACACCCATCACCCAAGCAGTGTAAACTGTACCCAATGTGTAGTCTTTTATCCCTCACCACCTTCTCCCCCTTTCCCCTGAGTCCCAAAAGTCCATTGTATTATTCTTATGCCTTTGCATCCTTGTAGCTTAGCTCCCACTTATGAATGAGAACATAAAATGTTTAGTTTTCCATTCCTGAATTATTTCACTTAGAATAACGGTCTCCAATTTCAATTTCATCCAAGTTGCTGAGAATGCCATTATCTCATTCCTTTTTATGGCTGAATAGTATTCCATGGTGTGTGTTCGCGTGTGTGTGTGTGTGCATATATATATGAATGTGATATATATACACATATCTATGAATGTAATATATATGTATATACATACATATGAATGTGATATATATATGAATGTGATATATATATACACATTTATACACACACACACACACACACACACACACATATATATATCTCTCACATTTTCTTTATCCACTTGTTGATTGATGGGCATTTGAACTGGTTCCATATTTTTGCAATTGCAAATTGTGCTGCTCTAAACATGCAGGTACAAGTATCTTTTTGGTATAATGACTTCTTTTTTTTTTTCCTGGGTAGATACCCAGGAGTGGCATTGCTGTATCAAATGGTAGTTCTAAATTTAATTGTTTAAGGAATCTCCACGCTGTTTTCCATAGTGGTTGTACTAGTTTACATTTCCACCAGCAATGTAAAAGTGTTCCCTTTTCACCACATCCACACCAGCATCTATTATTTTTTCATTTTTTGATTATAGGCATTCTTGTGGGAGTAAGGTGGTATCACATTGTGGTTTTGATTTTCATTTTTCTGAAAATTAGTGATGTTGAGCTTTTTTTTATGTTTGTTGGTCATTTGTATATCTTCTTTTGAGTATTCTCTATTCATGTCCTTAACCCATTTTTTGGACGGGATTGTTTGTTTTTTCTTACTGATTTATTAGAGTTACTTATAGATTCTGGATATTAGTCCTTTGTTGAATGTAGATACTGCAAAGATTTTCTCCCACTCTGTGGGTTGTCTGTTTATCCTGTTGATTATTTCTTTTGCTGTACAGAAGCTTTCTAGATTAATTAAGTGCCATCTGTTCATCTTTGTTTTTGTTTCATTTGCCTTTGCATTTTTAGTCATGAAGTCTTTGCCTAACCCAGTGTCTAGGAGGGTGTTTCTGATATTATCGTCCAGAATTTTTACAGTTTTTGGTCTGAAATTTAAGTCTTTGATTCATTTTGAGTTGATTTTTGTGTAAGGTAAGAGATGAAGATCCAGTTTCATTCTTCTACTTGTGGCTTGCCAATTATCTCAGCACTATTTGATGAAGAGTGTCTTTTCCCCATTTTACGTTTTTGTCTGCTTTAACGAAGATCAGTTGGTTACAAGTATTTGGCTTTTATTTCTGGCTTCTCTATTCTGTTCCATTGGTCTCTATGCCTATTTTAATACCAAAATTTTTTATTTTGCTTAGTTTTGGTTTCACTATGTGAGCTCTTTTTTGATTTCACATGAATTTTAGGATAGTTTTCTCTAGTTCTGTGATGAATGATGGTGGTATTTTAACAGGAATTGCATTGAATTTGTAGATTGCTTTGGGCAGTATGGTCATTTTCACAATATTAATTCTACTCATCCATGATCATGGAGTGTGTTTCCATTTGTTTGTGTCATCTATGGTTTCTTCCAGTCTTTCAGCGGTTTTCCTTGTAGATGTCTTTTGCCTCCTTGGTTAGGTATAGTCCAAAGGTTTTTTTTCTTGTTGTTGTTGTTGTTTGTTGTTTGTTGTTTGTTTTGCAGCTGTTGTAAAAGGGGTTGAACTTTTTTTAATATACTTTATGCCCTAGGGTACATGTGCACAAAGTGCGGGTTTTTTGATTCTCAGCTTGGTCACCGTTGGTGTATAGCAGAGCTACTGATTTGTGTACACTTTTTTTTTTTTTTTTTTTTTTTTTTTTTTTTGAGACGGAGTCTTGCTCTGTCGCCCAGGCTGGAGTGCAGTGGCCGGATCTCAGCTCACTGCAAGCTCTGCCTCCCGGGTTTACGCCATTCTCCTGCCTCGGCCTCCCGAGTAGCTGGGACTACAGGCGCCCGCCACCTCGCCCGGCTAGTTTTTTTTTTTTGTATTTTTTAGTAGAGACGGGGTTTCACCGTGTTCGCCAGGATGGTCTCGATCTCCTGACCTCGTGATCCGCCCGCCTCGGCCTCCCAAAGTGCTGGGATTACAGGCTTGAGCCACCGCGCCCGGCCTACTTTTTTTTTTTTATCCAGAAACTTTGCTGAATCAATTTACCAGTCCTAAGAGCTTTTTGGAGGAGTCTTTAGGATTTTTCAGATATACAATCATGTCATCAACAAACAGTGACAGCTTGAATTCTTCTTTACTGATTTGGATACCTTTCATTCCTTTCTCTTGTCTGTCCTGTGTAGGACTTCCAGTACTATGTCGAAGAGAAGTTGTGAAAGTGGACATCCTTCTTCCAGTTTTCAGGAGGAATGCTTTCAACTTTTACCCACTCAGTATATGGTTGGCTGTGAGTTTCTCATAGATGACTTATTACCTTAAGGTATGTCCTTTCTATGCCAATTTTTCTGAGTGTTTTAATCATATAGAAATGCTGGATTTTGTCAAATATTTTTTTCTGTGTCTATTGAGACGATCCTGTGATCTTTGTTTTTAATTCTCTTTACATGGTGTCTCACATTTATTGACTTGTGTCTGTTAAACAATCCCTGAATCTCTCATATGAAACTCACTTGATTGTGGTAGATTATCATTTTGATATGCTGTTGGATTCCTTTAGCTAGCATTTTGTTGATGATTTTTGTGTCTATGTTTGCCAGAGTTATTGGTCTGTAGTTTGTTGTTGTTGTTGATATGTCCTTTCCTGGTTTTGGAATTAGGGTGATACTGGTTTCATTGAATGATTTATGGATGATTCCCTCTTTCTCTATCTTTTGGTATAGTGTCAATAGGATTAGTACCAATTTTTCTTTAAATGTCTGATAGAATTCAGCTGTGAATTTTCCTGGTCCTGGACTTTTTTTGGTAACTTTTAAATTACCATTTCAATCTTGCTGCTTGTTATCGGTCTGTTCAGAGTATGCATTTATTCCTGGTTTAATCTAGGAGGGTTGTATATTTACAGGAATTTATTTATTTCCTCTGGGTTTTCTAGTTTATGCATGTAAAGGTGTTCCTAGTAACCTTTAATAATCTTTTTGTATTTCTGTGGTATCAGTTGTAATATCTTCTGTTTCATTTCTAATTGAGCTTATTTGTATCTTCTCTCCTCTTTTCTTGGTTAACCTTGCTAATGGTCTATCAATTTTATTAATACTTTCAAAGCAGCAGCTTTTTGTTTCATTTATCCTTTGTATTTTTTTTTTCTTAATTTCATTTAATTCTTCTCTGATCTTGGTTATTTCTTTTCTTCTTCTGGGTGTGGGTTTGTTTTTTTCTGTTTCTCTAGTTCCTTGAAGTGTGACCTTATATAGTCTATTTCTGCTCTTTCAGACTTTGTGATATAGACATTTAACGTGGAGTTTTTGAATAAATTATTTATTCTTTTTTTTTGTTGTTATAGCTGTTGGAAATTTCCAACTCCTCCTTACATCAGATTAGGTTATTTGTATATTTCTAGATTTTTTTTCATTTAATCTAATTTATCTAATTTGTCAGTGTACAATTATTCATAGTCTATCTGACAATTTTTTATTTCTGTATGGTTGGTAGTAATTTTCCCATTTTCAATTTTTAAAAAATTGGCCGGGCGCTGTGGCTCACGCCTGTAATCTCAGCACTTTGGGAGGCCGAGGTGGGCGGATCACAAGGTCAGGAGATGGAGACCATCTTGGCTAACACGGTGAAATCCCTTCTCTGCTAAAAATACAAAAAATTAGCCTGGCGCGGTGGCGGGCACCTGTGGTCCCAGGTACTCGGGAGGCTGAGACAGAAGAATGGCATGAACCCGGGAGGCGGAGCTTGCAGTGAGCCGAGATCGCGCCACTGCACTCCAGCCTGGGCAATGAGCAAGACTCCATCTCAAAAAAAAAAAAAAAAAAAAAAAAAAAAACAAAACAAACAACAACGACAACAAAAAATTATGCTTAAATATACATAGCATAAAAATTACTGTTATAACTATTTTAAGCATACTATTTTGTGATAGTAAGTATATTGACATTGTTGTACAACCATCACTACCTTTTATCTCTTAGACTTTTTCATTTTCTCCCACTGGAACTCTCTAGACATTTTTTACTAACTCTCCATCCTCCTATTCTTCCAGTCTCTGGCAGCCACTGCTGTACTTTTTATTTCTATAAATTTGACTATTCTAGGTACTTCATTTAAGTGAAATGAAAGGAATATTTGTCATTTTTTATGATCTTTCTTTCTTTCTTTCTTTCTTTTTTTTTTTTTTTACTTATTACGATTTCTTCAAGGTTTATTTATGTTGCAGTATGTATCAAAATTGTATTCCTTTTTAAAGTTGATAATATTTCATTATATGTGTCTATCACTGCTATGGGCTAAATTGTGTTCTGCCTCTAATTTATATGTCAAATTCCTAACTGCCAATGTTACTGCAATTGAAGATAGGTTATTTATGAGATAATTAAAATTAGAGGTCCTAAGGGTGAAGTTATAAGATGAGGTTATCTACCACATGAGGACACAGCAAGAACAAGGCCATATGTAACCGAAGGAGGGATATCTCACAAAACACCAACCATACTGGCACTTTGATATTGGACTTACAATTTCTAGAACTACTAAGAAAATAAATTTCTGTTGTTTAAGCTACCTATTTGTGGTATTTTGCTATGAAATCTCAAGTAGATGAACAGATGAACATAACTACCTTTAATTTATTCATTTATCTGTCTATGGATCTTTGGTTTGCTTCTACATTGTGTGGTTATTATAAATCATGCTACTATGAACATGGATGAGTAAATATCTGTTCTATTCTCTGCTTTTGATTCTTTAAGTATATAAACAGAAGTGGAATTGGTAGATCATATGTTAATTCTGTTTAGTATTTGAGAATCTGGTATTCTGTTTTCTACAGCTCCTGCACTGTTTTACATTCTCACCAGCAATGTGAGTGCCTTCCAGTTTCTGCACATCATTAAAAACACTTATTTTTTTTTCCTATTCTGAAAAATTACAGCTATCTTAATGTATGTGAGCTGCTATATCATTGTGGTCTTGACTTCATTTCTCTAAGGACTACTGAAATTTAGCATTTTGATGTTCTTTCTGGCCATTTGTATATCTTCTTTGAAAAAAAAAGTCTATTCAATTATTTGCCCAATTTTATATTTTTTAGTTGAGTTCTTTATGTATTCTGGATTTTAATTCATTATCACATATATTTGATACTTTGCAGATACTTCTTTCAATAGTTGGATTCATTATTACTCTGTTCATAGTGCTCTTTGATGTATAAAAGTGCTTCATTTATCTAGTTTTTCTCTTGTTCTCTGTGCTTTTTTTTTGGCGTTGTCAAATCCAGTGTCATGAAGATTGCCCAGAGTGCTTTCTTTTAGTAATTTTATAGTTTTAGCTCTTAACTTTAGGTGATGGAACCATTTTCAGTAAATTTTTGTGTGGTATATGGTAAAGGTATATCATCATTGTTTTGCATGTTAACAGTATTTGTTGAAAAGACCATCCTTTCTTCATTGAGTGGTCTTGTCATCCTTGTGAAAAAATGTTTTACCACATAGGTGATGGTTTATTTTGGAGTTCTGTTTATTATTTCATTGACTTATATGTGTTTTTTATGCCAGTACCATACTGTTTTGATTTTCATTGCTTTATAGTAAGTTTTGAAATCAAGAAGTCTGAGACTCAAGTTTTTTTGTTCTTTCTCAAGGATACTTTGACTATTCAAGATCCCTTATGATTCTGTATGGATTTTGGATGGTTATTTCTATTTTTGCAAAAAAAGTCATGGAATTTTTATAGGGATTTCATTAAATTCCTAGTTATTGTTTGTTGGTACCAATGTTTTTATTTTTAATTTTTCCAATTCATAAAATATGGTATTCTTCCATTTGTTTGTCTTCTATAATGGTTTTGACAATGTTTTGTAGTTTTCAGTGCACAGGATTTTACTTATGTGGTTAAGTTCGATAGTATTTTATTCTTTTTATTGCTACTGTAAATGCAATGGTTTTCTTAACTTTTCATATTGTTTGTGGTTAATGTGCAGAAACAGAAGTAATTTTGTGTGTTAACTTTGTTATCTGTAATGTTGCTGAATTTGTTTATTTGTTCTCACACTTTATTTGGTAAAACCTTTAGAAAATTTTAATATATAACATTATGTTAACTGTAATTAGAGACAATTTCATTTTTTAATTTCCTATTTTGTTGCCTTCTGGTTTTTTGATTTACCTAATTCCTCTGTATAGGACTTCCAGAACTATGCTGTGTATAAGTGGTCAAAGTAGGCATCCATGCTTTCAAGCCTTTCACCAATGAGTATCATGTCAGCTGTGGATTTGCGATATATGGCCTTCATTATTTTGAGGTAGTTTCCTTCTATTTCTAGAATGTCTATATTATAAAAAAGTGTTGAATTTTGTCAAATGCTTTTTCTGCATCAATTAATAATCATATGACTCTTCCCCCCCTTATTTTGTTAATTTGGTGTATCATACATATTAAAGTGCATATATTGAACATCTTTTCTGGAAGAAATCATACTTTTTCATGGTATATAATGTTTTAAATATGCTATTTAATTCAAGTTGCTTACATTTTATTGCAGCATTTTGCATTAATATTCATAAGGGATATCGTTCTGTAGTTTTCTTATTTGCACTGTCTTTGTTTTCATTTAAGGGTAATGCTGACCTAAAGAAATGAGTTAGGAAGTTTTCACCCTCTTTAATTTTTTAGAAGTTTTAGAAAGACTGGTGTTAATTCTTTACATGTTTGTTAGAATTCTCTAGTGGATCTATCCGATCTTGGGCTTTTCTTTCTTGGGAAGTTTTTGGCTACGGATTCCATCTCTTAATGAGTTATAGGTCTTATCAAATTTCTTATTTTTTCATGTTTCAGTCTCTATACGCTGCTTATTTATAAAACTTTTTGTATTGTATTTAGCTTGTCAACTTTATTAATGTATAATTCTTCACGTTATTCTTTATAAAATATTTATTTATTTCAAATCAGTAGTACTGTCTCTGTATTTCAATCATTTTAATCTTATCTCTTTTTATTACATAGCATAGTTAAGGATTTGTCGACTTTATCTTTTCAAAATATCAACTCTTGGTTTCATTGATTTTCTCTATTGTTTCTCTATTCTCTGTTTTATTTATTTAATGTCTATTCTTTATTATTTTCTTCCTTCTTCAGCTTTGGGTTTAGTTTGTTCTTGTTTTTCTAGTTTCTTAAGATGTAATATTAAGTTATTGATTTAAAATTGTTCTTTTTTAATGTTAACATTTATAGCTATAAACTTTCTGTTAAACACTGCTTTCATTTCTCCCCATATGTTGTGGCATGTTGTGTTTTCACTGTTATTGATTCCAAAGTATTTTCTAAGTTTGCTTGTGATATATTCTTTGACCTATTGGTTGTTAAAAATTTGTTTAATTTTAACATATTCATGATATTTCAGTTTTTCTTTTGTTTTTGATTTTCAGCTTTATGTGTTGTGATCAGGGTGATACTTTGCATGAATTCAATATTTGTAAATCCATTGAAACTTGTTTGTGGCCTAATACATGATTTATTATTGACAATGTTTTATGTACAATGAGAAGTAGATATATTGTGCAGTTATTGGGTGTAGTGTTCTACATATGTCTGACAGTTGCACATGGTTTACAGTGTTGGTCAAGTTTTATATTTCTTTATTGATCACCCATATAGTTACTATGTTATTAAAAATGGTGTATTGAAGTATCCAACTATCATTTTAGAACTGTCTATTTATCCCTTCAATTCTGCCAATGTTTGCTGCTTATAATTTGGGGTTATTTTGTGCATACATGTTTATAATATTTATAACTTCCTGATGAATTGAAACCTATCTGTGTATAATGTCTGATATCTTTTGTAACAGTTTGATTAAATTTTATTTTGTCATATAGTATGTCTCTTTAAGCTCTGTTTTGGTTACAATTGTAATGAAATATCTTTTTCTATCTGTTATGTGTTATCCTGTGTCTCTAATAATAATACATTGAAGCTTTAACCCTAGTTGCATATACATATGGCCTTACTTTAAAGTAAGGTGTTTGTAGTTGTAATCAAGTTAATATAAGATTGTTAGAGTTGGCTCCAAGTCAATATGACTCGGGTCCATATAAGAAGAGACACACACACAGAGTATGCTAAGTGACAAGGGAAGCTGAAATAAGAGTTACACTGCAAAAAGCTAAATAGTGCCTGAAGCATCCTGAAGCTGAAAACAACAAGGAAATATTCTCCCATAAAATCTTTGGAGGAAGGACGACCCTACCAATATTTGGTTTTGAACTTATTGGCTCCAGAAGTGTCAGACAATACATTTTTCTTGTTTTAGTATGCTAGTTTGTAGTTTGTGATACTTTTTAATGGCAGCCCTAGGACATTGATGTGCCATCCTTTCACTTTCAACCTACGTGTCTCTATGAATCTTGTTTTGATTTTAATGTGGTGTCTCTTCTAAAATTCATATTGAAACTCCATAACTATTGTGGTGATATTAAAAGTTGAGACATTTTTGGAAGTGATTAATTCATGAGGAATCCACAATGAATGAGTTTGTGACATTACAAATGATGTCACAGAAAGAATTCACTCCTTTTAGCCCTTCTGCCTTCAAATGTAAGGATGCTATGATGAGTAGACATCAATGATGGAACAGGTCCTCACAAGGAAGCAATGCTGCTGCCTTAATCTTGAACTTCTCAGACTTCAAAACTATATATATATATATATATATATACACACACACACACACACACACACACACACACACATATATACACACACACACTCAATTTTATCTTTCTTTGGCTGCTTTCAAGATGTATTGTTATACATACATATACTATATATACCTGTATATATAGTATATACATAATATACTGTATTATATAATATATTATATAATTAATATATACATATAATATATACTCTATATAGTGATATGTACTATAATATATAAATACACATTATATATACTATATATACACATAATATATACTATGTAGTATATATATTATATAATATATACACATAGTATGTATATACACATAGAGTATAAATTTTTATATAATACACACACACACACACACATATGAATATATATTTAATGTGCTACCCAGTCTGTGGCACTTTGTTATAACAGAAATGGACTAAGAAAGTTCTAAAATTAGTAGTCTTTTGTGGAATCCGAATAGTTTGATCATTAAAAAAAATCCAGTCTACCAATCTTCCTTTTGAATAGATATTTTAATCTACTTACATGTAATGTAATTAGTGATAAAGAGGACTTTCTTTTTTTTATTTTGCTCTTTGTCTTCTGTATGTCATATGCTTTACAAATCCCTCATTTTCTCTAGTACAGCTTTTTATTTGTTTGGTTGAATTTTTTAGTGAACCATTTTTGTATTTGTGTCACTCTTCACGTATATATTTTAGATTGTTTCATGATTACTGTGAGAATCATATTTAACACCTTAAATTTATAGCAATCTGGTTTGAATTGTTAGCAATTTAATTTTGATAGCATGATATAACTATGCTGCTCTATAATTCTGTCTTCTTTTTATGTTGTTTTTGCCACAAATTTTATCTTTGGTCATTCTTATGCCCAAGAACATATTTATAATGACTTTGTAAAAAATGACCTTTAAATCTTTTAGAAAATAAATAAAGTTATAAAACAAAATACAATAATAATAGCTTTTATATTTATTCATATATTAATCATAACAGATGTCTTTATTTTTTTCATATAATTGTAGGCTACTGTCTAGTGTCTTTTCATTGTAACCCAAAACACCACATTTAGTTTTCTTGTAGGAAAGGTCTAGTGGTAACAAATTCCTTCAGGTTTTGTTTATCTGAGACTGTCTTAATTTCTTCTTCAATTCTAAGAACAATTTCTTTCTTGTTTAGAATTCTTGGTTTTCCCTATTTTTTATTCCCTTACAGTAAGTATGTTATCACACTGTTGTCGGACCTCCATGGTTTCCGATGAGAAAGTGGCTATAAATCTTATTGAGCATCTCTTCTACAGGATAAGTCACCTTTCTTTGACTGCTTTCAAGATGATTTTCCTTTGGCTTCCAACAATTTGAATATAGTGTGTCTCATTGTGGGATGTTGAGTTTATTCTACCTGGAGTTTGTTGATGCTATTTGGAGTGTAGATACACGTATTTCATCAAATTTGAGATGTTTGGGCCACCATTTTTTCAAAAATTATCTCTGTTTTTTCTTTTCTTTTCTTTTTTATTCTATGAAGCCCTCTGCATGGTGTCTCATGGGGTCCTTATGCTCTATTCAACTTCCTTCATTCTCTATGAACTTTTTCTCCTCAGACTGTATAATCTTAATTCTCTCATCTTCCATTTCATTTATCCTTTCTTCTCCATGTTTAAATCTGCTTTTGAACTCCTGTATTAAATTTTGATATCAATTATTGTAATTTTTAGCTCCATATTTCTCTTTTCTTCCTTTCTATAATTTTTATCCCTTTATTGATATTCTCATTTTATACAACATTTTCCTCGATTATTTTTAGGTCTTTCTCTCTGACTTACTTTAGCTCTTTGGATGAATTTAGAAGAGTTAAAGTCTTTGTTTAGCAAGTCCAAAGCCTGTGATTTCACAGGATGGTTTCTTTTTTTTTAAAATTTATTTATTATTATTATACTTTAAGTTGTAGGGTACATGTGCATAACGTGCAGGTTTGTTACATATGTATACTTGTGCCATGTTGGTGTGCTGCACCCATCAACTCGTCATTTACATTATTTACTGAATAACCTGCTCCTGAATGACTACTGGGTACATAACGAAATGAAGGCAGAAATAAAGATGTTCTTTGAAACCAATGAGAACAAAGACACAACGTACCAGAATCTTTGGGACACATGTAAAGCCATGTGTAGAGGGAAATTTATAGCACTAGATTCCCACAAGAGAAAGCAGGAGAGATCTAAAATTGACACCATAACATCACAATTAAAAGTACTAGAGAAACAAGAACAAACAAATTGAAAAGCTAGCAGAAGACAAGAAATAACTAAGATCAGAGCAGAACTGAGGGAGATAGAGACATGAAAGACACTTCAAAAAATCAATGAATTCAGGAGCTGGTTTTTTGAAAAGATCAACAAAATAGAGATACCACTAGCAACACTAATAAAGAAGAAAAGAGTGAAGAATAAAATAGACTCAATGAAAAATGATAAAGGAGATATCACCACTGATCCTACAGAAATACAAGCTACCATCAGAGAATAGTATAAGCACTTATACACAAATAAACTAGAAAATATAAAAGAAATGGATAAATTCTTGGAAACATACACCTTCCAAAACTAAACCAAGAAGAAGTCGAATCCCTGAATAGACCAATACCAAGTTCTGAAACTGGGGCAGTAATTAATAGCCTACCAACCAAAAAAAGTCCAGGACCAGACAAATTCACGGCAGAATTCTACCAGAGGTACAGAGAGGAGCTGGTACCATTCCTTCCGAAACTATTCCAAACTATAGAAAAAGAGGGAATCCTTCCTAACTCATTTTATGAGGCCAACATCATCCTGATAACAAAGCCTGTCAGAGACACAACAAAGAAAGAAAATTTAAGGCCAATATCCCTGATGAACATCATGTGAAAATGCTCAATAAAATACAGGCAAATTGAATCCAGAAGCACATCAGAAAGCTTATCCACTGTGATCAAGTTGGCTTCATCCCTGGGATGCAAGGTTGGTTCAACATAACGCAAATCAATAAATGTAATCCATCACATAAACAGAACCAATGACAAAAGCCACATGATTATCTCAATAGATGAAGAAAAGGCGTTTGAGAAAATTCAACAATGCTTCATGCTAAAAACTCTCAATAAATGAGGTATTGATAGAATGTATCTGAAAATAAGAAGAGCTATCTATGACAAACCCGCAGCCAATAGCATACTGAATGGGCAAAATTGGAAGCATTTCCTTTGAAAACTGGCACAAGACAAGGATGCCCTCTCTCTCTATTCCTATTCAACATAGTATTGGATGTTCTAGCCAGGGCAATCAGGCAAGAGAAAGAAATAAAGAGTATTCAGTTACGAGAAGAGGAAGTCAAATTGTCCCTGTTTGCAGATGACATGATTGTATATTTAGAAAACTCCATCATCTCAGCTGAAAATCTTCTTAAACTGATAAGCAACTTCAGCAAAGTCTCAGGATACATAATCAATGTACAAAAATCACAAACTTTCCTATACACCAATAACAAACAAACAAAGAGCCAAATCATGAGTGAACTCCCATTCAGAATTGCTACAAAGAGAATAAAATACCTAGAAATATGTCTTACAAGGGAGGTGAAGGACCTTTTCAAGGGGAAGTACAAACCACTGCTCAAGGAAAAAAGAGAGGACACAAAAACAAATGGAAAACAAATGGAAAACATTCCATGTTCATGGATAGGATGAATCAATATCCTAAAAAATGGCCATAATGCCCAAAGTAATTCATAGATTCAATGCATTCCCCATCAAGCTACCACTGGCTTTCTTCATGGAATTGAAAAAAAACACTTTAAATTTTATATGTAATCAAAAAAGAACCTGTATAGCCAAGGCAATCCTAAGCAAAAAGAACAAAGTTGGAGGCATCATGCTACCTGACTTCAAATTATACTACAAGGCTATAGTAAATAATACAGCATGGTACTGATACCAAAACTTATATGTAGACCAATGGAACAGAACAGAGGCTTCAGAAATGACATCACACATTTACAACCATGTAATCTTTGACAAACCTGACAAAAGCAAGCAATGGGGAAAAGATTCCCTATTTAATAAATGGTGTTAGGAAAATTGGATAGCCATATGCAGAAAGCTGAAAGTGGATCCCTTCCTTAAAAATTATACAAAAATTAACTCAAGGTGGATTAAAGACTTAAATGTAAGACCTAAAATCAAAAAAAAAAAAAACCCTAGAAGAAAACCTAGGCAACACTATTCAGGACGTAAGCATGGGCAGAGACTTCATGACTAAAACACCAAAAGCAATGGCAACAAAAGCCAAAATAGACAAATGAGATTTAATTAAACGAAAGAGCTTCTGCGCAGGAAAATAAACTATCATCAGAATGAGCAGGCAACCTACAGAATGGGAGAAAATTTTTGCAATCTGTCCATCTGACAAAAGGCTAATATCCAGAATCTAAAAAGAACTTAAACAAATTTACAAGAAAAAAGCAAACAATCCCATTAAAAAGTGGGCAAAGGATACGAACAGACACTTCTCAAAAGAAGACATTTATGTGGTCAACAACCATATGAAAAAATGCTCATCATCACTGGTCATTAGAGAAATGCAAATAAAAACCACAATGAGATACCATCTCATGCCAGTTAGAATGGAGATCATTAAAATTCAGGAAACCACAGATACTGGAGAGGATGTGGAGAAATAGGAATGCTTTACACTGTTGGTGAGAGTGTAAATTAGTTCTACCATTGTGGAAGACAGCGTGGCAATTCCTCAAGGATCTAGAACTAGAAATACCATTTGGCCTAGCAATACCATTTCTGGGTATATCACCAAGAAACTTTAAGTCCCTCTGCCATAAAAACATATGCACCCATATGTTTATTGCTGCACTGTTCACAAGAACAAAGACGTGGAAACAACCCACATGCCCATCAATGATAGAATGGATGAAGAAAATGTGCACATGCCCATCAATGATAGAATGGATGAAGAAATGTGCATATATGCACCATGGAATACTATGCAGCCATAAAAAAGGATGATTTTATGTTCTTTGGAGGGACATGGATGAAGCTGAAAATCATCATTCTCAGCAAACTAACACAAGGGCAGAAAACCAAACACTGCATGTTCTAACTCATAAGTGGGAGGTGAACAGTGACAACACATGGACACATCACATGTGAGGGGAACATCACACTCCAGAGCCTGTCAGGTCATGGGGAACTAGGAGAGGGATAGCATAAGGAGAAACACCTAAAGGAGATGACAAGTTGATGGGTGCAGCAAACCACCATGGCACATGTTTACCTATGTAACAACGCTCTATGTTCTACACATGTGCTCCAGAACTTAAAGTATAATAAAAAAGTAAAATAAAGACAAAGTATTAAATCAGTTATAGCTGTAAACAATTGGTTAAAACAGATAAAAATATAAATATATATAAAGTATGACATCAGTAGAATAATACGTGGAGGTGGGGAAGTAAAATCATAGAGCCTTTGTATGTGACTGTATTAAGATATTATCAGGTTGAATTAGGGCATTAAAACTATAAAACGTTTTCTATAAGATTCATGGTAACCACAAAGGAAAAAGCCTCCAATTTATACTTAAAAGATAAAGAGAAAATAATTAAAGTATACCACTACAAAAAATATGACAAAGCATAAAGAAAGATGACAACATTGTAAAAGAGTACTGAAAGAACTAAAAAACAGAATAGAGAGCTCAGAAATAAGACTGCACATCTACATCCATCAGATATTTGAGAAACATGACAAAAACAAGCAATGGAAAAATAATTCCCTATTTAATAATGGTGCTGGGAGAACAGGGTAGCCACAGGCAGAAAATTGAAACTGTGCCCCTTTTTTATGCTTTATACAAAACTTTACTCTAGATGGATTGAAGACTTAAACATATAACCTCAAACAAGAAAAACCCTAGAAAAAAATCTACACAATACCATTCAGGACATAGGCACAGGCAAAGTCTCATGATAAAATCACCAAAAGAATTGCAACACAAGCAAAAATTGCCAAATGGGTTCTGCTTCTGCACGGAAAAATAAACTATCATCAGAGCAAACAGGCAACCTAGAGTGGGAGAACATTTTTGCAATCTGTCCATCTGACAAAAGTCTATTATCCGGAATTTCAAGGAACTTAAACAAATTTACAATAAATAAACAACCCTATAAAAAAGTGGACAAAGTTAATGAACAGACACTTCTTAAAAGAAGATATTAATGTGGCCAACAAACATATGACAAAAGTTCATTATCACTGATTATTAGAGAAATCCAAATCAAAACAGCAATGAGAGATCATCTCACATCAGTCAAAATGGTTATTATTAAAAAGCCAAAAACAACAGATGATAGCAAGGTTGTGGAGAAAAAGAAACATTTATACACTCTTGGTAGGAGTGTAAATTAGTTCAACCATTGTGGAAGACAATATGGTGATTCTTCAAAGATCTAAAACCAGAAATATCATTTGACCCAGCATTCCCATTCCTGGGTATATACCCAAAGAAATACAAATCATTCCATTACAAAGATACATGCATGCGTATGTTCACTGCAGCACTAATCACAATAGCAAAGATATGGAATCAACCCAAATACACATCAATGATATATTGGATTAAAAAATGTGGTACCTATACACCATGGAATACCATGCAGCCTTAAAAGCAACAAAATTATGGCCTTTGCAGGGACATGGATGGAGCTGGAAGCCATTATCCTCAGCAAACTAACACAGGAACAGAAAAACAAACACCACATGTTCTCACTTGTAAGTGGGAGCTGAACAATGAGAACACATGGACACAGGGAGGAGAACAACACACACTGGGTCCTGTGGGAGGTTGGGTTGGGGGAAGGGAGAGCATTAGTAAAAATAGCTAATGATTGCTGGGCTTAATATCTAAGTGACAGGTTGATAGGTGCAGCAAACCACCATGGCACACGTTTACCTATGTAACAAACCTGTGCATCCTGCACATGTACCCCAGAACTTAAAATAAAAATTAAAATAAAAAAAATTACAAAATGCCAGTAGTATCACTAATTACTTAAAATGTAAATGAACTAAATTCTTCAAATAAAACAGAATTGCTTAAGGGAAAAAAGAGATCCAGCAATATGTTGCCTACAGGAGACTCACTTTAGCAGTAATGAGACACATGGACTAGGAGTGAAGGGAAGAAAAGGAATTCAGGAAAGGAGTAACAAAAATATAGCTGTAATGGCTATACTTATATAATAAAAAATATATTTTAAGTCAATAATTATAAAAGGAAAACAAGTCAATTCATGAGAAGGATATAACTATTTAGAATATATATTCACTCAATATTACAGCAAGTAAGCATATTAACAAAATATTAGTAGGCCTGAAAGATGATATAGACTGTACTACAATAACGGTGGGAGCTTTCAATAATCCACTTGCAATAATGGGCAAATCATCCAGAAAAAAGTCAACAAAGAAATAATGGATTTGTACAACATTTGAGACCAACTGGACCTAATAAACCTTTTGAACATTTCATCCAACAATAATAGAATACTATGCAATCTTATCAAGCTCACACAAAATACTTTTCAGGATAGATCATATGTTAGGATAGAAAAAAAGTCTTAAAATACATAAAAGATTGAAATCACCAGTATCTTTTCTGACCAAAATGGAATGAAAATAGAAATTTATAACAGGAGTAATCTTGAAAATTTGATGAATCTTAGAAATTAAGTAATAAATTCATAAATGACAAATTGGTCAAAGAATAAATTAAAAAGAAATGCTTTAAAATTTTGAGAAAAATGAAAATAAAATGCAACATACCAAAACTATGGATGCAGCAAAAGCAGTACTAAGAGGAAGATTTATAACAAAAAATGCCAACATGAAAAAAATAATACAGATCTCAAGTAAACAACTAAATGTTACATCTCAAAGAACAAAAAATATTAACAGAAGTCTAAAATCAGTAGTAGGAAAGTGATGATAAACATCAGAGCAGAAAAAAAAATGAAACATATACTAGAAAGACAGTAGAAAGATCAATAAAACTGAGTTGATTATTTGAAAATATAAATAAAATTTACGAACGTTTAGCCAAACCAAAAAAGATATGTCTCAAATAAATATAATCATAAACTAATACATTTTACAAGTAAAACCACAGAAATAAAAAGGATCATAAGACTCCTATGAAAAATAATATACCAACAAATTGTATATGCAGAAAAAAATGGATAAATTCCTAGAAATGCACAAACTATCAATGCTGTATCAAGAAGAAACAGAAAATCTGAACACACCAAAATGAGTGAAAAGATTGAATCAATAATAAAACATCTCTCATTAAAGAAAAGCCCAGGATAGGCTTCATAGCAGAATTCTATCATTCATTTAAATAACTAATAGCAATCATTCTCAGTTTCTCCCCAAAAATCAAAGTGAAGAGAGAATACTTCCAAACTCATTTTGCAAGGCCAGTATTACCCGGACACTAAGGATAGACAAGGTCATGACAAGAAAAGAAAATTACAGTTTAATATCCCTGATGAACATAGATGCAAAAATTCTCAACAAAATACTAGAAAACTAATGTTAACAGCACATTAAAAGAATCATTCTCCATGATGAATTCAGATTTATTCCTGGGATAAAAGAATGTTTTAACATACATAAAGCAGTAAATGTGATACACCATATTAACAGAATAAAGGACAGAAACCAAATGGTCAGCTTAATCAATTCTAAAAAAACTTTTGACAAAATTCAACATTCTTTTATGAATAAAAACTCTTAGCAACTTTGGTGTAAAATTGTACCTCAACACAATAAGTTGTTCCAGCAGCAGAGTACTGACATGGATAAGAAACTCTAATTGTTCTCTGAATAACTAACTGAAATGTATGGAAGAAGGAGTACTAGTACAGTCTCTCCTGTCAGATACATCTGAGTGTGAATTCTAACTCTGTGACTTACTAGCTGTGTGGCCTAATACAAATTGTCTAATCATTCTGTTTCATATATTTCTTTCTCTGTAAAGTGAGGAAAGAAATAATATTTCCCTCATTATCAGAGAAACCCACCCCCAATATTCAACATGGGTCCTTTTCTATTTTCCCTAAGTGTTGGTTGGTCTGAGAAATATAGGTAAAGAGTACAAAAGAGAGAAATTTTAAAACTGGGTGTCCGGGAGAGACATTACATGTCGGCAGGTTCCATGATGCCCCCTGAGCCATAAAACCAGCAAGGTTTTATTAGCAATTTTCAAAAGTGAGGGAGTGTATGAATAGGGTGTGGGTCGCAGAGATCACATGCTTCAAGGGAGACAAAAGATCACAAGGCAGGAGGTCAGGGCGAGATCACAAGGTCAGGTCTAAACTAGAATCACTAATGAACTTCCATGTCCAGCTGTGCACGCATTGTCATTGATAAACAAGGTTCAAGAGCAGAGAACCGGTCTGACTATAATTTGTCAGACTGGAATTTCCTAATCCAAGCAAGCCTGGGGGCACTTCAGGAGACTAGGGTGTGTTTCATCCCTATTTACATCTGCATAAGGCAGACACCCCCAGAGTGGCCATTTCAGAGGCCTCCTCTGGGAATGCACTCTTTTCCCAGGGCTGTTAATTATTAATATTCCTTACTGGGGAAAGAATTCAGTGATATTTATGTTACCCATTTTCAGTAATAAGAGTAATATGGCTCTGTTTCGCCAGGCCCACAGACAGCCAGACTTTTAAGGTTATCTCCCTTGTTCCCTGAAAATCGCTGTTATCCTGTTCTTAAGGTGCCCAGATTTCATCTTGTTCAAATACACATGCTCTACAAATAATTTGTGCAGTTAATGCAATCATCACAGGGCCCTGAGGCGACATTCATCCTCAGTTTACGAAGATGACGGGATTAAGAGATTAAAGTAAAGACAGGCATAGGAAATCACAGGAGTATTGACTGGGGAAGTGATAAATGTCCATGAAATCTCTGCAATTTACGTTCAGAGATTGCAGTAAAGACAGGCGTAAGAGATTATAAAAGTATTAATTTGAGGAACTAATAAATGTCCATGAAATCTTCACAATTTATGTTCTTCTGCCACGACTTCAGCCAGTCCCTCTGTTTGGGGTCCCTGATTTCCTGCAACACCCCATTTAAGTATTTTAAATATTAAAAATTTTTCCATGTAAAGTAGTTGACACATAATTGATAGCTCAATAAATGTTAGTTATAGTAGTAATGACAAAGATGATAATTAAGATGATGTAAAAGGTGATTTAATGTCCTAAAAAGATGATTAAAAAAACCCTATGGGGGCTATATTTCCCAAAGAATATTTGGATAATAAAAGCCACATAAAGGGTTTCAGATTAGCAGAATATAAACCTTTCTCTTTCCTCTACTTTTCCCCACCCTACACCATAAACACGTACTGAACACACAACTGCATTCACACAGAAATAAAGGAAGTAACATTCCCCAAGAGGTTTAATGCCTCCCCAAATACAAGAGTAGAAGGGCAGAACTTGTCCCAACAGGCCCCAGACATATCAAAGAGGCAAGGCATAGATTCTATAGTTAGTAACTCATAGACTAGTTAAATCAAAGCTGTATGGGTGGTACATTTGAAAAAGGACAATCTCACTACAGAACCATTGAGAGAAAGCAAATAAAACACAGATGCATAAATGAATGGAAAGGAATGATTTTAATTTCTAACTGTTTTTTAAAAAATATTGAACTGTCATAAATCTCATAAAACCAAACACCAAAACTCCAAGTAATTTCTCTCTCTCTCTCTCTCTCTCTCTCTCTCTCTCTCTCTCTCTCTCTCTCAGATTTTAGCACAATAGTTCAACTCGCAGTAGCAAAAATGTTCTACAAACAGGTCAAAACCCTTCTTATGCTTTTACGCTCCTCCTCCTTATATAAATAGGAATGAGAATGTACATAAATACCTACATGGTACTCTGTAGGAAACAGAGAACTATTAAATCAATGAACTAATGGTGTTTGGGTCTTTGAGTATTATAACTGATTTTTTTTAAAAAAACCTCACATACCTTGCTTTGGGATTTAGAAACATTAAATAAATCAAAAAATATTTAGACAATAAAAGCCATATAATGGCTGTTCTATTAAAATCCTTACTTCTTTCTCAAAGCTCAACACAAATGCCTACACTTCCACAAACTTTGTCCAGTTTCATTTTCCTGCAACTGACGTCTCCTTCTGAATGCCAAAACATTTGCTTTGTACTTGTGGCATGGCATGATGTTTGCATCTGTGTCCTTTTTGTATTTTCAATAATGAATAGCATAAAGGAGGGCAGGAACCATGTCTAACTCATGTTACTATCTCCACCTACAGAATCTACTCTGGTTCTGGCTTAGATGAAAGACTGTTTAGTGAATCAGAATTGCTATTTCAGATTGTATTAAAGGTAATATTTGCTAACATTTATAGAGTGCTGTTATTAGTCAGCTATTGTTGCAAAAATGCCTCACTAAAAAACACTCAAAATAATACTAAATAACAAGTATGTAAAATTGCTTACAGGTTTGTGGGTTGGCTGCAGCAGCTTTGTTTCATAATGCACATTAGCTGAGCTCTTTCCAGGCATCTGGTCAGGTTTAGTTTTCTTTCATATGTTTCATACTGGAGTTCAGGCTGAGGGAGCAGTTTCTACCTCAGAAATATTCTTCTCATAAAAATCACAGCATTATGCAAGAAGGTCAGCAGGATCATATACTATCTCTTAAGGCCTCTGCTAGGAACCGGGAATCTTACTTCCATCTATATCTCATTGGCCAAAAACAAGTCAGATGGCTAAACCCAACTGTATGCCAGATATTACACTTAATTTACTTAATTCTTATAAATAATTGATAATATGGGTACTATTCTGCCTATTTTATAAGAAAGTGAAAATCATTAAAATTAATGTATCTAGGATCAATAAATAATGGAGCCAGAATATCCACTCAGGAAGTAAAATTTAAGAGTGATTATTCACAATTTTTAAGCAAGAAACTAACACCATCCAAGATCTGGTCTCAAAATACCTGCCCAAATTTATCCTCCAGTAAATACCATCACATCAGCTACATTATACTCATTTGTCATACTCATTTGTCATTTCTTGAATATGTTACGTACTTTAAACATTGAGGACAGGAATCACATCGCAAACACCTCCCTATATCCATTTATTTCTGCAAGTGTCCAGCATGCAGTAGGCTTTCAGGTATTTATTAAAGTAAATCTAGAACTGATATACATATTTAAAATATAATAAATATAGCACATTACTAAAGAATAGAGAATATTTTTGGATTTAGAAAGGATTTCTCCTTATTGTGGATACAAATGTCTTTCTGATCATTAAAACCAGAGGAATAAATTCATCTGAATTTTTATCTTTTAAATATGATTACCAATGACCTTTGATAAAGATTTGACAGAGAATATCTTAGAAAAGCAAGACGAAAAGCAAATATCCCAAGAAGTGTTTAATTTCAGTTCTCTTTGCGGCACAGGAAATTGAGCAATTTAAAGCTATTCTGCCATAGTTACTTTTATGGGATAAACACTTTTATTTCCTTCTGACATCCAATTATTTTGATGACAATGAGCCGACAGTTTTCCAGGGACGGATTTTGGTTTGTTTGTTCTTGTCTCTAGTTTGATTTCTTTTTTTCCCTGCACATCTCCACATCAGAGAGCAAGAATAGATTTACCTAAACTGTTGGGTGGATTTATATGAAAACGAGATGCTCTTTTTCATTTCTTTGCTCTTTAGAAATTACTGTAGGTGTGTATCTGAGTAAAAATTTTCAAACACGTAAAGACTTAAAAAAAGAAACTTCATCAGTAATAAACTGTAGGCCGTTAAATGATGATTTTACATACGGAAATAAAAAGATGAGACAGAAAAAATTTTCTGCTGGGCTGAATAGAGAAATAAAGAACTTTAAAAATATGATTTACTTTTATGCCCTCACATTAACACTTATAGAAATGTCAGGCCTACTTTAATTGGAGATGCTTGATAGTTGCAAGCTTTGCATGCATCCCTTAACAATTTTACTATACCTACTGGCCTATGAAATGCAGATCCAGGTCATTTTAAAGATAAATTCAGGAATTTCGGTCCTCAAGCTACTGTAGAAGACTCAGCAAAAAATAGCTTCTCAGTACTCACATTGGTAAGTAATCTCATAAAATCAGTTCTAAAAAAATGCTTTCTTGATGCCATCTGCAACTGGTTTAAGTGTGAAGAATGCAATTTTCAAACAAAAAATTCTCTTCATGTTTTTCTAGTGCAAATAGCTGCTTCTGCGTGTTAATGATTGATCACAATGCTTTTAATTCAGGAACTCTTTTCATGTTTCATGAATGTATGTATTCACATATTCACCTTGCATTTTGCAGTTATATCACGTTAGGATAAGTATATCTATATTTTTATGACAAATAAAAATTTAGAATGTTTCAGGTTTTGATAAATGAATTAATGTTTATATGTGATCAAATTGGGACCACCAAAACAACATCAAAATGGGACAAATAGCAAAATTCAGAAATTATTTTTATTAGATGAACAATTTTAGCCATCATGCTGCATAAAGAGGGATCATTTTTATTTTTTCCAACAATAAGCCAAAACTCTACTTATGATACAAAGGGTACAAACTTCAAACCAAGCTGAAGTTACACCTTTGAAACACCAAGAAAGTCCTTTCAGATGGTTACATTGTTAATTCTATAATAGCATTTACAATATCATTGCTATTGTTCAGGGTTCAGAAGGCCTTTGTTATCTAGATATATTTGCTTGTGACATGACCAATTCCAATGACAATCCTATATCAATTTATTTTTCTAGAATACAATCTTAAAAATTATTGACTCCAAATGCCAGCAAATCTCATTTTATATAATATGTCTGATGAGTAAGAAAAGCGGAGAAGGGGAAAATTCAGTTAATTATTAGAAGTTAATTCATTCCTTAACTTCCACACCTGTTTCATCAAACAAGAGGGCTCATTTATTACTTATTGCATGCTGTATCAAAACATCTCATGTACCCCACAAATATACACGTCTACCATGTACTCACAACAATTAAAAATCGAAAATGTAAAATGATAAAAAAGTACATGACCTTCAAATCAGATAGACCAATATATTATTTGAATTGAAAGTTATGTTATTCATGAAACACAAAGTACCAATTCATCCTGCACCTATGAATGCAGTGTTTTGAAATTTTAAAATTATATGCCATATGAAAAATAGAGCTTTATGTTTTACTAAAGGACATGTTTTCTTCAGTAAAATTTATTTTTAAGAACTTTTTTTACTAAAATATGTACTACTTTGCCTCATCTTTGCTGCTTTTGAAGCTTGTTTATTCTTGGCTACGGCAATTGTCTCCTGCATGACATTCTATTGGTACTAGTTCCTTCTCTGATTTACCCCAGGATATATGTTATCAGATAATCTTCCTAAAGAAAAGTTTTGGTTTATGCCTTTCCCCTGTCCAAAGCCTTCAACTATTCCATAGTAGAGTTTAATTCTCCTTAGCCTGGTTAATAAGAATCACCCTAATAATTACCCATGCTACATTTCCTGCTTCTTTTCCTACTATTCTCTTTCGAACATATCTCACATTCCCAAGCAAACTGGATTACTAGCTATTTCTCAACTGGCAATTTATTATTTCTGTGCTTTTCTGGTTACCCTTCTTTCTACATAGGTTGTTTCCTATCTTAATTGGCATCAAGCTTCCCTGTCCTTCAATACTCAGCTGAAATATCACCCCCTTCACACAGTCTTCTCTTAATCTGAGGCCAGAGTTCATCACTTCCAGTTCACCTTGTGTACATCTCACTTGTGTTATACTACTTTTTTATTTATTATCGCTTTATATGAAGGTTTTGCAATTTCTATGAGATTGAAAACTCATTGAGGATAGCAACTATATTGTATGTATATATGTGTACTCCCCATAGTTTTATGCATATATGAGATTCATAATTTTTTGCTTATTTGGTTGATTGAAGGAATACAAGAAAGAAAATGCATGCATCTTATTGAGGCGTCAGCCCTCAGAGGACTCACTGCAGATGTTCCTGTATTTGTTCATTTGATAAATATTTATTAAATACCTACTACGTTCCAGACAGTGTATTGTGTTCATGGAGTTTATCAAGGAACAAGACTGAAGTTCCTATGCTCAAGGAAAGAAATGATTATTACATATATATTCGGAAACTTACTGCTTAACTCCCCAAGAGATTTTTCCAATGACTTCTGTTTGGAGGACCAGAGCTTTGTATCACAATCTCTCAGGCTTTTGAAGGGAACCTAAGAACTAAGTTCTTGTCCTGTGACTTGTCATGAGCAGCTGCACATTGCCCTCATTCCTGTACTGGGTGTACCGTGCCAGTTTCTGATTCTTGTGATTGCCTCTACTCGTACTTGATCTCTGCTACCATGCTGACTCAGCATTTCACCCTGACCTGCCCCTAAATCCACTGACTCTACTTTCTCTTCACAGACTAGCTCTTGGCATATTGTCCAGGCACTCCCAGAAATTTATAGTCAGCTTCACTCCTCCTTTGTGTGCACTGACAATTTGCTGTGACTTTGCCCTGCTGTGGGTAGCTCACATAGGACAGATGTTGACTGATTGGTCATTGAATACAAAAATGTATAAACAAATGTGCCTTGTGCTAGTAGCAGATGGGCAGAAAACCAACCAAGTCTTCAATGAAGACCTAGTGAGTGATAACCTGCATGCTAGGTAGGCAATGTGTGGGGAAACAATGGCGTAGCTACATTCCCTCACATACAATTATAAAATTGGAAACTCTAGTTGGGGCAAAGTGAAAAAACATACAAAGGAAATTGGTGAATGCATTGTGACTTCCTTCCCCATTTATATTATTTATACACTCATGAATATTTCTCTAAATTATAACAAGTACTACTTTTAAAATATATACTGCACACATATAATTTATTTTTCTAGAATATAATTTAAAAAATATTTGACTCCAAAACACAGCAAATTTCATTTTATATGATAGTCTGATAAATAAGAAAAGTAGAGAAGGGGAAAATTTAGTTAATTACCATAAGTTAATTCATATTACCTAAAGATGTTTTACTCTTCCTTTCCTGCTTTCTATTATTCCCTAGTTCTATAGTCTAAGCCAGGTTTTCAGCTCTCTATCTGTAGCCAGAAGCCAAAAACTAATAGATAACAATAGATAACAGTACATTTGAAATTCCATTGTATCTATATTTAACATGTCTGAATTCAACTTTACATTATCACTTTTATTTCATTAAAATGTTAAATGTTTATTAAATGTTAAACTATATTTTATGTAGGTATTCCTTATTGTATATCATAATTACCAATCTTATAAATATATTTTCACATGTTATACCTGTTACTCTCTAGGGTTACATACCAAAATCATATTAAATGCAATGTTTCTAAGGGTAATATAAAAGAAATATGAAATAACTTCAAAAGTAATTTCGACTAAATGAAATCATTAACTTAGCAAATATCTTTAGAATTTTACCGTATGTAAAGATAGGGTAAATTCTATCTAAAGATATAATTCTATCTTTAGAATTTTGTCTATAGGATTAGAAAGCAGAGTAAGCCAAATCATGGCAGAGAAGCCAAAGTGAAGAGGGTAGACATGCAGCCATTACATTGTTTTTGCTTTTATGAAAACTTTATGTAAATCTAAAAGTGAAAGTGAATATTCATAGAGTTTTCACGAAAAATTACTTCATAAATAAGTTTCTGAAAATAAATAACTTGGTATTTAATATGACTTGACTATATCCCCTTCAAAATCAGATGTTGAAACCTAATGGCCAAAGTGATGTTATTAAAGGTGGGACCTTTGTGGAGATAACTGGATTAAGAGTGCTCCTCAATGCATGGGATTAAGGCCCTTATAAAAGTATCTTCATGCAGCATTTAGCTAGTTTGCCTATCTGCCTTCTACTATGCGAGAAGGCAGTATTCCTCCCCTCTGGAGGATGCAACAACAAGACTTCACCTTGGAAGCAGATAACAGCTTTTATCAGGCAGTGAACCTTCCAGGATCTTGATCTGGTACTTGCCAGCCTCCAGAACTATAAAAGACAGATTTCTGTTCTTTATAAATTATTAAGTCTCAGGTAATGTGTTATAGCATCACAAGCAAAAACAGTGCTTGCAGCAGTGTTATTTAAATTCTGCAGGTAGTAAATGAAATGTTTTTCAGTATTTATAAAAGATCATAAATCAATGATAAGCAATCAAATACTATACAAAGTGGCAGATGTGCATTTTGTCTCTTATACTAACGTTAATGGTACTTTTCCCAACTATTTACATACAATATTATACTTTTTTGGGTTGGCTTAAAAACAGAAAATTATTTATTGATGAATATGCATTTTATTTATTTTTTAACTTTTATTTAAGGTTCAGGGGTACATGTCCATGTTTGTTATATAGGAAAATTGCGTATTGTGGGAGTTTGGTATACAGATTATTTCATCAACCAGGTGATGAGAATAGTACCTGATAGGAAGTTTTTCTATCCTCATCCACTTCCTATCCTTCACCCTCAAGTAGGCTCTGATGTCTGTTGTCCCCTTCTTTGTATCCATATGTACTCAATGTTTAGTTCTTACTTATAAGTGAGAAGATGAAGTATTTGGTTTTATGTTCCTGTATTAGTTCACTTAAGATAATGGCCTCTATCTTAATCCATATTTCTACAAAGGACACGCTCTCATTACTTCGTATGGCTGCATAGTATTTCATGACATATATATACCACATTTTCCTTATCCAGTCTGCCATTGATTGGCATTAGTTTGACTCCATGTGTTGTGTTTGCTATTGCAAATAATGCTGCGATGAAAATATGCACGTGTCTTTATGGTTGAACGTTTTACATTCCTTTGGGTATATACTCAATAATGGGACTGCTGGGTCAAATGGTAATTCTGTTTTTAGTTCTTTGAGAAATTGCCAAACTGCTTTCCACAATGACTGAACTAATTTACATTTCCACAAGCACTATACAAGTGTTATGTTTCCTTTGCAACCTCCCAGCATCTGTTATTTTTTGAACTTTGTAACAATAGCCATTCTGACTGGTGTTAGAGAGTGTCATTGTGGCTTTGATTTGCATTTCTCTAATAATTAGTGATGTTGAGCATTTTTTCTTATTCTTGTGGGCCACATGTGTCTTTTGAAAAGTGTCTGTTCACCAACAGACACATGAAAAAATGCTCATGATCACTGGCCATCAGAGAAATGCAAATCAAAACCACAATGAGATACCATCTCACACCAGTTAGAATGGCAATCATTTAAAAGTCAGGAAACAACAGGTGCTGGAGAGGATGTGGAGAAATAGGAACACTTTTACACTGTTGGTGGGATTGTAAATTAGTTCAACCATTACGGAAAACAGTATGGCAATTCCTCAAGGATCTAGAACTAGAAGTACCATATGACCCAGCCATCCCATTACTGGGTATATACCCAAAGGATTATAAATCATGCTGCTATAAAGACACATGCACACGTATGTTCATTGCGGCACTATTCACAATAGCAAAGACTTGGAATCAACCCAAATGTCCATCAGTGACAGACTGGATTAAGAAAATGTGGCACATATACACCATGGAATACTATGCAGCCATAAAAAAGGATGAGTTTGTGTCCTTTGTAGGGACATGGATGCAGCTGGAAACCATCATTCTTAGCAAACTATCACAAGAACAGAAAACCAAACACCGCATGTTCTCACTCATAGGTGGGAACTGAACAATGAGATCACTTGGACTCGGGAAGGGGAACATCACACACCGGGGCCTATCATGGGGAGGGGGGAAGGGGGAGGGATTGCATTGGGAGTTATACCTGATGTAAATGACGAGTTGATGGGTGCTGACGAGTTGATGGGTGCAGCATGCCAACACGGCACAAGTATACATATGTAACAAATCTGCACGTTATGCACATGTACCCTAGAACTTAAAGTATAATAATAATAATAATAAAAAGAAAAGTGTCTGTTCACATCCTTTGCACACTTTTAATGAGTTTCTTTGTTTTTTTCATTAAAAAATTTAAAAACAGTTATAGATTCCAAATATTAGACCTTTGTCAGAAGCGTAGTTTGCAAATATTTTCTCCCATTGTGTATGTTATCCATTTACTCCGTTGATAGTTTTCTGTCCTATGAAAAAGCCCTTTAGTTTAATTAGATCCCATTTGTCAATTTTTTTTTGCAATTGTTTTTGACATCTTTGTCATGAAATATTTGCTCAGTCCTAGGTCCAGATGATTTCTCCTAGGTTATATTCCATAGTTTTTATAGTTTTAGGTTTTTCCTTTAAGTCTTAATCCATACGGAGTTGATTTTTCTTTTATGGTGTTAACAAAGTGGTCCAGTTTCAATCTTCTTCATATGGCTAGGTAGTTATCCCAGCACCATATTGAATAGGGAGTCTTTCCCCATTGCTTGTTTTTGTTGACTTTCTAGAAGATCAGATGGTTGTAGGTTTGCCACATTATTTATTGGCTGTGTATTCTGTTCCATTGGCTTACACATCTGTGTTTGTACCAGTACCATGGTGTTTTTGTTACTGTAGCCCTGTTGTGTCATTTGAAGTCGAGTAATGTGATGTCTCCAGCTTTGTTCTTTTTGGTGGGAATTGCCTTGGCTATTTGGGCCTTTTATTTGCTCCATATGAATTTAAAAATAGTTATTTCTAATTCTCTGAAGAACTTCATTGATAGTTTCATAGGAATAGAATTGAATCTGTAAACTGCTTTGGGCAGTATGGCCATTTAACAATATTGATTCTTGCTATTTATGAGCAGGGAATGTTTTTCCATTTGTTTGTGTCATCTCTGAATTCTTTGAGCAGTGTATTGTAATTCTCCCTGTAGACATGTTTCACCTCTTTGATTAGCTGATTTCCTAGGTATGTTAATCATTTTTGTGGCTATCACAATCAGGCTTGTATTCTTGATTTGGCTCTTAGCTTGGATGTTATTGTTGTATAGGAATGCTAAAGATTTTTGTGCACTGATTTTGTATCCTGAAACTTTCATGAGGTTGTATATCAGGTCTAGGAGCTTTTCAACAGACAGTATGGGATTTCCTAGGTATCAAATTATATTGTCTGCAAACAGGGATAGTTTGACTTCCTCTCTTCCTTTATGGATATGTTCTACTTCTTTCTCTTGCCTTATTGCTCTGGTCAAGACTTCCATTACTATGTTGAATAAGAGTGGAAGGAGAGAGAGCATCCTTCTGTTATTCCAGTTTTCAAAAGGAATGCTTCCAGCATTTGCCCAATCAGTATGATGTTGCCTGTGGATTAGTCATAGATGACTCATTATTTTGAAGGGTGTTTTTTCAATGCCTAGGTAATTGAAAGCTTTTATCATACAGCAATGTTGAATTTTATCAAAAGCCTTTTCTGCATCTATTGAGATAATCATGTAGTTTTTGTTTTGATTCCTGTTTATGTGACAAATCACATTTATTAATTTGCATATTTTGAACCATCCTTGTGATATGGTTAGGCTTTGTGTACCTACCCAAATTTCATCTTGAATTGTAATCTGCAGGTGTTGAGGGAGAGACCCGGTGGGAGGTGATTGGATCATGTGGATGGTTTCCCCCATGCTGTTCTCATGATATTGAGGGAGTTCTCACACGATCTGATGGTTTTATAAATGGCAGTTTCCCCTGGGCTTCTCTCTCTTTCTGTCTGTCTTTCTCTCTCTCTCTCTCCCTCTCTCTCTCTCTCTCTCTCTGTCTGTCTCCCTCTCCTACTGCCATGTGAGACATGCCTGCTTCCCCTTCCATCATGATAATAGATTCCTGAGGCCTCCCCAGCCATGCAGAACTGTAAGACAATTAAACCTTTTGTTCTTTATAAGTTACCCAGTCTCAGGTAGTATCTTTATAGCAGTATGAAAATGGACTAATACTCTTGCATACTAGCAATTTCAGTTATTTCTTTTCTTCTGCTAGCTTTGGGATTGATTTGCTTTTTTTTTCTGTCTATTTCTTCTAGTTGTGATATTAGATTTTTTTATTTGAGATCTTTCTAACTTTTTGATGTGGGCATTTAGCACTATAAATTTCCATTTTAACATTGCCTTAGCTGTGTCACAGATTCTCATATGTTGTATCTTTGTTCTCATTGCTTTCAAAGAATTTCTTTATTATTATTATTATTATTATTATTTTTATACTTTAAGGTCTAAGGTACATGTGCACAATGTGCAGGTTTGTTACATAGGTATACATGTGCCATGTTGGTTTGCTGCACCCATCAACTGGTCATTTACATTAGGTATTTCTCTTAACGCTCTCCCTCCCCTAGCACCCCACCCCCCAACAGGCCCCTGTGTGTGATGTTACCCTCCCTGTGCTCATGTGTTCTCATTGTTCAACTCCCACTTATGAGTGAGAACATGCAGTGTTTGGTTTTCTGTCCTTGTGATATTTTGCTGAGAATGATGGTTTCCAACTTCATCCATGTCCCTGCAAGTGACATGAACTCATCCTTTTTTATGGCTGCATAGTACTCCATGGTGTATATGTGCCATATTTTCTTTATCCAGTCTATCATTGATGGACATTTGGGCTGGTTCCAAGTCTTTGCTATTGAGAACAGTACCACAATAAACACACGTGTGCATGTGTCTTTATAGTAGCATGATTTATAATCCTTTGGGTATACATCCAGTAATGAGATTGCTGGGTCAAATGGTATTACTGGTTCTAGATCCTTGAGGAATCGCCACACTATCTTCCACAATGGTTGAACTAGTTTACACTCCCACCAACACTATAAAAGTGTTCCTATTTCTCCACAACCTCTCCAGCATCTGTTTTTTCCTGACTTTTTAATGATCACCATCTTAACTGGCATGAGATGGTATCTCATTATGGTTTTGATTTGCATTTCTGTAATGACCAGTGATGATGAGTATTTTTTCATATTTCTGTTGGCTGCATAAATATCTTCTGTTGAGAAGTGACTGTTCATATCCTACTTTCAAATAATTTCTTGATTTCTGCTTTAATTTCATTGTTTACCCAGATGTTATTCAGAAGCAAATTGTTTAATTTTCATGTAATTATGTGGTTTTGAGCAATATTCTCAGTGTTGATTTGTAGTTTGATTGAACTGTGGTTGGAGACCATGGTTGGTGTAATTTCATTCTTTTCTAATTTGCTGAGCACTGCTATATGTCTGATCGTGTTGCTGATTTTAGAGCATGCACCACGTACAGAAGAGAAGAATGTATTTTCTGTTGTTTTGTGGTGAAGTTTTCTGTACACATCTATTAGGTCCATTTGGTCAAATGTCTTGCTCAGGTCCTTAATATCTTGGTTAATTTTCTGCCTCATTGATCTGTCTGATAAAGTCAGTGAGGTGTTGTGGCTATCCCTCACTATTATTGTGTGGTTGTCCAAGTCTCTTCATAGGTCTCTAAAGACTTGCAATATGCATCTGAATGTGACTGTGTTGGGTTCACACATATTTAGAATAGTTAGGTATTCTTGTTAAGCTGAGTCTTTTACCATTATATAATGACCTACTTTGTCTTCTTTATTTTTGTTGGTTTAAAGTCTGTTTCGTCTGAAATTAGAATAGCAACTCCTGCTTTTTTCTGCTTTCCATTTGCTTGGTAGATTTTTCTGTATTTTTTTACTTTGAGCCTATGGCTGTCATTAAATATGAGAATATGAGATGGAGTTTTTTGAAGATAACATAGAGTTGGGTCTTACTTCTTTAATCCAACTTGCCACTCTGTGACTTTTACTTGGAACATTTAGCCCACTTACATTCATGGTTAGTATTGATATATGCCGATTTGTTCCTGTCATCATGTTGTTAGCTGGTTAGTATGCAGACTTGCTTGCATGATTACTTTCTAGGGTCTCTGGTCTATGTACTTAAGCATATTTTTGTAGTGGCCAATAATGGTCTTTCCTTTCCAGTTTTAGCACTTCCTTCATAATTTCTTGTAAGGCAAGTATGGTGGTAACAAATACCCTTAATATATGTATGTGTGTGCGTGTGTGTGTATATATATGTGTGTGTATATATATATATAGGTCTGAAAAGGATATTATTTCTCCTTCACTTAAAGCTTATTTTGGCTGGATATGAACTTCCTGGTTGGAAGCTGTTTTCTTTAATAATATTGGACAGGCTGGGCACGGTGGCTCACATTTGTAATCCCAGCACTTTGGGAGGCCTAGTTGGGTGGATCACAAGGTCAGGAGATAGAGACCATCCTGGCTAACACGGTGAAACCTCGTCTCTACTAAAAAAAAAAAAAATACAAAAAATTAGACGGGTGTGGTGGCAGGCACCTTTAGTCCCAGCTACTTGGGAGGCTGAGGCAGGAGAATGGCGTGAACCTGGGAGGCGGAGCTTGCAGTGAGCCAAGATCGTGCCACTGCACTCCAGCCTGGGCAACAGAGTGAGACTCCATCTCAAAAAAAATAAAATTAAATTAAAAAAAATGCTGAATAGAGGCGCTCATTTTTTTTTTTTTTTTTTTTTTTTTTTTTTTTTTTTTTTTTTTTTGCATTGCAGTGTTTCTGCTTAAAGGTCTGCTGTTGGCTTGATTAGGTTCCCTTTGTAGGTGACCTACCACTTCTCTCTAGCTGCTTTGAACATTTTATTTTTCTTTCATTTTGAACTTGGGTATTCTGACGACTATGTGACTTGGCCATTGTCTTCTTATGTAGTATTTTTCAGGGGTTCTCTGTGTTGCCTGAATTTGAAGGTTCGCCTCTCTAGCGATGTTGGGGAATTTTCATGGACTATACCCTGAAATGTGTTTTCAAAGTTGCTTTCTCTCTCTCCCTCTCTGTCAGAGACACCAATGAGTAGTTGACTTGGTCTCTTTACATAATCCCACATTTCTGGGAGGTTTTATTTATTCTTCTTTATTGCTTTTTTTTTTTTCCTTATTTTTGTCTGACTGAGTTATTTTCAAGAACTGTTCTTTGAGATCTGAGATTCTTTTCTCAGGTTGGTTGATTCTACTGTTAATACTTGTAATTTTATTCTGAAATTCTTAAGGTGGGTTTTTCAGCTCTATCAGCTTAGTTTTATCCTTTCATAAAAATGACCATTTTGTCTTTCATCTCCTGTATCATTTAATCATATCTCTTAGAAACCTTGGATTGGGTTTTGACTTTCTCCTGAATGTCGATGATCTTCATTCCTATTCATATTCAAAAATCTATGTTTGTCATTTCAGCGATTTCAGCCTGGGTAAGAACCGTCATTGCGGAACTAGTGCCATTGTTTGGAGGTAAAAAGACACTCTGGCTTTTTGAGTTTCTGGAGATCTTGAACTGGTTCTTTCTCATCTGTGTGGTCTAATATTCCTTCAGTCTTTGAAGTTGCTGTCCATTGGATTTTTGTTTTCTTTTCTTTTATCTTCTTTGATGTCCTTGGGTGTTTGATTGTGGTATGAGATGGGTTTATTTGGCTGTCTTCATTTCTGGTAGACTTTTCGGGAGGGCAATGCCTGGGCTGAGTGCTGTAATTCTGGGAGGCTAGTATCAGGCTCCTGGCTTTGTCTTCTGGCCCCTTGAGGTTGGGAACCTGCTGCACTGGTGGGGCTGAGGTCTTCCCGGATTACTGACCACAACACTCTAAAGGGTTGTGCCAGCCAAAGCACTTCCACTGGTTGCAGCAGTGAGAACTGTGATCATTTGCACTCTAGCAGCAGCAGCAGTGCAGTGAATTGCATGCTCCTCAGCTTGTCAGGGTACTGGTGATCTTAGGGTTGCTGGATTCTGTACCAGTGTTGGCAGTAATGGGAGAGGCAGTGCTCGGGGAAAGGTGAAGAGAGGAATCGGGGCCTCTCGGGTCCATGTGTACCTTGTTACCTGTGGTAGTGTCAGCGCAGAGGAGGGGCCCTGGCAGACACTGGGTGGGCGATTGCTGTATGTGCTTTAGTGCTAGCCCAGGTGGCTGTGCAGGGTAGGGGTAGGGACAGTGGTGTCTGTGCATGTGTTTTCACTGGCAGTGGTGGCATGATGGCATGGCAGCAGGGGTCGTGGCAGTACTCATCTTGGCAACAATACCTAGGAAGGGTGCACATAAACCCACATGCCAACAGGGAAGGTGAGGCAAGGTTTGCTCATGCGCAAGCAAAGTGATGGGGGAGTGGTCGTGGGCAAGTATGTGCTGGCAAAGTGGCACAGGGTGGGCTGTGTTGGGGGGAGGGAGCTGGTGAGCTGGTGCCTGTCAGTGGGGGCCACTCTGCTGGATGTCCCCAAAGGTCAGGTATGATCTGGTAGTGCAGAAACGATAATGTAGGTCCCCAGGAAGCACCCTGGTTGGCTATACTAGGCTGAACTGCAAGCAGAAATGGCCAGGCTGGGAAACCAGGAGAGGCCAGTGGACTGAAGGGCGCTCACGTTGGACTGTCCCCATTACATGGGCAAGATTGCTCTGCCCTGTTTGGGTGCAACAGTTCCCCTAAGGGTAGAGTCTCCCAGGGGAGCAAGGGTAGCCTTGGGTGATGGACTTCCCTGGTGATGCTCCCTTGCAAATATTCTCACACCAAACACCCTGGGTTCCGCACATGCTGGAATTTTGCCCCTGCCACCTCTCTAAGGGGCTCTCTTTGTCAGTTCAATAGTCCCAAGCGGTCATGAAGTCTCATACTGGCAGGATCCCAGAGGCCTGTGGCAATAGCGGGTCACGCCTTGCCTGCTCAACTCACTGCTTCTCCAGGAGTCACTGGGGGTCAGGAATGATTGTCAGAGCATGGTAGCCCTGTGCAGAGTTCCCAACTTCCTCTTCCTTCAGCCCATCATCTGTGTCCTCCTTCTGTTCACTATTAACTGCTTCCTTTCAGAGATCTGCTCAAAGTGCAGCAGTCTTTCCAGTTTCCCAGTATCTTGGTGGCAGATGTTCCTCCTAGCTGCCTCTAGTAAGCCATCTTGTCTCCATAGTTATTTAACTTCAAAAATATTCAAAATATTTTTATAAATGACATTTTGTGCTCTGAAAATATTCAGCTTTTTAAAAATTTTACTTTAAGTTCTGGGATACATGTGCAGAATGTGCAGGTTTGTTGCATAGGTATACATGTGCTATGGTGGTTTGCTGCACCTATCAACCCATCATCTAGGTTTTAAGCCCCACAATGCATTAGGTATTTGTCCTAATGCTCTCTCTCCCCTTGCCCCCCATGCCCCAACAGGCCCTGGTGTGTTATGTTCCCCTCCCTGTGTCCACATGTTCTCATTGCTCAACTCCCACTTATGAGTGAGAACATGGCATTTGCTTTTCTGTTTCTGTGTTAGTTTTCTGAAAATGATGCCTTCTAGCTTCATCCATATCCCTGCAAAGGACATTAAATTGTTCTTTTTCATGGCTGCATAGTATTTCATGGTGTATATGTGCCATATTTTCTTTATCCAGACTATCTTGGATGGACATTTGGATTGGTTCCAAGTCTTTGCTATTGTAAATAGTGTTGCAATGAACATATGTGTGCATGTGTCTTTATAGTAGAGTGATTTATAATCCTTTGGGTATATACCCAGTAACGGAATTGCTGGGTCAAATGGTATTTCTGGTTCTAGATCCTTGAGGAATCTCCACACTGTCTTCCACAATGATTGAACTAATTTACACCCCCACCAATGGTGTAAAAGTGTTCCTATCTCTCCACATCCTCTCCAGCATCTGTTGTTTCCTGACTCTTTAATGATTTCCATTCTAAGTTGTGTGAGGTTTTGATTTGCATTTCTCTAATGACCAGTGATGATAACCTTTTAATTCATGTGTTTGTTGACCACATAAATTTCTTTGTTTGAGAAGTGTTTGTTCATATCCTTCACCTATTTTTGATGGTGTTGTTTGTTTTTTCTTGTAAATTTGTTTAAGTTCCTTGTGGATTCTGAATATTAGATCTGTGTCAGATGGGTAGCTTGCAAAAGTTGTCTCCCATTCTGTAGGTTTCTGGTTCACTCTGATGATTGCTTCTTTTGCTGTGCAGAAGCTCTTTAGTTTGAATAGATACCATTTGACAATTTTGGCTTTTGTTGAAATTGCTTTTGGTGTTTTAGTCATGAAGTCTTTGCACATGGCTATGTACTGAATGGTGTTGCCTAGGTTTTCTTCTAGGGTTTTTGTGGTTTTGAGTTTTACGTTTAAGTCTTTAATCCATCTTGAGTTAATTTTTGTATAAAGTATAATGAAGTGGTTCAGTTTCTGTTTTCTGCATATGGCAAGCCAGTTTTCCCAGCACCATAGGGAATCCTTTCTTATTGCTTGTTTTTGTCAGGTTTGTCAAATATCAGATGGTTGCAGATGTGTGGTGTTATTTCTGAATTATCTGTTCTGTTCCATTGATCTATGTATCTGTTTTGGTACCAGTACCATACTGTTTTGGTTACTGTAGCCTTGTATTGTAGTTTGAAGTCAGGTAGCATAATGCCTCCAGCTTTGTTCTTTTTGCTTAGGATTGTCTTGGCTATATGGAATCTTTTTTTTCTTTTTCTTTTTTTTTTTTTTTTTTGCTTTCATATGAATTAAAGTAGTTTTTCTTCTAATTCTGCAAAGAAAGTCAATGGCAGCTTGATGGGGATAGCATTGAATCTATAAATTAATTTGGACAGTAGGGCCATTTTCACGATATTGATGATCATGGAATTTTTTTTCCTTTTGTTTGTTTCATTTCTTATTTCCTTGAGCAGTTGTTTGTAGTTCTCCTTGAAGAGGTGCTTCACATCCCTTGTAAGTTGTATTCTTAGGTATTTTATTCTCTTTGTAGCAATTGTCAATGGGAGTTCATTCTTGATTTGGTTCTCTGCTTCTCTATTGTTGGTGTATAGGAATGCTTGTAATTTTTGCACATTTATTTTGTATCCTGAGACTTTGCTGAAATTGCTTAATAGCTTAAAGAGTTTCTGGGCTGAGACAACGGGGTTTTCTAAATACACAATTATGTGGTTTGCAAATAGAGACAATTTGACTTCCTCTCTTCCTATTTTAATATGCTTTATTTCTTTCTCTTGCCTGTTTGCCTTGGCCAGTACTTCCGATACTGTGTTGAATACAAGTGGTGAGAAAGGGCATCCTTGTCTTGTGCCACTTTTTAAAGGGAATGTTTCCAGTTTTTGCCCATTCATTATGATATTGGCTATGTGTTTGTCATAAACAGCTTACTATTTTGAGATATGTTCCATCAATATCTAGTTTATTGAGAGTTTTTAACATGAAAGGGTGTTGAATTTTATTGAAGGCCTTTTCTGCATATATTCAGATAATCGTGTGGTTTTTGTCATTGGTTCTGTTTATGTAATGGATTACATGTATTGATTTGTGTATGTTGAATCAGCCTTGCATCCCAGAGATGAAGCTGCCTTGATTGTGATGGATAAGCTTTTTGATGTGCTGCTGGATTTTGTTTGCCAGTCTTTTATTGAGGATTATCACATCGATTTTCACATCAATTTTCATCAGGGATATTGGCCTGAAATTTTCTTTTTAGTTGTGTCTCTGTCAGGTTTTGATATCAGGATGATGCCAGCCTCATCAAATGAGTTAGGGAGGAATCTCTCTTTTTCTATCATTTATAATGGTTTCAGAAGGAATGGCACCAGTTCCTTTTTTGTACCTCTGGTATAATTTGGCTGTGAATTTGTCTGATCCTGGGCTTTTTTTTTTTTTTTTTTTGGTTGGAGGGCTATTAGTTACTGCCTGAATTTGAGAGCTTGTTATTGGTCTATTCAGGGATTTTTATAGGGATTTGATAGTGTAGCCAGTGGTTCCTCTATTTTGTTAATCTTTAAAAAAAAAAAAACCGCACCTATATTAATTGATTATTTGAAGGGTTTTTCTTGTCTCTATCTCCTTCAGTTTTGCTTCGATCTTAGTTATTTCTTGTCTTCTGCAAGCTTTTGAATTTGTTTGCTCTTGCTTTCCTAGTTATTTTATTTATGATGATAAACTTTTAGATCTTTCCCACTTTCTGATGTGCACATTTAGTGCAATTAATTTCCCTCTTAACACAGCTTTAGCTATGTCCCAGAGATTCATTGTCTCTTTGCTCACATTGGTGTCAAATACCTTTTTTATTTCTACCTTAATTTTGCTGTTTACGCAGTAGTCATTCAGGAGCACGTTGTTCAATTTCCAAGTAGTTGTGCAGTTTTGAGTGAGTTTCTTAATCCTGACTTCTAACTTGATTGCACTGTGGTCTGATAGACTGTTTGTTATGATTTCCATTCTTTTGCATTTGCTGAGGATTATTCTACTTCCAATTATATGGTCGTTTTTAGAATAAGTGATATATGGCTTTGAGAATAATGTATATTCTGTTGATTTGGTGTGGAGAGTTCTGTAGATTTCCATTAGGTCCACTTGGTAATGAGCTGAGTTTAACTCCTAAATATCCTTGTTAATTCTCTGTCTCGCTGATTTGTTTAATAGTGACAGTGGGGTGTTAAAGTCTCCCACTATTACTGTGTGGGAGTCCAAGTCTCTTTGTAGATCTCTAAGAACTTGTTTTATAAATCTGGGTGCTCCTGTTTTGGGTGCATATATATTTAAGATAAGTAGTTCTTGTTGCATTGATCATTTTACCATTATGTAATTCCCTTACTTGTCTTTTTTAATCTTTGTTGTTTTAAAGTTTGTTTTATCAGAGACTAGGATTGCAACCCCTGTTTTTTTTCCCTTTCCACTCTCTTGGTAAAAACTTTTCCATCCCTTTATTTTGAACCTATGTGTGTCTTTGCATGTGAGATGGGTCTCCTGAATACAGCACACTGATGGGTCTTGACTCTTTATCTGATTTGCCAGTCTGTGTCTTTTAATTGGGGCATTTAATCCATTTATTTCTAAGGTTAATATTGTTATGTGTGAATTGGATCATCTTGTCATGATGCTACATTACTTGATGCAGTTTCTTCATAGGGTAATTGGTCTTTATATTATGGTGTTTTTGCAGTGGCTGGTAATGGTTTTTTCTTTCCATATTTAGAGCTTGCTTCAGGAGCTCTTGTAAGGCAGGCCTGGTGGTGACAAAATTCCTCAGCATTTCCTTGTCTGGACAGGATTATATTTCTTCTCTGCTTATGAAACTTAGTTTGCTGGATATGTAATTCTGGGTTGAAAATTCTTTTATTTCAGAATGTTTAATATTGGCCCCCATTCTCTTCTGGCTCATAAAGTTTCTGCAGAGAGATCTGCTGTTAGTCTGATATGCTTCCCTTTGTAGGTAATATGACCTTTCTGTTTGGCTCCCCTTAACATTTTTTCTTTCTTTTCAGCCTTGGAGAATCTGATGATTATGTATTTTGGGGTTGCTCTTCTCATCTTAGTGGTGTTCTCTGTATTTCCTGAATTTGAATGTTGGAATGTCTTGCTAGGTTGGGAAAATTTTCCTGGATAATACTGTGAAGTGTGTTTTCCAACTTGGTTCCTTTCTCTCTGTCACTTTCAGATACACCAATAAATCATAGGTTTGGTCTTTTCACATAGTCCCACATTTCCTGGAGGCTTTGTTCATTCCTTTTCATTCTTGTTTCTCTAAGTTTGTCTTCACACTTTATTTCAGTAAGTTGATCTTCATTCTCTCATGTCCTTTCTTCTACTTGATCAATTTGGCTATTGATACTTGTGTATGCATCACAAAGTTCTTGTTCTGTGTTTTTCAGCTCCACCAGGTCCTTTATGTTCCTCTATAAACTGGTTATTCAAGTTAGCAGTTTCCTATAACCTTTTATCACGGTTCTTAGCTTCCTTGCATTGGGTTAGAACATGTTCCTTTAGCTCAGAAGAGTTTATTACCCACCTTCTGAAGCCTACTTTTGTCAATTCATTCAATTCATCAAATTCTGTCCGTTTTGTGCCCTTGCTGGAGAAAAGTTGCAATCATCTGGAGGAAAAGAAGTATTCTGGTTTTTGAAATTTTCTGCGTTTTTGCTCTGTTTTTTTTTTTTTTTCCCTCATCTTTGTGGATTCATCTATTTTTGTTCTTTGAGGCTGATGACCTTTGGATGGGATTTTTGTGTGGGGGTCCTTTATGTTGATGTTGATCTTGTCGCTTTCTGTTTGTTAGCTTTTCTTCTAACAGTCAGGTGCCTCTTCTGCAGGTCTGCTCCAGTTTGCTGGAGTTCCAATCCAGATGCTGTTCACCTGGGTATCACCAGTGGAGGCTGCAGAACAGCAAAAATTGCTGCCTGCTCCTTCCCCTGGAAGATTCGTCCCAGAGGGGCACCAGCCTGATGCCAGCCAGACCTCTTCTGTATGAGATACCTGTTGACCCCTGTTGGGAGGTATCTCCCAGTCAGGAGGCATGGGGATCAGGAACCCACTTGAAGAGGCAGCCTGTCCTTTAGCAGAGCTGGTACACTGTGTTGGGAGAATCCTTCTTATCAGAATCAGCTTCTCTCTTCAGAGCCAGCACACAGGGATGATTTAATCTGCTGTAGCTGGGCTCACAGCCACCCTCTTCCTTGAGGTGCTCTGTCCCAGGGAGATGGGGGTTTTGTCTGTAAGCCCCTGGCTGGAGCTGTTACCTTTCCTTCAGAGATGCCCTGCCCATTGAAGAGGAATCTAGAGAAGCAGTCTGGCCACAGCCACTTTGCTGTGCCCAGACCAGACCTCCCAGCCTCCTTAGCACTGTCAGGGGAAAACAGCCTACTAAAGTCTCAGTAATGGTACCTCTCCCCTAATCGAACTTGATTATCCCAGGTCAACTTCAGACTGCTACACTGGCAGCAAGAATTTCAAGCCAGTGGTTCTTAGGTTGCTGGGCTCCTTGGGAGTGGGACCAGCTGGGCAAGATCACTTGGCTCTCTGGCTTCAGCCCCCTTTCCAGAGGAATAAACATTTCTGTCTTGCTGGGGTTCCAGGCACCACTGGGGTATGGAAAAAAAAAAAAAAAAAAAAAAAACTCCTAGCTTGGTGTCTGCCCAAACAGCTGCCCAGTTTTGTGCTTGAAACTGAGGGCTCTGGAGGTGTAGGCACAAGAGGGAATCTCCTGATCTGCAGACTGCAAAAACTGTTGGAAAAGTGTGGTAACCCAGGTGGGTAGCACAGTCCCTCACAGCTTCCCTTGGTTGCGGAAGGGTGGTCCCCCAGCTCCTTGAACTTGCTGGGTGACATGATGCCCCACCCTGCTTCTGCTCACCCTCTGTGAATTGGACCCACTGCCTAACCAGTCCCAATGAGACAAACTGGGTACATCAGTCAGAAATGCAGAAATCACCTGCCTTCTGCACTGGTCTCACTGGGAGTTGCAGACCAGAGCTGTTCCTATTTGGCCATCTTGGCCCCCACCATGATATGAAATGTTTAGCTTTAATAATACCAATCAAAACTGAATTTTATTTACTCATTTCACACAATTGTATTTTATTAAGAGATAACTTACAGATTACCATGCCCTTCAGAAAAAAAAAATCCAAAAGGACCATGATTTACATTTTTAAAATTTTAATTCATTTTATTCTAATTAATTCTGGAAAAAAAGATTACACTAAATAACAGCCATAAGTGAGGTGAGAAGTATTTTCATCAATGATATTGCCATTAACTTTCAAAGGATTCTGGCTAGTTCATTTTCCTCTGTCTCTAGACAATCCTTCCCCATTATGACCAGGACAACATCACATATGTCCTACAACAGCAATAAGAGTTATAGCTTAAGATTACTTTTGTGTTTTTCAGCACACAGTGTTCTCAGGTTTCCCAGTTTGTGCATTTTGTGAGGTTTCTTTGTGATCTTTCATTTATTTGCATATTGACTATGAGTATTTTTAATTCAAGTCCAAACTTGTTCCTCACGACAGAATAGGACTAGGAAAATTAATGAGGCTTACATGCGTTTACGTGTTTTTCACCTCTGCAAAGAAACAATTTTTGTTTTTAAATCTGGTATCACTCTATGAATAATGTCTACAAAAGATTCTGGATGAGAAATACAGAAAGAAAAATACCTGAGTAAAATCTGAATAGCAGCTAAATTGGTTTTCTGCCTTTTCACACCTCCATTTTGACCAATTCTTACTTCCAATTTCTTTTCTGTGCTTCCCATTTTTCTCTGGACGACTCACACTTTGAGTTGAACTTCCCAGCCCAGACTTTTTAGCCTATTCTTCAGCTTCAAATTGAAGTTCCAATACATATTTAGCCTACTCCTTATATTCTATTTAGTATTAAGGTCCTGAAACTACATCCCAGTGAGGTTAAAAGTTAGTTCATTGATACAAAGATTTGTGTGTCTAATGGATCAGTGAAATGAAACAACAATGAAATACCAAGAGGACCAAGATATGTTTACTTACTTTTTAATATACAAAGCTATGAAAAACATACACACACACACACACACACACACACACACACAAGTATACTCAAACATATAAACCTATACCCCTATTATATAAGTAACAGCTAATATCTAACATGCCATTAACATGTGTAAAGCACTTCACATGCATTAACTCAGATAATAATCATAGCAATCATATGAAAAAGATACTCTTATTAATCATACTATAGAGCTGAGAAAAGTTTTAGAAAGATGTAATCACTTGGACAAGTTGCAAAATTAAAAGTAGGTATTGTGCAACCAAGATAGCCTGAAACCAGGGCCTTGCTTTTTAATTATTATGACAAAATTTCTCTTCCAGGCTAAATGAAATATACTATCTTCCACATAGTTTGTTATTTCATAAAAGAATAATTCATTCACACCAAAATAGTAGAAATTATAATTTAAAATAATGGAGTATATTAAATAGACTATATCTAGCTTTATGAAAAATAACTAATTGATTTTGTCGCTGACAAATGAAATCTTTATTATTGACAAGCACTTACAAATTGCTGTGTTAGCTCATTTTTGTGACTTCTATTAAGAACCCCCTAGAAGCAGATTCTGGGTTGTTAGTATATGGGAATTAATCTAATGGTAGAATAGCAGATCAGCAGATTCCCTTAAAGTATACCTTAAATATGCAACTGCCTACTTAACTTGTGAATATTGTGGTGTGGAAATAATAGTCTTTAAATCAAGCAACTTTGTATAAATTTTGGTTCTACTACCAGACTACCTCCTCCTACTTCATACACTGTTTTAAGAATTGAGTTATATAATAAAAGTAAAGCATTTATCAAAGGGCTTTACACATAATAATGACCTATTTTAACCTCAACACTTAGATTCAAGTCAATTCATCTTTGCATACATCAGTTACCTTAAAGGTAAAAGGAGAAAAAGTCACTGCTTAAAGATTCTATTATTTTGAAACAAAAAACACAGGATTTTGCTGACAGATATCTCTCTCACAGTGAATATTATTTAAAAAAAGAAAGAAAATCACTGTTTTGAACAAGTTTTCACTTAAGAAAATAAGTTTCTTAAGTTCCCAAAATAAGAGAGTTTGAACATTTATAATCAGATAACCTGGAATGTCTAAATTGTAGCTTGAAAAGGACTTCAGAAAAGATTAAATCTTTTTCTCTTTACTGATGAGGAATCTGAGAACCACAGAAGTTAACTGACAACTAGTTAGTGACAGAGCTAGGACTTCTTGAATCTCTGTAACAATATTTTTTTCCACTATGCCAAATCTCTTAATTTACCTTACTAGTTATCTAAAATTTTGTCAGAAATTAAAGATAGTGAAAATTATTTAATCCATAGGATTTTAGACCCTTGGATGATTTTTAATTATGTAAGATAGATAAAATTGGGTAAAGTAGTTTCTATCCCTGAACCTGTAATTGTACCTCTCCCAGTACTATGAGGATCATTACTGGATTTACATGGCCCTTATATTTTATCCCATAAAAATATACTTGGTATATTTACTTAAATAGTTCACCTCTTGGTAGGTACTATAGTCAACTCAGAGAGCAATCACTCTGTAATATTGAAATTGGATTGGACTTTGTGGAGTTTAGCATCTTTTGAGTGTTTATTTGGAGCATTCTGAAGCAGCAATTAAAATAATTAAGGAGGGTGAAGAAATCTTTAGCATGCAACAAAGATTTCTGCAAAATGTTAATTTCTGTCAAATAAGTGAATCTAGGCACAGATGCCTCCTGACAGAGGCTGTGATTTCAAAATGCTTTGCATGCCAAATAACTTGTTTACCCCCTCAATGTTTGCCAAGTTTACTGTCAGTTTACAAATAATTTCCATTTTGCTGTTTATTCCACTGCCTTTTGATAGATACGTCTTCCAGACTTTTATCTTGCATGTAGACAAACTAATTAATATTTTCCCTTCAGGCAAATATTTTTTTCTTAGATCTAAATGTGGGTTAGATTTGTCTTCATTTCCATATGCTTTGTTCTGTCAATCATCTATGTTCTATGTTGCTAAAAATATACCTCAGTGGATGTAATTTTCCATGTTTTACTACACACACACATGCACACAACTTATCTCTCGGTGTATACATGTAGACATATAACATAGATGCCATTGAAGAAAACACTTTTGTGATAATATGGAAATTTGAGAAATCGACTTTCAAAATAGGAAATGTTATAGTTAAAATCAGCTTGTGGCACTCTTATAGCTTTATTATTCTTGGCCATTTATGTATTAAAACTCGAGGCACCCCACTTCACTGAGGCTCCAAATCAAAATTCTATAATGTCTCTTAATACCTGTGTTTATTTATGAACATCCTTGAAAATGAAAATGGAATTATGTAAAAACACAGGTAAGTCCTAAAAGTAGAGAACAGAGTTTATGCCACCTGAAAACATTTAGTCAAACACAAAATGGTGAAATTATGCTTTCTTTTTTATTTCCAACTTTTATTTTAAGTTTACAGGGTACATGCATAGGTTTATTATATGGTTAAATTAGTGTTGCAGAGGTTTACTCTACAGATTATTTTGTCGCCCAGGTAATGTGGATAGTAGACAATAGGCAGGATTTTTATTTATTTATTTATTTATTTATTTATTTTTGATATGGAGTCTCTCTGTCACCAGGCTGGAGTGCAGTGGTGCCATCTCTACTCACTGCAACCTCCAACTCCTGGGTTCAAGAGATTCTCCTGCTTCAGCCTCCCGAGCGGCTGGGATTACAAGCATGTGTCACCATGCCTGGCTAATTTATTGTATTTTAGTAGAGATGGGGTTTCACCATGTTAGCCAGGATGGTCTCGATATCCTGACCTCATGATCCACCTGCCTTGGCCTCCTAAAGTGCTGGGTTTACAGGCATGAGCCACCGCACCCGGCCGACAATAGGCAGTTTTTTGATCCTCGCTCTCCTCCCACTCTTCACCCTCAAGAAAGCTCTGCTGTCTATTGTTCCCTTCTTTGTGTCCACATGTACTCAATATGTAGCTCCCACTTATAAGTGGTAATATGTGATATTTGTTTTTCTGTTCCTGTGTGCTAATTTGCTTAGGATAATGGCCTCCAGCTCCATCCATGTTGCTGCAGAGGACACAATTTTTTTCTTTTTTTTTTTTTTTGTGGCTGCATACTATTCCATGGTGTATATTTACCAAATTTTCTTTTTTAATTTAAAAAAATTTTTAATCGATACATAGTAGGTGTATATATTTATGGGGTATATGAGATACTTTGGTACAGGCATGAAATAAGCAATAATCATATCATGAAAATGGGTTATCCATCCCCTCTAGCATTTATCCTTTGTGTTACAGATAATACAATTACACTCTTTTAGTCATTTTAAAATTTACAATTAAGTTTTTACTGACTATAATCACCTTGTTGTGCTATCAAATAGTATGTCTTATTCATTCTTTCTATTTATTTATGTACATTAACCATGCCTACCTCCCCTACAACTCCTCACTATCCTCAGCCTCTAGTTAACAATCCTTCTATTCTCAATCTTCATGAATTCAATTGTTTTGATTTTTAGCACTCACAAATAAGTGAGAACATAAGGAGTTTGTCTTTCTGTGACATGACCTCCAATTCCATCCGTGTTTTTGCAAACAACAGGATTTTATTGCTGCATAATATTTCATTGTTTATATGTAACATCTTTTCTTTGTCTAGTACACCATTGATGAGCATCTAGGCTGATTTGATGTCTTTGCTATAATGAATAGTGCTGTGATGAACAGACTAATGCAAGTGTCTTTATGGCAGAGTAATTTATATTCCTTTGGGTATATACCCAGTAATGGAATTGCTTGGTCAAATGGCAGTTCTGTTTTAAGTTACAGTTAAACACATTTTCTATGAGTAAAAATCTACTATTTCTAAAACATTTGCTGCTTTATTTTATTTTTTCTTTTAAATTTCATTTTACATTCAGGGAATACATGTGCAGGATTGATACATTGGTAAATTGTGTGTCATGGGGGTTTGGTCACCCAGGTAATCAGCATAGTACCTGATAGGTAGTTTTTCAATCCTTACCATCCACCCAGGGTTAACCCACAAGTAGGCTCCAATGTCTATGTTCCCTTCTTTCTGTCTATGTGTACTCAACGTTTAGCTCACATTTATATGTGACAGCATATGATATTTGATTTTATGTTCCTGCATTAATGTGCTTAGGATAATGGTCCCCAGATTCATCAATGTTGTTGCAAAGAACATAATTTCATTCTTTATTGTTGTGAGATAGTATTCCAAGGTGAATATGTACCACATTTTCTTTATCCATTTCACTATTGATGGCCATCTAGGTTTATTCCATGACTTTGCTCTTGTGAATGGTGCTGCCATGAAGATAGGCATGCTTGTGTCTTCATGGTAGAACTATTTATATTTCTTTGGGTACACACCCAATAATTACATTGCTTAGTCCTTTTAAGTTCTGCATTTTAGGTTCTTTGAGAACTCTTCAGACTGCTTTCTACAGTGGCTGATCTAATTTACATTCCCACTAGCAGTGTATAACTGTTTTCTTTTCTCCACAACCTAGCCACATCTGTTGGTTTTTGACTCCTTAGTAATAGCCATTCTTATTGCTGTGAGATTATATCTCATTGTGGTTTCGTTTGCATTTTCCTAATGATTACTGATATTGACATTTTTTTCATACACTTGTTGGCTTCTTTTTAGAATGTTCTCTTCATATTCTTCCCCCATTTATCAGTGAGCTTGTTTAGCTTTGCTTATTGATTTGTTTAAATTCCTTATAGAATATGGCTATTAGATCTTAGTCAAATGCATCATTTGCAAATATTTCTCCCATTATGTAGGTTGTCTGTTTATAGTCTATCTGTTGATAGTTTCTTTTGCTGTGCAGATTCTCTTTAATTATATCTCACTTATCAATTTTTGAGTTAGTTGCAATTGCTTTTGGCATCTTTGTCATGAAGTGTTTGCCAGAGCCAGTTACCAGAATGGTATTTCCTAAGTTTGCTTGTAGGATTTTTACAGGTTTAGGTTTTATGTTTAAGTATTTGATCCATCTTGCATTTATTTTTGTATATGGTAAAAGGAGCGGGTCCAGTTTCAATCTTCTACATACGGGTAGCCAGTTATCCCAGCACAATTTATTGAATAGGGACTCTTTCCCCATGGCTTACTATTGTCAGCTTTCTTGAAGATCAGATGGTTTTAGGTGTGTGGCTTTATTTCTCAGTTCCCTAAACTCTCGCATTGGTCTGTATGTTTGGTTTTCTACCAGTACCACACTGTTTTGGTTGGTGTAGCCTTGTAGTATCATTTTAAGTCACATAGTGTGATGGCTCCAGCTTTATTCTTTTTGCTTAAGATTTATTTGGCTCTTTGGGCCCTTTATTGGCTCCATATGGATTTTAAAATAGTTTTTATTCTAATTTTGTGGAGAATCTCACTAGTAGTTTGGTATAGCACTGAATCTCTAAACTGCTTTGGGCAGTGTGGCCATTTTAACAATATTAATTCTTCCCATTCATGAGCATGGAATGTTTTTCCATTTATTTGTGCCATCTCTGATTTTTTTGAGCAGTGTTTTATAATTCTTGTTGTAGAGAGCTTTTGCTTCTTTAGTTAGGTATTTTATTGTTTTTGTGGCTATTGTGAGCAGGATTGCATTGTTGATTTGACTCTCAGCTTGGATGTTATTGGTGTATAGAAATGCTACTGATTTTTCAAAATTAATTTTGTATACTGAAACTATGTTGAAACAGTTTATCCGATGTAAAAGCCTTTGGACAGAGATTATGGGGTTTTCTTCATGTCAAATTATATTGTCTATAAAGAGAGATATTTTGACTTCTTCTTTTTCTATTTGGGTGCCTTTTATTTCATTGTCTTGCCTGATTGCTCTGCTAGGATTTTCAGACTTGTGTTGAATAACAGTAGTGAGAGTGGGGTTCCTTGTTTTGTTCTGGTTCTGAAGGGGAATGCTTCCAGCTTTTGCTCATTCTATATGATGTTTTCAGTGGGTTGTCATAGAAGGCTCTTAATATTTTAAGTCATGTTCCTTCAATGCCTAGTTTGATGAGGGTTTTTAACATTAAGGAATGTTGAATTTTATAGCAAGTCTTTTCTGCATCTATTGACATGGTCATAGGATTTTGGGGTTTAGTTCTGTTTATGTGGTGAATCTCATTTATTGATTTACGTATGTCCAATCAAACTTGCATCCCAGAAACAATGATTAATTGATCATGGTGGATTAACTTTTTGATGTGCGGATGGAATTCAGTTTGCTAGTATTGTGTTGAGAATATCTGCATTTATGTTTCTTAAAGATATTGGCCTAAAGATTTTTGTTTTTGTTTTTGTTGTGTCTCTGTCAGTGTTGGTATCACAGTGATGCTGGTCTCATAGAATGAGCGAGAAAGCAGTCCCTACTCCTCAGTCTTTTGGCATAGTTTCAGTAGAATTTGTTTCAACTCTTCTTTATAAATTTTGTTGATTTCAGCTGTGAATTCATTTGGTCAAGTCCTTATTCTGGTATGTAGGATTTTTATTACTGATTCATTTTAAAAACCCATTATTGTTCAGTTCAGGATTTCAATTTCTTCCTGGTTTAAGCTTGGGAGATTTTATGTTTCCAGGAATTTATCTATTTTTTTATGTTTTCTAGTTTGTGTGCATAGAGGTATTCATAATAGTCTTTGTATTTTTGTGGGGTTGTTGGTAATGTCCCTTTTGTCATTTCTGATTGTCTTTATTTGAATTTCCTCTCTTTTATCTTTCATAGTCTAGCTAGTGGTCTACCAATCTTATTTATTCTTTTGAGGAACAAACTTTTGTGTACTTGATCTTTTGTATGATTTTTTTTTTCTCATCTCTCATTTAATTTTGCTCTTGTTTTGGTAATTTATTTTCCTCTGCTAGCTTTGGAGCTGGATTGTTCCTGTTTTTCTAGCTCAAGGTAGGCTATTGGGTAATTTTCGATCTTACTGACTTTTTCATGTGTGCATTTATCACTATAAATGTGCCTCTTAATACTTTAGCTGTGTTACATACTTTCTGGTATGTTGTTTCTTTGTTTTCATTATTTTCAAAGAATTTATTTATTTCTTCCTTAGTTTCGTTGTTTCCCCAAAAGTCATTCAAAAGCAGATTGTGTAATTTTATAATTTTGAGAAATCTTCTTAGTACTGACTTTTTTTTTTTTTTTTCCCGAGACAGAGTTTCACTCTTGTCTCCCAGTGGGGAGCACAATGGCACAATCTCGACTCACTGCAACCTCCACCTCCTGAGTTCAAGCTATTCTCCTGCCTCAGCCTCCCAAGCAGCTGGGATTAGAGGCATGTGCCACCACACCTGGCTATTTTTTTTTTTTTTCAGTAGAGACAGGATTTCACTATGTTGCCCAGTTCACTGGTCTTGAACTCTTGACCTCAGGTAATCCACCCACCTCAGCCTCCCAAAATGCTGGGATTACAGGCGTGAGCCACCATGCTCGAACTGATTTTTTTTAAATTTTTTATTTTAGTTCATTGAGATTTCAGTTGGTATTGTTTTGGTTTTCTTTTATATTTGTTCAGAATTGCTTTATTTCCAAGCATATGGTCAATTTTAGATTATGTGTCATGTGCAGAAGAAAAGAATGTATATTCTGTTCTTGTTGGGTAGAGTGTTCTGTAGATGTCTTTTCCATCTATTTGATCAAGTGTCAGGTGTACGTCCTGAATATGTTTGTTAGATTTTGTCTCCTTAGATCATGGAGGCAAAATGAGGGGTGATGTCTCTAGGGGTCAGACGGAAGTTGAAGTCTCCCACTATTATTGTGTAGCTATCCAATTTTCTTTGCAAGTCTCTAGGAACTTGTTCTATAAACCTCAGTTCTCTAGTGTTATTTGCATATATATTTAAAATAGTTAAATCTTGTTGAATTGAATTCTCTATCATTATGTAATGCTCTTCTTTCTCCTTTTTGATTGTTGTTGGTTTAAATGCTGTTTTGTCTGAAATAATATTAGCAAACCTGCTCTTTTTTGTTTTCTGTTTACTTGATAGATCTTTCTCTAGTTCTTTACTTAGAGCCTATGGGTGTCCTGTCATGTGAGATGTGTCTTTTAAAGAAAGCATACGATTGGGTCTTGCTTCTTTATCGAACATGCAACTTCGTGCCTTATAAATAGGGCATTTAGCCTATTTACATTCAAGGTTAATACGAGTATTTGCAAATTTGATTTTGTCATGTTTTTTAGCTGGTTGTTATGTAGACTTGATTGTATAGTTGCTTTGTGGTGTCAATGGTTTATGTACATATGTGAATTTCTGTATTGACCTGTAATGGGTTTTCCCTTAGCACTCCCTTAAGGACCTCTACTAAGGCATATCAGGTCGTAACAATTTCCATTAGCATTTGTTTCTGTTTTGCTTATGAATGATAGTTTGACTGAATGTAAAATTCTTGGTTGCAATTTCTTTTTTTTTTTTTTTCTTAGAATGCTGACTATAGACTCCTGCTCTCTTCTGGCTTGTAGAGTTTCTGCTGAAAAGTCTGCTGTCAGTCTTATGGGGTTTCCTTTGTAGTTGACCTTCCACTTCCCTCCAGTTGCCTTTAATATTTTTTTCTCTCACATTGGCCTTGGCAAATCTAATTACTATGTGTCTTGGGGATAGTCATGTTGCATACTCTCTTGCAAGGCTCCTCCAAATTTCCCAAATCTGAGTGCCAGCCTGTCTAGCAAGGTTGGGGAAATTTTTGTGTACAAAATTATCAAATATATTCTCTGAGTTTCTTGCTCTCTTTCTTTCTCTTTCAGGGATAACAATAAGTCATATGTTTTGTCTCCTTACTTAATCCCACATTTCTCAGAGGTTTTCTTAATTTTTTATTTATTCTTTTCTCTTTATTTTTGTCTGACCGAGCTAATTTGAAGAACTGGGCTTGGAGCTCTGAAATTCTTTTCTCAGGTTGGTCTATTCTTCAATGAATACTTCTGATTATACTATGAAATTCTGATAGTTTTTCAGCTCTATCAGATCAGTTCGATTTTTTCTTAAAATGGCTAGTCTTTCATCTCTTATATTGTTTTACTGGATTCCTTAGATTCCTTGCATAGGATTTTAACTTTGTCCTCAATCTTTATGATCGTCTTTGCCATTCAGATTCTGAAATCTACATTAGTCATTTAATCTATTTCAATGTGGTTCAGTACAATTGTTTGGAACTAGTGTAGAAATTTGCAGGTATAAAGATGCTCAGGATTTTAGAGTTGTCACAGTTTTTGTGTTGTTTTTTGTTTTGTTTTGTTTTGTTTTGTTGTCTTGTTTTGTTTTCCCATCTCTGTGTGTTGTTGTTTCTTTACCTGTGGTGTAATTTGAGCATACTCAATTGACTTCTGTTTGTGACTGTTTTAAGAGAGTCAACGCTTTGGGGGACAGTCTTTATTTGTGGCTGAATTGTTGTTCTTGGATTCACAGGGGTGTATATCAGCAAAGTTGCTTTTGCATGGAACTGCTCTGAGACTGTGGGTTCCTCTCCCACTTGAGTTCTGGTCACCAATCTTGGCTTGGCACTCCCAGGCTGTGCACCACAGACCTGGGGCAAGCTCACACGTTTTGCTCCTTCCTCAGCTTTGGGGCAGTGGTGGTGGGACTCTTGACAGTGGTAATGTCAGAGGGTCTTTCGCTTGTCTCTGGGGGCTCCTCCCCTGAGAAATGCTGAGCTGCTGCCAATCAAAATGATTATACAGGGGCAGCCGTATTGTGGGACCAAGCCTTTCAACTCTGCCTAGTGAAGAATCGGGGTGGCAGTGGACTTATGAGAAAGACATTCAGGTCTCTTCTCTGTAGGGTGTCTGTGGCATGGTGGGAGTACAAGTGATGCACTCAGGCTCTTTGTTGCTCTCCCAGCATGGTGACAGTGGTAGAGGTGTTGTCAGTTGCTTCTGAGAATTCCTCCTTTGAGAGAAACAGAGACACTGCCAATGAGAATATTCGGCAAGGAGTGGAGATGCTGTGCTACAGGCCCAAGATGGTCATCCTGCCTGGTGAAAGGCAGGGCATCAGGGGCGCACAGAGAAGACAGACTGGCCCCTTCTCCATATGGCAGCTGCGGTGGGCTGGCCGTGCAAGCAAAGTGATCAAGGTCTTTGTTGCTCTACAGCCCAAGGATAGCAAGGTCGTGGTAGTGGTGGAGGGATCAGTTCCCAGGGATGAAACTTCCAGGATCAGTTGCCTCTGAGAACTTTAGCCCAGAGTAACACAGTGCTCCTGCCAATGAGAATGTTCAGCCAAGGGTAAGGCAGCTGCAGGGTGGGCCCAAGCTGGGCACACATGCAGCCTTGTTTCTTGTGTGGAAAACAGCCTGGCTACTTTTCCATATGGCAGTTGTGGTGTGCTGAAGGTAGCCTACAATAATTATTGTTCTCTTCATTTCTTCCCTAGCCTGATGGCAGTAGGCTGGAGCAGTGGCAATAGCTTAGGCCTGTCAGTTACCTCTGGGAGCTCTGTCTCAGAGAAATGTGGAGCTGCAACTGGTCCAAGTTCTCAGTTGTGGGTGGGGTGGCAATGCTGGGGTCCCAGGCCAGTGGGCTTTACTTGGTGCAGCGCAGCGGAGGCAAGACCTAGAGTCTGTCTGCTCCTCAACACCATTGATATGGCCCCTCTTCTGGGGGCATGTGAGAGAGCTAGCATCCCATGTTGGTGGGGCTATGGCAGCTGGTGCTGGGATGTTCAGGGATGCAAGATCTTTGGGTTTCCATGTGGACCTGAATGATATCTCTCTCCAGAATGCACACTGCTCTCCATTTCAGTCTAGAGGCCCCAGGGGCAGGGGAAGGAGGATCATATGCATCCAGGATTCAAAAGTCCATGGAAGAAAGTGTGTGGTTCCTAGGGGCTCTTGCTGAATCACCCTTTTTCATGGTGGGGATTCTTCCTTGAGTCTGTGCCAGTCCTGAGTGGGCAGCTGTCCTGCCTCACTCCTCTCTGATCTCTGTGTGTCATGTTGCTTCCTTAATGAATCCCAACGTGTCCTCCTGGATAATCCAGTTGAAGAGGTACTGTTTACTGACTGCATGTTTTCTCAGTGACAGCAGCACACACTAGCTGCTTCTAGTCAGCATCTTGACACTTCCCCAGAGCTATTATTTTAATGTGAAGAGCTTATGTATTTGTGTTTGTGCAAATGCCTGAAGTGGATTTTTATAAGTGATATAAATATATCTACATAAGAGTGTTGCACACAAAGCTATATACGAAGAACAAACATAATTATTCATATTTCTTAGATCTAGAAAAATAATGACATCTCTGTCCCAGTAATATATTATGGGAGTACCTCTTCTTTTAACATGTTTTGCAAGCTTGTAAAATAAAAAAAGCCAACAAAGCATTGCTAATTTGGATTTTTGCTTAATTTAGAACATTATTTAGAGAGACCAGATTTTCAAAATAAATGTGGCCTCTACATAATATTCTAAATTAAGCAAAAATCCAGATTTATCTGCTTATGTAAAATTTACATAAATAGTAAATAAGAAACACCTAAAGTTATTTCTTACAAACATTTTCCCCTTACCACCGCCAGTTAAGTTTCAGGAAATAAAACTATGGGATCCTGAAAATTCAAATGCAGCAGCTGCACAAATTAATATAACTCTTCAGCAGGTGCCAAGAAATTTGCTCATTTATGCTACATGGAGAAATACCAATAAGACATAAGCAGACAGCCTTCAGATAGACGACAGTGAAAAGAAATCACTCGGTAGTAATCTGCAGACAGTCATTCTCTTTTATCCTATCTTTGCATTTCCTCTTAGTTTCTGCCCTAGTTATATCTAGATAAAAGGGGGAGAGACATCTCTAAGTGTAGTAATGTACATTCCTCGTGTGACTCAGAGTGGCAAAAGCTGTAGAGAGTATCAGGATATGTCAGATTTTTGACGTATTTTACCAGAATTCTTGAAGTTTGAGAATCATTTCCTAGATTAAGAAGAGGAACTGATTTAAGATTACAGAATAACATACCTAGAGGACAGAAAAAAAAAAAAGTATTTCTTTTCTAGGGGATAGATTGCTTTAGCTCAGATTCAAACAAATAATCTTAACTTAGAATAAAAGAAAGGATTTCAGGTGAAGATACAAGAAATCACTCAGCAAGCCTAATGACTAATAGATACCCGGCCTAAAAACTAAGTTATCCTAAAAGAAATAAATTATTCTGTGTAATTTATGTTTGTCACATATTGATTATGTGAAGTGCTGAGGTGCTGCTTTTACAGACTCTCAGATATCCTGTACTTACTATCTCACAGTTACTTTCAACTGTTTTTCTCTTAGAACCAAATGACATAGTTCTCATAGCATAATCATTTCTATGGACCCACCCAGGATAACATGTAACTGCTAATAAGCTTTGTTAGACTCTTGCCTCTTTCATTGTTACTTGTAGAAAAAATCTGTATCGGCCGGGTGCGTTGTCTCACGCCTATAATCCCAGCACTCTGGGAGGGCGAGGCGGACGGATGAAAAGGTCAGGAGATGGAGACCATGCTGGCTAACACAGTGAAACCCCGTCTCTACTAAAAATAGGAAAAAAAAAAAAAAAAAAAAAAAAGAATATAGCCGGGCGTGGTGGCAGGCGCCTGTACCCAGCTACTCGGGAGACTGAGGCAAGATAATGGCGTGAACCCGGGAGGAGGAGCTTGCAGTGAGCCGAGATTGCACCACTGCACTCCAGCCTGGGCGACAGAGCGAAACTCTGGGGGAAAAAAAAAAACAAACAAACAATCAAAAAAACCTGTATCATAATAAGAATAGTTAATGCTTATATAGCACTTACTCTGTGCCAGGACTGTTACAAGCACTTCACATTTATTAAGCATTTAATCCATACAGCACGTCTGTGAAGTGGTACTTCTATTATCTCTTTATTACAGATAAGGTAGTCAAAGCTCAGAAAGAGTAGGTAAACTCCCCAAAGTCACATTTTTAGTAAGAATTAGAAACAGTATTCGGATCCTCGTTTCAACAAATTTTATTCTGCACTAAACAACCAGTCTAAATACTTTGGAATAAAAGAGTGGGAACATTACTATAAGCCTAAAGAGTTAAATTTTATAAAAGGGAACTCTTTTATAAATATTGACAGTTTGTCAGTAACTGGTTGCAGTTTATTTGTGACTAACTACAAGTGTAACTATGCCTTCGTAGCGAAACATGTTGCTCCTTTGTAATACTTATCTGTAAAAAATCAATACTCTTCTTAATGATGGAATGTCTTCTGAATGGCAGACACTATGCTATGCACTGGGGATACATTAGTGAACCAAACTTACCACGCTTTTTAAATACCTCTTGATGACTCTTGATATATACCTTATATGCTTCTTGATACTATTTTCTGTTTGTTTGACTGCCTCCTTTACTAGACTGTGATGTATTGAAGGGCACAGTAGTAGGACATTTATATTTTCATGTTTTTATCACTAGAATCTAGAAGTGATTGATAATGGAAAAGATTTAAATGACTATCTTTTCAATATTGAATGAATTAATGAAATAATAAAATTAAGTCTTCAATTAAAGATCGTGGTGGAATCCTGAACTTATACCTACATATATAAACATACAACCATTTTTTGAGCACCTATTAAATTCTTGTGCTAGAGAGTAGACAAATTAAATGAAAATCTTCACATTTATAGGGAGAAATTTGGAATTAGGAAGAATATGGTTTAATTTATGGTTTGTTTCAGAAGATATAAATTAAACCATCATCCTTGGTGGAGGACAAAGCGACAAGTTAAGAGGTGAAGTAAGTCTGAATATTAATTTGACATAATATTTATGCATTTGCTTTTCTTTTTTCTTCATATAATTTTTTTACATTTATAATCCTTCATCCCACTCATCTTCAGGTAAGAGATGTTAAAGGAGAAATGCAAACAGAAGCGAAAAAAAATTCCCCCCTTATTTTTTTGAGATGGAGTTTCACTCTTGTTGCTCAGGCTGGAGTGTAGTGGCGTGATCTCAGCTCACTGCAACCTCCACTTCCCTGGTTCAAGTGATTCTCCTGCCTCTGTCTTCCAAGTAGCTGAGATTACAGGCATGTGCCACCAGGCCAGGTTAATTTTGTATTTTTAGTAGAGACGGGGTTTCAACATATTGGCCAGTCTGGTCTCGAACTCCTGACCTCAGGTAGTCCTCCCAAAGTGGCCTCCCAAAGTGCTGGGGTTACAGGCATGAGCCTTGGCCTCCCAAAGTGCTGGGATTACAGGCATGAGCCACCACGCCCAGTCTCCATTGTTTTAAACAGAGTTTGAGAGAATAAATTTTCAGTTTCTAAGGATCTAAGATGGTGGTTTCCAACAGACAAAATAGTACAGAGCTAATAACTTAAATTTTATTTCATAAATAGTGTATTTGGAAGAATATATAAGGAGCCATTCTATCTTATCGCTAAAAAACTTTTTGGTCTAAAAGATAGAAAGAAGGGGGAAACTGACAATGGAATTTGCTAGGTCTGGGTCAGATACTACCTCTTGCAGCAGGATTGTAATACTGTCAGTCCCAGGGATTAAATACCACCATCATGGACCAAGGTATAACTACTTGGAGACCATCAACACCATGAGGACTGGACAGATGGTAATGAATCAGGAACACCTGATGTTTGAAGAAGAATCTTGAAGAAGGAAGAAGAGTGATGCAATGGACAGATGCCAGGGGATTGTAGTCAACTACAGCCATCAGTAAATCAGATACATGCCCTTTTCTTTTTAATGTGATGGCATGAGTATAATAAACATGTTAAATTAAGTTATCCCTGATATCAGAAAAGTTTTTAATATCAAACACTAATTACAGATGCCTCAACAATGATCTTATATTTGAATAATCTTTATAACACTCAGAACATAGTAACATGCAATAATTTTTAAAACTTAACAAAAATTCAGCCTTTTCATGTATGAGTAAAATTAAATTGCACTCATTATGTGCCCTGTTAACCTTTTATAACTAATTGTCATGTTCCACAATAAGAACATCACATAAACAGAACTAAAAGCAAACCACATGATCATCTCAATGGAGACAGAAAATGCTTTTGATGAAATTCAACATTCTTTCATGTTAAAAACACTCAACAAACTAGAAATAAAAGATACCTCTAAATAATAAGAGTCACCTATGACAAACACACTGGCAACATCATACTGAATGGGCAAAAGCAGGAATCATTTCCCGAGAGAACTGGAAAAAGACAAGGGTGCTCACTCTCACCACTCCTATTCAATATAGTATGGGTAGTTTCTAGCCAGAGCAATCAGGCAAGAAAAAAATTAAAAGGCATCCAAATATGAATAGAAGAAGGCAAACAATCTCTTTTCAGACAATATTATTAAACCCTAGAAAACTCCATAATCTGTGCCCAAAGACTCCTAGATCCGATAAACAATTTCAGCAAAGTTTCAGGATACAAAATCAATGTATAAAAATCAGTAGTATTTCTATATATGAGTAACGTCCAAGCTGAGAGCCAAATCAAGATTGCAATCCCCGTCCCAATAACCATAAGAAGATTAAAATACCTAGGAATACAGCTAACCAGGAAGATAAAATAACTCTACAATGAGAATTACAAAACACTGCTGAAATAAATCAAACATGACATAAACAAATGAAAAAACATTCCATGCTCATTAATAGAAAGAATCAATATTGTTAAAATGGCCATACTGCCCAAAGCAATTTACAGATTCAATGCTGTTCCTATTAAACTACCAATGACATTCTCTACAGAATTATAAAGAAAAATATTGTAAAATTCATCTGGAATCAAAAAACAGCCCAAGTAGCCAAAGAAATCTGAAGCAAAAAGAACAAAGGTGAAGGTATCATACTACCTGACTTCTATAAACAATACTATAAGGCTACAGTACCTAAAGTAGCATGGTACTGATACAAAAACAGACACACAGACCAATGGAACAGGTTGGAGAACTCGGAAGTAGAGACATATGCCTAAACCCATCTGACCTTTAAGAAAGCTGACAAGGGGGGCGGAGCAAGATGGCCGAATAGGAACAGCTCCAGTCTCCAACACCCAGCGCGAGCGACACAGAAGACCAGTGATTTCTGCATTTTCAACTGAGGTACTGGGTTCATCTCACTGGGGAGTGCCGGACGATCGGTGCTGGTCAGCTGCTGCAGCCCGACCAGCAGGAGCTGAAGCAGGGTGAGGCATTGCCTCACCTGGGAAGCGCAAGGGGGAAGGAAATCCCTTTTCCTAGCCAGGGGAACTGAGACACACAACACCTGGAAAATCGGGTAACTCCCACCCCAATACTGCGCTTTAAGCAAACAGGCACACCAGGAGATCATATCCCACACCTGGCCGGGAGGGTCCCACACCCACGGAGCCTCCCTCATTGCTAGCACAGCAGTCTGTGATCTACCGGCAAGGCAGCAGCAAGGCTGGGGGAGGGGCGCCCGCCATTGCTGAGGCTTAAGTAGGTAAACAAAGCTGCTGGGAAGCTCGAGCTGGGTGGAGCTCACAGCAACTCAAGGAAACCTGCCTGTCTCTGTAGACTCCACCTCTGGGGACAGGGCAATAACAAACACAGCCGAAACCTCTGCAGACGCAAACGACTCTGTCTGACAGCTTTGAAGAGAGCAGTGGATCTCCCAACACGGAGGTTGAGATCTGAGAAGGGACAGACTCCCTGCTCAAGTGGGTCCCTGACCCCTGAGTAGCCTAACTGGGAGACATCCCCCACTAGGGGCAGTCTGACACCCCACACCTCACAGGGTGGAGTACACCCCTGAGAGGAAGCTTCCAAAGCAAGAATCAGACAGGTACACTCGCTGTTCAGAAATATTCTATCTTCTGCAGCCTCTGCTGCTGATACCCAGGCAAACAGGATCTGGAGTGGACCTCAAGCAATCTCCAACAGACCTACAGCTGAGGGTCCTGACTGTTAGAAGGAAAACTATCAAACAGGAAGGACACCTACACCAAAACCCCATCAGTACATCACCATCATCAAAGACCAGAGGCAGATAAAACCACAAAGATGGAGAAAAAGCAGGGCAGAAAAGCTGGAAATTCAAAAAATAAGAGCGCATCTCCCCCGGCAAAGGAGCGCAGCTCATCGCCAGCAACGGATCAAAGCTGGACGGAGAATGACTTTGACGAGATGAGAGAAGAAGGCTTCAGTCCATCAAATTTCTCAGAGCTAAAGGAGGAATTACGTACCCAGCGCAAAGAAACTAAAAATCTTGAAAAAAAAGTGGAAGAATTGATGGCTAGAGTAATTAATGCAGAGAAGGTCATAAACGAAATGAAAGAGATGAAAACCATGACACGAGAAATACGTGACAAATGCACAAGCTTCAGTAACCGACTCGATCAACTGGAAGAAAGAGTATCAGCGATTGAGGATCAAATGAATGAAATGAAGCGAGAAGAGAAACCAAAAGAAAAAAGAAGAAAAAGAAATGAACAAAGCCTGCAAGAAGTATGGGATTATGTAAAAAGACCAAATCTACGTCTGATTGGGGTGCCTGAAAGTGAGGGGGAAAATGGAACCAAGTTGGAAAACATTCTTCAGGATATCATCCAGGAGAACTTCCCCAACCTAGTAGGGCAGGCCAACATTCAAATCCAGGAAATACAGAGAACGCCACAAAGATACTCCTCCAGAAGAGCAACTCCAAGACACATAATTGCCAGATTCACCAAAGTTGAAATGAAGGAAAAAATCTTAAGGGCAGCCAGAGAGAAAGGTCGGGTTACCCACAAAGGGAAACCCATCAGACTAACAGCAGATCTCTCGGCAGAAACACTCTAAGCCAGAAGAGAGTGGGGGCCAATATTCAACATTCTTAAAGAAGAGAATTTTAAACCCAGAATTTCATATCCAGCCAAACTAAGTTTCATAAGTGAAGGAGAAATAAAATCCTTTACAGATAAGCAAATGCTTAGAGATTTTGTCACCACTAGACCTGCCTTACAAGAGACCCTGAAGGAAGCACTAAACATGGAAAGGAACAACCGGTACCAGCCATTGCAAAAACATGCCAAAATGTAAAGACCATCGAGGCTAGGAAGAAACTGCATCAACTAACGAGCAAAATAACCAGTTAATATCATAATGGCAGGATCAAGTTCACACATAACAATCTTAACCTTAAATGTAAATGGACTAAATGCTCCAATTAAAAGACACAAACTGGCAAACTGGATAAAGAGTCAAGACCCATCAGTCTGCTGTATTCAGGAGACCCATCTCACATGCAGAGACATACATAGGCTCAAAATAAAGGGATGGAGGAAGATTTACCAAGCAAATGGAGAACAAAAAAAAGTGGGGGTTGCAATACTAGTCTCTGATAAAAGAGACTTTAAACCATCAAAGATCAAAAGAGACAAAGAAGGCCATTACATAATGGTAAAGGGATCAATTCAACAAGAAGAGCTAATCATCCTAAATATATATGCACCCAATACAGGAGCACCCAGATTCATCAAGCAAGTCCTTAGAGACTTACAAAGAGACTTAGACTCCCATACAATAATAATGGGAGACTCCAACACTCCACTGTCAACATTAGACAGATCAACGAGACAGAAAGTTAACAAGGATATCCAGGAATTGAACTCATCTCTGCAGCAAGCAGACCTAATAGACATCTATAGAACTCTCCACCCCAAATCAACAGAATATACATTCTTCTCAGCACCACATCGTACTTACTCCAAAATCGACCACGTAATTGGAAGTAAAGCACTCCTCAGCAAATGTACAAGAACAGAAATTATAACAAACTGTCTCTCAGACCACAGTGCAATCAAACTAGAACTCAGGACTAAGAAACTCAATCAAAACCGCTCAACTACATGGAAACTGAACAACCTGCTCCTGAATGACTACTGGGTACATAACGAAATGAAGGTAGAAATAAAGATGTTCTTTGAAACCAATGAGAACAAAGATACAACATACCAGAATCTCTGGGACACATTTAAAGCAGTGTGTAGAGGGAAATTTATAGCACTAAATGCCCACAAGAGAAAGCAGGAAAGATCTAAAATTGACACTCTAACATTGCAATTAAAAGAACTAGAGAAGCAAGAGCAAACACATTCGAAAGCTAGCAGAAGGCTAGAAATAACTAAGATCAGAGCAGAACTGAAGGAGATAGAGACACAAAAAACTCTCCAAAAAATCAATGAATCCAGGAGTTGGTTTTTTGAAAAGATCAACAAAATTGACAGACCACTAGCAAGACTAATAAAGAAGAAAAGAGAGAAGAATCAAATCGACGCAATTAAAAATGATAAAGGGGATATCACCACCGACCCCACAGAAATACAAACTACCATCAGAGAATACTATAAACACCTCTACGCAAATAAACTGGAAAATCTAGAAGAAATGGATAATTTCCTGGACACTTACACTCTTCCAAGACTAAACCAGGAAGAAGTTGAATCCCTGAATAGATCAATAGCAGGCTCTGAAATTGAGGCAATAATTAATAGCCTATCAACCAAAAAAAGTCCAGGACCAGATGGATTCACAGCTGAATTCTACCAGAGATACAAGGAGGAGTTGGTACCATTCCTCCTGAAACTATTCCAATCAATAGAAAAAGAGGGAATCCTCCCTAACTCATTTTATGAGGCCAACATCATCCTGATACCAAAGCCTGGCAGAGACACAACAAAAAAAGAGAATTTTAGACCTATATCCCTGATGAACATCGATGCAAAAATCCTCAATAAAATACTGGCAAATCGGATTCAGCAACACATCAAAAAGCTTATCCACCATGATCAAGTGGGCTTCATCCCTGGGATGCAAGGCTGGTTCAACATTCGCAAACCAATAAACATAATCCAGCATATAAACAGAACCAAAGACAAGAACCACGATTATCTCAATAGATGCAGAAAAGGCTTTTGACAAAATTCAACAGCCCTTCATGCTAAAAACGCTCAATAAATTCGGTATTGATGGAACGTACCTCAAAATAATAAGAGCTATTTATGACAAACCCACAGCCAATATCATACTGAATGGGCAAAAACTGGAAAAATTCCCTTTGAAAACTGGCACAAGACAGGGATGCCCTCTCTCACCACTCCTATTCAACATAGTGTTGGAAGTTCTGGCTAGGGCAATGAGGCAAGAGAAAGAAATCAAGGGTATTCAGTTAGGAAAAGAAGAAGTCAAATTGTCCCTGTTTGCAGATGACATGATTGTATATTTAGAAAACCCCATTGTCTCAGCCGAAAATCTCCTTAAGCTGATAAGCAACTTCAGCAAAGTCTCAGGATACAAAATTAATGTGCAAAAATCACAAGCATTCTTATACACCAGTAACAGACAAACAGAGAGCCAAATCAGGAATGAACTTCCATTCACAATTGCTTCAAAGAGAATCAAATATCTAGGAATCCAACTTACAAGGGATGTAAAGGACCTCTTCAAGGAGAACTACAAACCACTGCTCAGTGAAATCAAAGAGGACACAAACAAATGGAAGAACATACCATGCTCATGGATAGGAAGAATCAATATCGTGAAAATGGCCATACTGCCCAAGGTAATTTATAGATTCAATGCCATCCCCATCAAGCTACCAATGAGTTTCTTCACAGAATTGGAAGAAACTGCTTTAAAGTTCATATGGAACCAAAAAAGAGCCCGCATCTCCAAGACAATCCTAAGTCAAAAGAACAAAGCTGGAGGCATCACGCTACCTGACTTCAAACTATACTACAAGGCTACAGTAACCAAAACAGCATGGTACTGGTACCAAAACAGAGATATAGACCAATGGAACAGAACAGAGTCCTCAGAAATAATACCACACATCTACAGCCATCTGATCTTTGACAAACCTGAGAGAAACAAGAAATGGGGAAAGGATTCCCTATTTAATAAATGGTGCTGGGAAAATTGGCTAGCCATAAGTAGAAAGCTGAAACTGGATCCTTTCCTTACTCCTTATACGAAAATTAATTCAAGATGGATTAGAGACTTAAATGTTAGACCTAATACCATAAAAATCCTAGAAGAAAACCTAGGTAGTACCATTCAGGACATAGGCATGGGCAAAGACTTCATGTCTAAAACACCAAAAGCAATTGCAGCAAAAGCCAAAATTGACAAATGGGATCTCATTAAACTAAAGAGCTTCTGCACAGCAAAAGAAACTACCATCAGAGCGAACAGGCAACCTACAGAATGGGAGAAAATTTTTGCAATCTACTCATCTGACAAAGGGCTAATATCCAGAACCTACAAAGAACTCAAACAAATTTACAAGAAAAAAACAAACAACCCCATCAAAAAGTGGGCAAAGGATATGAACCGACATTTCTCAAAAGAAGACATTCATACAGCCAACAGACACATGAAAAAATGCTCATCATCACTGGCCATCAAAGAAATGCAAATCAAAACCACAATGAGATACCATCTCACATTAAAAAGTCAGGAAACAACAGGTGCTGGAGAGGATGTAGAGAAATAGGAACACTTTTACACTGTTGGTGGGATTGTAAATTAGTTCAACCATTATGGAAAACAGTATGGCGATTCCTCAACGATCTAGAACTAGATGTACCATATGACCCAGCCATCCCATTACTGGGTATATACCCAAAGGATTATAAATTATGCTGCTATAAAGACACATGCACATGTATGTTTATTGCAGCACTATTCACAATAGCAAAGACTTGGAATCAACCCAAATGTCCATCAGTGACAGATTGGATTAAGAAAATGTGGCACATATACACCATGGAATACTATGCAGCCATCAAAAAGGATGAGTTTGTGTCCTTTGTAGGGACATGGATGCAGCTGGAAACCATCATTCTTAGCAAACTATCACAAGAACAGAAAACCAAACACCGCATGTTCTCACTCATAGGTGGGAACTGAACAATGAGATCACTTGGACTCAGGAAGGGGAACACCACACACCGGGGCCTATCATGGGGAGGGGGGAGGGGGGAGGGATTGCACTGGGAGTTATACCTGATGTAAATGACGAGTTGATGGGTGCAGCACACCAACATGGCACAAGTATACATATGTAACAATCCTGCACGTTATGCACATGTACCCTACAACTTAAAGTATAATAATAATAAATAAATTAAAAAAAAAAAAAAGAAAGCTGACAATAATAAGCAATGGGGAAAGAGTTCCTATTCAATAAATTATGCTGGGATAACTGGCAAGCCATATGCAGAAGATTGAACCTGGATCCCTTCCATTTATCATATTCAAAAATCAACGAAAGATGGATTAAAGATATAAATGTAAGGCCTAAAACTGTTAAAAAAATCTGGAAGAAAACCTACGAAACAGCATTCTGGACATCGATCCTGACAAAGACTTCATGATGAAGATGCCAAAAGCAATTGCAACTAAAAGAAAAATTGACAAGTGAAACTTAACTAAACTAAAGAGATTTTGCATAGGAAAAAAAAAACACTATTAACAGAGTTAACAGACAATTTACAGAAATGGAAGAAAATATTTGTAAACTGTGCATTTGACAAAGGTCCAACATCCAAACTGTATAAGAAACATAAATCAAAAAATCCAAACCAAACAACCTTACCAAAAGATGGGCAAGAGTCATGAACAGACACTTTTTAAAAGAAGGCATACACATGGCCCACAATCATATGAAAAAATGCTCATTGCTACTAATCCTTAGATAAATGCAAATGAAAACTACAATGAGATACCATCTCACACCAGTCAGAATGGCTAGAATGAATGGATATTACAAAAATGTAAAACAAACAACAACAAAAGATAAAAACAGATGATTGAGGTATTGTGGAGGAAAAGGAATGCTTTTACACTGTTGGTGGGAGTGTAAATTAATTCAACCACTGTGGAAGACAGTTTGGTGATTCCTCAAAGACCTAGAGGAAGAAATACCATTTGACCCAGCAATCCCATTACTGAGTATATACCCAAAGAAATACACATCATTCCATTATAAAGATACATGCATGTAACTAAAGATTATAAAGATACATACAGTATCTAAAGCAGCATGGTACTGATACAAAAACAGACACACAGACCAATGGAACAGGTTGGAGAACTCAGAAGTAAAGACATACACCTAAAACCATCTGACCTTTAAGAAAACTGACAATAGTAAGCAATGGGGAAAGAGTTCCTATTCAATAAATTTTGCTGGGATAACTGGCAAGCCATATGCAGAAGATTGAACCTATCACGGCATTATTCACAATAGCAAAGACATGGAATGAACCTAAATGCCCATAGATGGTGGACTGAATAAAAAAATGTGGCACATATATACACCGTGGAATACTATCCAGCCAAAGAAAAGAATAAAATCATGTCCTTTGCAGCAACATGGATGCAACCGAAGACCATCCTTAGTGAATTAACACAGGACCAAAAATCCAAATGCCGCATGTTTTCACTTATAAGTGTGAGGGAAACATTGAGTACACATGGAGACAAAAAAAAGAAGACTATACATTGGGGCCTACTTGAGGATGGAGGGAGGTACGAGGGTAAGGATTAAAAATATAATGAATATTATATTGATTACCTGGATGACAAAATTTTCTGTACACCAAATCCCTGTGACTGGCAATTTATCCATGTACCAAACCTGCCCATATACCTCTTGAACCTACAACAAAATATGGAAAGAAAAAAAAAAGAATTTTATACATTTAATGTGTATCAAGTTAACTCTCCTAGGCATTTGACTTGGTTATATAGTAAAATATATGCAAGTGTGCATTTTCACAGTTTGTTGCTTATTTCAGCATGCAAAGTGATTTGCTTTTTGCTAACAATAACAACGAAGAGGAAGAATTATTGTTATTATCATTGTTATTAAGGATAAATTTTCTGTGACTGCTTAGTCAAATATTTTAAACAACTTGCAAGGTACATTCTCCAAACTGTCAGTTTGTTCTGAAAGCTGATTAAAGCTGCTATGTTTGGTTAAAAATATTTTTGACCAATATATTTGATCCACTGGCACTGTGTCAAATATCACTAAAAGTAGATATCAAATAAGTGAAAGGCTATTTTATGAAGACACGTGAATAACCATTACTCATGCCACCAAAGAAAAAAAATTTGTGAGCTTATCATGGAGCAGGAGAGTTTCAGCTTATAAAGAAGGAAAACATTTTTTTTTTTCCAGGAGAATGAAATAGTTGACATGACTTGGTACCAATCATGTGCTGAGAAAAAGGGTAGACTGAAAACTTACTTGACAACCCTCCTAGCATCATAATTTTACAATTGCCTAAGATTTTCAAACTGAGTTATATAATGCAATATGAAATATAAATGTTCACTTTGAAAGAATAGTGGGAATAATTCATTCTGAAGTGCAGATATGGACAAAGTTGTAGTTTTAAACTAATTTACTTAAAACATGAATAATAATATATGCATCCCTGACTAAGGAAATATAGAATGAGTAATCACACTGATTATAAATGCTGCTGAATTTATGACAAGGTTGAAAGCAGAAACTAGAAGAGGCAAGGGTTGAGATAAAGTATGACATGTTTCTATTTTTTTATATTTTAAATTTATTTTTATTGCATTATAACTTTTAAATGTTTCCTCTAACTAATTTTGATAAGGCTAAATTCATGAAGGTATATAAGTTGTATTTATGTATGTAGTGGCAATTTCTTCTCACAAGTTAAATAAAAAAGTAAACCATAGCATTTCCTCTAATAAATTTCAACGTCAATCTCATATTATTAAATATTAACATTGAGAAAATAGATTACACAATTTATCACTATAATGTTCTTTCATTTCATGCATGGTTACGTGAAATTACTTAAAATGTAATTATAGTGTGGCAATTGTCAATTGTTATTTAATATAGCAAATTTTAAAAGACTGATTTTTTTCCTTCACAATGTCACTGCCAACTGCCTCTTTCTATGTATTTCTATTACTATTTCTGTTTCACAGGAGGATGACTAAAACAGCCTCCTAACTTATCTTCTTGCCTAGCCCCTTTTTTTTTTCTCCAACTACTCTATATTACTGTGACCATGACACTCCTCTGCCCAAGGAAATGGAGTGAATTCTGATTTGCTTTCATATCACATTAAAGTTTCTTAATATGTACACCAAGGTGCCCTCAACCAAGAGGGAAACCCTTTTATCTAATTGCTTTTTATTTAATATCCTCAGCCAGAGCATTTTTGCCCTATCTCATTCCCTCTCATTGCTTCCTTTTGCAGAATAAATGCATAGCACTCTTGCTTCAAAATCCCTCAGCACCTCCATATGCATACATTCAATTTATTTCATAACATTGTACATCCAGCCTCATCATTGAACTCCATATACTCACAGCTGCTCCAATGCCAATATTTTAAAATATAAAAGCCCATAATTGACCACAGTTTTCAGTCTTTCAACTTCATATATACCTTCACTCTCAATAAAGATGTTCTTCACTGTAATAGTAAGATTAAGTTCTTCTTGTGTAAAAGTATGTGACCACTCTCACCTAGATCTCAAAATACCTCTATATTCACTATATCTCTTCAACTTTCCTGTCTCAGAAAATGAAGTGTCCAATGTTTGTGCCAGGCTCAGTCTCTCACTTTTTCATTTCCCATCCCCTTAAGTAATTAGTGCCATAGTGTTATAGATATCTGCATTTTGTTTTCCATTTGCACATTTTCTTAGCCTACAAAGCAGATCAGATATGTCTAAAACAACCAAGCAGGAAAATCATACTAAAGTAATCAACCATGTCTGAGTATGGATTCTCTTCAGGCTACAGCTCTTTCTCCTTATTTATTTTATATTTTACTTTACAGTGGTCAGAACACTTAACTTGAGATCTACACTCTTAACAAACTATTAAATGTACAAAACAGTGTGGTTGACCCTAGGTACACTGTTTTACAGCAGATCTCTAGAGCTTATTCATTTTGCTTGAGTGAAACTTATGCCCTTGCTTACCGATTGGCAACTTCCCATTTTCTCTTTTCCTCAACTATTGAAAACTACCATTTGACTCTTTGATTCTATTAATTTAATTATTTTGGATAGCACATAAAATTGGAATCATACAGTGCTTGTCTTTCTGTGACTGGCTGATTTCATTTAGCATAATGATCTTAATGTTCATCCATTGTTGTCACATATTGCAAAACTTCTTTTTTTTAAGGCTGAATAGTATTCCATTGTGTGTGTGTGTGCCCAAGTGTGAGTACTCATATTATTGTTCATTTGCACATTTTAAAAATTCATCTATGTTGGACAGTTAGGTTGTTTCCACATCTTGGCTATTGTAAATAGTGCTATAATAAACACAGGAGTAGTAACACCACTTCAAGATCCTGACTTCAATTCTTTTGGATAGATGCCAACTGAGATAACTGATTACTTGGTAGGTCTTTTAACATTTTCTTTTTTCTTTTTCTTTCTTTTCTTTCTTTTATTTATTTATTTATTTATTTATTTATTTATTTATTTTTGAGGAACCTCTGGACAGTTTTCCTTAGTGGCTGTGTTTTATATTTCCACCAACAGTATACAAGGATTGCAATTTCCCCAGTTCTCATAAACATTTTATTGCTTTGCAACTTTTATTTTAGTTAAGACAGTACATATGCAGGTTTGTTACCTAGGTAAATCACATGTCGTGGGAGTTTGGTGAAAATTATTTGGTCACATAGGTCATGACCATAGTGTTTAATAGGTATTTTTTTTTGATCCTCACCACCCTTCCACTCTCCATTCTCAAGTAGGCCCTGGCAGCTACTGTTCCCTACTTTGTGTCCATGAGTACTCAATGTTTTACTTACAGTTACAAGTAAGAACATGTATCTGGTTTTCTGTTCCTGCATTAATCTGCTTAGGATAATGGCCTCCAGCTCCATCCATGTTGCTGCAAAGAACATGATATCAAGTTTTTTATGGCTGCACAGTGTTCCATGGTGTATATGTACCACATTTTCTTTATCCAGTCCACCACTGATGAGCATCTAAGTCGATTCCATTTCTTTGTTGTTGCAAATAGTGCTGTAATGAACATATGCGTGCATGTGTCTTTATGAGAGAACAATTTGTATTACTTTGAGTATAAACCCAGTAATGGGATTTCTGAGTAGAATTGTAGTTATGCTTTAAGTTATTTGAGAAATCTCCAAACTAATTTCCATAGTGGCTGAACTAATTTATATTGCCCCAACAGTGTATAAGTGTTTCATTTTCTCTGCAAACTGACCAACATCTGTTATTTCTTGACTTTTTAGTAATAAAAAGTCTGACTTATGTGAAATGGTATCTCATTGTGGTTTTGATTTGAATTTCTCTAATAATTAGTAGTATTGAGCATTCTAATATGGTTAACCAACATTTTGTATGTTTTGTTTTTTGATAACAACCATTCTGACTAATGTGAGATAATATCTCATCAAGGTTTTGATTTGCATTTCTCTGATGATTAGTGACAATGAATATCTTTCTATATATATCAGGTGAACACTTCTATATTTTGTTTGAAGAAATGTTTTTTCAAATCTTTTGCTCATTTTTAGTTATATTATTGGGTTTATTTTACTACTAAATTATATGAGTTCTTTACATATCTTAGACTTTAACCTCTTATCAGATATATGGTTTGCAAATATGTTTTTCCATTCCATAGACTGCCTTTTAGCTCTGCTGATCATTCTCGTTTTTGTGCAGAAGCTTTTAAATTTAATGTAGTCCAACTTGTTTGTTGTTGTTTTTATTGCTTACTTTTGATGTCATATCTAACAAATCCTCAAACCAATGTCATAATTTTTTACTATTTCTTCTAGGATTTTTTTTCAGTTTACAGTCTTATATTTAAGTATTTATTCTATTTTGAGTTGTTATTTGGGTAACATGTAAGATAAGTCCAGTTTTAATTCTTTTATATGTGGATATCTAGATTTTCCAATATAATTGTTGAGGAGACTATCTACACCTCCACTGTGTATTCTTCACATTCTTAACGAAAATTGGCTGATCATATATGCTTGAATTAATTTCTGGGCTCTTTATTTCTAATTCATTGGCCTATATGTCTTTCTTTAGGCCAGTACAATACTGTTTTCATCACTGTATCTTGTTAATATATTTTGAATCAGGAAGTATAATTCTCTCAGCTTTGTTCTTTCTCAAGATTTATTTGACTATTTGTAGTCTTTTGTTGTTCCATATGAATCTTAGAATTGTTTTTATGTTTCTGTAAAAAAACGCTATTGAGATTTCAATATCAATTGCATTGACTCTTTAGATCACTTTCAGTAGCATAGACATTTTAAATACATATTAAGCTTTTCAGCCAATGAACATGGGATATATTCCCATTTGTTTGTGTCTTGTTTAATTTCTCCTATCAATGTTTTGTAATTTATCATATGCAACTTTTTCACCTGTTAGTTATGCTTATCCCTAGGCATTTTACTCTTTATTGTGCTGTTGTAAATGGGATTGTTTTTTCTTTTTTTTTTTTTAATTTATTTATTATTATTATACTTTAAGTTGTAGGGTACATGTGCATAACGTGCAGGTTTGTTACATATGTATACTTGTGCCATGTTGGTGTGCTGCACCCATCAACTCGTCATTTACATCAGGTATAACTCCCAATGCAATCCCTCCCCCCTCCCCCCTCCCCCATCCCCATGATAGGCCCCGGTGTGTGATGTTCCCCTTCCCGAGTCCAAGTGATCTCATTTTTCAGTTCCCACCTATGAGTGAGAACATGCGGTGTTTGGTTTTCTGTTCTTGTGATAGTTTGCTAAGAATGATGGTTTCCAGCTGCATCCATGTCCCTACAAAGGACACAAACTCATCCTTTTTTATGGCTGCATAGTATTCCATGGTGTATATGTGCCACATTTTCTTAATCCAATCTGTCACTGATGGACATTTGGGTTGATTCCAAGTCTTTGCTATTGTGAATAGTGCCGCAATAAACATACGTGTGCATGTGTCTTTATAGCAGCATAATTTATAATCCTTTGGGTATATACCCAGTAATGGAATGGCTGGGTCATATGGTACATCTAGTTCTAGATCCTTGAGAAATCGCCATACTGTTTTCCATAATGGTTGAACTAGTTTACAATCCCACCAACAGTGTAAAAGTGTTCCTATTTCTCCACATCCTCTCCAGCACCTGTTGTTTCCTGACTTTTTAATGATCGCCATTCTAACTGGTGTGAGATGGTATCTCATTGTGGTTTTGATTTGCATTTCTCTGATGGCCAGTGATGATGAGCATTTTTTCATGTGTCTGTTGGCTGTATGAATGTCTTCTTTTGAGAAATGTCTGTTCATATCCTTTGCCCACTTTTGGATGGGGTTCTTTGTTTTTTTCTTGTAAATTTGTTTGAGTTCTTTGTAGGTTCTGGATATTAGCCCTTTGTCAGATGAGTAGATTGCAAAAATGTTCTCCCATTCTGTAGGTTGCCTGTTCACTCTGATGGTAGTTTCTTTTGCTGTGCAGAAGCTCTTTAGTTTAATGAGATCCCATTTGTCAATTTTGGCTTTTGCTGCTGTTGCTTTTGGTGTTTTAGACATGAAATCTTTGCCCATGCCTATGTCCCGAAAGGTACTACCTAGGTTTTCCTCTAGGATTTTTATGGTATTAGGTCTAACATTTAAGTCTCTAATCCATCTTGAATTAATTTTCGTATAAGGAGTAAGGAAAGGATCCAGTTTCAGCTTTCTACTTATGGCTAGCCAATTTTCCCAGCACCATTTATTAAATAGGGAATCCTTTCCCCATTTCTTGTTTCTCTCAGGTTTGTCAAAGATCAGATGGCTGTAGATGTGTGGTATTATTTCTGAGGACTCTGTTCTGTTCCATTGGTCTATATCTCTGTTTTGGTACCAGTACCATGCTGTTTTGGTTACTGTAGCCTTGTAGTATAGTTTGAAGTCAGGTAGCGTGATGCCTCCAGCTTTGTTCTTTTGACTTCGGATTGTCTTGGAGATGCGGGCTCTTTTTTGGTTCCGTATGAACTTTAAAGCAGTTTTTTCCAATTCTGTGAAGAAACTCATTGGTAGCTTGATGGGGATGGCATTGAATCTATAAATTACCTTGGGCAGTATGGCCATTTTCACGATATTGATTCTTCCTATCCATGAGCATGGTATGTTCTTCCATTTGTTTGTGTCCTCTTTTATTTCACTGAGCAGTGGTTTGTAGTTCTCCTTGAAGAGGTCCTTTACATCACTTGTAAGTTGGATTCCTAGGTATTTTATTCTCTTTGAAGCAATTGTGAATGGAAGTTCATTCCTGATTTGGCTCTCTGTTTGTCTGTTACTGGTGTATAAGAATGCTTGTGATTTTTGCACATTAATTTTGTATCCTGAGACTTTGCTGAAGTTGCTTATCAGCTTAAGGAGATTTTGGGCTGAGACAATGGGGTTTTCTAAATATACAATCATGTCATCTGCAAACAGGGACAATTTGACTTCTTCTTTTCCTAACTGAATACCCTTGATTTCTTTCTCTTGCCTGATTGCCCTAGCCAGAACTTCCGACACTATGTTGAATAGGAGTGGTGAGAGAGGGCATCCCTGTCTTGTGCCAGTTTTCAAAGGGAATTTTTCCAGTTTTTGCCCATTCAGTATGATATTGGCTGTGGGTTTGTCATAAATAGCTCTTATTATTTTGAGGTACGTTCCATCAATACCGAATTTATTGAGCGTTTTTAGCATGAAGGGCTGTTGAATTTTGTCAAAAGCCTTTTCTGCATCTATTCAGATAATCATGTGGTTCTTGTCTTTGGTTCTTTTTATATGCTGGATTATGTTTATTGATTTGCGAATGTTGAACCAGCCTTGCATCCCAGGGATAAAGCCCACTTGATCATGGTGGATAAGCTTTTTGATGTGTTGCTGAATCCGGTTTGCCAGTATTTTATTGAGGATTATTGCATCGATGTTCATCAGGGATGTTGGTCTAAAATTCTCTTTTTTTGTTGTGTCTCTGCCAGGCTTTGGTATCAGGATGATGTTGGCCTCATAAAATGAGTTAGGGAGGATTCCCTCTTTTTCTATTGATTGGAATAGTTTCAGAAGGAATGGTACCAACTCCTCCTTGTACCTCTGGTAGAATTCAGCTGTGAATCCAACTGGTCCTGGACTTTTTTTGGTTGGTAGGGTATTAATTATTGCCTCAATTTCAGAGCCTGCCATTGGTCTATTCAGGGATTCAACTTCTTCCTGGTTTAGTCTTGGAAGAGTGTAAGTGTCCAGGAAATTATCCATTTCTTCTAGATTTTCCAGTTTATTTGCGTAGAGGTGTTTATAGTATTCTCTGATGGTAGTTTGTATTTCTGTGGGGTCGGTGGTGATATCCCCTTTATCATTTTTTATTGCGTCGATTTGATTCTTCTCTCTTTTCTTCTTTATTAGTCTTGCTAGTGGTCTGTCAATTTTGTTGATCTTTTCAAAAAACCAACTCCTGGATTCATTGATTTTTTGGAGGGTTTTTTGTGTCTCTATCTCCTTCAGTTCTGCTCTGATCTTAGTTATTTCTTGCCTTCTGCTAGCTTTCGAATGTGTTTGCTCTTGCTTCTCTAGTTCTTTTAATTGCGATGTTAGAGTGTCAATTTTAGATCTTTCCAGCTTTCTCTTGTGGGCATTTAGTGCTATAAATTTCCCTCTACACACTGCTTTAAATGTGTCCCAGAGATTCTGGTATGTTGTATCTTTGTTCTCATTGGTTTCAAAGAACATCTTTATTTCTGCCTTCATTTCGTTATGTACCCAGTAGTCATTCAGGAGCAGGTTGTTCAGTTTCCATGTAGTTGAGTGGTTTTGATTGAGTTTCTTAGTCCTGAGTTCTAGTTTGATTGCACTGTGGTCTGAGAGACAGTTTGTTATAATTTCTGTTCTTGTACATTTGCTGAGGAGTGCTTTACGTCCAATTACGTGGTCGATTTTGGAGTAAGTACGATGTGGTGCTGAGAAGAATGTATATTCTGTTGATTTGGGGTGGAGAGTTCTATAGATGTCTATTAGGTCTGCTTGCTGCAGAGATGAGTTCAATTCCTGGATATCCTTGTTAACTTTCTGTCTCGTTGATCTGTCTAATGTTGACAGTGGAGTGTTGAAGTCTCCCATTATTATTGTATGGGAGTCTAAGTCTCCTTGTAAGTCTCTAAGGACTTGCTTTATGAATCTGGGTGCTCCTGTATTGGGTGCATATATATTTAGGATAGTTAGCTCTTCCTGTTGAATTGATCCCTTTACCATTATGTAATGGCCTTCTTTGTCTCTTTTGATCTTTGATGGTTTAAAGTCTGTTTTATCAGAGACTAGTATTGCAACCCCCGCTTTTTTTTGTTCTCCATTTGCTTGGTAAATCTTCCTCCATCCCTTTATTTTGAGCCTATGTATGTCTCTGCGTGTGAGATGGGTCTCCTGAATACAGCAGACTGATGGGTCTTGACTCTTTATCCAGTTTTCCAGTCTGTGTCTTTTAATTGGAGCATTTAGTCCATTTACATTTAAAGTTAAGATTGTTATGTGTGAACTTGATCCTGCCATTATATTAACTGGTTATTTTGCTCACTAGTTGATGCAGTTTCTTCCTAGCCTCGATGGTCTTTACATTTTGGCATGTTTTTGCAATGGCTGGTACCGGTTGTTCCTTTCCATGTTGAGTGCTTCCTTCAGGGTCTCTTGTAAGGCAGGCCTAGTGGTGACAAAATCTCTAAGCATTTGCTTATCTGTAAAGGATTTTATTTCTCCTTCACTTATGAAACTTAGTTTGGCTGGATATGAAATTCTGGGTTTAAAATTCTTTTCTTTAAGAATGTTGAATATTGGCCCCCACTCTCTTCTGGCTTGGAGAGTTTCTGCCGAGAGATCTGCTGTTAGTCTGATGGGCTTCCCTTTGTGGTAACCCGCCCTTTCTCTCTGGCTGCCCTTAAGATTTTTTCCTTCATTTCAACTTTGGTGAATCTGGCAATGATGTGTCTTGGAGTTGCTCTTCTTGAGGAGTATCTTTGTGGCGTTCTCTGTATTTCCTGGATTTGAATGTTGGCCTGCCCTACTAGGTTGGGGAAGTTCTCCTGGATGATATCCTGAAGAGTGTTTTCCAACTTGGTTCCATTTTCCTCCTCACTTTCAGGCACCCCAATCAGACATAGATTTGGTCTTTTTACATAATCCCATACTTCTTGCAGGCTTTGTTCATTTCTTTTTCTTCTTTTTTCTTTTGGTTTCTCTTTTCACTTCATTTCATTCATTTGATCCTCAATCGCTGATACTCTTTCTTCCAGTTGATCGAGTCGGTTACTGAAGCTTGTGCATTTGTCATGTATTTCTCGTGTCATGGTTTTCATCTCTTTCATTTCGTTTAGGACCTTCTCTGCATTAATTACTCTAGCCATCAATTCTTCCACTTTTTTTTCAAGATTTTTAGTTTCTTTACGCTGGGTACGTAATTCCTCCTTTAGCTCTGAGAAATTTGATGGACTGAAGCCTTCTTCTCTCATCTCGTCAAAGTCATTCTCCATCCAGCTTTGATCCGTTGCTGGCGATGAGCTGCGCTCCTTTGCCGGGGGAGATGCACTCTTATGTTTTGAATTTCCAGCTTTTCTGCCCTGCTTTTTCCCCATCTTTGTGGTTTTATCTGCCTCTGGTCTTTGATGATGGTGATGTACTGATGGGGTTTTGGTATAGGTGTCCTTCCTGTTTGACAGTTTTCCTTCTAACAGTCAGGACCCTCAGCTGTAGGTCTGCTGGAGATTGCTTGAGGTCCACTCCAGACCCTGTTTGCCTGGGTATCAGCAGCAGAGGCTGCAGAAGATAGAATATTTCTGAACAGCGAGTGTACCTGTCTGATTCTTGCTTTGGAAGCTTCCTCTCAGGGGTGTACTCCACCCTGTGAGGTGTGGGGTGTCAGACTGCCCCTAGTGGGGGATGTCTCCCAGTTAGGCTACTCAGGGTCAGGGACCCACTTGAGCAGGGGGTCTTTCCCTTCTCAGATCTCAACCTCCGTGTTGGGAGATCCACTGCTCTCTTCAAAGCTGTCAGACAAAGTCGTTTGCGTCTGCAGAGGCTTCTGCTGTGTTTGTTATTGTTTACTGTGCCCTGTCCCCAGAGGTGGAGTCTACAGAGACAGGCAGGTTTCCTTGAGCTGCTGTGAGCTCCACCCACTTCGAGCTTCCCAGCAGCTTTGTTTACCTACTTAAGCCTCAGCAATGGCGGGCGCCCCTCCCCCAGCCTCGCTGCTGCCTTGCTGGTAGATCACAGACTGCTGTGCTAGCAATGAGGGAGGCACCGTGGGCGTGGGACCCTCCCGGCCAGGTGTGGGATATGATCTCCTGGTGTGCCTGTTTGCCTAATTGCAGTATTGGGGTGGGAGTTACCCGATTTTCCAGGTTTGTGTGTCTCAGTTCCCCTGGCTAGGAAAAGGGATTCCCTTCCCCCTTGCGCTTCCCAGGTGAGGCAATGCCTCGCCCTGCTTCAGCTCTCGCTGGTCGGGCTGCAGCAGCTGACCAGCACCGATCGTCTGGCACTCCCCAATGAGATGAACCCAGTACCTCAGTTGAAAATGCAGAAATCACTGGTCTTCTGTGTGGCTCGCGCTGGGAGTTTGAGACTGGAGCTGTTCCTATTCGGCCATCTTGCTCCGCCCCTCGGGATTGTTTTTTCTAATTTCTTTTTCAGATAGTTTGATGTTAGCTATAGAATTAAAAGTATTTTTTGTCTGTTGATTTTGTATCCTGCAACTTTACTGGATTGTGTATTAATTGTAACAGTCTTTTTTGAGGAAACATGGATTTCTGATATATAAGATCATTTCATCTGCAAACAGGTAAGTTTTTACTTCTTCCTTTCTGATTTGTATTCTTTTTATTTTTATGCTTTTTCTTGGTTAATCAATCTGGCTTAGACTTCCAGTAAGTTATTGAACAGAATTGACCTTTTGAAGTTATTCAACATAGTATTGTAAGTTCTATCCAGATCAATTGTGCAAGGAAAAAAAAAATGAGTGGACAAATAATTCAGTGGGCATCCTTGTCTTGTTTCTGATACTAGAGGAAAAGCTTTCAGTTTTATATCATTGAGATAAAAGTTAGCTGTGGGTTTGCCATATATGGCTTTTATTATGTTGAGATAATTTCCTTCTATTTCTAGTTTGTTGAGACTTTTTATTAGGAAAGATGTTGACTTTTGGTAAATATTAGTACATTTGTTGGGGGTAATCATGATTTTTATCCTTCATTTTGTTAATGTGGTCTATCATCTTAATTGTTTTTTTTTATGCTGGATCATTCTTGCAAGCCAGGGATAAATCACACTTGATCATAGAGTATGATTCTTTTAATGTAATGTTGCATTCAGTTTGCTAATATTTTACTCAGAAGTTTTACTTCAATATTCATTAGGATATTGATGTATAGTTTTCTTACCTTGTGGTGTCTGGCTTTTGTGTCAGGATAATGTTGGCCTCATAAAAAGAGTTTGGAAGTAATTAATACTGCACCATAAAATGAGTTTGAAAATATTTTCTCCTCTTCAATTTTTTTGGAGAATTTAGTGAATGATTGCCATTAATTCTTCTTTAAATGTTTCTTAAAAAGCACTAGTGAAGACATCTAGCCCTAGGCTTTTCTCCGTTTGGAAATTTTAATTCAATTTCTCATTCTATTACTCATTCTATTTCCATACAAGTTATAGATTGGTTACACTTTATTTCTTCATGATTAACCATTGGTAGATTTTATGTTTCTAGTAATTTATTCATTTCTTATAGGTTATCCAGATTTTTGTTGAATAATTTTACATAGTAGTTCCTTATGATTTTTTTTTTTATTTCTATGACATCAGTTGTAATATGTTTTCATTCATTTCTGGCTCTAATCATTTTAACTTTCTCTCTTCTTTTTCTTATTTAAGATTTTTTCAATTGTGTTTATCTTTTCAATGGAAATAACTCAATGCCTTTGATGTTTTCATTTTTTATTTTTTGTTTTCTTCATGTTTGCATTAATCTTTGTTATTGCATTCTCTCTACTAAGTTTGTGCTTAGTTTGTTTTTCTTTCTCTAACTCCTTAAGGTATAAATTCAGGGTTTTCATTTGAAATATTTCCTCTTTTTAAATGTAGACACTTATCATTATGAACTCCCCTCTTAGAACTATATTTTTTCTTAATCCCATGTGTTTCAGCATGCTTTGTTTTCATTTTGTTTAAGATATTTTCTAATTTTCTTCTGAATTTATTTCTTTCACATAACATAGTTCAAGAGTTTGTTAATTTCCAAATATTTGTAAATGTCCCAGTTTTCCTTCTTCTGTGGCTGTCTAGTTCCATTACACTGGGTTTATAAAAAATTATTGGTAAAATTTGAATCTTGTTGACTATGTTAAAACTCGTTTTGTTAGTTAACATATGATCTATCCTAAAGAAAATGCCATGTTCACTTGAGAAGAATGTGCATTCCACTGCTCTTAGATGGAATGTTCTGTAAATGTCTGTTATGTACATTTGGTTTGTACTGTTATTTGAATCCTCTGCTTCCCTTATTAATTTCTTGTTTGGATGTTCTGCCTATTATTGGAAATGGTTGTTGAAATCTTTTACTCTTACTGTATTGCTGGCTATTTTTTTCTTTCAGTCATGTGAATTACTGTTTTATATATTTAAGTCCTCTCATGTTGGGGTGCACATATTAATGTTTTTAATAATTGTTTATCTTCCTGGTGAATTGACAATTTTATCATTATGTAATGACCCTCTTTATATCTTGTAATAGTTTCTGACTTACAGTCTGTTTTTTATGATATAATTGTAGATACCCATTGTCTCTTTTGGGTTACCATTTGCATGGAATATCTTTTTCCAGTCCTTCACTTTAAGCTTCTCAATGTCCTTAAAAGTGAGTTTCTAGTAGAAAATATATAGTTTGGTCTTTATATATGTGTGTGTCTGTGTGTTTATATATATAATAAAACCATTATAAATAAAATATATAAATCCATTTAGACACTCTGTAACTTTTGATTGGGAAGCTTAGTTCATTTACATTTAAAACCGTTACTAATAGGGAAGGATTTACTATTGCCATTTTGTTAGAATTTTTGTTGTTTTATGGGTTTAAAACATTTCTGTATGGATATGCTTTGATTCTTTTCATTTTTGTGGGTGTAACTTATTTAGGTATGGTTTGCAGTTACTATGGGGCTTACATAAAATATGTTATAACAGTCTATTTTAAGCTGATAACAAAATTGTTTAACATATACAAAAATGACACAATATAACTTCTCTACGGCCCACATTTTGTGTTGTTGTCACAATTTACATTCATTTATAATGTGTAACTTTTAATATATATTTATTATAGTGGTTTTTAATACTTTTGTCTTTTAAGTTTTATAACAGAATTAAAAGTGATTTTGATTTATTCACCAGCATTACAGGGATACAATATTCTTCATTTGTATGTATGTATGTATGTGTGTGTGTGTCTGTGTGTGTGTCTCTATCAATGAGCTTCATACTTTCTTATGGTATCATGTTGCTCTTTAATGTCTTTTGTTTCTATTAGTACCTAAATCCCTTTAGTTTTTCTTGTAAGTCAGGTCTAGCGCTGTTGAATTCCCTGTGCTGCTGCATTTCTGGGAATGTATCTCTCCTTCAGTTTTGAAGCAGAGTTCTTCAAGGTACAGTATTCCTGTTTAGCAGGTATTTTTCCTTAAACACTGGATGAATCATCCCACTCCTACTAACATTCAAAATTTATGGTAAAAATTAGCTGATAATCTTATGGAGGCTGCCTTGTATGTGATGAGTCACTTTTCTCTTGCTGCTTTTGAAATTCTGTCATTGTCTTTTGACATTTTCATTATAATGTGTCTTGTTATGGATTTCTTTGGGCTCATCCTGCAAGGGTTCTTTGGTATTCTTGAATATGGATGTCTATTTTCTTTCCCAAATTTGGGACGTTTTCAGACGTTATTTCTTTGAAAAAGTTTTCTGGGACATTTTCCATATTCTCCTTTTTGATTTACCATAATACATATATTGGTTTTCTTGATGGTGCCCTGCTAGCCCTTTTAGCTTTTTCACTTGCTTTAATTAGTTTTAAAAATTATTTTCCTTTTTTCATTTAATTATATTGAACGATCTGTTTTCAGGTTCACTGATTCTATATTTTGCTTGATCTAGTCTGCTGTTGAATTCTACTCAATTTTTCAGGTCAATTACTTCATTCAAATGTGAAAACCTGCCACCAATCAGCCCAGCCAGATACTTACGGCGAGTCTACCAACTTTTTTCCTCCACAAAGAAATGCAGGAAAACATGTGTGATGTCTATTGACTCTGTGATGAAGCAGGGGATTATGGCATCTCCCAGCCTAAGCTGCCATCTTTGTTCTCCCCCATGCAGCTAGACAGTACTAGAATGGTGAGAGCTAGAGAGGTGAAACATATGCAAGTACTTTGGGCATCCCTAGAGTAGTTGGAGTTCTGGACTTTTGGATCAACTCTTTATCTCCCTAGATGGAACCTGAGAGCTGGAATGTTTCATTCACATGCTCTGTGCTAAGCGTGGGAGAAGATCATTGTCATTTATTACCCCAAGGCTTTTTATTTTTACTTTCCCAGGAAACTAGGCTGTGCCACGCACATCAGTACTTTAAGACTGGTAAGATGAAAGCCAGTCCTCTTGGGGTCCCCTTTAGAATAACTGGAGCACTGGAAGATAAAACAAGCTCTTCTCTTCCCTGGAGGAAGCTGAGAGGTAGAGGGTTTCTAGTCAAATATATGGTGCTGAGTTGGGCACAGGGTCTCCAGGAAGAAGGTGTCCCAAATCTCCCTAGTCACTTTGTAAGCCTCTTTTTGTGCTCTCTCGGAGTCTTAATTAGGTTCAAATTTCATACAGGGAAACGTTTTCTGAAAATTGCTGCTGAATCATTTTTTTGTGGGTGAAAGAGGGGTGTCCAAGAATTTCCACTCTGCTGTCATGTTGACATCCCCTGTTTTTCTCTGTATTTTTACCTTAAAACCACATGAAAAAGTGGTCTACATTAGTTGTCTACTCCTCTCATTCACTTTCCGTTACCTTCTTTTAACTGGTTTTATATTTCTTGTGTATATCTTCCTTCATAATTCACTTTAAAAGATAATAGAAATAATAGTGATATTGATTATAATAGTTAAAATTTATAGAATACTTACTAGATTTCCAATGACAATACTACTATTATCACAATTAATTGATAAGAAACATGAGATGTCAATAAGTTAAATAATGTTGCCATTATATATAGCTTTTAACTCATGGACCTAAATTTTAATTAAGGTAGTCTGGACTTATGCTTGCTTGAGTAAACGTTACCTACACACTTCTCAAGATTCTATCTTTTCTGTCCTTCTGATTTTACATTTGTTACCTGAGTTAATTTCTTTCAATCATGTTTCTTAAATTATATCCTCTATATATAATTGCATGATTGTTACATCTACCTTACCAGCATGACCCTGTCTTAAACTCAAATCCCAATATTTCAAATGTGAGTTACAGACCTCCTTATAGATTTTTTAACATACTCATCAAATTGAAGGCCTAAAACAGAACTCATTATTTACCACTAGGCTCCCAATAAAATATATTCTTTTTTGGTGCTTCTTACTGCCGTTGATATTAAATGTAGTCATCCAGGATGAAAACACGGAAGTAGTTTCATCAGCTCTTTCCTTAGTCACCTTCTGTATCCAAGCCTTGTCAGTTCAAATTTCACAACATTTTCCATTTTTGTTTTCCCCTACATATTTTGTCATTTTCCAAATTAACAAAGACATTATTTCTTGCCTAGACTATTATAATAACTTTTTTAAGTAATCTGTGTTTCATCAGGTATTTCTAAAGTATAATAAAAACTGTAATATTATGTCTATTTCAGAATCTTTCAAAGTGAATATTGGAAGCCAGCTTTTCTCTACTTCTATTATTTCTTTCCATGCCAAAAGTTCCTGTACAAGTTAACATTTTCTTTGCCTTAGCACAAACTTCTAGTTTTTCAACTTGAAATTTTAATTTAAAAGATTGCTTTCTTCGACTTTCCTGTAACAGCAGTTGGTAATGACAAATTGCATTATCCATGGTAAAAGAAATACTAAGTTATATTTGTGTAGTCTCTATGGAAAATGATTTACAATTATTTAGTACCCAGCACAAATAATCAAATCAGAAGAGTCAATAAAGTAGAAAACAATGAACTATAGAAATCCATAAGACAATAATTAATAAAAATATATAATTACTTTGTTGGATTTTGTGATGTTTGAGGTTGTAATGAGTTTAATCAATTTCAAAGTTGGAGAGAACAATCCCCAGAAGGTTGTTCTCACTTTTAACACCAGTTACAAGTTTAAGGGTTTTAAAATCTATGCTTGCATTTGATAGTTTGTTACAAGGACTCATAGAACTTACTGAATGTTGTTTTATTCATGGTCCCAGTTTGTTACAAGAAAATGATATAGATTAAAATAAGCCAAAATAAAAGACACATAGGGAGAGCTCAGGAAGAACCCAAGCATAAATCTTCTGATTGTCTCCTTCCCATGTAAACATAGATAGTGATAATTCCTCCTTGCCTTGCTTAATTGTGTCACAATATGCATGGAATATTGCCAAGCCAGGAAGCTGACTCTGTATTTCAGTATACAGAGTTTTTATTGGGGCTAGATAACATATTGTTTATATATGCTGACCTATAGTCTCCAGTCCTTCCCAATGGGCAAGTTAAGGCCTTTATTTTCCAGTCCTTCTGGAGGCATAACAGAGACTGCATGGCCAAAGCCTCTCTTATAAATCTTATTGATAAACTGCCTGATGGTCAAAGACTGTAAGCAAAGAAAAACACTTCTACCAGGCAAAACATTTTGAGAGTCTAGAGATCACCTCCTAGAAGCCAAGAAAAAAATATAAGATTTCTCTTCGGGTAAGGTTAGTTATTTATTGCACATAACTATTTGTCAGGTTTTTTTTAAACCGAATATACTTTACATTCATTTCTCATACTAAATAAATGTATAATTTCATACCAAGCAAGACAAATGGAAAAAATATTTTTTTTCTTCTGTGGTGGAATCAAATGAATTTTAAAATAAAATGACAAAATATTTAGGTAATCCTCATTAGTTAGGGTTACACTGGAGACTTTTTCACCATTTTTTGAAAACTCAAATTTAACTATAACAGCTCTTTTCTTTTTCCCTATATTTGACTGTCTGAATGCCAAGCCTACATCACCAAATATAACTTCTCTCTTCAACCACAAACTTAAATTTTCAAATGGCTGTTAAATATTATGTTTCTCATTAAGATTCTAAGTAAGAATTAGTTTGAAAAAGTATTTAACAATAATGATACATAAATAATTAGTAAAATTTTCAAAGCAAGGCATACTTGAAAACCAGTAATGTATTTCAAATTGCTTATTTCAGAAAGATAAAGACAGTGCAAAAGTGAATTGCCAAGACCACACAGCTGAATGCTTTTCCTTATTTTTCATCAGTTCTCTAGTTCAGAATATTGAATAATCAATCCTTATATTCCTTATACATATATTTATTTACACTCATATTTATATTTACTCTAGCTTAGTCAGTCATTTAATGAAGTAATGTAGTGTAAGCATTTGTTATATTTTATGAACTCTGTTACACTCTAGAAATTGAGCATTAAATACACTCTTTTTCTACCCTTCAAGAACCTGCAAAATTGTGAGGCAGATCCCATAAGTAAACCAATATTTGCAAATCTAATGATTAAGAACCAAATAAAGTAAAAAAGATTATTGTGAAAGAGTAGTTCCCAAATGATTAAGTCATTCCTGGTGTTGTAAAAAAGGTATACTATGAAAATTAATATTGGAAAGGATATTTGAAGAAAAAAAGTAGATGTGATCAAATACCTTTAGGAGTGGTAGGAAGGATGAGCTAAGGGAGGAGAAGAGGAAACTGATAATCTAAGCAGAGAAAATACTATACTAAAATTCACAGAGGCATGAGAGAACACAGCATGTTCCAGAAATGGCCTTAGATAACTGTGGATGTTAAAAATTGTAGCAGTGAGAGTATGTTAAGAGATAAGGTTAAAAATGCACACAGTGCCAGTATGTATCTTACATGATATCCTGCATTTAGGGACATTAAAGTGGGCATTGCTGTTTTAGTTATGGATGAGGCGCTAAGGCAATAAGTGACAGAGAACTTACCTAAATTTTCAAGCAAGTAGCGCAGTGAGCTAAGCTCAACTTACAAAAAAGGTGGTCACAAATTGGGTTTTCAACCCTTCATTGATAGCCAACTCTTAAGTGTAAAAGTAATTTAAAGTGGAACATTGAGAAAGACAGAAATTAGAAGTAATGAGGTGTATCACTGCTTATGGAAAAGGGTTAAAGAAGCTATTTTTTTCTTACCACAAGACCAGTGAAAAGGATTTCAAGAGGACAGCTTAGAGAGCTCAATGTCAGTCTTCTGGAGCTTAAAGGGCACATTCAACTGGGTATGACTCATGCATGAGAAAGCAGAGAGCAAAAGACTTGACTAACATGATCCATGGCAGTTAGGGAATAATAGTTGGAATTTGAATGTATTATAAACAAATGCATGTGCAACAGTATAAATGTTACTGTATCCCCAAGACTATTATCGTAAAAACCCCTAAGGTGATGATGTTAGGAGATAGGGCTTTTGAAAGGTGATTAGGGCATGAGGGTAGAGTCCTCACAGACAGGATTAGAGCCTTTTTTAAAGAGGCTGTCAAAAGACTCCTCCTTTTTTGTTCATTCATCTGACTATCCCATCAGAAGACACCATCTACGAGGAACAGACCCTCCTCAGACCAAGTCCGTTGGTGATTGGATCTTAAATTTTCAGCCTCCAGAAGTGTGAGCAATAAATTGCTACTGTTTATAAATCACACAGTCTAAGGTATTTTGTTATACAGCCCAAATTAGCTTTACAGAAATTGGTATCAAGAAATAAGGTGTTGCTATAACAAATACCTATAAACGTGGAAGTGACTTTGGAACCGAGTAATGAGTAGAAGCTGGAAGAATTCTGAGACACATTGCCGTAAAAAGAGCCTTAAGGGTGATTTTCATGAGGCCTCAAAAGAGAAGCATTGAAGAGAAAGTTTTGATTTTCTCAGAAATTATCTGGTGAACAAAATGTCGGTAGTAATGTGAATGGCAAATTCTATTCTGATGAGGCCTCAGCAGAAATGTAAAATATGCTATTAAAAACTTGAGGAAAGTTGATCTTTTTTATACAGTGACAAAGAACTTAACTGAATTATTTGTGTCCTAGTGCTTTATGGAAATTAGAACTTCTAAGCATTGAAATAAAATATTTGATGAAAGAAATATCTAAGTAAAGTACTGAGGGCATATATATTGAGATATAATATTAAAGAGGTAGACAGTGTCAGTATGGATCTTACATGGCATGCTGTGGTTACAGGACATTAAAATGGGAATTGCTGTCTTAGTTAGGATAAGATCCTAAGACAATAAGTGGCAAATAATTTATCTGTACTGCCTACAGTAAAATGCAGGAAGAGAGTAACAAATTAGAAATGGGATTTTTAATCAAAAGGGAAACAGAACTTAAAGATTTGCATAATTCTCAGACTGGCCATATTGTGAAGGGAACAAAAAATTAAAAAAAAAAAAAAAGAAAAAAGAAAAAACAGAAGATGCACAGGAGAGAACATCAAGGGTATGTACAAGTGACCATTTGCATATAATAAGAAGACCAGTATAAATGGCCAGAAGCAAAGTTCTAGTCACCAAAACAATGAAGCAATGGCTCTGAAAGCATTTCGGAGATCATTGGGGGCTGCCCTACCCATCACAGGTTGAGAATTCAAGGGGCCTGGAAACAAAACAATTACAAGTCTCTGCTTCCTGCATTCCAGTGAAGTGCTCTTTGGCTACCTGAGCTGTTGCTCAAGTGGGCACAAATGTGACTTGGGGCATCTGTCTGGAAGGCACAGGCAGTATACAATTGTAGTGCCTAAGCAGTACTATCTCTGTGGGTGTACCGATTTCAGGACCTGTTAGTATATGGCTACCTCTATGTAGATTTTAAGAGATGCCCCAGAGAGCTTTGAAAACCAGGCAGAGAAATGTCACAAATATGAAGCCACTGTTGAGATTGCAAACTTGGGCAATGCCTAGAAGAGCACGTGGGCAGGTTCACCACAGAGAGTCCCAACTAGGACAATGCTTAGTGGAGCTGTGGGAAAAAGGCAAATGCAGAGCATCCAGAGTACGGTGATGCCTAGTGGAGCTGTGGGGTTGGGGCCAACTCCATGGAACAAAACTGGTAGAGCCATAGGCATGCGAATCTCACTTGGAAGGACAACAAGCATGAGACTCTAATGAATAGGTGCTGCAGCATGAGCTGTGCCCAGTAAAGCCATGGAGGTGAATCTCCCTGGAGCTTTAGGAGTCAAACCTCTCTGCCTGTGTTTCCAGAGGATGAAACTTTGACTGGAGGAATATTGTTCTGTAGCCTTAAGATCTAATATTTGTGAAGAGTTACATTAATAAAATGGTGAAATAGGAGACCCCTAGCTTCAAATGTCCCATAGAAATCTAACAAGTATCTATACACAGGCAAGAATATTATCTAAAATATCCCAGAACTCAGAAGAGATGCTAAAACTTTCCACATGGACTATAGAACTGAGAACAGCTGTGATGAAACTTTAAGAAAAACTGTTCTATTTGACCATGTTGTTTCTTCTTCAAATTGGCACAGAGAAACACACAGAAAATTCCTCTCTACACGTGGTTCATATAGTTTTTAAAAAAAGTGAATTGAAAGCAGATATGCAGCTTGCTAGCCATTCTGGAACCTCAAGCAGGATGTTCATTCCTATCTTTTCCCGCAGGGAACAGTGAGAGTACCATGAGAGCTATACCACCTAGAGTCAGTTAGAAACAAAGAATAGGGATAGAGTTCACATTTACCAGTATGCAGATCATGGTGGCTGCTATGCATTCTGGCCAACAAAGATGCCACATCAGAGAAACTGGCCAGCAGCAATTATAGCATGAGATACACTGAACACAGGGGTCCTGAGCTTAGAGCAATCTTAGCCCTGAGACAGCTGAAGTTACTGTGGGCTTAGAGATTACACGAGAAGAGCTGTCCAAAATATTTGTGCAAGCTTACTGTTGAAGGACATTCCCCCAAAAAAGTCTTAATACAAAGAGTAAAATAGTACTTACCTTTTCAATGTGCAGACATTGATTCATGATCACAAGAATCAAGAACAATTGGAAGAATATGATGCCACCAAGCAGACAAAATATGGTGTCAGTGACTAATTCCAAAGAAATGAAGATGTATAAATTGTCTGATAAAGAATTCAAAACACCTGTCTTTAAAAAGCTTAGTAAAGTTCAATAAAATAAAAAAGCCAGAAACGTGTGAGAAATATTAAAATTATTTTAAAACACAATTCATAAAATATGCAAGGAAAAGGAGCAACAGCAAAAATGATCAATCAAATTAAAAAGTACAAAAACTCAAAGAAAGATAGATTATTTTAAACTTGACCATCAGAGAAGAAATTTTTTAAAAAACAAGAATGTATGAAAAAAGCTAATGAGATTTATAGAACTATATCAAAAGAGCAAATATATGAGTCATTGGTGTCTAAGAAGAAGCAGAGTAAGAAAAATAAGTAAAAAGCTTACTTAAAGAAATAATAGCAGAAAACTTTCCAAATATGGAGAAAGATATTAATATCCAGGTACAGGAAGGTCAAAGGTCACCAATAAGATTCAATACACATAATACAACCCAAAGACATAATTGAACTCTCAACAATCAAAAACAGAGAATTTTGAACGCATCAAGAGGAAAGAAACAAATCATATATAAGGAAGTTCTAGTGTACCTAACAGCTGACTTCTCAGCAGAAACCTTACAGGCTAGGAAATAGTAGAGTGATATATTCAAACAACTGAATAGAAAAAGAAAGAAAAAGAAAACTACAAATGGCGATTACTGTACCCAGCAAAGTTGTCCTTCAGAAATGGAGATAAAAAACTTTCCCAGGCAAACAAAAGCTCAAAGTTCACTACCAGCATACCTATCATGATAAACATGCTAAAGGGAGTTATTTAAGCTGAAAGGAAATGACGATAATAAGTAATACAAAAACATCTGGATATAATGCTAACTTATAAAAGTAAGTACACAATCAAATTCAGAATATGCTAATACTGTAATAATGGTGTGTAAATTAATCATATTTTCAGTGTAAATATTAAAAGTCAAAACTAATAAAATAATAACTATAATAATCTGTTAACAGATATAAATTATAAACGTTATAAATTGTGAGAGCAAAAATTAAAAATGTTTGAGGAAGTATGGGATTAAAGTGTGGAGTTGTTTTGGTGATCAAAGTTAAGTTTTTATCAACTTAAACTTTGTTATAACTTTACGATGTTTTTATAAGCCACAAAGCAAAAACCTTTAATAGATATATTAAAAATGAAAAAATGCTAGCAAGCAAAATATACTACTATAGAAAGTTACTTATCTAAAAGGAAGATGATAAGAAAGAAGACAGAAAGAAAGAGAGAGAAAGAAAAAAAAGAAATAAAGAAAGTAACAAAGAAGTAAAGAAACAAAGAGGGAATCTATAAAACAACTGGAAAACAATTAGAATGGCAGTAGTAAGTCTTTACCAATCAGTAATTACCTTGAAGGTAAGTGCATTAAATTCACCAATTAAAATACAGAGTGGCTGAATGGAAAAAAAGAGAAACTTTACGCTGTTTCACTTCACCTCTAATGACACACATAGACTGAAAGTGATGGGATGGGAAGAAACTTCCCATGAAAATGGAAATCAAAAGAGAGCAGGAGTAACTGTACTTATAAAATAGATTTTAAGTCAAAAACTTTAAAAATTAATAAAAATGTCATTATGTAATAATAAATGAGTCATTTCAGCAAGAAGATATAACAATTGTAAACATATACACACCCAACATTAAATCTAAATATATAAAGGGAATATCAAAAGTTCTATAGAAAGACATAGACTGCAATACAATAATAGTAGGGGACTTTGACACCTCACTTTGAGCAATTGACAGATAATTCAGACAGAAAAAGTAACAAAGAAACATTGAATTTAAACTTCACCCGAGGACAAATAGACCTAACAGACATTTACAGAACACACCATCTAACAACACATTTGTATCAACTGCACATAGAACATTCTCTAGGATAGACTGCATATTTGATCACAAAACAAGTCATAACTAATTTAAGAAGACTGAAATTATGAGAGCACAATAATATAAAGCTAGAAATTAATAACACAAGGAATTTTGGAAATTTTACAAATACATAAAAATTAAGCAACCTGCCGGGCGCGGTGGCTCACGCCTGTAATCCCAGCACTTTGGGAGGCCGAGGCGGGTGGATCACAAGGTCAGGAGATCGAGACCACGGTGAAACCCCGTCTCTACTAAAAATTACAAAAAATTAGCCGGGCGCGGTTGTGGGCGCCTGTAGTCCCAGCTACTCGGGAGGCTGAGGCAGGAGAACGGCGTGAACCCAGGAGGCGGAGCTTGCAGTGAGCCGAGATCGCACCACTGCACTCCAGCCTGGGATGGGCGACAGAGAGAGACTCCGTCTCAAAAAAAAAAAAAAAAAAAAATTAAGCAACCTGAACCATAACGAAAAATGAGACAATGTAAAAATTAAAAGAAAAAAAATTAATTTCTTGAGACCAATGAAAATGGTAATACAACATACCAAAACCCATGGGATATAGGAAAGGTAGATTTTAGAGGGAGCTTTATAGCAACAAACACCTCCATGAATATATGATGATCTTATATATACAACATAGCATTGCATTTCAGCAAACAAGAATAAACTAAACAGAAAATTAGATAAAATTAAATAATAAAGATCAAAGAAAAAATAAATGAAATAGAGACAAAAACCACTACAAAGGCTCTACAAAACAAAGAGTTTTTTTTTTTTTTTTTGGAAAGATAAAGTTGGCAAACCATTAACTAAACTAAATAAGAGAGAGACAAGGTTTAAATAAATAAAATCAGAGATAAAAAGTAGACATTACAAATGACACAACAGACACACAAAGGATTATAGACCCCATTATAAACAATTATAAGTCAACAGACTATATAACCTAAAAGAAATGGATAAATTTTTGGATGTATAAAACTTAACATGATTTAATTATAAATACATTAAAAATCTGATCTGATTAATATTGAATAAGGTGATTGAGCCAGTAATGAAGCACCTTCCATCAAAGAAAACACCAGGATCTGATAAGTTCACTGCTGAATTCTACCAAACAGTTAAAGAAAAGATATCAATTCTTCTCAAACTATCACAAAAACTCTAAGATGACAAAGTCTTTCCAAATCTGTTCTATGATGCCTACATTACTATGATATTAAAACCAGAGAAGAACACAACTAAAAAATGAAAACTACGGGTTAATATGTCTGATTAACAAAGGTGCAAAAATTTTCAACAAAAAACTAGCAAATCACATTCAATAACAATTTAAAACAATCATTTTCTATAATTAAGTGGAATTAATCTCAGGGATGCAATGATGGCTCAATATGTGGAAATCAATAAATGTGATACATCACATTATCAGAATGAAGGACAAAGACGATATGATCATTTCCATAAGCAAAAGGAGCATTTGATAAAATTTACCTCCCATTCATGATAAAACCTGTCAACAAAATAAGCATCGAAAGAAAGTGTGTTAACGCAATAAAGAACACATATAACAAACCCATAGCTAACATCAAACTATGAATAAAAATTTAAAGATTTTTCTCTAAGGTGTGAATTAAGACATAGATGATCGCTCTTACTTCTATTTAACATAGTACTGGAAATCCTAGCCATACAAATTAGGCAAGAGAAAGATTTTTAAAAAGGGCATCCATATTGGAAAACAAGCAGTCATTTTGTCTCAATTTACAGATGACATGGTCATGTATACAGAAAACCCTAATGACATCACCAAAAAATTGTTAGAACTAATAAATGACTTCATTAAAGTTCATTTGACTTTGTTGAAAGTTACAAAACCAACGATAAATTTTAGTAGCATTTCCATATACTAACACCGAACTAACTCAAAAAGAAATCAAGAAAACAATCTCATTTACAATAACTACAAAAGATTACTTGTAATAAATTTAACCTGGGAGGTAAAAAATTTTTATGCTGAAAACTATAAAACATTGTTGAAATAGATTGATGACACAAACAAATGAAAATATAGCATGTATAATGAATTTGAAAAATTCATACTGTTAGTGATTCAATACAATCCCCATGAAAATACCAATGGCATTTTTCACAGAAATAAAAAAAAAATACCGAATTTTGTTTAGAACAACAAATGACTTAGTCAAAGCAATTTTGAGCAAAGAAAAACAAAGCTGGAGAAATTATGCAACCTAATTTCAAAATATACTACAAAGCTACAGTAACCAAAACAGCATGGTACTGGCATTAAAACATAGAAATCAGTGATCTAAAATAGAGAACTAATAAATAATTTTACATATTTACAGTCAATTGACTTTTCACTAAGGTGCCAAGAATACATGATGGTGAAAGTACCATTCTCCTCAATAAATGCTACCAGGAAAATAGTATATCCACAGACAGAAGAATAACATAAGACCCCTATCTTTCACTATATAGAAAAATGTACTAAAAATAAAATAAAACCTTAAATGTAACATCCAAATCTATGAAACTACTAGCAGCAAACTTGACAAAATCTTCGGGAGACATGATTTTTGTCTGAACAATGATTTTCTGGATATAAACTCAAATGCATGGGTAACAAAAGAAAAAAACAGACAAAACACATTGCATCAAACTAAAAAGCTTCTTTAGCAAAAAGAAAAATCCATGGTGTGAAGAGAGAAGTTACAGAATGGGAGAAAACATTTGCAAACCATACATCTAATAAGGAGTTAATATTCAAAATATGTAAGAAACTCAAACTACTGAGCAAGAAAACATATAACCCTGTTAATAAATTCACAAAAGAACTAAATAGACGTTTCTCAAAATAAGATATACACATTGCCAAAACGTATATGAAAAAAATGGTCAATATCACTAATCATCAGGGAAATGCAAACCCAAACCTTAAGGACATATTACCTCTCAACAGTAGGAATGACTATTATCCAAAAGATAAAAGGGCACCCTTGCACACTGTTGGTTGGAATGTAAATTAGCAAAGCCATTATGGAAAAAGTATGAAGTTTTCTCAAAAAATTAAAAACATAACTTCCATATGATTCAGAAAAGCCACTACTGGGTATATAGTTAAAGAAATCAAAATCAAAATGTTGAAGAGATATATCCACTGCCACATAGCACTATTTACAATAGCCAAGATAGGAAAATAACCTACATGTCCATCAACAGATGAATGGGAAAAGAAAAAGTGGTATATCTACACAATGGAATATTTTTTCAGTCATATAAAAGGGGAAATTTCTGTCAATTGTAACAACATAGATGAATCTACAAAACATCATGCTAAATGAAATAAGCCAGGCACAAAATAACAAATTTTTAATTATCTCACTTCTACGTAACATCTAATAAAGTTGAACTCATAGAGGAAGAGAGTAGAACAATACCAGATACCGGGGTATTGTAATGGAGGGAAAGGGAAATTGATGATAAAATGTTTTAGATAGGAGAATGGAAAGTTGTTAAAATGGACAAAGTTTTATATCAATAGGAGGAAAAAAATTGAGATATATTGAATATATCACTGATATGGTTTGGCTGTGTCCCCAGCCAAATCTCATCTTGAATTGGTAATTCCCATAATCCCCATGTGTCATAAGAGGGACCTGGTAGGAGGTAATTGAATCATGGGGGCGGGTTTTTCCATGCTGCTCTCATGATAGATAATAAGTTTCGTAAGATCTGATGGTTTTATAAAGGGCAGCTCCCCTGCACATACTCTCTTGCGTGCTACCATGTAAGACATGCCTTTGCTCCTCCTTTGTCTTCTGCCATGATTGGAAAGCCTCACCAGCCATGTGGAACTGTGAGTTCATTAAATCTCCTTTCTTTTATAAATTACCCAGTCTTGGGTATTTCATACAGCAGTGTGAGAACGGACTAGTACAATCACCATAAAAAATATATAAGCATAGTGATTGATATGTTAATTAGTTTGATTTAATTATACCACATTGTATGCATATATCAGAATATCATATTGTATTCCATAAATGTAAGTAACTATGATTTCTTAATAAAAAATAAAGTTTTTCCTGTTGGGTTTTAGATTTGATTGGGACGTGTTTTACTCTTTTATTATTTTTCTTATCTGTCTCTTTTGCAAAGGCTTAACCTGGGCAGTAAAGGAAGTTAAAACTTTTAAAGTAGTACTGACTGACCTCTATGACTAGAATGACAATCCATATTGACATCTGGCTTTGGGATGGCATTATACAGTTTCTTCACATTAAGGAGATCAGAGGGCAAAAACGCATATACCCTCTTGGTCAGGACATTAATTCTCCTAGATTCTTTCAGTCAAGGTTTGACAGGGTTTTATTCCTCTAGCAAATGTAATAGTTTCTGTTGGGAAGATTTCTCCTTAGCTACATGTTACATAGATCTAGTTATTACTCGTCCTCCTTGCTTGGTTACATCTAGGAGTGGTTATAACAACTGTTGCTAGACCTGTGGGTTGCTATCCCTCAACAATTTTCCTCATCTTGTGCATCCTTTGTAAATAGTGCCCTTACCAAACTCTCCTTAGTAACTTCGTTTTGTAGTGCCATACCTGCAAAAACCCTTACATATCCATGAAATCTAATTTTAAAAAATTACAATTTGGAGAAGGACTTGTTATTTATTGAACTGTAAATATTTTAGAACCTAATAACCAGAATTATTTTCCAAAATATTGTGAGAAAAATCATGGGAAAATATATTTATACAGAAGATGTTTCAGTGAGCTTTGGAGAAATAAAAAATATTTTCTGCTGAGTCCTATGAATGCTTCTCATTGCCATGGTTACAATATTTCTTTGGAAGCGTCTTAGATAAAAAGAACATGAGTTGTATTTTTTTTGACTTCTTCTTATAAGCCACTGATATTGAACAGAAAACTATACAGAAAAACATTTTGAAGATAACAAACACATTAATTAGAAGAACATATTGGGTTTAAATGAATTAGAAAAGAGGAAAGTTTAAAAGAAAATATACTATTTACTCAACAAAAAACTTAAGAATGAATAGAATACATTTTAAAGTGAAATGCAAAATATAAAGATAAAATTTTAAAAATAATATTAAACTAAGAAACAAATGAGAAAAAAAAAACCCAATGTAAATGAACATCAACACCAAAAGCTAAAAATACTACTTAATAAAAAATAAATGGGAGACTATATAAGCAAATAATATTGCAATGAAAAAAGAGCATAAATACACTCAAGATTATTTCAAATCATAACTAAATTATATTAATAATTTATACCAAAAAATTTGGTGACATATTAAATGAAAACTATTCTAGAAAATATAAACTACTACAATTGATTAAAGAACAAATTGAATAATTATTAAGTAGATTGCTAAGCCAGGAATGGTGGCTTGTGCCTGTAATTTCAGGGCTTTGGGAGGCCGAGTTGGGAGGATTGCTTAAGCCCAGGAGTTCAACGCTGTAGTAAGCCATGATTGCCCTCTGTACTCCAGCCTGGGTGACAAAGTGAGACCTTGTCAATAATGAAATTTAAAATAGGTAAGTTAATTTAAAAATTAACTAAAATAAAAAGAATTTAGTGAAATTATAAGCTATTACACTATTTACATGATTTATCTCTTGTCTCTTGATTAAGCAGATATTTCACATTTTAGAGTCTTCTTTATTTAATTGTTCACCACATTTAAAGGTGAAATTACTTCATAATGTTTTCATCTGATTTACCTTAAAATCTACAGCTTTCCAAAACAGGACTTTCAGGTTGGAAGAGTGAGGAGCTCTAGCCAAAAAAAAAAAAAAGAAAAAGAAAAAAGAAAAAAAAAAAACAAGAAAACCTTTTTCAAAACTTCGGTAATTAACCAAAGCCTTGCTATACTTTGAGAATTACTAATTCAAGGAAAACTGCTAAATCTCAGTAAGAAGAGCAGGGTTGGGCATAACATTGTAAATTGATCTACTACTATCCTTTTTCTCAGGTTTCTTTAAGCTTTGTAAGGCAGCAGCCCCACAACCAAGTAACTATGAGAAACCGTGGTCTTTCAGTCACTGGAAGGGAAACACTGGGTTTGAAACTCCCCAAAAAGCCATATCCAAAGCATTTCTCACTATATGTCCTGTCTTGAAGCTCTCTGGAAGAATTATATTCACATGGTGTTGTTGTTTGATTTAATTTAGTCCTCACTCGTGGGAAAAACCCTATATCCAGAGCTTTTGTTCAAGAGAATTGGTGGCAATTATTTTTTATCACTGATGCGTGAGGCTATGGTATCAATTCAGGTAAACAAGAAACTGGCCAACAAAGTAAAAGAAATACATGAAAAAGGAGCTGTCCCATGGAAGGCTTTGAATTCCTGAGGTACTAAAAGGACATATTCCTGCTCAGAAAATATCAGACAGAACCCAATCTGTAACTTTTGGCTGAAATGATATCTTCAGAAACAGGAAGCAAAAACAATGGCAGAATGATAAATTACTAAAAGACAACATACATATGGACAACAGGTATATGAAAAATGGCTCAACATTACTAATCATCAGGGAAATGCAAATCAAAACCACAATGTGATAACATGTTCTCCCAATCAGAATGTCTATTACTACAAATATAAGGAGCAACCGATGTTGTTAAGGATGTGAATAAAAGGGAACTCTTATACACTGTTGGTGAAAAAGTAAATTAGTACAGCCACTATGGAAAACAGTACAGAGATTTATCAAAAAGCTAAATATAGAACTACCCATCAATCCAGCAATTTCACTACTAGGTAATTATCCAAAAGAAAAGAAATGAAGAAAGGGATGCATTAACTCTTATGTTTATTATAACACTATTGACAATAGCAAAGATATGGGATAAAATTAAGTGTTCATTAGCAAATGAATGGATGAAGAAAATTTGGTATACATACACAGTAGAATACCATTTGATTATAAAGAATAATTAAATCATGTGCTTTTTAGCAACATGGATGAAACTTCAGGTCATAATGTTAAGTGAAATAAGCCAGGCATTGAAAGACAGATATTGCATGTTCTCACACCTATGTGAAAGCTAAGAAGAACTGTTCTCATTGACTTAGAGTGTAGAATGGTAGATACCTGTGATGGGCAGGATACATAAGTGGGAATGTTGAAAAGAGGCTAGTCAATATGTACAAACATACAGTTAAATGGAAGGAATAAGTTCTAAACTTTGAAGGAAGAGTAGGTTGATTACAGGTAGCAACGATGTATTGTACTTGTAAAATAGCTAGAAGACAGGACTTGAAATGTACCAATATAGATAAAAGGTAAATATTTGGGTGATGGATACCTTAAATACTCTAATTTGAACATTACACATACCATGTGTATGACAAAATTTCACATGCATGCTATAAATATGTACAAATACAAATATCTCAAAATAAAAAAAAATAGACACAGGAAAAACATTTAAACTGGACCCTTACCTCACATGACACACAACATTAACTCAAAATAAATCAAAGACCAAAATCTAAGAACTAAAATTATAAAACTCTTAGAATAAAATTTAGGGTATATCTTTGTGACCTTGGATATGGCAATGCAATGGATTCTTCGATAAGACACCAATAGTACAAGTAACAAAAGAGAAATAAATTGGACTTCATGAAAATTAATACTTGCTGTGTTTTAAAGGGTACTAGGATACTATTGATACAGGATGGGAGCAGGGAAATGCTGGGGAGAGCAGGGCGAGGTCCCTGACAACGGCTCCACCCTCAGGCCTGTGCCCACGGACCTAAGTGAGGACAAGCTTTTTTGTTTTCACAAACAAAAAGTTGTCTTTGGGCTCACCACACGCCCCATCCTGTGCCCATACAAGCCAGAGACTTTCAGCGGATACACACACACCAGCACCTGGACGTGGAGAGGAACACACCAACAGATGCAGGCAGGCCATCAATGACGGAATAATGTGGACGACAAGGAGAATTCCGCTGAGGGCACTGGGAGGAGAGCCCAGCCACGTAGGAGCCCAACCCCAGGGGAAGACCACCTTCCCACTCCATGCCCCTTCTGGCTTCCAGTCCATCTGCTGAGAGCTACTTCCACCACTCAACAAAGCTTTATGCTCATTCTCCAAGCCCACATGTGATCCAATTTTTCCAGTACACTAAGGCAAGAACCCCTGGATACAGAAAACCCTCTATCCTTGTGATAAGGCAAAGGGGTCTAATTGAGTTGATTAACACAAGTCACCTGCAGATGGCTAAGTTGAAAGAGCACACTATAACACATGCCTGTTGGAGCATCGGAAGCTGTAAACACTCAACCTTAGACACTACTGTGGGGTCGGAGTCCAACGACCTGCCCATCTGCATGCTCCTCTTAGGAGTTGGAGCACCAGGGAGCCAAATAAGTGAGCCACACCCCCATCACATGCCCTGTGAGGGGGATAAGGGAAAATTCCTCCCATTTCACTATTACAAAAGAAAGTGAAAATACAACCCACAGAATGGGAGAAACACAGTCATGCATCACTTAACAATTGGAGTTTGTTCTGAAAAAAAATTTGTTAATTGATTCCATTGTTGCACAAAGTTCATAGAGCGTACTTATACAAACCTAGATAGTATAGTCATACAAACCTAGATAGTATAGTCTACTAAACACTTAGGCTATTCAGTATAGCCCATTGCTCTTATACTACAAACCTATATAACATGTTACTGTACTGAATACTGTAGAAAACTGTAACAAAATGATTAGTATGTGTGTATCTAACATATCTAAACATAGAAAAGGTATATTAAAAATATGGCATAAATGATAAAAAATGATGAACCTGTAGGGCACATGCTATGAATGGAGGTCGCAGGACTGTAAGTTGCTTTGGGCAAGTCAATGTGTTTCTGGTAAGTGAATGTGAAGATCTAGGACATTACTGTACACTACTGTAGACTTCCCGAACACTGTATACTTAGGTTACACTAAATTTATATATCAATATTTTCTTTCTTCAATAATTTTAACTTTAGCTTACTATAACGTTTTTTACTTTATAAATGTTTTTTTTTAACTTTTTGTCTCTTTTGTAATAACACTTAGAACACATTGTACAGCTATACAAAAATATTTTATTTCTTTATATGTTTATTTTATAAGCTTTTTTCTATATTTACTTTTTCTTACTTTTTAAACATTTTTTTAAAAACTAAGACACAAGCCCACAATAGCCTAAGCCTACATAGGGTCTGGATTATCAATATTATTGTCTTCCACCTCTACATCTGATTCCACTGGAAGGGCTTCTAAGGCAATAACAGTATTGAAGAGTCCTCTGCTATGATAAGAATGCCTTCTTCTGGAATACTTCCTTAATGAACTGCCTAAAGCTTTTCACAGTTAACTTTTCTATGAGTAGAAGGAGTACACTCTAAATTAGTGATAACTATAGTATAGTAAATACATAAACCAATAACACAGTATTTTTAAGCATGATCAAGTATTGCATATTTAATGTAACCATATGTACTATACTTTCATACAACTGGCAGCACAATAGGATTGTTTACACCTGCATCACCAGAAATATTTGAGTAATGTGTTGTGCTACAATGTTATGATGGCTTCAGTGTCACTAGGCAATAGGAAATTTTTTAGCTCCGTAATAATATTGTGAGATTACAATCATATATGTTATTTGTTGTTGACCAAACCATTATTATGCAGAATAAAACATTACTTACAAATTTGATGGAGACTTGTATCTAGAATATCTCAGTAATTGTTTTTAAGAACTCAATTTTATTAAAAAGGCAAAGATCCTGAACAGACATTTCTTTAAAGATATACAAATGGCGAATAAGCACGTGAAAAGGTGGTTCAACATCATTAGTTATCAGGGACATCCAAATCAAAACCTTCTTAGCAATACTACTTTTCTTTACAGCCTTAGTTTACCAACAAAGAGACTGCAGGTTAGAAGCTGAGGAAAATAAATACTGTGATTACAGTCTTGTTCCTCCTTCTAATCTTATACTGGTGCTTCCCATCGATGAAAGCCCATTTTAAGCCATAAGGCAAGGGATTCCACAGATATAGTCCATCTAGGTAGGCTTTGTATAGGAGAAAACAAGGTGGATAAATGAAGAGGGTGAATTTAGAGGGGTAAATGCAAGCTATCCAGCAAGGTAGTTATGTGATACTTGGTTGCTTATAACTTAAGAAGTTAAATATTTGCATTTCACCAATAAAATATTCTACTAGCATTACTGTACTTTTGGTTGCATTTTCATTAGAATCCTACATATTTATTAATAGTTGCAGGCCCAAAATAATTAGAGTATTGCTTCCAAAAGGCACAGATGAAATTCTTGGCAATCTTCACATGTATACAGTTAGTAAAACTACACACAAAATTTCTAATCAAATCTTAAAATTGTCATAGATACTATTGTCTATCTTTATGTGTAGGGTTTTTCCACATTTTCCCAATATATCTTTGTTTTCTCTAATTCCTTTTTTTCCAAACAAATTTTTTCTTCTTGTTCTGAAATATCCCAAACTCTTAGTTTCTGTTAAAAAATGAAAATTATTATAATAACCTTTTTATTCTATTCGGCCTCATCCAAGCTTCCCTGCCTCTTCAAAAATTTCAGACATGAATGCTGTTATTTCCTTAAGGTCTCAGTCTTTCTCACTTCTGCCTGAACATAATATCAATACTTTTATTCCTCTGACACTCTAGATCTTCCTCATACTCTCTGGTGACATCCACTACCAAAATGTATATGAAATTCCTAACTGCATCACAGCCTTTGATTTCTACAAATTGATTTTTAGACAAAAAAGCATATAAGTAATACATGGTGGGGCAGAATAAATATAATATCAATCAGTGCACGTGTTTATTATGCTTCCAGAAAAAAATATCCAGTTGATAATAACAAATAGATTAAAATATGATTTGTACATTTTAGATGAGGGATCTTATGCAAACCTTTAGTGGTCTCTGATTGGAATTAATTTCCAAACAAGATGAACTCATCCTTTCTTACGGCTGCATAGTATTCCATGGCGTATATGTGCCACATTTTCTTTATCCAGTCTATCATTGATGGGCAATTGGTTGGTTCCAGTCTTTGTTATTGTGAACAGTGCTGCAATAAACACATGTGTGCATGTGTCGTTATAGGAAAATGATTTACAATCTTTTGGGTATATAACCAATAATGGGATTGCTGAGTCAAATGGTGTTTCTGGTTCTAGATTCTTGAGGAATCACCACACTGTCTTCCACAATGGTTGAATTTACACTCCCACCAACAGTGTAAAATCATTCTTATTTGTCCACATCCTCTCCAGCATCTGTTGTTTCCTGACTTTTTAATGATCGCCTTTCTAACTGGAGTGAGATGGTGTGTTATTATGTTTTTGATTTGCATTTTTCTAATTACTTGTAATAATGAGCTTTTTTTCAAATGTTTGTTGGCTGAATAAATGTTTTCTTTTGAGAAGTGTCTGTTCATATCCTTTGCCCACTTTTGTGTGTGTGTGTGTGTGTGTGTGTGTGTGTTTTTCTTGTAAATTTGCTTAAGTTCCTTGTAGGTTCTGGATATTAGACCTTTGTCAGATGGATAGGTTGCAAAAATTTGCTCCCATTCTGTAGGTTGCCTGTTCAACTCTGATGATAGTTTGTTTTGCTGTGCAGAAGCTCTTTAGTTTAATTCAATCCCATTTGTTAATTTTGGCTTTTGTTCCCATTGCTTTTGGTGTTTTAGTAATGAAGTATTTGCCCATGCCTATGTCCTGAATGGTATTGCCTAGGTACTCTTCTAAGGTTTTTACGGTTTTAGGTCTTACGCTTAAGCCTTTAATCCATCTTGAGTTAATCATTGTATAATGTGTAAGCAAGGAGTCCAGTTTCAGTTGTCAGCATAAGGCTAGCCAGTTTTCCCAACTCTATTTATTAAATAGAGAATAATTTCCCCATTACTTGTTTTGGTCAAGTTTGTCAAAGACCAGATGGTTGTAGATGTGTGGTGTTATTTCTGAGGCCTCTGTTCCATTCCATTCGTCTATATATCAGTTTTGATACCAGTACCATGCTCTTTTCGTTACTGTAGCCTTGTAGTATAGTTTGAAGTAAGGTAGCATAATGCCTCCAGCTTTGTTCTTTTTGTTTGGAATTGTCTTGGCTACATGGGCTCTTTTTTGGCTCCATATGAAATTTAAAATAGATTTTTTCTAATTCTGTGAAGAAAGGCAATGGTAGCTTGATGGCAATAGCATTGAATCTACAAATTACTTTGGGCAGGATGACCATTTTCACAAAATTGATTCTTCCTATCCATGAGCATGAAATATTTTTCCATTTGTTTGTGTCCTCTCATATTTCCTTGAACAGTGGTTTGTAGTTCTTCTTGAAAAGGTCCTTCACATACCTTCTAAGTTGTATTCCTAGATATTTTATTCTCTTTGTAGCAATTGTAAATGGGAGCTCACTTATGATTTGGCTCTCTGTTTGACTATTATTGGTGTATAGGAATGCTTGTCACTTTTGCACATTGATTTTATATCCTGAGACTTTGCTGAAGTTGCTTATCAGGTTAAGGAGATTTTGGACTGAGACAATGGGGTTTTCTAAATATACAATCATATCATTTTCAAACAGAGACAATTTGATTTCCTCTCTTTTTATTTGAATACTCTTTATTTCTTTGTCTTGCCTTATTTCCCTGGCCAGAACTTCCAATACTACGTTGAATACGAGTGGTGAGAGAGGGCATCCTTGTCTTGTGCTGATTTGCAAAGGGAATTCTTCCAGCTTTTGCTCATTCAGTATGATATTGTCTGTAGGTTTGTCACAAGTAGCTCATATTATTTTGAGATATGTTCCATCAATACCTAGTTTATTGAGAGTTTTTAGCATGAAGCATTGTTGAATTTTCTCGAATGCCTTTTCTTCATCTATTGAGATAATCATGTGGCTTTTGTCATTGGTTCTGTTTATGTGATACATTACATTTATTGATTTGCATATGTTGAACCAGCCTTGAATCTCAGGGGTGAAACCGACTTGATCATGGTGGATAAGCTTTTTGATGTGCTGCTGGATTTGCTTTGCCAGTGTTTTATTGAGGATATTTGCACCAATCTTCATCAGGATGGCCTGAAATTCAGTTGACCTGAAAATCTTTTGTTGTTTTTGTTGTTGTTGTGTCTCTGGCAGGTTTTGGTATCAGGATGATGCTAGGCTCATAAAATGAGTTAGGGAGAAGTGCCTCTTTTTCTATTGCTTGGAATAGTTTCAGAAGGAATGGCACCAGCTCCTCTTTGTATCTCTGGGAGAATTTGGCTGTGAATCCATCTGACCCTGGGCTTTATATGGTTGGTAATGACTGCCTCGATTTCAGAACTTGTTATTTTTCTATTCAGGGATTTGACTTTTTTCTGGTGTACAATTGGGAGTGTGTATGTGTCCAGGAATTTATCCATTTCTTCTAGATTTTCTAGTTCATTTGCCTAGATGTTTTTATAGTATTCTCTGATGGTATTTTTTATATCTGTGGGATAAGTGGTGATCTCCCCTTTTTCATTTTTATTGTGTCTATTTCATTCTTCTCTCTTTTCTTCTTTATTATTCTGGCTAGCCATCTATCTACTTTGTTAATCTTTTCAAAAAAACAGCTCCTGGATTCATCGATTTTTTTGAAGGGTTTTTTGTGTCTCTATTTCCTTTAGTTCTGCTCTGATCTTAGTTGTTTCTTGTCTTCTGCTAGCTTTTGAGTTTGTTTGCTCTTGCTTCTGTAGTTCTTTTAATTGTAATGTTAGGATGTTGATTTTAGATCTTTCCCACTTTCTCCTGTGGGATTTAGTGCAATTAATTTCCCTCTAAACACTGCTTTATCTGTGTCCCAGAGATTCTGGTACATTGTGTGTTTGTTATAATTGGTTTCAAATAACTTTTTTATTTCTGCCTTGATTTAATTATTTACTCAGTAGTTATTCAGGAGCAGGTTGTTCAGTTTCCATGTAGTTGTGTGGTTTTGAGTGAGCTTCTTAATTCTGAGTTCTAATTTGATTGCACTGTGGTCTGGGAGACTGTTTGGTAGAATTTCTGTTCTTTTGTATTTGCCGAGGAGTGTTTTACTTCCAATTATGTTGTCAACTTTAGAATAAGTGCCATGTGTTGTTGAGAAGAATGTATATTCTGTCAATTTGGTCTGGAGAGTTCTGTAGACATCTATTAAGTCTGCTTGGTAATAAGCTAAGTTCAAGTCCTGGATATCCTTGTTAATTTTCTGTCTTGTTGATCTGTCTAATGTTGACAGTGGTGTGTTAAAGTCTCCCACTATTATTGTGTAGGAGTCTAAGTCTCTTTGTAGGTCTCCAAAACTTGCTTTATGAATCTGGGTGCTCCTGTGTTGGGTGCATGTATATTTAGGATAGTTAGCCCTTCTTGTTGTATTGACAGTTTTACCATTATGTAATGCCCTTGTTTGTCTTCTTTTGATCTTTGTTGGTTTAAAGTCTGTTTTGTCAGAGACTAGGATTGCAACCCCTGCTTTTTTTTTTTTTTTTTTTTTTCCGCTTTCCATTTGCCTGGTAAATATTCCTCCATTCCTTTATTTTGAGTCAATGTGTGTCTTTGCATGTGAGATGAGTCTCCTGAATACAGCACACTGATGGGTCTTAACTCTTTATCCAATTTGCCAGTCTGTGTGTTTTACCTGGGGCATTTAGCCTGTTTACATTTAAGGTTAATATTGTTATGCGTGAATTTAATCCTGTCATTATTATGCTAACTGGTTATTTTGCCCGTTAGTTAATGCAGTTTCTTCACAGTGTCGATGGTCTTTACAAATTGGTGTGTTTTTGCAGTGGCTGGTACCTGTTGTTCCTTTCCATGTTTAGTGCTCACTTCAGGAGCTCTTGTAAAGCAGGCCTGGTGGTGACAAAATCTCTCAGCATTTGCTTGTCTGTAAAGAATTTTATTTCTCCTTCGCTTATGAAGCTTAATTTGGCTAGATATGAAATTCTGAACTGAAAATTCTTTTCTTTAGGGGGTTGAATATTGGCCCCCACTTTCTTCTGGTTTGTAGGGTTTCTGCAGAGAGATCCACTGTTAGTCTGATGGGCTTCCCTTTGTGGGTAACCTGACCTTTCTCTCTTGCTTCTCTTAACATTTTTTCCTTCATTTCAACCTTGGTGAATCTGACAATTATGTGTCTGGGGATTGCTCTTCTGGAGGAATAACTTTGTGGAGTTCTCTGTATATCCTGAATTTTAATGTTGGTCTGTCTTGCTAGGTTGAGGAGGTTCTCCCAGCTAATATCTTGAAGAGTGTTTTCCAACTTGGTTCCATTTGCTGCATCACTTTCAGATACACCAATCAAATGTAGATTTGGTCTTTTCACATAATCCCATATTTCTTGGAGGGTTTGTTAGTTTCTTCTCATTCTTTTTTGTCTAATCATGTCTTCACAATTTATTTTATTATGTTGGTCTTCAGTCTCCGATAACCTTTCTTCTGCTTGATCAATTCGGCTATTGATACTTGCATATGCTTCATGAAGTTCTTGTGCTGTGTTTTTCAGCTCCATCAGGTCCTTTATGTTCTTCTCTAAACTGGGTGTTCTAGTTAGTAATTCCTCTAACCTTTTGTCAAGGTTCTTAGCTTCCTTGCTTTGGGTTAGAACATGCTCCTTTAGCACAGAAGAGTTTTTTATTATGCGTCTTCTGAAGCCTACTTCTGTCAATTTGTCAAACTCATTCTCCATCCAGTTTTGTTCCTTTGTGGGCAAGGAGTTGTGATGCTTTGGGAGGTGAAGAAGCATTCTGGTTTTTGGAATTTGCAGACTTCTTGCATTGGTTTTTCCTCATGTTCGTGGATTTATCTACCTTTGGTCTTTGATGTTGGTGACCTTCGGATAGGGTTTTGGTGTGGATGTCCTTTTTGTTTATGTTTATGCTCTTCCTTTCTGTTTGTTAGTTTTCCTTCTAACAGGCTCCTCTGCTGCAGGTCTGCTGGAGTTTGCTGGAGGCCCACTCTAGTCCCTGTTTCCATGGGTATCACCAGCGTAGACTGCAGAACAGCAAAGATTGCTTCCTATTTCTTTCTCTGGAAGTTTCATCCCAGAGGGGCATCCACCAGATGCCAGCCAGAGCTCTCCTGTATGAGGTGTCTGTTGACCCCTGCTGGGATGTGTCTCCCAGTCAGGAGGCATGGGGGTCAGGGAACCACTTGAGGAGTCAGTCTGTCCCTTAGCAGAGCTCGAGTGCTGTGCTGGGAGATCCATTACTCTCTTCAGAGCTGGCTACAGGAACGTTTATGTCTGCTGAAGCTTCTCCCACAGCCACCCCTTCCCCCAGGTGCTCTGTCCCAGGGAGATGGGAGTTTTATCTATAAGTCCCTGACTGAGGCTTCTGCCTTTCTTTCAGAGATGCCTTGCCCAACAAGGAAGAATCTAGAGAGGCAGTCTGGTTAGGGGAGGGAGTTTCCCTTGTGCTTCCTGTATGAGGTGACACTTCACCCTGCTTTGACTCATCCTCAGTGGGCTGCATCCACTGTCTAACCAGTCACAATGAGATGAGCCAGGTACCTCAGTTGGAAATGCAGAAATCACCTGCCTTCTACATTGATCTTGCTGGGAGCTGCAGACCAAGCTGTTCCTATTCAGCCATCTTGCCAGCCACCCCTCAAACACTATTTTTAAACAAATATTACTTATTACAAATTAAATGATCTTTCTTAGAAGTTGTACTAGCTGGTATTGAACTCATATCAATTTTGAAAGTGTTTAAATTGACAGATTGTTGGAGTTTTCTTTTTTTATAATTGGTGAGTCAGATCTCTAATTCATGTGCTTCCTCTGAAACACCATGTTAATACTGGTAATTCAAAATGAGCATCTTATTTTTTTCTTCTTTTAAATAGAGGCTTTTGTTTGCCAGATAAAATATTGTTAAATTTGCCCAGCCATTTGTCCCACAATAAAAATATGAGTAATGTCTGCTATTGACCTCTTTATGCTAAATCATTATCTGTGGAGTCAGTGGCATAGAATCTCTTGGGGGCAAATACCCTTAGCTAACACCTTGAGGTAATTAATTATGTTTATAGTGCAATCCTGTAATAATTGTTTACAATAACATTTACGCAAAAGTGGGTGTCCTGGTATAAAATAACTCATTCAACCATCAGACTCCCACATTTCATTGTTCAATTTAATTGCTCCCTCTGCTACTCACACCTAGAAAATCTTTCACCACATAGAATTATAATATTCTTATAGATCTAGTATCTACAAGTAAAGGCCTCCTTTCCTTGTCAAAGGCAATACTATTCCTTACTGCATACAAAGGTCACATGATTCCATTTATAAGTGGGCAAGATCCAATATTAACATTCAACATAATCTCACAACAGTTTCTGATTTTATTTTTTTTCAGTTTTATTTTGTTTTCAATGATATATAATAACTATACCCATTTATTAGCTACAGTACTTTCAGTACTTCCATTCAACATAGAACTAGAAGTGCTAGCCAGAGCAATTAGGCAAGAGAAACAAAAAAGTCATCCAAATTGGAATGAGGGAAGTCAACCTGTCTTGTTTGCAAATGACACAATCTCAATCTTATGCATATAAAACTTTCTAAACCCCATCAAAAACTGGTAGAATTCATGGGAAAATTTAGTAAATTTGCAAGGTAGAAATGTAACATACAATAATCAGTGGGTTTCTGATTTTCTAATGACACAAAGTGGTTTTAAATTTTTTTTAGGTACCACAAACTCTTTTAGAGGGCTATTATGATGGTAGAAAAATAAAATATACCAAATACCTAGAACTGACTATTAAAAGGGGATAGTAATGTATTTATGAATAATACTCTGCTTTGATTTATTTGTATCCCTTTAGAAGAGGATTCAAATGACAAGTAAATTCTCTGAAGGCATCTATGTCCTCTCCAAAAATAAAATTATATGTTTTGTTTCCTCTATCATTTTGAACATCATTCCTGCTTTTTATCAGACACTTGTTTCTCTTTCTGATTTATTGGTTAATTGTCCTGGTGTAAGATTTAGACATTTCAAAGGCATTTGTAGATTCAGAAAGGAAAAAGAGCCTCTTATCAATTGTATTATACAAACCACGATTTATTTTCTGTTTTGGACATAGCCACTGTAATTTAGATTATTCATCTGTTCTTTTAAATCTATTTTTAAAGTAGTGTGTTGGTCAGTATGAAGAGACATCAATATATTTGCTGTTTTAATTAAATGTGCTGGAACACTTCTGAAAGTTTGTTTGAGAATAAACAAATTTACTTGCTACTTGAATGCACATTGTGAACTTTTGAGATTTTGAGAGATGCTTTAGTTATTTTCCCATGAGATAAAGTAAAGTAGCTTCTAACTATAAATGGCCTGGTATTAGACACTTACAATATACTTCAGAGAGAGAGAGAGCATATGTGTGAAAGAGAGACACTATAAAACAAGTTATAAAACTTATTATATTTAACAGTTTGTATTCTGTTTACTATAGTGCTAGAGTCAAATTGTGAGCTATTACAGAATATTGTACATTAGAACTTGCAAAGTAAGATCATGACAATTTATAAAAAATATGAATACAGACCTGTATAAGGAGCATTTTATAAAATGTAAAACACTGAGATTATTTCTGTGCCAAAAGATATAAATTTTTTTTAATGTTTTGCAAAGATGCAATAAGATAAATGAATTGAAAACACTCCTGAAATTCGAGTGGTGTTGGGCATTAATAAAATGGAGCCATTTTGTTTTACCAATAGCATAAATTGCCTTTTCTCATCTTTTTCCCTTTCTCTAATTTATCTGAGAATCTGTGAGATAATTGGGACAACACAATTTTTGTAGAAAAAGAAAAATACTACCATATCATTTGAACTTTTAAATTCTTCATTGGCAGAATTAACTTTGTCAAAATATATTTTCACATCTTATTTTTGAAACTTCTCCTCTTTCATAATATGTCTGAAATTTTTAATTCCTTCAGTTTGGAGTACATAGTATGTCTTCAATGAATAAAACTGATTGATATTTGTTGCTTTGAAAAAATTTTAAAGCAAGAAAAGTAGCTTTTGAGTAAAGAATTCTGTCATAATTCATCAGTAAGTGAATTTTAAGAGAAAATACGACATCCATAATCATAAATTTGGCTTTTTATAAAGGTCAATGTAACCCTTCTTCCTTCAGAATATTTTCATATAAATGGAAAAGTAACCTTTCCTTCAGTGGATGAAAGAACACTTTGTATCAGCAAACCTAAATAAAAAGATCTCACAGTTTTACTATTGCTCTGCACAAAGAAAAAGTGAACATGAAATCTTAGTCATGTAAATATTAAGCAAGGTATTTAAATAGTACAGAAGATGAATAACCCAAAACTAAACAAAGAAGCACAGAATGTGTAAATAGGAAGACATGTAAGGTAAAATAGAGAAAGTTGGAATATATTCACTTTTAAAATCATGTCCTAAGAATATCCTCCACGGAGAACAAGCTAAACCTTGAAGCAGGTGTCCTCAATATTTTTTAAAAAGCCACATTTTCCTGCAGCATCTTTTATATTTTTAATGATGAAACATGGGGAAATGGGTACCAGCAGTGTAGTTGGTGTTGAGTTTGCTATACTTTTTCCTGCCTTCTCTGTTGTTCATACCAGTTGTAACCCTGGAGGAACATATAAAGAGAATTTAACATATAAAGAGAATTCTTGGACAAGTCTTGTTTGTTATGGTCCATAGAATAAAACTTCAGGTGACAATAGAGAATCAGACACATGAAATGTGAGAGCTGAAAGGAATATGATAGATTGAGTCCAATGTAGAACAAATTTCCAGATGAGGAAACTAAACCTCAGAGATGCTAAAGAAATTGACCAAAGTAAAAAACAGAGCCAACCAAGCTATAAGTTCACTTTCCCAAAAATATGAATATCAATGGTAGTTTCTCCTTGGGCTTGAAAGATATGTGGAGGACATCAGTAAGATGATGGAATAGAGCTTCACCTGCTTGTATCTCCCCCACAACAAAAATTCTGCACCCATCCATGGACAAAAGCCTCTTTGTTAGAGACTTGAGATTTAGGTAGGAGGTTTTAAAACCCTGATGGAGTTCAACATCTAAGAGGGTTGTTTTGAGAGTGCACACCTACACCTATTTGGCAGATTTGCTTATTATGCTTCCAAGTTTACACCAGGAAACATCTTCATACACTTAAGGTCTTGGATACATTCCTGTTTAGCCTTGAGCCTGCTACAAAGATATCTGCCAAAGGGTCCAGAAAGAATCAGATACAATAGAGCCTCAGCAGACAAGCTCGCCTGCCTGCACAAGTAGGTCTTCGCAGTGCACCCAGAAGTGACTCTTAACTTGGCTCCACCCCATCTCACCTGTGGTTCTGGCTTAGTACTTCTCACACGAGGACCCAGAGAGACACTTGCCCATTTGTGCCACTGGGAGAGGCATACTGGCCTCCCTCCCTCAGCAGATCCTGAAGGGGACCAATCTTAGTTCCAGCCCCTCTCTTCTGTAGCTATGGAGTTATTCTGACTTTGCAGAAAACTGTTGAGAGACTTGCCCATCAGAGTCACTGAAACACACCTGCTGACTTCCATGATTTGCAGTGTACTTTGAAGGGGTCCTGTCTTGGCTGGAGCCCTTCTTCCTGTTTCTGGGAGCTATCGTGAAGGCACAGAGATCTTCTAGGATACTTTTCCATCTGAACCCCCAGGACAGGCTTGCAGTCACCATTCTACCACAGTTCCTAAAGGGGCCTTGTCTCAGGCCCAGCCCTTCTCTGCTTAAGCCAGAATAAATCCCACCCATGCAGAATACTGATTTCTCCCTTTGTCGTATGCTTTTAGGATAATTTCTAGAGACTACAAATGGTTGAGAAATTTTTAAAATTGTTTTCAACAGTTATTGTTTTTCTAAAAGAGAATATGCCAACCTCTTTCTTCTGGGATTATATAACTTTCCTCAAAAATATTTCTTGCTACAATTTAAAGGACAACTATATATTTATGTTTATTTATGTTGAAATGGTTTACGTGTCCTATCCTAGAATAAGGTAAAATGTGTAAGAGGATGAGATAAATACAAAGTAAACATTATTTTAGAACAAATTTTAAGTTAATTGTATTTGTTTACGGTTTAAATAATCCTTAATTGAAGATCTTGTTCTAAATATGGCTGACTAGAGGTGACTGGCACTCACCTCCTCCTTGAAGAAGGACCAACACAGCAAATAGATAATCACACATCAAATAGAACACCTAACAGACAAGATTGAAAGTCAGCAGGGAAGTGAGAGGGAGCCTCTGAAGCATGGAAAAAGAGGAAAATGAAGCAGCCATCCCAGCCAGAATTTGCTTAAAGCCAGGATAAACTGCTTAGTTCAGCTAAAAGGAAAGTGAGAGCTCCCCAGCTATTGACATTTCCGCATTCCCACATCCCCACAGCTGACTCCTGTAATTCTAGCCCCTGAAACTAATGGGCCCTGAGACTCATATAGGGAGCTTCCTGGAGTCTTTTGGCATTGTTTCTGAGAGGGAGTTTGCACTGGCTCCCACATACCCCACAAGATGGTGCCATTTTGAGAGCCCAGCCCCTTCTAGAACTAGATGCTGCCCTGGGGCCCAAAAGCTGTTGTGTCCCCACAATGCTAAAGCCCCATTTACATCCCCTCATGCCACCTGGAAAGCTGCAAGTTTCAATATTGGTTGAACGCAGCAGTATGACCAGGTCGCCAGAGCTCTAGCCCATGCAGTGTTCTACTTCACAGGGAATGGGTGGTGTGACACACTGGAAAACTGCCCTCAAAGCAAAGGGAGTCAAAGCATGAACTTCCCAGAGCCTTAGAGCCACCTGACACGGATGCTGTCATTGACAACAACACTGTCTTTTCCAGCAGGAAGGACACTGCACACCTGCACACATCTTCAGGGAGCCTGGGAAGCAAACCACCTAGGTGCTGTCCTGTGGCCTGAATACAAGCCTACCCACAAATGGTCACTCTTGTCAGTGCTTAAACATGCTTTCTGAAGGGTTAATGATTGACCTGCCTTACACAATTACAGCGGGTGCCCACATGCCCAATTGGATGGGGCAGAGTACAGGCCCACCTTGCCGGCAGCTTCCACCAGTAACACCTGTGAGCACCACTCAGTGGCCTGGGGATTGATCTAACCTGTCTTCCATTGCAGGTGATCGTGGTTGCCATCAGCAATACTGAGGAAAGGCTTAGATCCCACCCACCACGATTGCCACTGGTACCCCAGAATAATATCCAGAGACTATGGAATTAACTCATCCTGGCCACTGTCACTCACACACACACTACTGGGGAGTCTGAAAAGAGGTCCATCCTATCCACAACTGCTGGTGCTCATGTATGTTGTGCAGGAATCTGGTGATTGATATGCCCAGCCCACCACTGGTGGCTTCCATGCACCCATTTTAGGGGCTTAAAGATGTGTCCACCTCACTGTCACCACCACCTGCATGTCACCTCGGGCCTGGGCCAGCCAATACCACTGCCAGCACCTATGCATGGTGCTTGGGGGCATGATGGTTTGTTAGCTATTGCTACTACAATCACCAGTGCCATGTATACCACCCCGTGGCCCAAGAACTTGCCCATCTTCCCAGCCCATGGCTGGCTCTCAAGCAAGTTCCCTGGAAGTCCAAGAATTCACCCACTTAGACCTGTACCATCAATGATTCTGTATACTTTCCAGGGGTCCAATGATTGACATAATCAACCACCACCACCATCACTGGGGCCTGAGGACAGGCGAACCTGGCAATCCCTATTCCCAGAAAAGCCTCACCACAGTCCCCACTAACAATTGCATCCTCAGCCACTGAGGAACTTCTGGACACTACTGACATTGATCAAATAAAACAAATCATACAGACACTACACTACTGTACCCCATGGCATCAAAGCCACAGTACTCTACCCAACCAACACTATAGTACATCTATACAGAAAAAATATTTTCCTATAAAAGGCAATCCATAAACTTGGAAGAAGCAAATATTATACCAGATGTGCAGATATCAATATAATGACACAAGAAATATGAGAATGCAAGGAAACATAACATCTCCAAAGAAACATAATAATTATCCAGCAACAGCTTTCACTGGAAAAAAAAATCTATAAAATGCCTGAAAATAATTCAAAAAGATACTGTTAAAGGAACTCAGTAAAACGTAAAGAAAGACAGATGAACAATACAAAAAAATCAGGAAAACAGTTTATAGTCTGAATAAGAAATTTAACAAAGATATATATATGTAAAAAGTATAAATCAGAAATCCTGAAACTAAAGAATTCAGTGAATAAAATTAGAAAAACAAAACAAGATATTCAAACAGAAAAAGAATATTTCTAAACACTAAGGCAGGTCTTTCGAAATAATGCGGGAGAATAAATGGGCAAAGACATAGAAAATTTATTTAGCATAACAATAGTTGAAAATTTCCCAAGTCATGCAAGGCATATAGGCATCCAAATACAAAACATTAAAAGATCCCCAGATTGTTTCAACTCCCCAAAATCTTATCCAGTCAAACTGTCAAAAGTCAAAATAAAGAGAATTATAAAAGCAGCAAAATAAAAGCATCAAGTTACATATAAGAAAATTCTATAGACTAGCAGTAAACCTTGCAGTAGAAACCTTACAGACAAAAGAATAGGATAATATATTCAAAATATTGAGAGTTAAAAAAAAAAAAATAAACTGCTAGGGAAGAATACTTAACCCATTAAAGGCACCCTTCAAAAATGAAGGATAAATAAAGTATTTCCCAGACAAGAAAAGCTGAGGAAATTTATTATCACTAGTCTGGCCCTACAAGAAATGCTTAAAGGAGTCTTATATTTGAAACTGAGAGGATGATATCTACAGTCATGTAAATGCATAAGAGTTTAAAACTTATAGAGCAAACACACAAATGAAAACAGAAGGAAACCAAAAGTTACCAGTACAGAAAACCATCAAACCACAATGATAAACAATGAGAGAAAAAAAACTAGCAAATGTTATAAAAAAGAACTAGAAGGCAGCAACAAAATGTTCAGAATAAGTTTTCATTTATCAATAATAAACTTAAACTTAAACAGATTAAACTTACCACTTAAATGATATAGACTGGATGAATGGTTGTTAAAAAAAAAAATCTCAATTATATAATGCCTACAAAAATCTCACTTCACCTGTAAAAACACATACAGACCAAAAGTCAAGGGACGGAGAAAAGAATTTCATAGAAGTGGAAATCAAAAGTAAGCAGGAATAGTCGTACTTAGACAAAACAGACTTGAAGTAAAACCTGTAAAAAAAAAAAAAAAAAAAAAAAAAAAAGAGAGAGAGAGAGAGAGAGAGACAAAGAAGGTAATAAGATAACGATAAAGGGATAAACTCAGCAATAGGAGATAACAATTCTGAATACGTCTGCACCTAACAACAGAACACCCAGATATACACCACAAACACTATTATAGCTAAAGAGGGAGATAGAATCTATTGCAATAATAGTTGGCTACTTCAGCACACACCCCACCCCACTCTCAGCATTGAACAGAAAATCAATAAACAGAAATCATTTAAACAGAAAATCAATAAAGAAGCATTAGGTTTGAACAGCACTTTAAAATAAGTGGAAATAACATACATTCTTTGCATCTGCACTTGGGACATTCTTCAGGTTACACTATATTCTAGGCTACAAAAAATATCAATGATTTTTAAAAAAATTGACACCATATTAAGTATCTTCTCAGAACACACTGGAATAAAAGTAGAAATTATGAACAAGGGAATGTTGCATAGAAATACATGGAAATTAAGCAACATTCTTCTGAACAAGAAAACATTGAGAAATTAAGAAGAAACTTTAAAAAAATTGAAACAAATAAAAATATAAGTGCAACACACAAAAATTTGTGAGATGCAGAGAAAGCATCCTTGTGGGGAGGTTTATACTGATAAACTCCTAGGTCTAAATATGTAGGAAAATTTCAGGAATCTAATAATGCACTTCAAGAAAATAGAAAAGCGAGCCAACCAAATGCCAAAATAAAATAAAACAAAGAATAACAACAATACAAAAGATCCAAAAGATAAGTGAAATAAAAAGTTAGTTTTTTAAAACGATTAGCATAATTTATAAATCACAAGCTAGATAACCAAAAAGAGACATAAATGTAAACAGGAACAACAACAACAAAAACAAAAGTACAACCAATGCAACAGAAATGCATAGTATAATCATAAATAATTATGAAAAACTATATACTAAACAATTTTAAAACCTAAAGAAAATGGATACATTTCTGAACACAAACAGGAAGAAATAGAAAACCCGAACAGACCAATAACAAGTAATGATATTCAACCAGTAATAAAAAGTCTACCAACAATCTAACTCAGGAATAAAAGGCTTCACTGCTGAATTTTACAGAATGTATACAGCAAAATTAGTACCAATTATTCTCAAAGTATTTCAAAAAATTAAAGACGAAGGAATAATTCTTAACACAGTCTAAAGGCCAGCTTTGTCCTGATACTAAAACAAGACAAGAAAAGAAAAACAAAAAAGCAGACCAATATCCCTAATGAACATAGACGCAAAAATTCTCAATGATGTACTAGGAAATCAAATCCAACAACACACATGATATGGTTTGACATTGTGTCCCCAACCAAATATCATGTCGAATTGAAATTCCCAATGTTACAGAGGGGTATGGTGAAAGGTGATTGGATCATGGAGGCAGACTTCCCTTTTGCTGCTCTAGTGATAGTGAGGGAGTTCTTACAAGATCTGGATGTTTAAAAGTGTGTGAAACCTCCCCTCTCTCTCTTCCACCTGCTCCAGCCATGTAAGATGTGCCAGCTCCCCCTTTGCTATCCACTATGATTGTAAGTTTTCTGAGGCCTCCCCTGTTATGTTTTCTATACAGTGTGCAGAATTGTGCATCAATTAAATCTCTTTCTTTATAAATTACTCAATCTCATTAGTTGTTTATAGCAATGTGATAATAAACTAATACAGAAAATTGGTATCTAAGAGTGGGGTATTGCTATAAAGATATCTAAACATTTAGAAGCAACTTTGGAACTCGGTAATGGACAAAGTTTGGAAGAGTGTGGAGGGCACAGAAGAAGACATGAAGATGAGGGAAAGCTTGGAACTTCCCAGACACTTGTTAAATTGTTGTGACCAAAATGTTAGCAGTGATATGGACAATGAAGTCCAGGCTGAAGAGGTCTCAGATTTAGATGAGAAACGTATTGGGAACTGGAGTAAAGATCACTCTTGCTATGCTTTAGCAAAAAGACTGGGAGAATTGTGCCCTAGCTCTAGGGATCTGTGGAACTTTGAACTTGAGAGTGATGATTTAGAGTATCAGGAAGAAAAAAAAATGCAAGCAGTAAAGCATTCAAGAGCTGGCCAGCTGCTTCTAACAGCATATGGTCATATGTGTGAGCAACGAGATTATATAAAACTGAAACTTACATTTAAAAGGAAAAATAGAGCATGAGCATTTAGATAATTTACAGCCCGATCGTGTGGTAGAAAATAAAAACCCATTTTCTGAGAAGAAATTCAAGCGGGGTGTGGAAATTTTCATAAGAGGAGCGGAATGTTAATAGCTAAGACAATAGGGAAAATGTCCCAAAGGCATTTCAGATCTTTGTGGCAGCCCCTCCCATCACAGGCCTGAAGGCCTAGGAAGGAAGAATGATCTCTTGGGACATGGCATCCTGCGTCATGGTCACTGTAGGTCCAGTCATGACTGAAAGGGTCCCAGATGTAAGGCCACTGTTCCAGAGGGTTCAAGCTTTAAGCCTTGGTGACTTCCATGTGGTTTTAAGCCTGAGGGTATGCAGAAAGCGAGAGTTGAGGCCTGGGAGCCTTCATCTAGATGTCAGAGGATGCATGGAAATGCCTAGATGTCCAGGCAGAATTCTGCCGCAGGGGTGAAGACCTCATGGAGAACACTTACTGGGGCAATGCAGAGGGGAAATGTGAGTTTGGAGCCCCTACACAGACTCCCGACTTGGGCACTGCCTAGTAGATTTGTGAGAAGAGGACCACCATCCTCCAAATCCCAGAATAGTATCAACTGACCACTTGCACCATGTGCCTAGAAAAGTCACAGGCACTCAACACCAGCCCATGAAAGCAGTCATGGGGGCTCTACCCTGCAGAGTCACAGATGTGGAGATATCGAAGGCCTTGGGAACCCAGGCTTACATCGATGTGGCCTGGATGTGAGACGTGGAGTCAAAGAAGATGATTTTGGAGCTTTCATATTGAATGACTGCTCTGTTGGATTTCAAAATTGCACAGGTCTGTAGTCCCTTTCTTTTGGCCATTTTCTTCCTTTTGGAATGGGAACATTTGACCTGTGCCCTCATTGTATCATGATATTACAGGCTTATAGGCATAGGGGACTTACCTTGTCTCAGATTAGATTTTGGATTGTGTACTTTTGAGATAATGCTGAAATTAGTTGAGACTTGGGGGACTGTTAAGATGGGTTGATTGTATTTTGCAATGTGAAAATGATATGAGATTTGGGAGGGGTTAGGGGTGGAATAATATGGTTTGAATTTGTGTCTTTGCCCAAATCTTAAGTTATAATCCCCAATATTGAAGGAGAAGCCTGGTGGAAGGTTATTGAATCATAGAGGTGGACTTTCCACTTTCTGTTCTTGTGATAGTGAGTTTTCATGATATCTGGTTGTTTAAAAGTGTGTGGCACCTTTGCCCCTTTCCTCCTGCTCCAACAATGTAAGATATGCCAGCTTCCCCATTTTCCTTCCTCCATGGTTGTAAGTTTCCTGAGGCCTCCCCAGCCATGCTTCCTGTACAGCCTTGGTAAATGTAAGTCAATTAAACCTCTTTTTCTTATAAATTACCAGGTCTCTGGTAGTTCTTTATAGCAATGCAAGAACAGACTAATGCAACACCAAAAACATAATACATCATAATGAAGTGGGATTTATCCCAGGGATTCCAGGATAATTCATCCAACAAGCGGCTAAATAGAATACACAGGAACTCAAACAACTCAATAGTCAAGAATATATTACCCCATTAAAAATGGGCAAATGATCTGAATAGATATTTTTTCAAAAGAAGACACACAGTCAACAGGTTTATGAAAAAATGCTAAATATTGCTAATCTTCAGGGAAAAACAAATCAATACCACAATGAAGTATTATCTCACTCCAGTTAGAATGGTTACTCTTAAAAATCAGAAGATAACACATGCTGAAAATGATAAGTAGAAAAAAGGACTCTTCTACATTGTTGATGAGAATGCAAACTAGTACAGCCATTATGGAAAACAGTATGATATTTTCTAAAAATAAAAAAAAAACTAAAAATAGAAGTGCCATTAAATCTAGTAACCCCTTTACCGTGTATTTATCGAATGAAAGGCAAATCAGTAGTTTAAAGATATACCAGCACCCCTATGTTTATTGCAGCACTATTCACAATAGACAAGATATGGAATCAATCTAAGTGTCCCTTAAGCAATGTATACATAAAAATGTGGTATATATAAACAATAAAATACTATTCTTCAATAAAAAATAAATGAAATTAGCAACAGAAATGTAATGAAAATTCATTATGTTAATTGAAATAAACAAGACATGGAAGACAAATATTGCGTATTCTCATTCATATGTGAGAGCTAAACAAATTGACCCCATAGAGATAGAGAGTACAATGATGATTACTAGAGGTTAGAAAAGGCATCAAGGGAGAGAAAGAGTATTTGTTTAATGGGTACAAACACACTCCAAAGGAATAATTTCTAGTATTTAATAGCACAGTAAAGTTAACAATATTCTATTATACTTTAAAATAGCTAGTATAGAATGTTTGAAATGTTCCCAGCATAAAGAAATAAAAGATGATTGATTGTAATATATATCCTAAGTATACTGATTTAATTGTTACACATTGTATGCATGTGTCTAATTATCCCAAGTGTTCCATAAAAACGTACAAATATATATCAACAAAAAACACAAATTTGCTTTTATCTGGACTTTTGTTTGTTTCCTCAATGACATATCACTTCTTCTGTTTTACAATTAATGATAGAAATATTAGAAGAAACTTCTAAAATGCATTATGTGTAGTGAGAAACTTTGTGGAATGCTGGAATATCACATTACTTTAAAATTTGCTGGAAAAATGTGAAGTGTTAATGTCATAATTTAAAGGCTTATTTTGAAAATATCTTGTTAATTAGTATGGCTAAATACTATGATTATCTGATATTGCAATAGGAAATACAATCTAGGAGTAATTTCTCATTAATGACAGCAGATTTAAACCCCTGTGTCCAATAGCCTTTTTAATAATTCCTATTATGGAAGCAATTTCTTCCAAGATCTGATTAAGAGTCTTTATATTTTGCCTTTTAATATGGTTTGATGACAAAGTCTTAATAGTAATAGTATTGCCAATTTTCCTGCTTCCTCACTGTTAATGTGTCTTTACAATATTTATACTATTTCTAATTATTTGTAGGATTCTAATTCTTTGTAATAATTTCTTTCTAATTTCTTTGTAGGAATCTTTGTGATCTATCCATACATTTAGCAAGAGTTTGCTTACCTGAAACTACATAAAATAACACGTAAATCTACAGGAAAGTGGGCATGAGTAACCAGCAATATATCATAATCTTCTGAAAAGAAAAATGAAATTGAGTTGATGCTACTGAAAGCTCATTTATATTTGGAAACTCCCACCCTTCCAATAGCATACTTAAGTGAGGTAAGTAATATTTGTTTTTTCTCTGACAAAAGTCTTAATAAAGTTCAGTGAGGTAAAAATGTATATTAACTATTTTCATATCATTTTACATAAAATAAATGTAAACAGAAATGTTCTTATTTTTTGCATGCACATATTATAATCTGGAGCATTTTTGGGCATTTCTTGATTCACTTTATAATATATATCTTGGTTTTCCAGTATTGGGTGCACATATATTTACAAATAATATATCCTTTTATTGAATTGGCAACTTTATTATTAATCAGCTTATTTATCTGTTCTTGCAATTTTTGTCTTGAAATCTATTTTGTCTGTTATAAGTATAGCTACTCCTTCTCTTTTTTGGTCTTCATTGGTATGAAATACCACTTTCCATCTTTTTATTTGTAGTCCGTGTATGTCTTTAAAGGTGAAAAGTGTTTCTTTTAGGCAACAAATCATTGAATCTCATTTTTGTATTCATTCATCCACTGTACGTATTTTGACTTGAGAATTTAGTGCATTTACATCCAATGTTATTATTGATAAGTAAGTACTTATTCCAGCAATTTTGTTATTTTCTGGTTGTTTTGTGGTCTTCTCTTCTTTCTTTCCTTCCTTCCTGTCTTTGTATTAGTGAAGGCAAATTTAGATGATGGTATAATTTTTTTTTCTTCTTAATTTTTACATACTCAATGTATAATGAGGCTTACAAATTACATCTTATAATTGATTATCTTAAGCTGGTAACAACTTAATACTGCTTTGATAATTAAACAAATTAACAACCAAAAACTAATAAAAACTCTATATTACATATTTGTCCCCCAGTTTTTTTACTTTTTGTTGTTTCTATTTACATATTGTTGTACTATGTCTTGAAACATTGTTGTAGTTATTATTTTTGATTGATTCATCATTTAGTCTTTTTACTTAAGAGTAGTTTACACATTACAGTTACAGTGTTATAATATTCTGTGATTTTGTGTGTGCTTACTATTACCAGTGAATTTTGGACCTTCAGGTAATGTGTTGCTGTTCATTACTGTACTTTTCTTTCTGATTGAAGTACTGCCTTTAGCATTTCTTGTAGGATTGGTCTGGTGTTAGGTAAATTCCTCAGATTTTATTTGTCTGGTAATGTCTTTATTTGTACTTCATGGTATATTTTCACTGGAATTACTAATTTAGGTTGTAAGAAAAATGGCTGTGCTTCAGCCAGCAGTGGGCCGAGGCAGACATTTGGTACAGCATGACACTGGGTTGGAAGTGCAGGAACACAACCCCACGCATTATGTATTCACATTTATGTAGCCATTTTGATGTAACCCGTTTGTGTGAGCTCATATCTGGTTTTGAGCCACTGCTGTCTGTAAAAAATATCACTGCACTTTTGACTCCATATAAGAGGGAGAGAAGAATAAAGCCATGTGCCACCTGTCTATGGTCCCTTGAATGTTCTTTCAGCTATCTGCCACCCATCCACCAACTCCCCTTGGACCCCAGCTTGGGTTTGAACCTGACAATTGGCATACATGCCAGGATCCCAAGGTGAGTGAGATCTTGGCCCCTAATGATCCTGGTTCAGCCATGTGGCCCCAGCATGGGTTGTGGTACCCAGTGGCAGCCTTGCTGCTAGGATGGGCCCCTGTGGAAACATGGGCGGCAGAGGATGGGTCCCCTGTGAGCATGGAGAAGATGCTGAAGCACCTGGAAGCACAGAGCACCAAGTAGGAGAGTGTCTTTGCCAGCAGAGTTGGATAGGCATTTTTGACTGTGCTACGGGAAGTGCATGCTCAGTCCCTGGGGGATGCAGCACAGTAAGGGACCTGCGGGTGCAAGTAGAGTGCCTGGAGGCCCAGATACATAGCTTAGAATGAGAAGTAGGTTATGCCATTAGTGCAGGCCTGGGCTGACCATCCCAGTCAAAGACCTTTACTTGGACTGATACCGAGAAGTAAGAACGCCTATTGCAAGCTCACCCACTGGTCTGTCAGAAAGTAGAGCATGAACAGCCCTTGGGGTTCCAGGGGCAGACTCAGGAAGCTCCTACTGTGACGGAGCACATGTCATACAATGCTTATACCCCAAATGAGTTGTGGAAATTAGGTAAACACTGTTGGTGGTGCTTGGGGGAACCCCTACCCACCTGGATGCTTCACTTTTGGGATGAGGAAGCTGACGAAATTGTATGTTCCACTTCAGAAATAGAAAAGTTGACCTCATTATGAACCCTTCCCTGCATCTGTGATTGCAGATGAACAGGTGGTTAGCACAGGGGCAAGGCAACCACACCCTAATGGAATGGCTGATGGCAGCCATACAAACAGTATAGAACAATGCTGGAGAAATACAAGAAACTGTGAGTAAATGGCAGACATATACAGATTTGGTGCAAGTAATTCGGGAGATCAGTATGTGGCAGGCTATGTCTGATCTGAATACCCGAGGGCCAGATGGTGAACGTTTTACCTCCCACATGAGAGACCTTATTTTGGGCAATGAGGCCCCGAGTGCCTTTAGCTCCCTCGCCGCTGTCCTCACTCATATGTGGGGCACCATATACATGAGGTGACTACTGCCATAGTGGCCTTCAGGGAAGCAGAAAGCTGTCAGCAGGACTGGGGAGTCCATACCATAAAAAAGGAAAAGGCACCCCTTCGGCAGGTCCACCACCTCATGGGACCACCCCAATAGATGACTCACACACAGATGTGGATTGATTTGATTTTAACTGAGGTTGACTGAGAGAAAATTGATAGGCAACCCGAATAAGTGTTGTTAACTTTGTGGAGGCAATTGTCCCTGGAGCAGCAATTATGGAAAATGCCCAACAGGGGCAGGATGCTGCTGCTCTACCCAGTCCTGCTCAGAGGCTCTAGCTCAAGAACCACTCACAGACACACAGATGTATGAGCATTTTATGTTTGATTAGGGAACTGGCTGAGGTGCCCAGCTTGAGGGGACTCAGATGACTGGAGGTCATGTGTAGAATTGGCAATCCACTGGTCCCCCACCAATGTACAGCAGGTGCTGGCACTGGTAGACACTGGCATAGATTGTAGCCTCATCTATGGTAACCCGGATAAGTTTCTGGGCAATGCTGCATACATAGATGGCTATGGAGGCCAGTCAGTGCATGTGAAATCAGTATCTTTGTACTTGGTATCAGCCTCTTGGCTCCCTAAGTGTATAAACACTGTTTATGTCTCTCCCATACCAGAATAGATTCTGAGGGTGGATATTTTACATGACTTGACTTTGCAATCCACAACTGGAGAATTCAATCTCCAAGTACGTGTGGTTGAGCTGGTACTGCGTGGACATACGCATCACAAGCCTCAGGTCCTGCCACAGTCCCAGTGGGTTACTTCCATCCATCAATACCACTTGCCAGGTGGGCGTATGGAGATATTTGAGACTATTAAAATGTTAGAGGATTTGCAGATAGTGCACAGCACCCAAAACACCTACAATCTTCTGGTATGTTCAGTCAGAAAGCCTGATGGAACTTGGAAAATGATGGTGGATTATCAAAAAACAAATAAAGTAACACTCCCTTTACATGCAGCTGTGCTGTCTATCACGGCTTTGACGGACTGCTTGATGAAGTAATTGGGACAGTACCACTATGTAGTGGACTTGCCCAATGCATTATTCTCAACTGACATTGCTCCAGAGAGCCAGGAGCAGTCTGCCTTCACATGGAAAGGGTGACAATAAACTTTCACAGTGCTGCCACAGGGCTACATGCATAGCCCCACCATATGTCATGGTCTTGCTGCCACAGATTTAGCTGTATGGAAATGTCCAAAGGAGGTCTACCTATTCCATTAAATTGATGACATTATGTTAACCTCTAATTCTCTTGCAGATTTAGAGGCGATGGCACCCCTCTTGCAACAACATTTGGCAACATGTGTTGGGCTATCAACAAATCCAAGGTCCAAAGGCCTGGATTGTCTGCCAAATTCTTGGGATTTAACTGGTCAGGTAAGACTGAAGCAGGAAAATAGTGTCTGGAAACAGGGAACATAAGGACAATTCACACTTCAGCTCTAACAGGAAATATCTTCTCCTTAGAGCTAACAATCTAAATAACTTTGTAACTTTATTGAATCTCTCCGTTTATGTAGGGTGTACCCCCAAGTAACCAATGGAATCCTCTAAGTATTCAAAATCCCAAAAATTATGTAACAGGGTCTTTGATTCCCTATGTTCAGGCCCACTCCCACACTGTGGAGTGTACTTTCATTTTCAATAAAAACCTTCATTCCTTCCTTGCTTTGTTTGCTTGTATGTTTTGTCCAATTCTTTGTTCAAGATGCCAAGAACACGGACAGCCTACACTGTCAACATATTTTGGTGAGCTAGCCAGGGGAAAGAGGTAAGCCCAAAGTTTAAGATTCATTTTTTCTCCCTTTCCTTTCTGCTCCATACAGGCTCTCTCTCTCTTTCTCTCTCTCCTTTTCCAACTTGAGACCCTTGGTGGGCGGTGGCTAAACATGGAAGCAACTGCAGGTTTCTGGCCATGGCCAGTGAAACTAAAGGGTTTCTGTGTGGAGAAGCCTGACTGCCACCACCCGATTCACTTAAGGGACCAGGGTCTTTTTCAAGTTTTGTTTTTTTTTTCTTTCTTTCTTTTTCAGTCTTTCAGTGGCTGTTTCCTAGTAGTTCACTGGAAATTAAGGGCAATCGACTGGGGCCACTACGTGGTATTGCCTGAAGGCCTAGGAATGAATGGAAATAATCCTCTGCCCTGAAGGAGGAAGGATTTTAAAAAATATTTTTTACCTATGGTCCCTAATCCTTACATGCAGTGCATCTCAGAGCAAACTCACACCTGTTTCAGGCAACTGCAACCTTATCTTTATACACTAAAGTCTTCCCTTATTGTACTCAACTGGCTAAGGAATGAAAAGGCTCACCCAGCATCCAGTTCTCATTACATTTCATGGCTATTTATTCTTATAAATCTTATAGTATGCTTTGGAGGGAAAATCTGCCTGTGATGCACCCACCTAAGCCAGAGATGTCTGGAACTCTAAGATTGGACCCCGCAGGAGGACACTCTATGAGTTCTGTGGACCTCAAACTCTCCAAACCCTCCCCTTGGCCGAGGTTCTGACGTTTAGTATTAAACCCTCTTTAGAACCTTTTATGACAGTTGCAATGCTGCTTGGCCCCAAAATTGTTTAGAATCTGAAGTTTGCTCTCTAAGCAGAAAGTTGGATGGTGTTGCATGTATCCAGGCTTTTGTGTTGCTGTTCTAAGCAGGTGGCCTGGTTAACGTGTAACATTCTCTTTTGTCAATATTTGGCCCCAGTGCTGCTTGAGGAGGTTTAGCCTTTAAAATACAACTTCCACGGAGACTGCTTTACCTGAAAATTTTAGTTCATAGCCTTCCTTAGATTATCTATTGGGCAACGTAAAACAGGCAAGCTTATATTGGATCTCATGGCTAAAGTTCCAAGCTATTGGGTCTTCGTTTATGTGTGTATATACATGTCTAAATATGTTTATTCATATGTATACTTATTGTTATATGATGTATCTAGTAAATTGACTTATAAGGAAAAGATTACTCACAAATGAAGTAAAAAGACTAAACAATTTTCAAGTTCACATGAGTTAAAGTATAACTTTACTAAACAAGCTAGCTTTAAAATTTTGGTGGAATAAAAATAGAAATGCCTTCAGAATTGTCAGCATACATTTTTTTCTGTGCTTTATGTTTATCTTTCCTAGATATTTTAAAATGTCAGTATTAATTCAAGCTGGGAGCTGCTTAGGGTGAGCCTGCCTCCCATTCTATTCAAAGTCTCACTGAAATAAATGCATAAGTGATTGCTTCCTTTGGAAAGGTGTACTAGAAACTCAAAAGAATGCAGCCCTTTGTCTACCACCTGTGATTGAAAACCCCCCAAGACCCTCCCTACCTTGAGTTCTCCTGCCTTTCCTGAACAAACCAGTGTTAATTTTACATATGTTGATTGATGTCTCATGTCTCCTTTGTTAAAAGTAAAAATTAAGTACAGTGAATGGGATAAAAGTTTTAGGTAAACCTTTTGTGTAAATTAAAATCTTAAAGTTATTTTTAACATTCATTTGATATAAGGGACACTTCCAATTAAGAAAGGGTTGTAATATGGAGAAAAGTGTTTCTAAAATTGTGGAATTTTTCTTCTCTATAAATGCTCATCTTTAATAGTAAATAATTTCTTGCTTTTTGGGGTTTCACTAAAGTTTTAAGTTGCTAAGGATAAAATTTTTAGTTAAAATGTAATTCTGCATCCAAAATATGCCAAAAGGGTTATGTTATTAGTAAATAAAAACAATTGCATAATTGAGAAGTTATCTAAAAGTTAGTTCGAAATACACATTTACAAAGGTTATTTATGAAACAATTTAGTAAGGAACCATTAAGTAGGGGAGAAATGAGGAAAAGCTTTAAATAATAAAATATTATTTAAAGCCTGATAGAGAATTGGAGATATTTGGCTAATTAATATTTTCATAGTTAAAGCTCTTAGTCTTGATTAAAATAACAAATATTGTAAAAATACATAAGCAATTTGGAAATTCTTTTTTTAATATAGCTAAGCATGAAGCTTGATTTAGTGTAAAGCCAAGTTTCACATATATGCTTGCATTGCTTCACACTGTGTTTACTACTGTTTTGCATGGATAGTGCTGAAGCAGTTATTGGTCATGTGCCTAATGTGAATTTCTTAATTTCACACGATGTATACTAATATTAGTGAACTTAAGGATATTAAATTGTGTAGCAGGAATAAATTATTCATTATGTGAGTTTTTGGGGGACCCTAGGTAACACTGTAACCTCTAGGGTAAATTGAGTAAGAAAATTTAGGGTTGGTTTCCTGCATATTTGTTTTTGCCTCTGGTTTTCATTTGGTTGCTATTTATTCTCCTGTGGCTTTGTCTGCGTGTGCATATATATGAAACCATAAATTTTTTAGTTCCTAGTGGAAGGCTTTTCTTTAGTTACGTGTTCCTACGCATTTCCAGCAAGTCACCATTCGTTCAATTTATCTTGAATTCCTAAGCTGCCTTTGTTGGGCCTGCAGGAATTAATGGAGCACACCAGCTTTTTATCCTTAAACTAAGTTTTTGGATTTTAGACTTCCTGTTACTTTAATTATGTTGAGTATACTCTTTCAAACATAATTTGAGTCATATTTCTCTCTCTGCCTAATTTCTCCAAAATTTGTAAAGTATATGTGAATATTCTCAATTCGCAGCAATGTGTTTGTTTGTATACAGTCAAGCAGATTCACCAGGGCCACTCAGGGAGAGAGAATCCAGAAACCTGTCATGCCTGCAAAAGCGTAAGAATTTCTTACCAGTCAGTATCTGGCCTCTTTGTCTCTGTGCAAACTGGTTAATCTCCTCTGTGAAGTTTTAAATTAATTGATTTAATAATAACAAGAGCTTAAATCAAATATTTTGTCAGAAAAGTGAAAAATGTAATGCCTTTTATTTAGTTCATGTGACTTAAGTAATCTCTGGATAATAAAGATGGTTTTAAAAATTATTGGTGAAATGCAGGTGTCATTAAAATGTAAATAGGTGAACCAAACTATGTAGGTCAGATGCAAGGTTTATTGAATGTTTTAAGGTAACAAACTGCTTTTTGGGTTTTAAAAACCATTTGACTTGCAGGCTACACAATTGGTAAGGCCTGGGGACATATGGAACTAACCACACCCTTAACTAAGAAGGCAAACTTTGGCTGCAGTTAGCACACAATTAAACCAATTTACCAAATTTTATCTTATAGCTAAAAATTGCTAGGAGTTACCTTTCATGTGCATCTGTGTGAAGAGGCCACCAAACAGGCTTCGTGTGAGCAATAAAGCTTTTTAATCACCTGGGTGCAGGCAGGCTGAGTCCAAAAAGAGAGTCAGCCAAGGGAGATAGGTGTGGGGCCATTTTATAAGATTTGGGTAGGTAGTGGAAAATTACAGTCAAAGGGGGTTGTTCTCTGGCTTGCAGGGGTGGGGGCCATAAGGTGCTCAGTGGGGAAGCTTTTTGAGCCAAGATGAGCCAGGAGAAGGAATTTCACAAGGTAATGTCATCAGTTAAGGCAGGGACCAGCCAATTTCACTTCTTTTGTGGTGGAATATCATCAGTTAAGGCAGGAGCCGGACATTTTCACTTCTTTCTGTGATTCTTCACTTGCTTTGGGCCATCTGGATGTCTATATGTGCAGGTCACAGAGGACACAATGCCTTAGCTTGACATTCCTACCTTCTTATATTAATAAGAAAAATAACATAAAATAGTATTGAAGTGTTGGGGTAGCAAAAATTTTTTGGGGGTGGCATGGAGAGATAATGGGTGATGTTTCTCAGTGCTGCTTCAAGCAGGATTAGGGGTGACATGGGAACCTAGAGTGGGAGAGGTCAAGTTGAAGGAGGATCTTGTGGTAACGGATGATATTGTAGGGTTGTTAGAGGAGCATGTGTCATATAGAATGATTGCTGATGGCCTGGATACAGTTTTGGATGAATTGAGAGACTAAACAGAAGATACAAGGTCCGAATAAAAGGGGAAAAATAGGTATTAAAGGACTAAGAATTGGGAGAACCCAGGACATCCAATTAGGGAGTGCCCAAGGGGGTTCAGTGTAATTACTTCCTTGGTTGGCAAGTTTTGGGGCTCTATCTTTGAGTTTTTCATACACCAGGCCAGATTGATTTAGATAAAAACAACACTCTTCATTTAACAATATAGAGTCCTCCTTTTTCAACAGTAAGTCAAGGCCTCGGCGGTTTTGGAGGACACCTGCAGCTAAAGGGTCAACTTAGGCCTGGAGGACTAACAAAGTTTGTGATATGTCTGTGATGCCAACCAAGAAGTCATAAGAGAGACTATGGAAGGTCGTGACAGAGGTTGAAATGCCTGTTATTCCAGTACCGAGAGCAATAGTGGAGGCAGAAATTCCTAAACTGACAAGCAAGGGAATTAGTGGAATAACTCTTTTTTGTCATGTTGGTGTCAAGAGGGGAACAAGGAGCTCTTCGGTCCCATTTGCAAACTGAATTTTTGGAGTAAGGAAAACTAGTATGCATGTGCCTGTCCAATTAGCAGGTAGACACATGTAGGTAGAGGATCCACAGAGGAAGAAGAGACCTTGCGTGAGGCAAAACTGGAAATGCAAAGTAAAAAGATGAGAAGGAGTACTGAAAGATGTGTCTTGTACCCAGACTCCTAGGGATCCAGCTAGGGTGGCAGCCATCCGGTTGTAATGGGGTAACTGCGTAGAGGGGGAGGTTCAATTTTCATGGTGTATGAGAAAACGTTGAGTGAGTACAAGCAACCTTTCACTGTTATTTATGGGGCTGGGTATACGTAAACAAGAAGAGGGCCTGGAAAAAGTCTGACAAGCAAGGGTAAGGTAGCCAAGGATGGAGTGAAATACAGGGTAAGTGCCTTCCTAAGCAATCATTAGTACTAATGTTTTTAAGTTTGCCATTATTGATAGAGGGCTTATCTGTAATATGGAGCTGGAAGGCTCCAATTGTTTCAGTGATGTGTGTAATTGGGCTTTGGAGATGAAGCGTGAAGGAACATTGAGAAGGTGAAAGGTTACCCAGGGGAATTCTAGTGGGTCTTTACCGAGAGATACATAAAGGAGCGGCCACAGGAACAGTAGTTGTGTTGTGAGGGGTCCAAATATGCTGATAGTAGGGTTGATATAAGGAGAAAGGTTTTTAAGTAAGTGAGGAGGAGGGTGGCAGCTTGCTGATGTGAAATGTTGGGGGAGGTCTTGCTGGACCTTTCTAGAAAGTAAAGAAGTTATTCAGGAGGGTAAAGGTGAGGGCTGTTAAAGGAAGTTCTGAGGTGTAGGGAGACAGGAGATGTTGCCCAGTCTGTATGTAAGGCGGGGACAGCTGTGTAGGTGCAGGAAGAAAGGGAAATGCAAAGCCAGCAATTGTTTGCTAAGGAGGGATTAGAAATGGCTAGGAGAGAGTGAGTAAGGTTGATAATGTGTGGAGAGAGCTGGGGAGAGGTAGAGGGTGGCATAAGAATGGGAATGAGAATAAGAGTGAGTATAAAAATAAATAACAGAACTTCATCAGGATGAAAGTATTGGAGGGTACCCTGCCAGCAAAGATCACCTATCCACTCTAAGAGGGAGTTAAGAGTGGCGGTTTGGGGACAGCACCAGGAGATATCAACTGTGATGGCTTGGAGAAACAGTGTAAACCAGCAGTGTAAACAAAAGCAGGGCATTTATGAGTATTTGAGAATGATGAATAGGAGTATGACTAGAAAGAAGAGAGTAGGGATGATAGTAGGGGAAGGTCACCAAGGATGGAAACACAGGGTAAGTGTCTTCCTAAGCAATAATTAGTACTAATGTTTTTAAGTTCGCCATTATTGATAGAGGGTTTATTTGTAATATGGAGATGGAAGGCTCCAATTGTTTCAGTGATGTGTGTAATTGGGCTTTGGAGATGAAGCGTGAAGGAACATCGAGAAGATGAAAGGTTACCCAGGGGAATTCTAGTGGGTCTAGCTGTGGGGGTGACTGCGTAAAGCCCTGTTGCAAAAAGTAGGGTAAGGACAAACAGACCTAATAGAATGAAGGGATGTATTAGGCTCATAAGGGTTATTACTGTTCTTCAGAAATGCGAGTGTGTTTAAGGGAAGTAGAGGAGAGTACCTGTGACTTCCAGGAGGAAGAGGAGAGATTAGGCTAGCTGTCCAACAGACACAGCTTTATGCTGAAACAGTGAACCCAGTGAGGAGGAGCCTGCAGGTGGATGGCAGTTGGGGTACTATAGATGACTAAGTAGGGTACGGTTCATCAAGGTTGCACAGTTTGAGGGGTCAGATTCTTAACAAGAACTGATCGTCCAGCTAGGGTGTCTTCATATGGCTGGGAATCTGGAGTAGGCAAGAGAAGATTAGCAGCCTGGTGATTTTCTGTCTAGCCTGCTGGAGGACTGGAAGATAGTCACCTAGAGGGTTGGTGTCTGAGACAAGGTCAGGGGCAAACAAGAAAGTGAATCCATATAAAAGTTCAAATGGACTGTACCTTGTAGCATCTTGAGGATAGGCTCTAATTCTGAGAAGGGCAAGAGGTAAAAGTACTGTCCAGTCCTTTTTAAGTTGGAGACTGAGCTTGCTGAGGTGTCTTTAAAAGACCATTAGTTCCTTCTACCTTTCCTGAAGATTGAGGATGGTAAAGGGTGTGAAGAGTCCACTGAATACGAAGAGCCTGAGAAACTGCTTGGGTGATTTGACTAGTAAAGATTGGTCTGTTATCGGACTGTGTAGAGGTGGGAAGGCCAAACTGAGGACTTATATCTGACAAAAGGGAAGAAATGTCAGTGGTGGCCTTCTCAGACCCTCTGGGAAAGGCCTCTACCCATCCAGTGAAAGTGTCTACCCAGAGCAAGAGGTATTTTAGTTTCCTGACTCGGGACATGTGAGTAAAGTCAATTTGCCAGTCCTGGGCAGGGGAAAATCCCCTAGCTTGATGTGTAGGGAAGGGAGGGGACCTGAACAATCCCTGAGGAGTAGTAGAATGACAGATGGAACAATGAGAAGTGACTTCATTGAGGATAGATTTCCATGATGGAAAGGAAATGAGAGGTTCTAAGAGATGGACTAGGGACTTGTAACCTATGTGGAAGAGGTTATGAAATGACGACAGAATAGAATGGGCCTGTGAGGCTGGAAGGAGATATTTTCCTTGGTCCAAGAACAATTTACTTTGTGTGGGAAGAGATTGATACGTGAAATTTTCAGTGGGGGAGTAGGTGGGAGTGACCAATGAGAAGGAGAAAAACTAGCTGTGAGGGACAGAAGTTGGAATGCAAGCTGCTGCTTTAGTTACCCTATCAGCATAAGAGTTGCCTAGAGCAATGGGATCTGACGCCTTTTGATGGCCCTTGCAGTGAATGACTCTAGCTTCCTTTGGAAGTAAAGTAGCTTTGGGAAGAGTTTTTATTAAAGAGGCATTAATGATGGAGAACCCTTGTGTGGGGAAATGGGTTGAATGTCAGGTGGATCAGAGAGATACAGTCATGGGGGTCAGATGTGGTATCTGGAATAATATGGGAGGCTGGATTGAAGTCTCGGCCAGGAACAATGGTAACTGTGGGAGACTCAATGAAGAGTGAGTATAGCTGAAGGAGCTGGAGAGCAGAAAGTGTATGCATCAGGTGTGAGGAAGGAAATAGATTTTGGAAGTTATGAGAGCTGTAGAGAGTGAGTTGAACATAGTTTGTGATTTTGAGGGCCTCTAAAAGTATTAGGGCAGTGGCAACTGCTGCACAGAGACATTATGGCCAGCCTAAAACAGTAAGGTCAAGTTGTTTGAACAAAAAGGCTACAGAACACGGTCCCAGTCCTTGTGTCAGAATTCTGACTGCACAGCCCTGCACTTCAGCTGTGTGTAATGTAAAGGGTTGGGATGAGTGAGGGAGAGCTAGTGTGGGAGCAGTCTCTAAAGCTGTCTTCAAAGAATGGAAAGAGGAGTGGGGAAAGGATTTAGGATCTATGGGGTCAGCTCAGTTTCCTTTTGTGAGTTTATATAATGGTTTTGTTAGGATGGCAAAACCAGGTATCCAAAGGAGAAAGTATCCAACCATGCCTAGGAAGGAAAGGAGTTGTTGTTTTGTGGAAGGGGTTGGAGTTTGAGAGATCATTAGACAAAATCAGCAGGGAAAGCACGTGTGTTTTCATGAAGAATTATGTCAAGATAGGTAACAGATGGAGAAGAAATTTGAGCTCTGGAGGGGGATACCCAATTTTCTTTGGAGAATAAATCTTGAAGGAGCAGGAGACTGTCTTGTTGAGAAGATTTAAAAGAGAGACTACAAAGTAGAAGATCATTAATATATTGAATAAAGTGAGAAGCAGAGTGGTAGAAAGAAAGTAAATCATGAAAAATAGTTTGGCTGAAGTAATGAGGGCTGTCCCTGAAGCCTTGCAGCAGTACAGCGTGGGTAAGCTGCTGGGACTGATGGGTGTCAGGGTCAGTCCAGGTAAAAGCAAAGAGAGGCTGGGATAAGAGGTGCAGGGGAATAGTGAAAAAAGCATCTTTAAGATTAAGAATGGAATAGTGAGTTGCGGAGGAAGGTATTGAGGACAAAAGAGTGTACGGGTTGGGCACTACAGGGTGGATAGGCAAAACAACTTAGTTGATAAGGCACAGATCCTGAACTAACCTGTGAAACTTGTCTGGTTTTTGGACAGGTAAAATGGGGGAATTGTAAGGAGAGTTTATAGGTTTTAGAAGCCCATGCTGTAGCAGGTGAGTCATAACAGGCTTCAATCCCCTTTAAGCCTGTTGTGGGATGGGATACTGGCATTGAGTGGGGTAAGGGTGATTAAGTTTTAATGAGATAGTAATGAGCAGGTGATTGGTTGCCAGGGAGGGAGTAGAGGTGTCCCATACTTGTGGGTTAAGGTGGGGGGATATGAGAGGTAGATGCAAAGGAGGCTTTGGGTTGGGAAGAAGGGCAGCATTGAGATGTGGCTGTAGTCCAGGAATAGTCAGGGAAGCAGATAATTTGGTTAAAATGTCCTGGCCTAATAAGGGAATTGGGCAGGTGGGGATAACTAAAAAAGAGTGCATAAAATAATGTCCAAGTTGGCACCAGAGTAGGGGAGTTTTAAGGGGTTTTGAAGCTTGGCCGTCAATACCCACAATAGTTATGGAGGCAAGGGAAACAGGTCCTTGAAAAGAAGGTAATGTGGAGTGGGTAGTCCCCATATTGATTAAACAGGGGATGGACTTACCCTCCACTGTGAGAGTTACCGGAAGCTTGGTGTCCATGATGGTTCAGGGGGCTTCTGAGGCAATTGGACAGCATCAGTCTTCAGCCGCTAAGCTGAGCAGATCTGGGAAAGAGTCAGTCAGAGAGCCTTGGGCCAGAGCTTTAGGGGCTCTAGGAGTGGCTGCTGGGTGTGCTGGACAGTCTGATTTCCAGTGGGTCCCTGCATAGATGGGACATGGCTTGGGAGGAATCCTGGGCTGCAGGCATTCCTAGGTCCAGTGGCCAGATTTCTGGCACTTGAAGCAAGATCCTGATGGAGGAAGTCCTGTAGGAATGCTTAACTGCTGAAGCTTAGGCATGTGTGGCTTAAGCATTTTGAAGTTCTTGTGTGCTGGAGGTGTGGCTGGGTTTGTTCTCACAGCAGAGGCAAGTAATTGTAACTCAGAAATGCACTGCTGTCTGGCAGCCTCCTCTCTATTACTGTACACCTTGAAGGCAAGGCTGGTTAATTCCTGTTGTGGGGTTTGAGGGCCAGATTCTAATTTTTGAAGCTTTTTTCTAATGTCAGGAGCTGACTGGGTGATAAAATGCATATTTTGAATGAGACAGCCTTCTGACCCTTCAGGATCTAGGGCTGTAAAGCATCTCAGGGTTGCTGCCAAACCAGCCATGACTTGGACTGAGGTTTCATCTTTACCATGGGTAGTTTCTTTAAGTTTGTCATAATTAACAACTTTGTAAGCTGCCTTTTAAAGCCCTTCAACTAGGCAGGAAATCATGTAATCTTGCCTAGCTATACCTGGTGTATCTGCCTGATAGTTCCACTGGGGATCCTCTCTGGGAACTGCTCTAATACCTTCCTGGAGGTCTGGCTCATGGATCCGGCAATTGTTAGCATGAGATTGGGCCAGAGAAAAAAACTCTTGCCTGTTCATCTGGGGAAAGGGTAGAAGTTAGGATGACATTTAAGTCACTCCAAGTTAAACTGTAGGACAGACTTAGATATTGGAATTCATGTATATATTTAGTGGAGTCTGATGAGAAAGAGCCAAAACACTGACTGATCTGAGAGAGGTCTGATAGAGAAAAAGGCACATGTACCCTGACTATGTCTTCAGCATCAGCCACCTCTCTAAGAGGAAATTGTTGGGCAGGTGGGGAAGAGCTAGTTATGGAACCAAACTGTAAACCAGACTAGGTGTGAGGAGGGGAGGTGATAGAAGGATTATAGGGTGGAGGAACAAAGGCTGAGGAAGAATTGGGACCTGGCTCGGCCTGGCAAGGAGCAGCCTGGAGGAGGGGAGAAGTCAGATGGGTCTGTAGAAAAGGAAGATTGGAAAGACTCAGCGACACTTGGGTTTGGGACTGAGGGGACAGATGGGAGGGAAAGAAGGAGGATTTGGGAGGAATCACATGGGGAACAGAGACTAGGGAGGGAACAAAGTGTGAAAAATGCCTGGATGTAAAGCACTTCTGACAATTTGCCCTTTTTTTTTTTAATTATTATACTTTAAGTTCTAGGGTACATGTGCATAACGTGCAGGTTTCTTACATATGTATACCTGTGCCATGTTGGCGTGCTGCACCCATCAACTCATCAGCACATATCAACCTGTCATTTACATCAGGTATAACTCCCAATGCAATCCCTCCCCCCTCCCCGCTCCCCATGATAGACCCCGGTGTGTGATGTTCCCCTTCACGAGTCCAAGTGATCTCATTGTTCAGTTCCCACCTATGAGTGAGAACATGCGGTGTTTGGTTTTCTGTTCTTGTGATAGTGTGCTGAGAATGATGGTTTCCAGCTGCATCCATGTCCCTACAAAGGACACAAACTCATCCTTTTTTCTGGCTGCATAGTATTCCATGGTGTATATGTGCCACATTTTCTTTATCCAGTCTGTCACTGATGGACATTTGGGTTGATTCCAAGTCTTTGCTATTGTGAATAGTGACGCAATAAACATATGTGTGCATGTGTCTTTATAGCAGCATGATTTATAATCCTTTGGGTATATACCCAGTAATGGGATGGCTGGGTCATACGGTACTTCTAGTTCTAGATCCTTGAGGAATCGCCATACTGTTTTCCATAATGGTTGAACTAGTTTACAATCCCACCAACAGTGTAAAAGTGTTCCTATTTCTCCACATCCTCTCCAGCACCTGTTGTTTCCTGACTTTTAAATGATTGCCATTCTAACTGGTGTGAGATGCTATCTCATTGTGGTTTTGATTTGCATTTCTCTGATGGCCAGTGATGATGAGCATTTTTTCATGTGTCTGTTGGCTGTATGAATGTCTTCTTTTGAGAACTGTCTGTTCATATCCTTTGCCCACTTTTTGATGGGGTTGTTTGTTTTTTTCTTGTAAATTTGTTTGAGTTCTTTGTAGGTTCTGGATATTAGCCCTTTGTCAGATGAGTAGATTGCAAAAATTTTCTCCCATTCTGTAGGTTGCCTGTTCACTCTGATGGTAGTTTCTTTTGCTGTGCAGAAGTTCCTTAGTTTAATTAGATCCCATTTGTCAATTTTGGCTTTTGTTGCCGTTGCTTTTGGTGTTTTAGACATGAAGTCCTTGCCCATGCCTATGTCCTGAATGGTACTACCTAGGTTTTCTTCTAGGGTTTTTATGGTATTAGGTCTAACATTTAAGTCTCTAATCCATCTTGAATTAATTTTCGTAAAAGGAGTAAGGAAAGGATCCAGTTTCAGCTTTCTACTTATGGCTAGCCAATTTTCCCAGCACCATTTATTACATAGGGAATTATTACCCATTTCTTGTTTTTCTGAGGTTTGTCAAAGATCAGATGGCTGTAGATGTGTGGTATTATTTCTGAGGACTCTGTTCTGTTCCATTGGTCTATATCTCTGTTTTGGTACCAGTACCATGCTGTTTTGGTTACTGTAGCCTTGTAGTATAGTTTGAAGTCAGGTAGCGTGATGTCTCCAGCTTTGTTCTTTTGACTTAGGATTGTCTTGGAGATGTGGGCTCTTTTTTGGTTCCATATGAACTTTAAAGCAGTTTTTTCCAATTCTCTGAAGAAACTCTTTGGTAGCTTGATGGGGATGGCATTGAATCTATAAATTACCTTGGGCAGTATGGCCGTTTTCACAATATTGATTCTTCCTATCCATGAGCATGGTATATTCTTCCATTTGTTTGCATCCTCTTTCATTTCACTGAGCAGTGGTTTGTAGTTCTCCTTGAAGAGGTCCTTTGCATCCCTTGTAAGTTGGATTCCTAGGTATTTCATTCTCTTTGAAGCAATTGTGAATGGAAGTTCATTCATGATTCGGCTCTCTGTTTGTCTGTTACTGGTGTGTAAGAATGCTTGTGATTTTTGCACATTAATTTTGTATCCTGAGACTTTACTGAAGTTTCTTATCAGCTTATGGAGATTTTGGGCTGAGACAATGGGATTTTCTAAATATACAATCATGTCATCTGCAAAGAGGGACAATTTGACTTCTTCTTTTCCTAACTGAATACCCTTGATTTCTTTCTCTTGCCTGATTGCCCTAGCCAGAACTTCCAACACTATGCTGAGTAGGAGTGGTGAGAGAGGGCATCCCTGTTTCGTGCTAGTTTTCAAAGGGAATTTTTCCAGTTTTTGCCCATTCAGTATGATATTGGCTGTGGGTTTGTCATAAATAGCTCTTATTATTTTGAGATACGTTCCATGAATACCGAATTTATTGAGCGTTTTTAGCATGAAGGGCTGTTGAATTTTGTCAAAAGCCTTTTCTGCATCTATTGAGATAATCATGTGGTTTTTGTCTTTGGTTATGTTTACATGCTGGATTACGTTTATTGACTTGCGTATGTTGAACCAGCCTTGCATCCCAGGGATGAAGCCCACTTGATCATGGTGGATAAGCTTCTTGATGTGCTGCTGGATCCAGTTTGCCAGTATTTTATTGAGGATTTTTGCATCGATGTTCATCAGAGATATTGGTCTAAAATTCTCTTTTTTTTGTTATGTCTCTGCCAGGCTTTGGTATCAGGATGATGTTGCCTCATAAAATGACTTAGGGAGGATTCCCTCTTTTTCTATTGATTGGAATAGTTTCAGAAGGAATGGTACCAACTCCTCCTTGTACCTCTGGTAGAATTCAGCTGTGAATCCATCTGGTCCTGGACTTTTTTTGGTTGGTAGGCTATTAATTATTACCTCAATTTCAGAGCCTGCTATTGGTCTATTCAGGGATTCAACTTCTTCCTGGTTTAGTCTTGGGAGAGTGTAAGTGTCCAGGAAATTATCCATTTCTTCTAGATTTTCTAGTTTATTTGCGTAGAGGTGCTTATAGTATTCTCTGATGGTAGTTTGTATTTCTGTGGGTTCGGTGGTGATATCCCCTTTATCATTTTTTATTGCGTCTATTTGATTCTTCTCTCTTTTCTTCTTTATTAGTCTTTCTAGCGATCTATCAATTTTGTTGATCTTTTCAAAAAACCAATTCCTGGATTCATTGATTTTTTGGAGAGTTTTTTGTGTCTCTATCTCCTTCAGTTCTGCTCTGATCTTAGTTATTTCTTGCCTTTTGCTAGCTTTTGAATGTGTTTCCTCTTGCTTCTCTAGTTCTTTTAATTGTGATGTTAGAGTGTCCATTTTAGATCTTTCCAGCTTTCTCTTGTGTGCATTTAGTTCCATAAATTTCCCTCTACACACTGCTTTAAATGTGTCCCAGAGATTCTGGTATGTTGTGTCTTTGTTCTCATTGGTTTCAAAGAACATCTTCATTTCTGCCTTCATTTTGTTATGTACCCAGTAGTCATTCAGGAGCAGGTTGTTCAGTTTCCATGTAGTTGATTGGTTTTGATTGAGTTTCTTAGTCCCGAGTTCTAGTTTTTTGCACTGTGGTCTGAGAGACAGTTTGTTATAATTTCTGTTCTTGTACATTTGCTGAGGAGTGCTTTACTTCCAACTATGTGGTCAATTTTGGAATAAGAGTGATATGGTGCTGAGAAGAATGTATATTCTGTTGATTTGGGGTGGAGAGTTCTATAGATGTCTATTAGGTCTGCTTGCTGCAGAGATGAGTTCAATTCCTGGATATCCTTGTTAACTTTCTGTCTCGTTGATGTGTCTAATGTTGACAGTGTGGTGTTGAAGTCTCCCATTGTTATTGTATGGGAGTCTAAGTCTCTTTGTAAGTCTCTAAGGACTTGCTTTTTGAATCTGGGTGCTCCTGTATTGGGTGCATATATATTTAGGATAGTTAGCTCTTCCTGTCGAATTGATCCGTTTACCGTTATGTAATGGCCTTCTTTGTCTCTTTTGATCTTTGATGGTTTAAAGTCTATTTTATCAGAGACTAGTATTGCAACCCCTGCCTTTTTTTGTTCTCCATTTGCTTGGTAGACCTTCCTCCATCCCTTTATTTTGAGCCCATGTATGTCTCTGCATATGAGATGGGTCTCCTGAATACAGCAAACTGATGGGTCTTGACTCTTTATCCAGTTTTCCAGTCTGTGTCTTTTCATTGGAGCATTTAGTCCATTTACATTTAAGGTTAATATTGTTATTTGTGAAGTTGATCCTGCCATTATGATATTAACTGGTTATTTTGCTCGTTAGTTAATGCAGTTTCTTCCTAGCCTCGATGGTCTTTACATTTTGGCATGTTTTTGCAATGGCTGCTACCGGTTGTTCCTTTCCATGTTTAGTGCTTCCTTCAGGGTCTCCTGTAAGGCAGGCCTAGTGGTGACAAAATCTCTCAGCATTTGCTTATCTGTAAAGGATTTTATTTCTCCTTCACTTATGAAACTTAGTTTGGCTGGATATGAAATTCTGGGTTTAAAATTCTTTTCTTTATGAATGTTGAATATTGGCCCCCACTCTCTTCTGGCTTGTAGAGTTTCTGCCAAGGGATCTGCTGTTAGTCTGTTGGGCTTCCCTTTGTGGGTAACCCGACCTTTCTCTCTGGCTGCCCTTAAGATTTTTTCCTTCATTTCAACTTTGGTGAATCTGGCAATTATGTGTCTTGAAGTTGCTCTTCTCGAGGAGTATCTTTGTGGCGTTCTCCGTATTTCCTGGATTTGAATGTTGGCCTGCCCTACTAGGTTGGGGAAGTTCTCCTGGATGATATCCTGAAGAGTGTTTTCCAACTTGGTTCCATTATCCCCCTCACTTTCAGGCACCCCAATCAGACGTAGATTTGGTCTTTTTACATAATCCCATACTTCTTGCAGGCTTTGTTCATTTCTTTTTCTTCTTTTTTCTTTTGGTTTCTCTTCTCACTTCATTTCATTCATTTGATCCTCAATCGCTGATACTCTTTCTTCCAGTTGATCGAGTCGGTTACTGAAGCTTGTGCATTTGTCACGTATTTTTTGTGTCATGGTTTTCATATTTGTCCATTCGTTTATTGCCTTCTCTGCATTAATTATTCTAGTTATCAATTCTTCCACTTTTTTTTTCAAGATTTTTAGTTTTTTTGCGTTGTGTACGTAATTCCTCCTTTAGCTCTGAGTAGTTTGATGGACTGGAGGCTTCTTCTCTCATCTCGTCAAAGTCATTCTCCATCCAGCTTTGATCCGTTGCTGGCGATGAGCTGCGTTCCTTTGCAGGGGACGATGCATTCTTATTTTTTGAATTTCCAGCTTTTCTGCCCTGCTTTTTCTCCATCTTTGTGGTTTTATCTGCCTCTGGTCTTTGATGATGGTGATGTACTGATGGGGTTTTGGTGTGGGTGTCCTTCCTGTTTGTTAGTTTTCCTTCTAACAGTCAGGACCCTCAGCTCTAGGTCTGTTGGAGATTGCTTGAGGTCCACTCCAGACCCTGTTTGCCTGGGTATCAGCTGCAGAGGCTGCAGAAGATAGAATATTGCTGAACAGCGAGTGTACCTGTCTGATTCTTGCTATGGAAGCTTCCTCTCAGGGGTGTACTCCTCTGTGTGAGGTGTGGGGTGTCAGTCTGCCCCTAGTGGGGGATGTCTCGCAGTTAGCCTACTTAGGGGTCAGGGACCCACTTGAGCAGGTAGTCTTTCCGTTCTCAGATCTCAACCTCCGTGTTGGGAGATCCACTGGTCACTTCAAAGCTGTCAGACAGTCGTTTGCATCTGCAGAGGTTTCAGCTGCTTTTTGTTGTTGTTGTTGTTGTTGTTTAGCTGTGCCCTGTCCCCAGAGGTGGAGTCTACAGAGACAGGCAGGACTCCTTGAGCTGCTGTGAGCTCCACCCAGTTTGAGCTTCCCAGCCACTTTGTTTATCTACTTAAGCCTCAGCAATGGCGGGGGTCCCTCCCCTAGCCTCACTGCTGCCTTGCCGCAAGATCGCAGACTCCTGTGCTAGCAATGACTGAGGATCCCTGGGCATGGGACCCTCCCAGCCAGGTGTGGGATAGTCTCCTTGTGTGCCCATTTGCAAAGATCCTTGGTAGAGCACAGTATTGGGGTGGGAGTTACCCAATTTTCCAGGTGTTGTGTGTCTCAGTTCCCCTGGCTAGGAAAAGGGATTCCCTTCCCCCTTGCACTTCCGAGGTGAGGCGATGCCTCGCCCTGCTTTAGCTCTCACTGGTCGGGCTGCAGCAGCTGACCAGCACTGATTGTCAGGCACTCCCTAGTGAGATAAACCCAGTACCTCAGTTGAAAATGCAAAAATCACCTGTTCTGTGTCACTCGCGCTGGGAGTTGGAGACTGGAGCTGTTCCTATTTGGCCATCTTGCTCCGCCCCCCCCCCATTTGTCCTTTTGTTTACAAAAATTGTGTAGGTCTTGTAGGATGGAGAAATCAAAAGTGCCATTTTCTGGCCTTTTAAAGCTATTATCAAGTTTCTACCGGGGCCAAGTGGTATTGCAGAAGAAAATAAAGTGTTTAGGTTTTAGGCCAGGTGTGAGTTGAAGAGGTTTTAAGTTTTTGAGAACACAGCCTAAGGGAGAAGAGGGAGGAATGGAGGATGGAAAGTTGTCCATAGTGAAGGAGGTAAGCCCAGAGAAAAGAGAAGGTAGAGACACGGAGAATAAGGGTGGGAGGTGTTTGTCCCCCAGGAAAGTGGAGAAAGGGTGGGTAGAGACACAGAGAGAAGGAGTGGAGGTGTTTGCCCCCCAAGAAAGTGGAGAAGGGGTGGGTAGAGACATGGAGAGGAGGGGTGGGGGTGCTTGCCCCTAAAATAGTGGTGCTTGCCACTAAGGGTGAAGAATCAAGGCAGGCATCCCCGCAGTGATGACACCTCTGAAATGTGGGTGAATAATCAAGCAGGCATCCCCGTAGTTTTTAAACACCAAGGGAAGACTGTCTTCCCAAGTCCGTGACTGGTGCTGGAGTTTTGGGTTCATGGATAAAACACATCTCCTCTGTCTCTACCAGAAAAGGAAAGGAACTGAAATTAAGAGAAGGGGGAGATTGAAGGATAATGCCAAGATCAAAAGAAGAGGTTGAGGGATAGTGAGAGAGGTTGGAGAAGAGAGTAAAAAGAGACTGCTTACCTGATTTAAAATTGGTGAGATGTTCCTTGGACTGGTTGATCTGATGACCCGAGCTTGTAGGTGGATCTTTCTCATTAAGCAAAGAGCAGGAGGACAGGGGATCAATCTCCCAAGGGAGGTCCCCTGATCTGAGTCATGGCACCAAATTTCACTTGTGTCCATGTGAAGAGAACACCAAACAGGCTTTGTGTAAGCAATAAAGTTTTTTAATCACCTGGGTGCAGGTGGGCTGAGTCCTAAAAGAGAATCAGCGAAGGGAGAGAGGGGTGGGGCCGTGTTATAAGATTTGGGTAGGTAAAGGAAAATGATAGCCAAAGGAGGTTTTTCTCTGACTGGCAGGGTTAGGGGTCACAAGGTGTTCAGTGGGGGATCTTTTGAGCCAGAATGAGCCAGGAGAAGAAATTTCACAAGGTAATATCATCAGTTAAGTCAGGGTCCGGCCATTTTCACTTCTTTTGTGGTGGAATGTCATCAGTTAAGGCAGGAACTGGCCATTTTCATTTCTTTTGTGATTCTTCACTTGCTTCTTGCTTCAGGCCATCTGGACTTATACGTGCAGGTTGCAGGGGATATGGTGGCTTAGCTCGCGCTCAGAGGCCTGACATTACCATTATAACATGTAATGAAATCTACTGAAAATAGATTTACATGCAACGTGTGTAAAAACAGTAAAATGTGTTTTCTAATAAAAGGTTATAAGAAGGAATGGAAATGTAATTTTTTGCCTAGGGTTAAAGAATTCTTTTAAATTAGATAGGAAAAAGCTGAAGGTTCAAAAAAGTAGTGGAAAAATTGTGAAAATTAATCCTGCAGAAGAGGTTCTCTGTGTGAACATGGCAATTAAACTCAAAAGGGTTATAAAAGGTTTTAACTTCTTTGAAATTTCTCAGTCATCATTTTGGCAAAATAAATAATTAATGGTAACTTGAAAATCCAAAATCAAACTTCTGTTTAAAAATTGTCTTTCCTAATGGCTGGCTTTTTGGATGGATCAGAGGGCCTCTGAAAACATCCAGAAAGGAGGTAAACATGATTATTTAACATGTTTAGGTACATGGGAATGCCAAAATGACATTCAATATTTTTAGGGGTTTTTTTTGTGAATAATATTAATATTAGTAATATTAATGTTCCAAAATGGTATGGGATTTCCAAAATTCTAATGTCCAAGTATATGCTATCAACTATGTTTATGGCCATTATGTTATGCTATTGTAAACCATAGAAATAAGCAAATTTCGTTTTCGGTGCTATGCAACTATTTTGAAAAAACAACTGGTATGCAAGAAGATATAAGTCTGATTTTAATTAATCATGGATGGACTCATGGAGAACCAGGATGGTCACCTTGTCCTTCCTGAGTCCTTAAAGTTTTTATTATTGAAAGTTCTGCATTTCATGACTCATCATGGAAAAGATAGAATGATCCAAATTAAATACACTGGTATGGTAACTTACAAATAGTTTAAAATACTTTATAACTAATGCTTAATCCCATATTCCTGAGAAAACAATTAAAGCTTCAGGTACCTTTGATCACCTGATGGGTTACTTATACATTTCATGAAGGGATTTCATTCAATTCTTATTTTCTGTGCATGTTATCTGGTTATATAAAAGCTTTCCTATGCAAGAGGGCTGATGTTATAACAGTGAATTATTATGTGTAGAGTGTGTTTTCATCAGGTAAAGAAAGTTTTTATGCTTTAAATCTTCTGGAAACATCAGAGAAAGACTGCCTTTGTCATCCACACTACAACAAAACTTCAAAAACCTTGGGGTTTGGGTTCATGGTCTCACAAATGAGAAGTGTCCCTCCACACTTTTGGAACTGTGCAATCATTGGAAACCTTGAGTTAAGGCTAACCAGGGAATCTTCTCCCAAGAAGAAAGTGGCATCTTTAATGTGAATAGCTTTTCCTAAGTTCAGACATTAACACTTTTTCCATCAAAAAACTCTTATCTTTGAATTTTTTTCTTGTTTATACCTCCACAAAAAATAGAAGTGGAAAGTTGGTCTGTTATGTGCACTTAGGGATTATATTTTTAATTATAAAGTGGTTTGCAGCCAGCCTTACACATGGATAAATTCATATTTTGATAAATAAAAAATGAAGGCCCAATGTAGGTAACAAAAACTTTAATGGTACATGTGTTGCCTCATAATCAGTCAAAAACAAAGCACTGGTTCACTTCTCTTAACTCAGATCATGGGTTAAATAAAATACTGCCAGAAGACTTTCACTTTTTTAAAAGGGCATCATTCATAGGTCCTTTTTCCATGGTTTAAAGTAAAGAAGCATTGTTAAAAAATGTATCCCTCATGATAGGTTCTATAGCAAATTCTACTGTAAAGGCTACAGTTACACAACAGACTTAAAATTCTCTTGTAAAAGTTAGACTAAATAATAGAATTGGATATACAGAAAAGTACCTGTGCAACTGCTGGCACTTGTAGTCTATGGAAAAATACATCAAATTAAAATTATAGGAATTCAGTGGTAGGTGATTAACAAAGAGATCACTTAGTTAGGTGAGCAAACTCTTTGTCTAGCTCATTCTTTAATCTAATTTTAGAAAGTTTGGTTTATGATGACCTTGGGTAAAAAGCAAACTCCAAACTCTTGGTATTATCCTCCCAATAGTCAGAATAATAGTCTCCCTGGTGTGCTGTATTCGTTGAAAGGTTTTAAATGCTTTCATGCAGCTATCTCTAGAATGTCATATGGTCTCTCTTGAACTGGAATAACAGGAACTAAAAGAAATGTACAGCCATGAGGACACCATAACCTATAAATAATGTGCTGAGACTGAAAACTCAAAACGACAGTAACTTAGAGGGTCACTAAGGTTCTGAGTTTTGGTCACAATCTCACCTAAGTGAGAACCTGAACAAAACAGGGAAAGCTTTTGAACAAAATTCTGGGAAGTGATTGTTTTGGACTAAGCTCATACACTAGGCTTCAACAAGCCAAACCAAAGCAAAATGGAGTCGCTCATACTAAGACTTTAAGGAAACACATAGATTCTAGAACAGACCAGGCTTTGTTTTTTTCTCCTACATAAATCTAAAACATTTCTAACAGCATCGGTATCAACGCCCTGAAGTTCCTATTAAATATTTTAACCAAATCCATTTCCTGTCACCTAGAGACTATCAAGCTTCAGATAATCATGCAACAACGGTTCCAGCCAGTTCCAGGTGAAAACACCCTCCCACTCCTGGCCATCAAGAAGCTACCCTGCCTCCACCAGACAGAACAGGGCAAAAGTTCCGTGATCCCCAATAGGTAGGGATTATGCCCCAACCCAGCATGAAGCAGTTACAGAAAAAAAGACCTCCAGTCCCTTTGCCTTCCATAAATATTTATAGGGATCACATCTCTCAGGGGTAAGATGAGACAGAAAAATAGGGTCTGGGGGCAGGAAACATAAGACCATTCACACTTCAGCTATAATAGGAAATATCCTCTCTATAGGGCATATGACATAATTTTGTAAGTTTACTTCATCCTCTCCATTTACATAGGGTGTACCCCAAGTATCCAGTGGAATCCTCTAGGGGATATTTAAACTACCAAAAATTCTGTAACAGGGCCTTTGAGCCCCTATACTCAGGCCCACTACCACACTGTGGAGTGTACTTTCTTTTATCAGTAAAGCCCTTCATTCCTTCCTTGCTTTGTTTGTGCATTTTGTCCAATTCTTTGTTCAAGATGTCAAGAACCTGGGCACACTCCACCATTAACAAGACCAAGGCCATACCAGAGGCCATCATTCATAAAATTGGGGGATATCAGCCCATAGTGATGAGGCAACTACACATTTCGGTGAGCATCTTGGGATATTGGCAGGCATTCATGCCCTATTTGGCTCAGATGATAAAACCATTGTATCGATTGACAAAAAAGGGAACTACCTGGCACTGGGATAAGGCTGATATGGCTTTTCTGGCAGTTAAGTGGGCCATACAGCAAGAGTAGACCCTATGACCTGGCATGCTCATTTGAACCCAATGTGCATGTGACCACAGATGGTTTTGGCTGGGTCCTATGGCAGTGAATGGAGCACTTTAGAACACCGGTAGGCTTTTGGTCTGAACTTTAGAAGGGAGCTGAGCTCAGGTATTCATTAATAGAGAAGCAATTAGCAGCTGCATATGCCACCCTTCAGGGTTGTGAGAGTGTGACAGGATGGGCTACAGTCATCGTGAGGATGACTTACCCTATAGCGGAATGGGTACATTCATGGGTAACAACCCCCTGGACTGAGATGGCAGAGACATCCACCTTAACAAAGTGGGGCACCTACTTAGAACAGTGGAGTACCCTGAGTATGAACCCCTTAGCAGCAGAATTACAAGAATTCTTGGGAACTGTACTCCTGATGCAAGATAAGGAGATGGGTCAGCCTGAGCCACCCTTAAACCATGAACCATCACCATTTAAATAACGTTGCCCCCCATTCCTGATGGAGCATGGTATATAAATGGGTCCAGTTGGGGTGTTACTGCCACCTGGACCACTGTCATGCTCCAGCCTAGTACTGATATCATATGGTTTAATACTGGGTGTGGACAAAATAGTCAATGGGTTGAACTCGGGGCAGTGTGGATGGTGATCGAAACACATTTTACTGGACAGCAGGTTCAACAGTGGGCAAAATGGATGGACAAAAAGTGGAGATTCCATGTTCCATATAGCCTACAAGATGTTGGTATGATTGAGCAATGTAATGGACTCCTGAAAAACGGGTAATGCGTGCATGTTACTTCCCTGTCTTTGCAGGGCTGGAGTTCAAGGTTGGCCCTGCTGCTCCAAACCTTGAATGAATGGCCACAGAGAGGCAGCCAGGTGTTTGTGGAGACACTGCTACACAGGTTCGCCACCCCTATCCAGTTAGATACACACCAAGGATGACCTCCTCTGACCAGGTATGGGGATGAATGGTAATCTGTTGTTGCCTGCCCCAATGCCACTAAGGCAGGGGAACAAAAAACCTGGTTTTGGCCATGGACCGTCCAATCCTCCCACTGCCAATAGTTAGCTATCATAGCCTCCTGGGGGGAGGGACTATAGTATGATTTACATGTCACTCCTTGGGCATTTAATATATGCCCTCTGCAATTGATCATTTGTAGGGGAGTGGCCAGGGAAGAAATCCTCCTCTGGGGGACATATGTATTGTCTGTGTGGCCTAATATGAGCTTCCCCGTGACTTTGGCATGGATATAGAATCCAAAGGCACCATAGGGAGCTGAGAAGGTTTGGTACAATTGCCTAGGGCAGGGTTGGTCTGTATTTTGCCTGAGAGGCATGATTTACCCTGTTAATACCTGTGCCTGCTTTGTCATTTTAACCACAGGTTGACATGCTCCTTCAGCAATGTGGAATAGGCAGACATCTACTCTGAGGTGACCAATGTTTTCAACTGTTGGATTGGCACTGCCCTTCCAGCAACACCTGTGGATGGCTTGCCCTGGCACATACGTCCAGTTTCTGTGGAAAACTGAACATGTTTAGAGACTACTTGGAGTCCCATGACCAACGTTTGGAATGCGATACACCAGCTTTGGATAGGGAGTGCTGCAATATCCATTGCATGCCCACCCCCTGTCTCACCTATAGCATCTATAATAGATGGGGCTGGTTAGTGGGAGAACACATGGTGCCTGCACCACAGGTACCATAATGTATAGAGCAACCTTGGGATAATGTCACAGTGGGGTGGTTGTCTACCATAGCCTGCACAAACATAACATATGTCACTACACCAAAGATGGGGTGGTGGATACATGGGATGGACATATTTCACAGTGTACTGGTCTGACCACTGTACCTGGGGGTGGCCTTATGTGTCTACCACTGTTATTCCCACATTGCCTAGATGCCCACACAACTGGGAGGTGCTATGTTCACAGATTTTGTGAGTGCAATGAGCCCCCTGGTGGCTCTACCCCTTAGCATTAACCATCCCTGCAGAAGGTGTCATAACTGTAGAAATGCAAGTTATGGCCCTTGTGGAGCACACCACTCAAGCTTTAAATTACACCCGAATCAACCTCCTTGATGAGGTTGATCAAACCAGGAAGGTGGTACTGCAGAACTGGATGGCCCTGGACATACTAACTGCTGCCCAAGATGGCACCTGTGCTCTTTCGGGAATGCAATATTGTACCTTCATCACTAACAATCAACAAAACATAACAGCAGATTTGCAAAGAGTTTCTGAGAAAATGAAGGCAGTTGAGAGCCTTATTGACAATGCCCTATAGTAGTGGTGGGCATCTCTGGGCTCTGGCCTACTCTGGACCCTAATAATTACGGGTAGCATAGCAAGAATATTAGTAGTGAGTTGTTGCTCCCTGTATTGCTGCTGTGGCCTCTGCATGACTCCCCACTAGGACAACTCACTCGGCCTAGGTGGTAGAGTGTAAGGAAAATGGCTGTGTTTCAGTCAGGAGTAGACAGAGGCAGACATCCAGCACAGCATGACACAGCCAGTTTGGAGCACAGGTGCACAACCCTGTGCACTATGTAATCACATTTGTGTAGCCATTTTGATGTAACCTGTTTGTGTGAGCTCATACCTGGTGTTGAGCCACTGTTATCTGTGAAAAATCTAACTGCACTGTTGACTGTTTAGGAGAGGGAGAAAAGAATAAAGCCATGTTCCACCTACCTATCATCCCTCGAGTGTTCTTTCAGCTACCCACCACCCATTCACCAACCCCCCTTGGACTTCAGCTCATGTTGGAACCTGACATAGGGTAAAAGATTTTTCTTTCAACACTTTAAATATGTCTTGCTACTCTCTTACGGCCTTTAAGGTTTCCACTGAAAAGTCTGCTGACAGGCATAATGGAGCTTCATTGTATGCTACATGTTTCTTTTTTCTTGCTGCTTTTAGGATTTGCCCTTTATCTTTGACCTTTAGAAGTTTCATTATGAAACATCTTGAGGTAATCTTCTTTAGGTTAAATCTGCTTCTTGTTGAATAACCTTCTTATACTTTGCTATTGATATCTGTCTCTAGTTTTCGGAAGTTCTCTGTTATTCTCTGTTATTATACCATTGAGTAAATTTTCTCCCCTCATCTCTTTCTGTATCTCCTTTAAAGGCCTATAACCCTTAGATTTGTGCCTTTGAGGCTACTTTCTAGATCTTCTAAGTATACTTTTTTAAAATTCTTGTTTTCCTCCTCTGTGTATTTTCCAATTAGTCTTGAAGATGATTGTCCTGTCTTCTAACTCACTAATTTTTTCTTTGGCTTGATCAATTCTGCTAAGAGGCTTTAATGCATTTTTCAGTATGTCAATTTATCTTTCAACTCCAGAACTTCTGATTCTTAATATATTAATATCTTTGTTAAGTTTATCTATAGAATTCTGAATTCTTTCTCTGCATTATTTTGAATTTCTTTGAGTTTTCTCTAAACAGCTATTTTGAATTCTCCATCTGAAAGGTCATGTATCTCTGTCACTTCAGGATTGGGCCTTGGTCCCTTATTTTGCTCATTTGGTTTTCCTAGATAGTCTTGATGCTTGATGTTTGTGTTCATGCATTGAAGAGCTATGTATTTATTGTAGTCTTCATAGTCTTGACTTCTTTGTGCCCATTCTTCTTGGACAGGATTTTTAAGTATTCCAGAGGATGTGGGTATTGTGATTTCAGCCATGTATGCATTAGGGGGCATCTCAATACCAGTAATGCTATGGTTCTTGTAAATTTGTAGAGGTACTGCCTTGGTGGTTTTGAATAGCATCTGGAAGAATTCTCTGGATTACAGGAAGACTCTTGTTCTCTTTCCTTACTTTCTTCAAGCAACCACAGCCTCTTTCTGTGTGCTTTGCTACCTGTGGCTGGTGGTGGAATAAAATAAGCACCTCCATCAGTGCTCTCTAGTACTGTGACTGTATTGGGTCAGACCTGAAGCTAGCACAGCACTGGTTCTCACTCAAAGCCCACCTAAACTACTACCTGGTTACCACTTATGTTCACTCAAGCCCTAGGGCTCTACAATTAGCAGATGGTGAAGTCAGTCAGGCTTCTGTCTTTCTTTTCAGGGTGATGAATCTCCCCAGGCCCAGGACAGGTCTGGAGATGCTGTCCTGCAGATAGGGACTGGAGTCAAAAATCTTAGAAATCTACCTAGTGCTCTGTTTCACTGTGGCTGGGTTAGCTCTCAAACCACATGACACAGTCTTTCCCACTATTGCATTCTTTCTCCACAGGCAAAGGAGCTTCAACCCATGCCCACCACATGCATAGTCACACAAGACATATTTACAGACTGTTGCTGATGTTAATTTAAGGCCCAAGGGATCTTCAGTTAGCTTATAGTGAATGCTGCCTGGTTTTGGACTCATCTTTCAGGACAGTGGGTTCCCCTCCAGCCCAGAGGTGGTCAAGAAATGCTGTCTAGGAGTCCAGGCCTGAGATCATGTACCCCAAGAACCTGCTTGATACTGTACTCCACTATGACTGAGTCTGGTACCTGATTTTTGGTTCTTATAAAGGGAATTTTTTGTGTAGATTTTTGTTGAATTTGGTGTTCCTTCAGAGTGGAGGATCAATGGGGCCTTCTATTCTGCCATCTTGCTTCACCCCTCTATGTCAAGATTCATCCATACATATTTTTAATACCTACGACAACCACTAAAAAATTATACAAAATGATATTCTAAAAACTTTCTTAATTGTTTAGAAAAAGAAATCTTAAAAACATGATTAAGTAATACAGGAAGGCAAGAAAGGAGACATAGAAATAAGAAAACAGAAGGAACAAACACAATGTTAATAATGAAATGGCCAAATTAAGACCTAACATATCAATAATTACTTTAAATATAACAGTCGAAATATTCTAATGGTCTAAATATGATCTAATGGTCTAAACATTCTAAACATGTTAATTAAAGACAGATGTTGGCAGAATGGATTTAAAAAATGACCCAGTTATATGTGATCCACAAGAAACTCACTTCAACCCTAATTATTGCAGGATCTGGCCAGCAGCCTGCAATGCAACGGGGCTCTCTCTTTGTTCCCAGGCAGATTGGCAGGTCAAGAAATAATAGACACATACAAGATAGTGAAAGTTGGGTCCGGGGGGTACACTGCCTTCTGGTACCATGGTGCCAACCATGCACTGGATATACCAGCATTTATTATTAAGTTTAGTGAGGGTGGGGGTAGGTTAGTGATGGATTTAGGGTCATTCAATTATGAGGTGAGATGGTCACATGAGGATGAAGTAATTCTTTAACATAACATCTGTATGCAGAAGTACAGTATACAGAGATAAGAATTTAAAATATAGTGTGTGCAACAGTAATTTCTAACAGAGCCTTAAAACAGGAACACAGTCTTTCCATAACCTATGATTAGGAAGATACTACTCAGCAGTAACAGTTACAGCAAAAGCTGGTTATGAACAATTCATAGAAATAGGACATGAAGGTAGACAACCGGTTAGACCAGAATTTCTCAGAAAGGAGTATGCCTTAACCTTAAAGAGGCCTAGAAGAGCCTCACCAAGATGAGGGCATTTATCGTCCTATCTTATCCATATGGACAGGCGCCCCCCATGCGTCTGTTTATAGGCTCTCCATGAGGGTCACATTCTATTCCCAGAGCTATGAACATCTGCTTTTCTGGGATAGGAATCTTGGTGATGTGAAACCTCCCTGACTTCACATCCATTCATAGGCTCTCTGCAGGGGGAAGCACATCATGCGCTGTTGGCTGGTTCTGGCACTCCAACCTGGCATTGTCTTTACACAATCCTGCATGCAATTTTGTATCTGCAATAATCAGGAGTATTTCATCTTTTATTCCGTAGCAATAGTTTCAGGGGGTCTCCCTACACCTAATGGTGTACAAAATTTTGAAAAATAATCGAGAAATGTTAACATTTATGCTATCATTAATAAAATTGGTAGGATTGGCTATATTAATGTCACAAGAAGTACACTTTAAAGCAAATAAATTTACTAAGGACAAAGATGGTCATTACATGGTCATAATATCAATCCACCAAGAAGATAAAACTATCCTAAAAGAACATGCACAAAGAAAATAACTTCAAAAAATATATTTTTTAAAATGTGATAAATCTGAAAAAAAGAATTACCCAAGATAGGACTGCCAAAATCAGCTAAAGGCAATTGATAGATCTACTATACAGATCTTCTATATCCTTGTCAACAAGGATATAGAAGAGATAAATACAATCAACCACTATGACTTAACAAATATAGGGTATTCCACCTAATAATCATAGAATACACATTATTTTCTAGTACTCATGAAAAAAATTTCTAAGATAGACCATATCCTGGGTCATAAAACAAACTCAAAATATTTAAAGGAATTGAAATCAAACTGAGTCTGTTCTCTTACTGTAATGAAATCTGAATACACATCAGTAAAAGGAAAAGAATAAAGGCCAAATGTAAAACAAACTTATGGTTAACATCATACTCCGTAGGGAAGGGTTGAAAGGTTTATTGCTAAGATCCAGAACGGAAGGATTCCCATTCTCACCACTTCTATATAATATAGTACTGTTGGTCTTAGCCAGAACAATTAAGTATGAGAAAGAAATACAAAGTTTCCAAATTAAGAAGTCAGAAGATAAATTGTCCTTGTTTGAAGACAACGTGGTGTTATGTATTAAAAAAAAAAAAATCCTAAAGTCTTAACCAAAAGCGGTTAGAACTAATAATTTCAAAAACGTTGCAGGATAGAAAACCAACATACAAAAAGAGAACAGAAAAATCTACAAATACTCAGAATTAAACAATACATTTCTTAATAATCCACAGGCCAAAAACGTCTCAAAGGAAATTAAGAAAATATGTAAAACTGAATAAAAATAATAATAGCACATTTCAAAAATGTGTGTCATGCAGATAAAACAATACAGAGAGGAAAATTTGTATCATGAAATGCTTACATCAGAAATTAATCAATGTCTCAAATTAATAATTTAAGTTTCTTCCACAAGAAATTAGCAAATTAGCAACAAAATAAATGTTATTGAATTTTATCAAATATTCAAAGAAGAATTGGTTTTACAGTGTTATAAATTTATTTCATACAATAGAGAAGAGCCACTTTCCAACTCATTTTATGAGGCCAGTATCACTCTGATACCAGAACCAGAGACAGTATTAAAAAACAAAACTATAAATCATTTTTGTTCATTGACATAGATTCAAACAGACTGAAAAAAACTAGCAAATAGAATACAACAATATATGAAAATAATTATATGTCACAGACAAGTGAGACTTATTTCAAGTATGCAAGTTTGAATCAAGATTTAAAAATCAAATCAATGTAATCTACCTTGTCCACAATCTAAAGAAGAAAAAATCATATAATAATGTGAATTGAAATATTAAAAGTATTTGACAGAATCCAATGCCCTTTTACAATAAAAACACTCAACAAAATAAGAATAGAAGGTTACTTGCTAAACATGATAAAGGCCATGTATGCAAAACCTACAACTAACATATTTACTGATGAAAGACTTAATATTTTACCCGAAAATTTGGTACAAACAATTGGCTACCCATACCCAAATAGCCAAAATAAATAAGCTGTGACCTGAACTTCAAACCTTAAATAAAATTTAACTCAAAATGTATAATAGATTTAAAAGAAAAATGTAAAATTATGTCTTAGAATAGGACAGAGCAGAAAAACTTTAGGATCTTGGGCTAGGGAAAAAGTTCTTAAACACAAACACACAATTCATAACAGGAAAAATTAATACAATGGACCCGATGAAAATTCATAATTTTTTCTCCATGGAAGACTTTTATAAGAGGATGAAAATACAAGATTTGAACTGTGAAAAAGTAGTTGAAATACACACATTCAACAAACAAATATAGTCTAGGATACATACGAAACTCCTGGCCAAGCACTGTGGCTCACACCTGTAATCCCAACACTTTGGGGGGCCAAGGTGGAAAGATCTCTTGAGCCCAGGAGTTCAAGAAAAGCCTGGACAAAATTGCAAAGCCCCATCTCTAAAAAACTACAAATGTTAGCCAGGCATGGTAGCACATGCCTATAGTCACAGCTACTCGGGATGCTGAGGTGGATGGAACATCAGAACCCAGGAGTTTGAGGCTGAAGTGAACCATAATCGTGTCACTATACTGCAACCTGAGCAACAGAGTGAGACCCTGTCTCAAAATTAAAAAAAAAAAAAAAAAGAAAGAAAAAAAAAGAATTCTCAAAAGTTAATAGTAAAATCAAAACAAAAGAAACGAAAATGAGCAAAAGATATAAACAGACAGACATTAAATAGAAAAGAATTAACCAATGGGAAGTAAACTCAAGAAAAGATATTTAATTTCATTAGCTATCAGAATTATAAAATAATAATATTATTGATAGTACAAAATGCTAACAAAACTGCAGAGAAATTGCATGACTTAGGAAATTGCTGGTGACAACGCAAATTGGTACAATCACCTTGGAAAAGAGTTTCGTGGGTTTTTTGTTGTTGTTGTTGTTGTTGTTTTGAGATGAAGTTTCACTCTTGTTGCCCAGGCTAGAGTGCAATGGCATGATCTTGGCTCACTGCAACCTCTGCCTCCAGAGTTCAAGCGATTCTCCTGCCTCAGCCTCCTGAGTAGCTGGGATTACAGGCATGCGCCACCACACCCAGCCAATTTTGTATTTTTAGTAGGGATGGGGTTTCTCTATGTTGGTCAGGCTGGTCTTGAACTCTTGACCTCAGGTGATTGTCTGTCTTGGTCTCTCAAAATCCTGGGATTACAGACATGAGTCACCGTGCCTGGCTTGTTTTTAACTTATCACGCATTTGCCATTTATTCCAGCAATTGCAACTTGGCATTTATCCTAGAGAAGTGAAAATTTACATTCACTCAAAAAATCTTATCATTCCACTGAACTTCAGCATGGGTGACAGACTGAAATTCCATCTCAAGAAAAAATTATACACACACACACACACACACACACATAATAACAATATATATGAAAGAAAGAAAGAAAGAGAAAATCTTTACATACATGTTCATACCAGATTCATTCAATAAAGCAAAAATTAGAAACAACCCAGATGTCCTAAAGCAAATGAATGGATAAAGAAACTTTGATACATCCATATCATTGAATATTGCTTAATTAGCAATAAGAATAAAGTATTGATACAGGCAACAACTTGGTAAATCTCCAGGAAATTATGCTGGGGGAAAAAGTCAAACCCCAAAGGCTATATATTTTATGATTCGATTTATATAACATTCTTTAAAAGGCACAATTATAGAACTAAAGAACAGATTATTGGTTTCCAGGGATTAGGGATGAGGACTGGGGAGGGAATTGTGTGCCATTATAAAATAACAACATAGGGATATTGTGGTGACAGATTTTTCTGGATTGTGATTGTGGTGTTGGCCACACAAATCTATGTATGTGAAAAGTTGCATAGGATACACACATATAAGTGCATGTAAAACTGCCTACATCTGACTAAGGCCATTGGATTGTATCAGTGTCCATAATCTGGTTGGGACATTATGCTATAGTTATACAGTTACCAATATGGGCAACTGGATGATGAGTATATAGAATTTATTTTTGTATTACTTAACAGCATACAAATCTTGATTATCTCAAAATAAAGTAAAAATTGTGCTAACAAATTAGAGATCAAATTATGAAAATTAAGTTTAAAATGATCAAAGCATAGGGATGGTTTAAACAAAAACTCAGGTAAGTAGCTAATGAACATACCAAAATATGTTCAAATTCAGTCATAATTTTTAAAATCAAAAGATAGTATGATTCTAGTTTTAATAGTGTTGTTGAAAAATTTTAAGACTTTATTGATTGTAAAAGTATAAACCAGTGCAAACTTTCTTAATGATAATCGTCTTTAACCAAGATATTTCAATGATAGCACCATAAAATATGAATGTAATCACTCAATCTCACTAAGTTACACTTTCAAAGATGGTCATTGTAGTGTTGTTTATCAACATAAGAAAATGAAAAATATAATAATAATTATTATTTTGAGGCAGTCTGTCTCTGTCGCCCAGGCTGGAGTGCAGTGGCATGATCTCGGCTCATGGCAACCTCTGCCTCCTGGGTTCAGGTGATTCTCCTGCTTCAGCCTCCCGAGTAGCTGAGATTATAGGCGTGGGCCACCACGCCAGGCTAATTTTTCTGTATTTTTAGCAGAGATGGGGTTTTGCCATGTTGGACAAGGTGGTCTGGAATTCCTGACCTCAGGTGATCAGCCTGTCTCAGCCTCCCAAAGTGCTGGGATTGTAGGCATGAGACATCATGCCTGGCCAAAAATTATTATTAATAATTAGTTGAATAGTATATGGTATATGCATACAATGAAATGGAATACATTTATAAGTGCTATCATGGAATAAGCTCCAAGATATAGATTGAAACAAACAATTTGAAACATAATACTTAGATTATGAGTCTATTACTACAGATACAAAAGAAAATACAGATAGATGCTGGTATATGCACTTTTTCTGAAAACAAATGTGAGAAATTCTTAACAGCTATGTTTACCTTTGAATATGGGATTAAATAATAGAAAATTTACTAATACTTTTGTTTTTATTGTTAAATTATGTTTTTTCTTTTTCATTGTATATATTTATGAGGTACAACATGATATTTTGAATATATTTTATAAACACATATTTATATCTATTGAATTTTTAAACCACAAAAGTTGTATTGATGACAAAATTATATATATTTCTTATTTTATTTGTATAAATTGTAAGACAGAAAAAATGTCTTACAACAAAAAAGTAAAGTAACATGTTAAGGCAAAAAAGCGTAAGATTTTTTGTGATACCCAATTTAGTCTTTTGACATTGGCCATGATAACATTTCTGTTTCACAGTTTCTTCCACCTGTTGATAGAGATATTAACATCTTACAAGCTGGATTGTTGAGAAGTTTAAAACAAAAATTATGTATGCTTACTCATTGCATGGTAGTATTATTTCTGAGATATCACAGAGGCAGTATTATGGACTCAATGTTGGTGTTCCCCGAAATTTGTATGTCAAATTTCTAACCTCCAATGTGGTCGTACTACAAGATAGAGACTTTGTGGGGTGACTCAGATCATAATGGTAAAGCCCCCAAGCACGTGATTACTTTCCTTATAAAAGATAATCCCAACAGCTCTCCAACTCTTTCTTTCTTTCTTTCTTTCTTTTCTTTCTTTCTTTCTTTCTTTCTTTCTTTCTTTCTTTCTTTCTTTCTTTCTTTCTTTTTCTTTCTTTCTCTTTCTTTCTTTCTTTCTTTCTTTCTTTCTTTCTTTCTTTCTTTCTTTCTTTCTTTCTTTCTTTCTTTCTTTTCTTTCTTTCTTTCTTTCTTCCTTCCTTTCTTTTTCCTTCCTTCCTTCCTCCTTTCCCTTCCTTCCTTCCTTCCTTCCTCCTTTCCCTTCTTTCCTTCCTTCCTTCCTTCCTTCCTTCCTTCCTTCCTTCCTTCCTTCCTTCTTTCCTTCCTTCCTTCCTCCCTCCCTCCCTCCCTCCGTTCCTTCCTTCCTTCCTTCCTTCCTTCCTTCCTTCCTTCCTTCCTTCCTTCCTTCCTTCCTTCCTTTCTTCCTTCCTTCCTTCCTTCCTTCCCTCTCTCTCTCTCTCTCTCTCTCTCTCTCTCTCTCTCGCTCTCTCTTTCTTTCTTTCTTTCTTCTTTCTCTTTCCTTCTTTCAAATTATACTTTAAGTTCTGGGATACATGTGCAGAATGTGCAGGTTTGTCACATAGGTATACATGTCCCGTGGTGGTTTGCTGCACTCATCAACCCATCTTTCTGACATGTGAGAACACTACAAGAATCTGTGAACCAGGAAGATGACTCTCACCAAAACGCAACCATGTCAGTAACCCTGATCTCAGGCTTCCCACCTCCAATACAGTAAGAAATAACTTTCAGTCATTTATAAGTCACTCAGTCTATAGCACTCTGTTACAGCAACTCAATCTAAGACAGACAGTGACAGATCAGAGCTGCCATCTTGTTTTCTAATACATATTCCTAAAATTCTGTAATCTAACAATATGTCTAAATCCACTCCATAAGTAGTCTAGCACAAGGAACAAATATTGACCCTTACCTCCTGCAATGCAAATTACTGTCAAGAGGCAGGTGCAACATAGTTAAGGGAATAAAAGGAACAAGAAATAGAGCAAAAAAAAAAAAAAAAAAAAAAGGAGAGTATCACATAAGTTGTGGTAGATACTAAGGGTTTTTAAAATTAGAAATAATTCTGAAAGGCATGGGTTATTTTGTATTTGATTAAAGAACATAAACGGAAAGAAGAAGGAATAGGAGGAAGAGAGAGAATAAGAAAATTCAAATTCTAAAATACCCTTTTCTCCTTAGATCACAATCTACCGTGTTTAAGGCATAAAACTTCAGTCATTTAATGAGACAATTATTTGTTCCATGGTATATTTGTGTAGTTTCTTCACTAGAGATTTACTCTCTTTAAAATTGGTTAAATATTAGGCCTAAAATTCATACCACTCAACAAATATTAAAAACTGTAACAATTCAATTATTAAGCCCATTTTCTACAATTCACCACAGCATTAGCGTTTAGTTAATGCTAAAAGAAAATAAAAACTTAAATACCGGAATTACTTTAAGTAAAAAATGTGAGCCAGTGTTTATTTATCGTAATTTTATTTTTTTAATTTGATGACCTATAAACTTATAAAATGCCAAACTTCTCTAAGAATTATTTATTTTCAAAATAATAAAATGGTGCTTTTAAATCAAATTAGTAATGTCTTTTATCGATATTCCTAGCGATGAGAAGGATACAGTGAAATGAAAATTTGGAAACACTTTCGTTGGGAGAAAAATTAAATAAATCATGACTTATTTTTATTGATACATAACATTTGTGAATATTTATAAATATATGTAATATTTTGTTATATGCATAAAATGTGAAATGATCAGGGTATCTGGGATATCCATTAACTCAAATACTTATCATTTTTATATATTGGGAACATTTCAAGTTCTCTGTTGTAGCTACTGTGAAATATATAATACATTGTTGCTAACTATAGTCACTCTACTCTGCTGTGGAACTTATTTCTTTTATTTAACTGTATGTTTGTACACATTAACCAACCTCTCTTCATTACCTCCACCTATATACCCTTTCCAGTCTTTGGAATCTATAATTCTACTGTCTCCTTCCATGAGATCAACTATTGTAGCTCCTACGTTATGAGTTAGAATAATTGTCTTTCCATACTTCTATTGTTACACTTAACAAAATGACCCCCCTTTCCTTCCATGTTGCTTTAAATGACATGATTTCATTGTTTTTCATTGCTGAATAGTTTTTCATCCTGTATATATACCACATTTTCTTTATGCATTCGTCTGTCAATTGATACTTAGATTGAGTCATAGCTTGCCTATTGTGAATAGTGCTGTAATAAAATGTGGGTGCAGGTACGTTTTTGATATGCTGATTGTTTTTCCTTCAGATAAATATCAGTAGTGAGAATGCTGAATAATATGATAGTTCTATTTTCAGTTTTTTAGAAACTTTCCGTATTGTTTTCCATAGTGGCCGTACTAACTTACATTCTCACAAACAGAACTTGAGTTTCCTGTTCCCCACATTCTGCCAACATATATTATTGTCTTTTCAATAATAGCCATTCTGACTGGGGTAATATGATCTCTCACTGTGGTCTTGATTTGCATTTCTCTGGTGATTAGTAATGTTGAGCATTTTTTATATACCTGTTGGCTATTTGTATGTCTTCTTTTTATAAATGTCTATTCATATGTTTTACTCACATTTTAATGGGATTATTTATTTTCTTACTGTTTAGTTGTTTGAGTTCCTTATATATTCTGAATATTAGTCCCTTGTTAGATGAATAATTTGTAAACATTTCTATCATTCAGCAGGGTGTCTCTTTACTGTGTTGTTTATTTATTTTATTTGTATAGAAACTTTTTAGTTTAATAGAGTCCCATTAGTCTACTTTGGTTTTTGCTGCCTGTGCTTTTGAGTTCATGGCCATAAATATTTGCCTAAACCAATGTCCTGAAATATTTCTTTCTGGTACTTTTATAGTTTCAGGTTTCATGTTTAAGTCTTTAATCAATCTTGAATTACGTTTTCTCATAAAAGATAAGGATCCACATTTATTTTTCTGCATGTGGTTATCCATTTTTTTTCAGCATTGTTTATTGTACAGGGTGTCCTTTTCCCAATGTATATTCTTGTTGCCTTTGTCAAAATTCAACTGTGTGGAAATATGTGGATTTATATCTGTATTATATTTTCTGTTCCACTGCTTTATGTTTTTGTTTTCATACCAATGCCTTGATGTTTTTGTTACCTAGACTTGTAATACATGTTGAAGTCAGGTAGTAATGCCTCCAGCTTTGTTATTTTTGCTCAAGATTTCTTTGGGTATTCAGGCTCTTCTTTTGTTCTGTAGACATTTTAGGATCATTTTTGTTGTATCTGTGAAAAAATGACATTGATAATTTGATAGAGATTGAATTGAATGTGTAGATTGCTTTGGGTAGTATGGTCATTTTAATGATTTTAATTCTTTCCATCAATGAGTGTAGGATCTTTCCATTTGTTTGTCTCTTCTTCAATTTCTTTCATCAGTGTTTTGTAGATTTCCTTTTAGAGATCTTTCACCACCTTTGTTATAATTGTTGGAAATTTTTTGTATATATTGTAAGTGACATTGCTTTCTGAATTTCTTTCTCTGGAAGTTCATAATTGGTGTTTAGAAATGCTACTCATTTTTGTATGTTGATTCTTTGTCCTGCAACATAACTAAATTTTAAAAAATCATATATAAGAGTTTCCTCTAGGATTTTTATGGTATTAGGTCTAACATTTAAGTCTCTAATCCATCTTGAATTAATTTTCGTATAAGGAGTAAGGAAAGGATCCAGTTTCAGCTTTCTACTTATGGCTAGCCAATTTTCCCAGCACCATTTATTAAATAGGGAATCCTTTCCCCATTTCTTGTTTCTCTCAGGTTTGTCAAAGATCAGATGGCTGTAGATGTGTGGTATTATTTCTGAGGACTCTGTTCTGTTCCATTGGTCTATATCTCTGTTTTGGTACCAGTACCATGCTGTTTTGGTTACTATAGCCTTGTAGTAGAGTTTGAAGTCAGGTAGCATGATGCCTCCAGCTTTGTTCTTTTGACTTAGGATTGTCTTGGAGATGCGGGCTCTTTTTTGGTTCCATATGAACTTTAAAGCAGTTTTTTCCGATTCTGTGAAGAAACTCATTGATAGCTTGATGGGGATGGCATTGAATCTATAAGTTACCTTGGGCAGTATGGCCATTTTCATGATATTGATTCTTCCTATCCATGAGCATGGTATGTTCTTCCATTTGTTTGTGTCCTCTTTGATTTCACTGAGCAGTGGTTTGTAGTTCTCCTTGAAGAGGTCCTTTACATCCCTTGTAAGTTGGATTCCTAGGTATTTGATTCTCTTTGAAGAGAGGAAAACCTAGGTACCATTCAGGACATAGGCATGGGCAAAGACTTCATGTCTAAAACACCAAAAGCAACGGCAGCAAAAGCCAAAATTGACAAATGGGATCTCATTAAACTAAAGAGCTTCTGCACAGCAAAAGAAACTACCATCAGAGTGAACAGGCAACCTACAGAATGGGAGAAAATTTTTGCAATCTACTCATCTGACAAAGGGCTAATATCCAGAACCTACAAAGAACTCAAACAAATTTACAAGAAAAAAACAAACAACCCCATCAAAAAGTGGGCAAAGGATATGAACAGACATTTCTCAAAAGAAGACATTCATACAGCCAACAGACACATGAAAAAATGCTCATCATCACTGGCCATCAGAGAAATGCAAATCAAAACCACAATGAGATACCATCTCACACCAGTTAGAATGGCGATCATTAAAAAGTCAGGAAACAACAGGTGCTGGAGAGGATGTGGAGAAATAGGAACGCTTTTACACTGTTGGTGGGATTGTAAACTAGTTCAACCATTATGGAAAACAGTATGGCGATTCCTTAAGGATCTAGAACTAGTTGTACCATATGACCCAGCCATCCCATTACTGGGTATATACCCAAAGGATTATAAATTATGCTGCTATAAAGACACATGCACACGTATGTTTATTGCAGCACTATTCACAATAGCAAAGACTTGGAATCAACCCAAATGTCCATCAGTGACAGATTGGATTAAGAAAATGTGGCACATATACACCATGGAATACTATGCAGCCATCAAAAAGGATGAGTTTGTGTCCTTTGTAGGGACATGGATGCAGCTGGAAACCATCATTCTTAGCAATCTATCACAAGAACAGAAAACCAAACACCACATGTTCTCACTCATAGGTGGGAACTGAACAATGAGATCACTTGGACTCAGGAAGGGGAACATCACACACAGGGGCCTGTCATGGAGAGGGGGGAGGGGGGAGGGATTGCATTGGGAGTTATACCTGATGTAAATGACAAGTTGAAGGGTGCAGCACACCAACATGGCACAAGTATACATATGTAACAAACCTGCACGTTATGAACATGTACCCTACAACTTAAAGTATAATAATAATAAATAAATTTAAAAAAATAATATAAATAAATAAATAAATAAATAAAAAAGAAAAAACAAAAAAAAAAAAACAACAACAACAAAAAAAGAGTTTCTTGTTGGAGTAATTAGGTATTTCTAAATATAAAATCATGTCATCTTTGATGACATGACATTTTTGCTTCCTTTTTTTCCCAAATTGGATACCTTTTATTTCCTTCTCTAGACTGATTGTTTTGGCTAGGATTTCCAGTACTATGTTGAATAGGTGTGGTAAAAGTGGGCATCGTTGTTTTGTTCCACTTCTTAGAGAAAAGATTTTCTCTGTTCAGAGTTATGCTACTTGTAGTTGTGTCATATATAGCATTTATTATGTTGAGGTATGTTTCCTCTATGCCTAGTTTCTTGAGAGTTTATCAAAGCAAAATGTCGAATTTTGTCAAATAATTTTTCTGCATGTGTTGAGATGACCATATGGTTTCTGTCCTTCATTATGTTTAGATGATGTATTATGTTTATTGTTTCGCATGTATTGAACTGTCCTTCCTCTTCTGGAATCAATCTATTTGATCATGTCTACTGTCTTTATTATGTACTGATGGATTTGGTTTACTAGTATATTTTGAGGACTTTTGTGTCTATGTTCATTAGGATATTGGTCTGTAGCTATCTTTTGTTGCTACAACCTTGCCTAGTTTGGTAACAGGTAATGCTAGCCTCATAGAATGAGTTAAGTATAATTTCTTGTTCTTCGTTTTTTCTAATAGATTGAGGAGAACTGGTGTTAGTTATTCTTTGTAGGTCTGGAGAATTTGTCAGTGAAGCCATCTGATCCTGGACTTTTCTTTTTTGAGAGACTTTTTTTTTAAACTGATTCTCTCTCATTGCTTGTTATTGGTATTTTCAGGTTTTCTATGCCTTCCTGACTTAATGTTGGTAGGTTGTATGCGATTCTCTCATTTTATTTATTTGGGTTGTCTCTCTATCTTGTTTAGTCTAGGTGGAAGTTTATTATTTTGTTTAGTGTTTTCTAAAAAAAAAAAAAACTTTTCATTTAATTAATCATTTAATTGTTTTTAAGTCTCTATTTTATTTAATTCTGCCCAGATCTTTACTATTTTCTTCAACTACTAATTTGAGGTTTGGTTTGTTCTTACTTTCCTAGTTCATTGAGGTGCATTATTAGACTGTTTATTGAAGTCTTACTACCTTTGTGATGTAAGTGTTCATTGCTATTAGGTGAAATGTTCTATAAATATCTGTTAGGCCCATTTGGCCTGACCTATGTTCATAATAAATGTTTCTTTATTAATTTTATGTCAAGATTATCTATCTAATATTGAGAGTGGGCTGTTTAGGCCCCCAACTATTATTGTATTGGAGTCTATCCCTCTTTAAAACTAATAATATTTGCTCAATATTCCTTGGTGCTTCAGTGTTAGGTACATATATATTTAGAGTTGTTATATTTTCCTGCTAAATTGATCCTTTTATGATAATATAATGATCTTCTTGATCTCTTATCTTTTTTTTAAACTAATGTGTGTTTTGTCTGATATAAATATTGATACCTCTGCTCACTTTTTGTTTCCATTCACATGTAATATCTTTTTATATTCCCTTACTTTTAGTCTATATGTGTCTTTAGAGTTGAGAAGAGTTTCTTATAGGCAGTGTTTATTTAGGTCTTGTTTATTTATCCATTTAGCCAGTCTTTATTTTTTAATCTAAAAGTTTAATCTATTTACATCCAAGGTTGTTAGTCATGAATGAGATCTTATTCCTGTCATTTTATCATTTGATTTCTGGTTATTTTATATTCCTGTTTCCTTTCTTTCATTCTTGTTGTTTATTATGGTGGTTTTATATTGTGTGTGTGAGAGAGAGGGGGTAACATTTGAGCTCTTCCTTTTCCTCATTTGTTTCCATTACAATATTTTTTATACTATTGTGTATTTTCATGGTGGCAGAAATCATCCTTTCAATTTTAGTTTTGTAGATTTTTAAAGCATTTCTGGCAGGGCAGGTATAGTGGTTATGAATTACTTCAGATTTTGCTTGTTTTGGGAAGAATTTATTTTTCCTATATTTATGTAAGTTAACTTTTTTAGGTATAGTATCATTGACTGGAATTTCTTTTTTCTTTCAGCACTTTGAATATATCATCTCATTCTCTTCTGACCTGTAAGGTATCTGCTGAGAAATCCACAGTTAGCCTGATGGGAATTCTCTTATAAATGATTAGATGCTTTTCTCTTGATGTTTTTAAATTTCTCTCTTTGTTTTTGACTTTTGACAATTTGACTCTGAACCGTTCTGTAGAGAGGACATTTTTTACATTTATCTCTTTGGGAATTTTTGAGTCCCTTGTATCTGTATATCTATATTTCTTGCTAGAATTGAGAAACGTTTAGCTATTATTTTGTTAAATATATTTTGTATCTCTTTATTTCACCCCTTAACTACTGGAACACTGAAATTTGAATATTTGGCTGCCTTATGCTATCCTATGTGTCATGTGGACTGTTCATTTATAAAAAATTATTTCGTCTTCATTTTTGTCTAAGTTATTTCAAAAGAACTCTCTTCAAGTTTTGAAAGTCTTTATTGTTCTTCAGAATAGTCTATTGTTAAGGCTTTCAAATGTATTTTGTGTTTTTTTCAATAAATTCTTCATTTTCAGAGTTTCTGTTTGGTTCTTTTTTATTATATCCATGTCTTTGGTAAATTTATTATGCATACCCTGAATTTGTTCTGAATTATGTGTGCTGTTTATGCCAGTCATTTTGAATTTAATTGAGCTTCTTTAATATAAGTATTATGAAGTCTTTTTCTGAGATTTTATAAATTTCTTTTTTATTGAAATGTTTTGCTGTATAATTATTGTTTATTTGGAGGTGTCAAATTTTCTTGCTTTTTAATGTTTCTTGGGTTCCCACATTGACATCTGTGCATCTGGAATAACATTTGGTTCTTCTATTTATTGAGTTTGCTTTTGAAGTGGAGGAATTTTTTTCTGAAGATGTATAGGAGGTGTAGGTTCAGGAGAACATTTTGGCTTTAGTTCTGGGTGCATTCAGTAGTGTAGTATCCATATGATTTATTCAGCTATAAACAGTGTCAGAAATGTCTTTTATTTTCTTAGTGCTTTAGGGTGCAGATGTTAATGGAGATTGTGATAAAATTTTGCTAAGAATGGGGACATCAGGTTGGCTAGGCCTTGGGCCCCAGTGGTGGCATTGGCATGTTGTGTGTGCCTGTGTTTGGTTTTCAGGAAGACATAGTCTGACATTGGTGCTAGTGAGTCCAGGCAGGTGAATTTCGGGGCCTCCATGCAGCCAGTTCAAGTGGTAGCATTAACAATGTTAGGCTGTACAGGTGGGTGTGTCTTCAGGCCACTGGAAAGTAGTTGTGGCATGACTGATGAAAATAACAGTGGTGGGACAATCCTTTGGCTCCCTAGACATTCATGCTAGTGTCGGTGTTGTCTGTGATGGGCTAGGCTAGTCAGTCCACAGGCCTGCACATGGTACATGTGGTGTGGGTGGGTGCCTGCTGTGATGGTAGTGACAGGTTGGGTGGCAAGATGCTTGGGCCCTCAGAAAGAGTGCTCAGATGCCAACAGTAGTGGATGGAACGGGATAATTTCTAGGCCCCCAGAAAACATGCTTGGGCACTAGTAGGGGGTGGAACCAATGTGGAGAGGCCTATTCTCAGACATTCTGGCAGTGCATACAGGCACTGTCTATGGTAGGCAAGAGCAGGGTGATCCCAAGGCCCCTGCTGTAAAATGCTCAGATGAAGACAGAAATAGCTTCTCTGTGTCTCTACTGCTGAGGATGGTGGGATCACTTTCAGTGGCAGCAGCCATAGATAGACTGCTGGGGAGTTTGTGCTTTGGCCCCAGGTAGTGGCTGTAAATGGGGCAGCATTTTTCCCCAGGGCACTTGTAAATTGCCTGGCAGCCCTGCTATGGGGAGCAGTGGGGTCACTGCCAATGGTTTGCCCTTTTCCCCAGCGGCAGCAGCCTGTGGCAACACCCAGCCATGGACAAGTATGTGAAATGGGTTGGAAGTTCCCCACCCCAAATCTCATCTTGATTTGTAGTTCCCATAATCCCCATATGTCTTTGGAGGGACCCAGAAGGAGGCAATTGAATCATGAGGGCAGTTACCCACATGCTGTACTTATGATACTGAATGAATTCTCATGAGATCTGATGGTTTCATAAGGGGCTCTTTTTCCTTTGCTCGGCACTGCTCCTTTCTGACACCATATGAAGAAGGACATATTTGCTTCCCCTTCTGCCATGATTGTAAGTTTCCTGAAGCCTCTCCAGCCATGTTAAACTGAGAGTCAATTAAACCTCTTTTCCTTATAAATTACCCAGTCTCGGGCAGTTCTTTATAGCAGCATGAAAATGGACTCATACAGCAAATTGGTACCATAGAGAGTGGGGTGATGCCATAAAGACACCTGAAAATGTGGAAACAACTTTGGAACTGGGTAACGGGCAGAGGTTGAAACAGTTTGGAGGGCTCAGAAGAAGACAGGAAAATGTGGGAATGTTTGGAACTTCCTAGAGACTTGGAAGGCTCAGAAGACAGGAAGATGTGGGAAGGTTTGGAACTTCCTAGAACCTTGTTGAAAGGCTTTGACCAAAATGCTGATAGTGATATGGACAACGAAGTCCAGGATGAGGAGGTCTCAGATGGAGATGAGGAGCTTATTGGGAACTGGAGTAAAGGTCACTCTTGCTATGCTTTAGCAAAGAGACTGGCGGCATTGTGCCCCTGCTCTATGTATCTGTGGAACTTTGAAATTGAATGTAATGATTTAGGGTATCTGGAAAAGTAAATTTCTAAAGAGAAAAGCATTTAAGAGCTGGTCAGTTGCTTCTAACAGCAGATGATTATATGTATAAACAAAGAGATTATCTGAAACTTGAACTTATATTTAAAAGGAAAGTGTTGGGCACAGTAGCTCACACCTGTAATCTCAGCACTTTGGGAGGCCTAGGCCAGCAGATCACCTGAGGTCAGGAGTTCAAGACCAGTCTGGCCAACATGATGAAACACCGTCTCTACTAAAAATACAAAAATTAGTTGGGCGTGGTGGCAGACACCTGTAATCCCAGATACTCAGGAGGCTGAGGAAGGAAAATCGCTTGAACCCAGGAGGTGGAGGTTGCAGTGAGCTGAGATTGTGCCATTGCACTCCAGCCTGGGTGACAGAGCGAGACTCATCTCAAAAAAAAAAAAAAAAAGAAAAGAAAAGAAAGGAGAACATAAAAGTGTGGGTAATTTGCAGCTTGACCACGTGGTTGAAAATGTAAAACAATTTTCTTGAAAGAAATTGAAGCTTACTGTAGAAATTTTCATAAGTAAAGAGAAATGGAATGTTAATCACCAAGACAATGGGGACAATGTCTCCAGGTCATGTCAGAGACCTTCATAGCAGCCCTTAGCATCACAGGCCTGGAGGACTAGGAGCAAAAAATTGTTTCATTGGCTGTGCCCAGGGTCACCCCCCTCTTCTATGCAGCCTTGTGACATAGTGCCCTGAATCCCAGCTGCTTCAGCTCCAGCTGTGGCTGAAAGGAGCCAATGTACAGTCAAGGAAATTGCTGCAGAAAGTGCAAACCCCAAGTCTTGGTAGCTTTCATTTGATGTTGGGCCTGCTGTTGAACAGAAGTCAAGATTTAAAGTTTGGGAAACTCTACTTAGATTTCAGAGGGTGTATGGCAATGCCTAGATGTCCAGGTAGACATTTCCTGCATGGGTGGATCCCTCATGGAGAACCTACGCTAGGGCAGTGCAAAAGAGAAATTTGGGGCCAGAGCCCCCAGATAGAGTCCCCACTGTGATACTGCCTAGTGAAGCTTTAAGAAGAAGGTCACCATCTTCCAGACTCCAGAATGGTTCATCCACCAAGAGCTTGCACCATGCACCTGGAAAAGCTGCAGTTACTTAATGCCAGTTGCTGAAAGTAGCTGGGAGAGGGGCTGTATCTTGCAAAGCCACAGGAGCAGAGCTGCCCAAGACTGTGGGAGCCTGCCCCTTGCATTAGTGTGACCTGGATGTGAGACATGGAGTTGAAGGAGATCATATTGGAAGTTTAAAATTTAATTACTGCCTCATTGGATTTTGGATGCACGTGGGACCTGTACCCCCCTTTTTTGTCCAATCTCTCCCATTTGAAACAAGTGTATTTATCCAACACCCGTACCCCAGTTGTATGTAGAAAACAACTAACTTGCTTTCAATTTTACAGGCTCATAAGTAGAAGGACGTTGTCTTGTCACAGGTGAGACTTTGGGCTTGAGCTTTTGAGTTAATGCTGGAATGAGTTAAGACTTTGGGAGACTGTTGGAAGGGCATTATTTTGTTTTGAAATATGAGGACATGAAATTTGGGAGGGGCCAGGGGTGGAATGATTGGTTTGACTGTGTCCCCAACCAAATCTCATCTTGAATTGTAGTTGTCATAATTTCCACATGTCGTGGGAGGGACTGGTGGGAGGTGACTGCATCATGGGCATTTACCCTTTTGCTGTTCTCATAATAGTGAGTGAATTCTTATGAGATCCTATGGTTTTATAAAGGGCTCTTTCCCCTTAGGTGGTCACTTCTCCTTCCTGTCCCCACGTGAAGAAAGACATGCTTGCTTTCCTTTCCACCATGATTTTAAGTTTTCTGAGGCCTCCCCAACCATGGTGAACTGTGAGTCAATTAAATCTCTTTCCTTTATAAATTACCCAGTCTCGGGTATGTGTTTATTGGCAATGTGATAATGGACTAATACAGTACATCAAAGGAGCTCCAGGAATGTGGAGATGCAGGGGTAGTTGGGCCCCAGAGCAGGATGTAGTCTGGTGTGGTCTTTGCTATCTAAATGGTACTTTGATGCATCTGTTTAAGACTCAGGGGACTGTGAGAAACATCTTAAGCTTTCTCTCAACCAATATTGTCATATGATCTTCAGGTGGCTCCCTATGTCAGTCTCAGGGATCACATGGGTTAAGTAGTCTCTGAGAGCTAAGATTTCAGGATTCTGTGCTTTTAATGTGGACCATGTGAGTCACTCACTTATATTTTTCCCACATTGTTAAGCCTCTGAGCAGGCTGCTTCTCTTCCTTCTCCTTCCTTGCTTTAGTTGTTTCTTTTCATATGTTGAATTCCAACATTCTCTCTTAGGTGATGTATTCAAAGTTTGATTATCTACTCACTATTTTCATTCTTCTTTCTGGAGGAGTTGAGTACCAGATATCTGCAGTCAACAATCTTGAATCATAATTTCAGATACAGCTTTGAAAAAAATGAATTTTAGTGGTACAAATTACAAACCTTAGAATTTTTATATCACATAACCTAATTATTCTACTTACAAGATTTATCCAAAAGCAATAATCAGAGCAGTGTCAAAAGATTTATGCACAAGGATATTTTTTTGCTACAACATTTGTAGAGTAGCAATAAGTTTAAGATAAGATAAGGAAGGTTAAATTAAAAGAATGGCTTAGCATGCAATCAGGAAAATTTTTTTTTGTAATATGGAAATGAGAAACTGTTCATGTATAATATTTTCTAAAAGAAGATAAACTTTATATAATTTCAGCCTCAAGTAAAAAACATAGCTATATTTAAACTGAAAAAAAATCTGAAAATAAATCTATCACAATATTACCAATTAACCTGTAGTTGTGAAATTACAGGTGATTTTCCTTTTTCTTTGGGTGCTTTGCTACTTTTTTTTAAAATAATGAGTATCTATAGAATTTAACATTAGAAAAATAATCATTATAGAAGAAGACAGTAACATTAGGGACTGTTTTAATTTGCTCATAATTCCACCTATTGGTTTCATTTTGCATTATAGTGTTCATTGAGATTTGAACTGCAACTTGATTACTGTTTCAGACTTGGTGATTATATCAGACTCGGTGATTATATCAGACTCCGTGATTATATCGTTGACTATTATAAATCTGTAAAACCGTCATTTGTAGATAACTGGAATTTATACGTTGTTATTTTAGTGAACTTATGCAAACCAGTAAGAGTATTACAAAAGGTTTCTGTAGTTAGGTTATTAGAAAACATGTCCCCAAAGCTATCTACAAATGCTGGAATCCAAACAATATTCAGAATTAAAGGAGTGTGTGTTGACAGCCATGCTTGATCTAAGTTTTGAAGAGAAAATTGAAACCATGCATGTGATTCAATGAGATTTCTATAAACAATATAATCCACAACATAATGCCTTGCACCAAATATATTGCTTCCCCCAATAAATGAGTCAGCCAAGCAAGGCACTTTAATCTCAGCAGAGACCAAGAAAATTGCTTAAAACACATAGGAGGTAACTATAACAACTTCTGTTGAATGCAGATTTTAAAACCATTATCAAGTGGTTCTAAAATTACATGCAAAATGGAGCTACTTGGTCCTTCATTAAATATGTGCACACACAGAGAACAATTTGTTCACTTGAATATTTATTTGCAACTAATATGGGTTATATTATGCATTGTAATGTGTAATTCTTGAATTCTTGCTCTTAGTAATTTTAGTTTAGTAAAGGAGGCAAACATGTATACAAATAATTACAATACAAGATTATATATATGATGCAGCTGAAGAGAAGTACAGAACTTTTGGTATGGAAATTTACAGGAGGTGAAGAGATGCTTTTAACTGAAGGATCCAGGAAAACTTAACAGTACAGGTTATAGTTTGCATCAATTTGGTTTAGATAAATTTTAAATATGGGCTATAGGATAAAGGAGGAAGAATAGAGTATTCTAGCTACAAAAAAGATAATGATCAGAAGCAATGGGAACTACGCAGTGAAACTGATTGAAATAAAAGTATAAAATGGTATACTATTCCATACTTCTTCTCTGGCAATCCTTACCCCATGACAACATACACACATGAACACAGACGATCCTTATCTCTCTAGTCAAAAGTTCGAGAGACTCTACCTCATTGTAAAATAATTTTGGGATACATGAACCCAGGGGCCAGTGATCCACTCTTTTCTATAACTGAAGTGCTGGAGGCTTCTGAAGAGATGTCATGCATCTTCTGGCTTGTTATTCTGAGAGAATAGCTTACCAGACCTCCACCTGTTTTCACTTGAAGTTTTACATTGTGAAAAGAACAGAACTTATTAAACTTTATTACACATCGGTTCTAAATGGAAATGTCCTCATTGAATATCCTGTCTTGGTTGCTAAATAAAGCAAATTAATCTAGGTTCTAAGTACATCTACTAGAACTTAGAGAATTAGGTCAGTTGAAGAACTCAAAAATAATTCTTATATGAAAGAACCAAGACTTTAAATATTATTATCTAATAAACATTAGTCAAAATGAATGCTTATATTTTAACCTTTTAAAGAAAGAAGTATACTTGTTATTCGATGTATACAAATCTAATTATTCACTGGGGATACAATAACTTTTTAACTTAGTCATATGTTGCTCTTTGATATCAGCTTTTTAACATCTTTTGAGCTGAAAATTAAATAAAATATTTTAAAAAGTTCTGTAATCTGACTCTCCAGCAGAAGAGATGTATTTCTAACCTAGGACAATCTCTCAATGTTGAAATACAGTAGTGCAGACAAAATAGTCTGAAAAAAAAAAACCCTACTGAATGCTTGTATGACCTAATAGAACAATGTTTCTATGTATTATTGGAGGGTTTTTTATATTATGTCATATACAATTATATAACATCTTTTTACAAGTACTGCTCATTTAGATTACTCTGCATGCTACATCCAGTAATGGGTTGGAAAGCTAGCATATGTGACAAGATTACTGAGCATATTAGAAACTTAACAAAAAACTAACCAGTGTCACTAACAGCATACATATATATATAATAGCATGTATATAAATATTTACAGTAGCATACATATAAATATATACAATAGCACATAAAATAGCATATATAAATATATATAGCAGAATATATATAACAGCATACTTATAAATATATACAATAGCTTATATAAAATATATATATATATAATAGCAGATATACATATGTATGAGCTAGTAAGGTTTGTTTTTAACAAAGTCTAATAATAAACATATAAACATGTGACTTATAAAATCTTATTCCTAATGATAACAATGCTATCTAATTAAGTGCTCCTTAGGTTCTAGAGCACCATCTAAACATTTCATTGGTTTTAACTCATTTAATTATTGAAACACTTTTTTGAAATATATTTGTTGTTTTTCATTGGTTTATTTGTTTTGTAGAGATGGGATCTCATAAAGTTGTCAAGGCTGGTCTTGAAATTCTGGCCTTGGGCCGGGCGCGGTGGCTCAAGCCTGTAATCCCAGCACTTTGGGAGGCCGAGGCCGGCGGATCACAAGGTCAGGAGATCGAGACCACAGTGAAACCCCGTCTCTACTAAAAATACAAAAAATTAGCCGGGCGCGGTGGCGGGCGCCTGTAGTCCCAGCTACTCAGGAGGCTGAGGCAGGAGAATGGCGGGAACCCGGGAGGCGGAGCTTGCAGTGAGCCGAGATCGCGCCACTGCACTCCAGCCTGGGCAACAGCGTGAGACTCCGTCTCAAAAAAAATAAATAAATAAATTAAAAAAAAAAAAAAAAAAGAAATTCTGGCCTCAAGTGATCCTCCACCCTCAGTCTCCCAGACTGCAGGGATTACAGGCTTGAGCCACTGGCCAGAAATGTTTTCTTCAAAAAATTTACAAAATGGTAAACATTAAAGAAGAGCTTTCATAAAATACCTAGGAATCCAACTTACAAGGGATGTAAAGGACCTCTTCAAGGAGAACTACAAACCACTGCTCAGTGAAATAAAAGAGGACACAAACAAATGGAAGAACATACCATGCTCATGGATAGGAAGAATCAATATCGTGAAAATGGCCATACTGCCCAAGGTAATTTATAGATTCAATGCCATCCCCATCAAGCTACCAATGAGTTTCTTCACAGAATTGGAAAAAACTGCTTTAAAGTTCATATGGAACCAAATGGAGCCCGCATCTCCAAGACAATCCTAAGTCAAAAGAACAAAGCTGGAGGCATCACGCTACCTGACTTCAAACTATACTACAAGGCTACAGTAACCAAAACAGCATGGTACTGGTACCAAAACAGAGATATAGACCAATGGAACAGAACAGAGTCTTCAGAAATAATACCACACGTCTACAGCCATCTGATCTTTGACAAACCTCAGAAAAACAAGAAATGGGGAAAGGATTCCCTTTTTAATAAATGGTGTTGAGATAAGTGGCTAGCCATAAGTAGAAAGCTGAAACTGGATCCTTTCCTTACTCCTTTTATGAAAATTAATTCAAGATGGATTAGAGACTTAAATGTTAGACCTAATACCATAAAAACCCTAGAAGAAAACCTAGGGAATACCATTCAGGACATAGGCATGGGCAAGGACTTCATGTCTAAAACACCAAAAGCAATGGCAATAAAAGCCAAAATTGACAAATGGGATCTCATTAAACTAAAGAGCTTCTGCACAGCAAAAGAAACTACCATCAGAGTGAACAGGCAACCTACAGAATGGGAGAAAATTTTTGCAATCTACTCATCAGACAAAGGGCTAATATCCAGAACCTACAAAGAACTCAAACAAATTTACAAGAAAAAAAACAAACAACCCCATGGAAAAGTGGGCAAAGGATATGAACAGACAGTTCTCAAAAGAGGACATTCATACAGCCAACAGACACATGAAAAAATGCTCATCATCACTGGCCATCAGAGAAATGCAAATCAAAACCATAATGAGATACCATCTCACACCAGTTAGAATGGCAATCATTAAAAAGTCAGGAAACAACAGGTGCTGGAGGATGTGGAGAAATAGGAACACCGTTACACTGTTGGTGGGATTGTAAACTACCTCAACCATTATGGAAAACAGTATGGCGAGTCCTCAATGATCTAGAACTAGAAGTACCATATGACCCAGCCATCCCATTACTGGGTACATACCCAAAGGATTATAAATCATGCCGCTATAAAGACACATGCACATGTATGTTTATTGTGACACTACTCACAATAGCAGACTTGGAATCAACCCAAATGTCCATCAGTGACAGACTGGATTAAGAAAATGTGGCACATATACACCATGGAATACTATGCAGCCATAAAAAAGGATGAGTTTGTGTCCTTTGTAGGGAAATGGATGCAGCTGGAAACCATCATTCTCAGCAAACTATCGCAAGAACAGAAAACCAAACACCACATGTTCTCACTCATAGGTGGGAACTGAACAATGAGATCACTTGGACTCGGGAAGGTGAACATCACACACCGGGGCCTATCATGGGGAGGGGGGAGAGGGGAGGGATTTCATTGGGAGTTATACCTGATGTAAATGACGAGTTGATGAGTGCTGATGAGTGAATGGGTGCAGCACACCAACATGGCACAAGTATACATAGGTAACAAACCTGCACGTTATGCACATGTACCCTAGAACTTAAAGTATAATAAAAATAAAAAATAAAAAAAATAAAAAATAAATGTTCGATAGAAAAAAAAAAGAAGAGCTTTCTTTAGTTAAAAACTAATAAACAAACAAACAAAAACTCGTTTGCAAGTGACATAGCCAAGAGGTAAACTCTAATGCTGTAGTTTAACTCCACAGCCTAAATATTTAACCATTACTTAGTTGTTTCAAGTAGAAAGTCGTACTGCTGCTGAAGAACACTTGGTTTGCCATGAAAGTATCATCAATTCTTTCAATTTAAAACTTCTTTTTCTTTGGGATTGTTTGTCCTAGTTAAAAAATAGGAATTCATATATCTTCATGACATTGAAAAATAAGGTCTTTTCTGTGTGTGCTATTTTCTCTGCTCACTCCCGTACACCTGACCTTGTTTATGCTTTAGACATTAACATTTTTTCTTCCTTCAACTGCTTCTGAAGCGCTCACTACTGGTGATGAGTGTAATCATTTTTATTTTTCATTATAGTCAAACTCTTGTTTATTTGTTTTTGCCTTGGACCTTTCTGTTCAAAGGCAATTATACTGAAACATATTGAGCTGGCTGTGATTCCTTTGTTGTTCTGATTTGGACTGCTTTCCCATTGACCTTCTTTAATATGTCACAGTTCCCCCCTCACCATGATGATCTCTTATTTCAAACAAAGCTTGTTTGTTTGTAATTTAACTAACTTTCTGTCCTCACACTGAGAATTGTGAGAGTATCTTCATCAACTACATAAGAGTACAAACCCAGAGAAATCACATATAATCTTAGATACATAACCAGAAAAAACATATGCAACTGTTTCTGCTCTTTTTTCAGATGCCGTATAGAATGTGAATTCATGTTCATGAAGACTATGCAGGAGTGAACAAGTAAGAATCCTCATGATACAATATTTCTCTTATCTAGTTATTTCTATCATATTACTTCTTTCCACAACAGGATAACCATAGTCTATCCTTCCATTTTGATATTTTAGTTATCTCTTCTCTACAATGGAAAAGATTTTTTAACTTCATGACACATTTACCCTTGTCGCACTCTTGCGATTTTTACTTAAAGGTTACTTTGTGCTCACTATATCAGGTTTTCATCATTAATGTTTTTTAAAAGCTTGGGAACAAAAAAAGAACAGAAAACTAGCCATGTTGTAAACATTAAAACACGTATTTTGAAATTCAGATGTAAGCAATTACTTTTTTGTTCTATGTGTATCTGTACTCCTCTTACCTGCTTTAAACTTATTCTGTGGAATACATACATACTTTGTTGAACATAGGCCTTTCTACCTATCTATATTATAGTCCAGAGATAAAGTATAAAACTACAAAATGAATGTGGAGCTTTTTGTTTTCAATTTTCTTTTTTTGTTATTATTATTATACTTTAAGTTCTAGGGTACATGTGCACAACGTGCAGGTTTGTTACATATGTATACATGTGCCATGTTTGTGTGCTGCACCCATTAACTCGTCATTTACATTAGGTATATCTCCTAATGCTATCTCTCCCTGCTTCCCACTCCCCACAATAGGACCCAGTGTGTGATGTTCCCCTTCCTGTGTCCAAGTGATCTCATTGTTCAGTTCCCACCTATGAGTGAGAACATGCAGTATTTGGTTTTCTGTTCTTGCGATAGTTTGCTGAGAATGATGGTTTCCAGCTGCATCCACGTCCCTACAAAGGACACAAACTCATCCTTTTTGATGGCTGCATAGTATTCCATGGTGTATATGTGCCACATTTTCTTAATCCAGTCTGTCACTGATGGACATTTGGGTTGATTCCAAGTCTTTGCTATTCTGAATAGTACCGCAATAAACATACGTGTGCATGTGTCTTTATAGCAGCATGACTTATAATCCTTTGGGTATATACCCAGTAATGGGATGGCTGGGTCAAATGGTATTTCTAGTTCTAGATCTTTGAGGAATCGCCACACTGTTTTCCACAATGGTTGAACTAGTTTACAGTCCCACCAACAGTGTAAAAGTGTTCCTATTTCTCCACATCCTCTCCAGCACCTGTTGTTTCCTGATTTTTTAATGATTGCCATTCTAACTGGTGTGAGATGGTATCTCATTGTGGTTTTGATTTGCATTTCTCAGATGGCGAGTGATGATGAGCATTTTTTCATGTGTCTGTTAGCTGTATGAATGTCTTCTTTTGAGAACTGTCTGTTCATATCCGTTGCCCACTTTTTGATGGGGTTGTTTTTTTCTTGTAAATTTGATTGAGTTCTTTTATAGGTTCTGGATATTAGCCCTTTGTCAGATGAGTAGATTGCAAAAATTTTCTCCCATTCTGTAGGTTGCCTGTTCACTCTGATGGTAATTTCTTTTGCTGTGCAGAAGCTCTTTAGTTTAATTAGATCCCATTTGTCAATTTTGGCTTTTGGTTCCATTGCTTTTGGTGTTTTAGACATGACGTCCTTGACATAGGAATGTGGAGCTTTTTGGTTAATCATAGGAAGGATTCTACCCTGTGCCTTGGTTGGACAGAGATCATTTGATTTTTATTGAGATGATTTGATTTAGACAACATACGCTTATTGTAATTATCGATGCTTTTGATTTCAAGTTTCACATTCTTTTTTGTGTTTGTTTCTTTCTCATTTCTGTCTTCTTTTCCCCACATTGCTGCATAAAACCTTAACATTTATTTTAGAATTCAGTTCCGTTTTCTATACTACTTTTAAGTTTATCTTCCAGAAATAGATGAAAGAGAGGGACCGACAAATATTAAATCAGTGTACATCTGTGTGTGTGTGTGTGTGTGTGTGTGTGTGTGTGCATACACACATAATTTGGCAAGACAGAAACCTACACATTCCAGAAACTGAGTTCACTCCAAACGTGATAAATCCAAATAAATTTATGCTAAATGTCAGTGTATTTGGAAAGCTATAACTGAATACCATACACTGAGTGGCTTATACACAGCTGAAAAAAATTATTTCTGACAGTTTTAGAAACTTGGAAGTTTGAGATCAAGGCACCAGCACATCCAGTGTCTGATGATGATCCACTTTCTGGTACATAGATGTCATGTTTTTCTATGTGTAAGCATGTGGGCAGGGAGTGGCAAGGGATCTCTCCCAGGAGTTTTTTTATAAGAGCACAAGTTCCATTAATGAGGGCTTTACCACCATGACCTAATCACCTGCTACAGGCTTTGCCCCTTCACATAATCACTTTCATGTTAAGGATTTCAATTTATAAATATGAAGGGGAGGGCATGAATATTCAAAACAAGCAAACAACACATCATAGTTTGACTTATGAAGACTAAAAGCAAAGAAAAATTGCTGAAAGCAGCAAAAGATAAATTACAACTTACTTATTGGGAAAAGACAATTTGATGACCACAAATGTCTCCTCAGAAACTATGGAAGCCAGAAAGACGTAGCAAAACATTTTTTTAAAGAAAAGAGCTATCACCCTTCTTGTGTTTCTAGGGTTCCAATTTCTCCAATACTACCATGGATGTATGGGGCAAAGAGAATACCACGGAAGTCACCACTGTGCCATTCCTCTGGTTCCTAGGTCTGTAAGTATATCTGCCGTCTTCTCCCCTACTTTTAGATTGTTGTTATTTTGTTTTGTATACAGTGTTTATGGTTTTTATCTGTACTTATTAGAAGGTGTAAGAAAAAATATGTCTACTTCATCTTGTCTGAAGCGGAAGTCAAAGAGTAATGTTTTAAACCATGTTTTAATGTTTGTATTTCATCTATATTGGCCTCATTGAAATGAGACTACCATTCAGCAATTTCTATATCTGTCCTATTCCTATTCTGTGTCCTATTCCTAGTCCAATTTATATATCTTCCTCTTTCTATGAGAGGACACCATATGAGATATACAGTGAATTCATCTCATTCACTTCTAGAATTTTATTTCATCAAATAGCTCATTTTTCTCTGGTATGTTTAGTGTTTCTCTCTCCTTGTATATATTTTTAATATTTTGCATTCAAAATACACAGATTCTTAGTTTCCTTATATCTTGAGAGGTAAAAAATATCCCTGCCTTCAATTATGGTCCTCCACAAGATACCCATCTCCTTTGTTATTACAATACACCTCACAAAGCAGTGCTCTATGGTCATGACCCAAAAGATTTGAGTTCAAGTCTCAGACATGTCTTTAAAGTAATCTCAGACATGCCATATAAGCTCTTTAAAGATTTGCCTTAACATTGGTAAAACTATTGAGAATAAAAAATGCTTTAACACTTGTGATGCTCTGAATCTATGAAACTTTTGATATTATCAAGATTTTAATTTTAAAAGTGTTCAAAAGGCAGAAAAAAGACATTTGGGTACTAAAATATAAATACTTTTTTTAAATTCCAAAGTCTCTTGACTTGACAGGATTTTTTTTTTTCACCTTCTATATAAGTTACTGATTTTTTAGGTATAGGAAGACTTGAGGTACAAGTACAGATCCTCAAACAGCCAAAAACCCCATCCTCCAACTGGGCACTTGTGTGTGACCCAGTGGCTACCGAGTTCTTCCACTTACCAATTATTGTAATGGCATGCCATGCCTCAGTCGGGGTAAAGAAGTTGAGTCAGGCATCTTCCCTCCCATAGACTTATTTCACCACTATGAGTAGTGGTTAAACTCTAAAGGGATTGTACTGGAAAGATGATGAAGCTGTGGGAGGCTGGATCATGCATAAAAAAAGTCTTCCAGCCTCCAGGCCCAGCTTCATTTACATAAAAAAAACAAATCCAAAGATAAAATTGTTAAGAATTAAAGATTACAACCATATATTATTAAACTCAAGCACAGGACCTTTATGAACATGAGACCCTGTTTGATAATACTAGCCACATTCATTGGAGAGCCCTGCTATTCTGACTATAATCCATTACTAGTTCCCAGCTTCCTACAAAAATAGTCTAAGCTCCTTAGGCTGTAACTTAAAGCCCTTCATGTACTGAGTCTCAAATTCTTTCTTAGTCATAGTATAAGTGAAAAGATAGATGAAAGAAAAAAATGCACTGTGGAAGAAAATTATGAGACTTGGGAAATAAATGTAGAGAATAAGAGAAAAGGAGAATTCAAGGTGATTTAAAAATTTGAGCCAGAGAAACTGGAGAGAAAATAATCACAAGGGAGATAGATGTAGCAAGTTATTAGAGCTCGTTTCTTTGGGAGATTAGAAACGGGAAACGTAATAGTGAATTTAAAGTATCAGGACATCAAGTTTTATTGGATTTCTTCAAAGCTACACTTAAATATACAACTTCGTATATCTGTTACTAAGAGCTATAGTTAGAAGGGAGACGTGTGGGTGCCAGAGATACGAATTTTGGAGTCATTCACATAACGGTGATAGCGGAAGATTTGTGATATCACCAAAAAAAAGGTTGAGCAATTTTTTCTAATTCTAGGAAGATGTGTGGGCTGCAGCTTATAAAGTAAAAAAAAAAAAAAATCACAGGATATTGCTCCATTATTATTATATTTGACTATGCAATTTGTCATGTTTTAGCCCTTGAAGTCAGCAAATAAAATGTTTTATAAAGGAAGAGTTGCATGTGTTTTAAGATGTGGCTTGATTAATGCAGACATAGATGTATGTCTTAAATATTAAATGTTTTTGGAAGATGTAAAAAGCTAATCTATTTCTCCATAGTAAAACGTCAGCATAAGTGCATTGAGTTTTTCAACAATACGCAAATAGTAATATATCTAATGACCTCTAAATCAAAAAAAGTTAAAGGAAGAATAGGTGCAGTTAACATACATCATACATTAAGATAGCTGAGTTCTAGTCTTCATTCTTTCAGAAATTTGTTTTATATCTTTGCGTAGCACACTCCTTTTTTGAACTTCAGTTTCCCACAACTCTTCAATGAGCCTAAGGCCAACAGGAGAACTAATCCTCATACTAAGTACATTTGTAGTAACAATATCAATGCAAAGTCAATTATTAACTTTAAAAGATAAATATAGCAATTTCCACATATGTTGAAATAGACTTGGAATTAAGTAAAACAGAGTAAATAAATCTTATTAAGTAAACCAAAATTTTCTACATAATGTAAGCTTATGCAATTTCAATCTGTTCATTCCTTCATTTCATAAAAACATTTTTGAGCCCTTGTATCAGGCTCTGTTTTGAGCACAGGACATACAATGCTGAAAAAGAGAAATATGGTGATTTTTCTCAGGGAACTTAAATTCTAGTGTGGAAAGAAACCCAAAAAATGTGCAAGAAACAAACAAACAAAAACTATTAATTCGAAATAAAGACAGTGAATAAAACAAACAAACAGAACAGAGTTGAGCATGAAGGGAAGAATAACCTTCCTTGAATGAAACAGTTGGATAAACGTATCTGAGTGGTTGACATAAAGCTGAGAACTAAATAGCAACATTTAAATTTTAAGGTGTTTCCATTAATACAAAGGTGGATATTAAATCTAAATATATTTTTTACATTTGAAGAACTAGCCAAATTTGAAAATTGTCTATAGAATTGCTTCAAAATAGCTGACCTAATATCACATTTGGGGGTCAAAATGGCATGTCTTTATCATGTACTGGCTTATCAGTGTGAAGATTATTTGAAAGATACTATTCAAACAATATTTTTGCAAACTCTGTAACCCATAGCAAATAAACTAAATGTGCACAGCCTGATAAAAATTAACACAGTAGCTCATGGTGTTCCAATGAAGATTTGGGATTTTATTTTATGCTCTAGAATCTTGTGTGTGAAATATGCTGAGGCTGAAAATGTACTTAGTAAAAACTTGTCACTTATAATGTACTTGCTAGCATGTTTTTAAATCTAAAAATTCTACACTTGAAAGTAAAAATAATAGCAGCTTCATTAATTCCAGGTGACTAGTTTACAAATTATTGCATCCATTTCTTTACTGGACTTTATATTCAAGTAAGCAATGAATCAACCTTAATTTTATATGCAATAATTAACACATATATGTAGATATTTGTGGTATATTTTAAATGTGAAAATAATATATAACATTAGCCTGTAAGAAGCTAGTTTTTATTTCTAAACCAAATGACTATGTTAAATAGAAATGTACAATGGACTGTTCAAGTGATGGTCCAACTTTGGAAATTTCCTTAAATATCAAGAAAGGCTAGTAACAAATTGCTTGGTAAAAAATCTGTATGTCATTACATTGAACAAAATAATAATTTATTATGATATGCAAAACATCACTATTCCTGTTATTTTGTGGAAATAGGTAGAGAAAGGGAGAAGAGATCAGAAATTCTGAGAAATACAGATAAATTTATTCCCTCTGATTAATCTGTGAAGATTCTAATAAGTTATCATGGCTATCATTCATGCAGAGCCAACCACAAGTATACAATTAATGACAGTTGGCATTTAAATATTTTTTATATTTCAAGTAATAGACAAAACTGCCTTGGTGTATTGTCTAAATTAATTTATTTTCACAATAATTATAAGTAATAGGCAATACTATCACCATCATTTTACAAGAAAACTAATGCTCAACAAATCTAAATAACTTGTAAAATTTCCCAAAGCAAATGAATGACTGAGGTGCTAATTAATCCCAGTTTCATCTGATATTACGTCACCATTACAGCATTAGGAATTCCCCAAATTGGATTATCATCAAAAATCTTGAATAGCTTTGTAAAATTACAGATTGCCAAGACTACCTCACAATTGCAGAATCATTTCCAAGTGTGATACATGGGAATCTGTATTTACAAAAGTTTTCCATCCTCAAAGATTGCCTACTAGATACAAAAGAAAAAAAATGTATCTATGAAATGGATAGATATGGTAGAGACCAATTTAATCAAATGATCAAACTTAGCAGTACCAAAACTGGGAAAAGCTGGTATAATGTGATATAATATGTTTTCTGATATGATCAATCATTTATGTATTTCACAAAAATGTTTAACCTGAATCTAATCTCAAATAAGTTATCAAGATCAGAATGTTGGATATTTCTGCCCAACTATTCTGGTCTCTTAAACATAAATACCATAGAAGACAAATTTAAAAACTAGAAAAATTTAAAAGAAGTATTTGCTTACATTGGCCTGGTGTGGTGGCTCACTGCTGTAATCCCAGCACTTTGGGAGACTGAGGCAGGCGGATCATGAGGTCAGGGGTTTGAGACCAAGCTGACCAACATGGTGAATCCCTGTTTCTACTAAACATGCAAAAATTAGCCAGGTGTAGTGGCATGTACCTGTAATCCAAGCTATTCAGGAGACTGAGACAGAAGAATCACTTGCGGGAAGCAGAGGTTGCAGTGAGCTGAGATCATACCACTGCACTCCAGCCTGGGTGACAGAATGAGACTCTGTCTCACAAAAAAATAATAAAAATAAAAAAGACACTAAAAAAAAAAAAACTAAACTAAATTCAATGAAAGAAATCTGATTAGAACCTCAATTTAAAATGTACACACATACACACACACACACACACACACACAATAAAATATGTTTTAGAAATATGTGGAAAATAAATGTTAATATTTCAGGTGCAATAATTATCCTATGAAGTGTCTAGGGGGAAATGTCAAAATTCTAAAGTACTTCATTTAAAATAAATAAACAAAAATGTGTATGTGTTTGCATGTATATGTGGACACAGCAAAAGAAAGATGGAGAGAGGGAAGGAAGCAGAAAGCAGGGAGAGAGAGAAGACAAATGAATCAAAATGTTAAAAATGGATTAATCTTGTTGATGGCTATATAGTGCTCATTGTTCCATTATTTATTTCTGTTTTCCTATAGACTTTTCACTCAAAATAAAAAGTTGAGTAAAGGGAAACTTACCATGTGAATCTGATGCACCAACTGGGTGAACCTTTCTCCCGTCTCTGAGGTATACCATCACTCAGTACATAACTAATATTTAGAACATATATCTTAGAACTTACATATATCCACAAATGTTCATATTTGTCTAAAGAAAAGAATATATCTCTTGGAGGGTGAAAATGAGAATGGTGAAACAACTAAAAAATAGGAATTAAAGTGGGCACCAAAGGGTGGAAAATGGGTGGTAGAGTGGTTGAATTGTTTTTTTGTGATTATGCAGAATTTTTCTTGGCCACTTCTGCCATCTGGGCATGCCCCAGCCCACCTGTGTTATAGCTTGTACTTGCTTTGAGCAGCTCCCGAATTCTTGTCCTGCACCTAGGAAGAATGAAGTTACACTGACAATCTCGGTGAAGAGGGTGAAGAATAATTTTATTGAGCAACAGAACGACTCTCAGCAGAGACGAAAAGCAAGGGTTGTACCCCACACAAAGTTGGGTGGTCTCTCTCTCAGTGTGGCTGGATCGGGGGCTTTATGGGCTCAGAATGGGGGAGTGTATGCTGATTGGTTTGTGAGTATGCAATAAATGTTGAAGCTAAGGCACCATTCAGAGATGGTCACAACAGTGTAAAAAAACATTTAGGGAAGGGTAGGTCTATATAAAATAGGTAAAGGGTTGGGATCAATCAGAGGAAAGTTCAGCAGATGGAAAGAGATGTTCTCAGTCCAGTCCATTGATTTGACTTGTAGCTTGGCTTTCAGGCTTTAAAGTGTCTTTAACTTGAAGATGAATTTCACTAGGGACCTACCCATGTCTGCCTAGGATTTGTCAGCCTCCTGACTCTATCAGTGGGTTATAAAAAATAATAAGTGACTGGAAGACAACTGCATGGGTTGGTTTATTGAAATATATTAAGAAGACAAAAGATATTTAAAAGTTGCAGTAAAAGCTCAAGAAAAAATTATTCTAGGGAGCATTGGTTTCAGGGGTGTCCAATATTTTGGCTACCCTGGGCCACAATGGAAGAAGAATAATTGTTTTGGGCAACAAATAAAATAGACTAACACTAACAATAACTGATGAGCTAAAAAGTCACACACACACACACAAAACAAAAACAAGCAAACAAAAAAAAACACCTCATAATATTTTAAGAAAGTTCACAAATTTGTGTTGGGCCAAATTCAAAGCTGTCCTGGGTGACATGCAGCCCATGGGCGACGGGTTAGACATGCTTGGTTCAGGCAATAGCAGAACAAGTCAGACAGGAATTCCTTTAGCCTCAGGGAAAGAAAAAACATTCTCTCAATCCAGAAATCCTCTTCACAAAAGTGGTAGAGAACAAAACCACTTTTGTTATTGAATATGCATTAATCCAGACTGTGATGCACATTACAGGCATTTTGTTAGGTGATTGCAAAGACAGAAAAGAAACTCTCTTATATTTCCAAGCAGATATGTACTACATATATGTTTTTGAAATAAACAATACTCTTCAAGCAAGAAGACTTGACAGCACCCTCTTTCATAAATAGTTCATCTTAATTTTACATGGTAATTGGAATGACCATCTACATTAGCTTACTGGCTTTATCCAAAGAACAAATGAATTTCATGTGTCTTTATAACGTAAGGTAGTTTGCAAATTATAGCAAGACATTCACCAAAGTTAGGATTTAACCTTCCCACAGAAAATGGGAGATAGAGAGCCATCTCTGTTGTTTACACTTCAAGAACATGGCTCTCAGTGTGTTTGCATTTGAAGGAGATCAGACAGTATTCACAAGTTTTCTAAGGTAAATGCTCAGAGAAAAGGGAGAAAAAGAAAATACCTTTCACCAGTTTCAACAGAGAAAATTAAGCCTCTAAATATTAATGGTATATATCCTTACAGTATGAGGATAATACTAATTATGCTAATCATAAATATCACCATTATCAATCAGTTTAAATATTTTACATTAAAAGCTACCATTTACTAAGCACCTACTACGTAGGAAGGACCAGGCAAAACACAATGTCAATGTTGTTCCATTAAATGCTTAAAACCCAATAAGATAAGTGTCATTACTGTCTTTATTTTTCAGGGGAAAATACTGCAGTCTAGAATTTTAAAGTGGCTTACTCAAGTTCAAACAGCTAAGAAAACAGGGAAGCTAGATTTATGAAACTAAGCTTTTCTGCTTTCAAAGCTCTACAACATAGAGCACCCCATCAAGAGAGAAGCAGTACTTGCAGTGTAAGACTTGATGAGACAGTGAGCTATTTACTGTGAGCCCCAAATACTTGAGACAAGTCTCAGTCAATTTAGGAAGTTTATTTTACCAAAGTTAGGGACCGCACACCTACAACAGCCTCAGGAGGTCCTGATGACATGAGCCCAAGGTGGTTGGGCACAGCTTGATTTTATACATTTTAGGGAGACATGAGAAGTCTATCAATATAAGATGCACATTGGTTCCCTCTGGAACTCAGGACAGCTTGAAGCAAAGAGGGGCCTCCCAAGTCACAGGTAGATAAGAGACAAATGTTTGCATTATTTTGAGTTTCTGAGTAGGCGTTCCAAAGGAGGCAACGAGATATGCATTTATCTCAGTGAGCAGAGGAATGACTTTGAATAGGAAGGGAGGCAGGCTTGCCCTAAGCCATTCCCAGCTTGAATTTTTCCTTTAACTTAGGGATTTGGGGGCCCCAAGATTTATTTTTCTTTCACACTACCTAGGGCATCTGAGAATCCCCACCCCACTACTCATTAGAGGCAGAACTTTAGCTTGGGTCCCGGTTGATAGTTATGTGGCTCTAGCTAGGAAGGTTACTGGGCTGTGTGAACAGGCTGCCAAGCAGATCATTATACAATCAAGCAATTTTCACTACCCATTTAAATTCCTTTTGAATTATGGTGACAAAGGCAGGAGGTCTATATCATTATTTAATTCAGGAAGAAAATATCAACTGCAAAATGTCATCTAAATTTCCTATATAACCTACAATTTGGAGTAAAACTCCTCATTTTGAGGCTTACAAAAATGAGCAGAAAAGCTAGTCTTATATATCCTTTCCCATTTAAAATTTAGTATTCTTTATTTCTACCCCATTTTAAAAATAATTCATACTTTACACAGAATGTATAAAGTATTCAGGAAAACAGTAAAAACAAAACAAAAATTATCCAAACCTCATTATGCAGACATAACCCCTGCTAACATTTTGGTAAATATATTTCCAACATTTTTTGTTCATTTTAATAAGCACAAATGCACATTTTTTTTTATTTTCTAATCCTTGTAACTTTATTTTCTTGTCTTGTACAATGTCAGTATATCCAATACATAGAAGTGGAAATACAGATGTTTTCAAATCTCCCCTGTCTATGACAAATCTCGTCTATGACACTATGGGGTTGGGAGGTTAGGCTTCCATCATTGTGCCCCTAACACCCTTGCCCATTCTGTCCTACTTGCTCTCAGATTCAGCCTTTGTTTGTCTACTGGTAATGATAAAATTCCCTGGCCATGAAGTGGCAGAGCTATCAAAGCCTGGTCATGTTTACATCCTTATCAGCATTGACTGTGAACTTTGACAATTAACAATTAGAGCATCAAGGAATTTTTGATCAACCAAACCAAATTGCAAAATCCTCTTCAGATAATGTGGGCAAACCACAGTTGAAATAGATACAAACAATTCTTACAGCCACTTCAGGCCTATAAAAGGGACCTAATCCTTTATACCACTAAATTCTAATGGGCTTCTGTAAAGATTGTTTTCAATCAAAGCTCCTGAATGAAAGAGCCATTTTTACAAATAAACTAGCAACTTCTATAAAAGAGATTAAAGAACCTCAGGGAAAATTACTTGTAAAATATAGCCGAATTCTGTTAGCTAGTTTCAAATACAAATTAAATAAAAATGACAGTGTTCAAACAACAAAATAAAACATGTAAAGGAACAAACCTACTGTAGGTAAGTTTCCTTCTAAACTGCCAGTTTTAGAAGGATTATGACTTCCAGCAATATCAAAGGATAAAGTCCCTTGTCATGCAAGATGAAGCCAAATAAAAAAAGTTCTGGTGTTGTATGTATACAGAAGATTCAGAGTTATGGAGAAACCTTATGAAAGAGAACAATAATAATCATGATTACATTTATGTAGTATTTTTTATTTTATAAAACATCCTTTATATATATATATAGTTTTAATTAATCCTTAGTACACATTAATAGTGTTATTTTCACAATACTGGGACTTACAGGAATTTAGTGGCTCACTCAAGGACAGTCAGGATCTAAACCTGGGGAAATCTAACTAGAAAACCTTGACTCTGTACCACTACGCAATATTGCTACTAGATTAATTTAAATCCTTATGTTTAATATTTTACCACCAATAATGATTTTTTTATTGCATTTTACCCCATTGATCCTTTATCCTGAAATGTTTTGCTGGTAAAAGTTTTGTATTCAGTTTCTAACTTGAGACATATCTACCAGATTAATTGAATTCTAGTAAAAAGTCAAATTAAAAAAATAATTTGGCCTGAGTAATTTCTTAACACTAAATATGACCCATTTGTTGAAATATTTGGGAAAATAAAAATACCTTTTCAAAACTTCTGAAACCTCCAACACTATTATAATCAGCGTCTTTCATTTAGAAGTTAATAGTTACTGCATAATTTCCAAAGTGATTTTCAGTTACAATATTCAATGCTATCTATAGACCAAAGAGGTTTAAAAGTTGCCCAAGGTCACGCAGCGACTAAAACTAGTGCTTAAATTTACTTCTCTTTACAAATGATTTTTGCTATGCTACACTTTTAACTCGTGTCAGCTCATACTAGATCATAGTCTTCCTAGGTTTTTAGTATCTGCCAAATTATTAGAGGAATCCTTCAGACGAGAAATGCATAGCTCCGTGAACAATAATTTGTAGAATTAAACATTTACATTTGTATCTTTAAAGAAATTTTCAGAGATGCTTTGTATCATATGCGATACCAAGAATAATTAGGTACCAGAAAGGTGGAATAAAGCAGGCAGAGAATAAATGAAAAAGAAGATATTATCTTTGTAGTATGACACTTAGTATTATTATGATGGCTGTCATTGTGAACGAAACCACTATCTCTTTTAATGCTTAAACTTACATTTAAATTTATAGGTTTTAAGCTCAGTAATTTTCACTAAAAAAAATGACCATGGAAATGAATATACTGTAAATGTAAATGTCACTTTCATGCCCAGGTAAATCCAGGAAATAATTATCACAGTTCTCACCAAGCTGTAAGTGTGTGTGGCCACGAGTCCAACTAACTTTCTTGTTTTATACTTTCATAATGATAACCATCTTAACCAGGGGATATTGCTAATAATTCATTTTAATATTCTTTTTTTCTCCCATTTAAATGGTAATGTGATTTACACATATGCACATTCATACCTAAACATGTAACACGATAATCAGTAATTTGGCTTTATTTTATTTTATTCCTTATATTGTCTATTCCCACTATTAGTTTTATATGGTTGCAGGTAGAATCCATTCCATATACTGGGGAGAAAAAATGAAAGATCCTGTGAATAATGATCAGCAAAGAGGAAGAAATTGTTAGTGATTCTCTTATGAGATTGAATAGGAATTGCCAAAGAAGACAAGAAGAAATAAAGCAATAACCACAATCATCACAACTGAAAGAGAGAGAAGAGAAAATGTTGTGTCAAGCAAACATACAAAAATTCACCAGACTACCTTGAATTGCCAGTATTTCTTCTAGTTGTGTAATAGTTTTAGATAGTGAAAATTTGTCCACATATGCTTTAAAATTTTAGAATACATTTTTTCACACACTAGAGCAGTGTTTTCCAAAATTCAGTCACTGAAATCCCATAATAAAAAATTTTTCAGTATATGCAAGTCATGATGATTATTACTTACTTAATATGTAGTTAAATTTATCAAATTATTCTATTAGAAAATGTTATATTATTAATAATAAGATTTCTAGGTGAAACAGTAAAGCAAATCCTGGCCTTAATACAATGTACCTGTAGAAGCCAACAAATTTGGAAATTCATAAACTGTGATACAACATAGAATTAGTTAATTTGAGGATTAGGAGTGACCATGTCACTGCAGATTTTCAACAAATAATAGAGAAATGCATCACTCATGTAATAACCCCAGATATACAAAACACAACCTCAAACTAAGAATGTTTCAGACTCTTCTGTATAAGTGAAATGGCTGTGATTGACTCTGTACTCTCTCATGGTCCTAGCTTTTATTTAATATAGAAAGTAAACAGGGCTTTGTCTTGCATCTTAGATACCAACACAGCCACAGTAGAATAGGGCACCAGGCATAGTCGTGAAGAACCCATTCCAGGACCTAGATCATGGATGACGTTTCTAGACATGCCCTGGGCAAAAGGGAACTAATTGCCTTGAAGGGAAGGAACCTGTCCTGGTAGGAGTCATCACCTGCTGACGAAAGAACCTTTGCTTTCTGAATAACTAGAAGTGATATCCAGAGAGTACGAAGTGGACCTTGGGCTTTAAGACATGCTCACATTAGGTGTGCTCCAGCACATTCCCAGTTCTAGTGAATGTGGTGAAACACTCCTGTTTATGAAAAGCAGAGGGAAATGTATGGAGAACTTGGTGTTGCACATTAGGTACCAGCTCAGTTACAGTTGGGTAGAGCAATAAGCAGGCTCTTGGGTCCCTGAGTCTTGGCTGAGGATCTTTGACAGCATTTCTGGACCTGCCCTGGGCCAGAGGGGAGGCTACTGCCCTGAAGGGTGAGTCCCAGGCCTGGCAACATTCACCACAAGCTGACTGAAGAGACCTTTGGCTTTAAGTGAGCATTGGTAGTAACCTGGCAGAACTCACAGCAGTGTGGTGATTGTAATGCCCACAGCGAGAGGATTATTTGCCTGTGGAAAGGGGAGGAAAGAGTAAGAAGGATGTTTTTCTAAAAGCAGGATTTGCTTCCATAGGAGGCAAGTTCCTTGACATGGAATAGTGCAATCTGTATATGGGTTATTATAATAGGAAAGACATTTATACTTGCACAGTTTAAATCACTCTTAAATTTTGAACATGTGAATTATCCCAAAAAATCTTTAATTTTTTGGTAATTTTTACTCTTTTGATGCACATGTTGATTTCTTAATGTTAAATTCTTCATTTAAAGATAGGGTTCTCTGTTGAGAATATTTTCATGGGATAAAACAATTTTTTTTCATGACAAAAAAAAAGGAAGGACTTTGTCTTGTGATTCAAGTGCCAGTTTAGCTCTTATGGAGTATAACGTTGGGCAAATTTCTAAGGCTTTTGACTACAATTCCTTGTTCCCAGACAGCATCTCTGGACCTGCCCAGGTTTGTGGGAACTCCTTTTTTCCTGAAAGTAAGGACACAAACTTGGCTGGCTTCACCACCTGAAGACTGTAGGGTCCTAGGACCTTGAGTGAACATAGTTGATAGCCAACCAGTGGTTATAGCAGGCCTTAGGCAAGACCCAGTGCTATTCTGGTTTCAGGTCTGACTCAGCAAAGTACTAGTGGTGGTAACCACAGGGGTGCTTGCATCACCACATTCTCAGTTCTATGTGGCTCAACACAGAGAAAAAAAATTCCATTTCTTTTGGAGAAAGTAATTGGAAGGATCAAAAGTCTCTGCTTGGTAATCTAGAGAATTCTTCCATATCATATTAAAGACAACAAAGGCCGTACCTCTACAAGTCTATCAAAACCATAGTGTTATTGGGCTTGGGGCCCAAGTACCTTCAACTACTCAGAAAGTCTTCTCAAAAAGTACAGGCACCAAAAAATCCAGATTGCAAATAATACAATAAATATCTAACTCTTCAATACCCAAACATTGATGAACATCTACAAGCATAAACACTATCCAGGAAAACAGAGCCTCACCAAACCAGGAAAAAGTCCTGGAGAAACAGATATGTGACCTATCAGACAGAGAATTCAAAATAACTATTTTGAGGAAACTCAAAGAAATTCAAGACAACACAGAAAAGGAATTCAGAATTCCATCAGACAAATTTAACAAAGATAGAAATATTATAAAGAATCAAGCAGAAATTCTGGAGTTGAGAAATGCAATTGACATATTGAAGAATGCATCAGTCTTTTAATAGCAGAATTGATCAAGCAGAGGAATTAGTGAGTTTGAAGATAGTCTATTTGGAAAGATGCAGTTAGATAGGGCAAAAGAAAAACAAAACAATGAAGGATGCCTACACGATCTAGGAAATAGCCTCAAAAGGGCAAATCTAAGAGTTATTGGCCTTAAAGAGGAGGTAGAGAGATAGGAGTAGAAAGTTTATTCAAAAAGATAATAATAAACAACTTCTCAAACTTAGAGAATGCTACCAATATTCCAGTACGAGGAGGTTATAGAACACTGAGCAAATTTAACCCAAATAAAACTCCCTCAAGAAATTTAATAGTCAAACACTAAAAAATCAAGAATTAAAAAAAAATCCTAAAATCAACAAGAAAAACAACATACAATGGAGCTCCAATACGCCTGGCAGCAGACATTTGAGTGGAAACCATACAGGTCAGGAGAGAGTGGCATGTCATATTTAAAATCCTAAGGAAAAAATAGTACTCTAGAATAGCATATCTATGAAATAGTTAATTTGAGTAACTGTGTGTGTGCGTGTGTGTGTGTGTGTATATATATGCAGGTGTGTTACATAGGTATACTTGTGCCATGGTGGTTTGCTGCACCTATCAACCCATCACTTAGGTTTTAAGTCCCACATCCATTAGGTATTTGTCCTAATGCTCTCCCACCCCTTACCCCCCAACTCCCCAACAGGCCTCAGTGTGTGCTATTCTCCTCCCTATGTCCATATGTTCTCATTGTTCAACTCCCACCTATGAGTGAGAATATGTGGTGTTTAGTTTTCTGTTCCTGTGTTAGTTTGCTAAGGATGATGGCTTCCAACTTCATCCATGTCTCCACAAAGTACATTATCTCATCTTTTTAATAGCTGCATAGAATTCCATGGTGTATATGTACATTTTCTTTACCTAGCCTATGATCGACGGACATTTGGGTTGGTTCCATGTCTTTGCTATTGTAAGCAGTGCTGCAATAAACATACATGTGCATGTGTCTTCATAGCAGAATGATTTATATTCATTTGGATGTGTACCCAATAATGGGATTGCTGGGTCAAATGGTATTTCTGGTTCTAGATCCTTGACAAATTTTCACAGTGTCTTCCACAATAGTTGAACTAATTTACATTCCCACCAACAGTGTAAAAGTGTTCCTGTTTCTCCACAGCATCACCAGCATCTATTGTTTCTTAACTTTAATATACATCATTTGACTGGCATAAGATGGTATCTCACTGTGGTTTTGATTTGCATTTCTCTAATAATCAGTGGTGATGAGCTTTTTAAAAAATATGTTCGTTGGCTACATAAATGTCTTCTTTTGAGAAGTGTCTGTTCATATTATTTGCCCACTTTTTAATGGGATTTTTTTTTTGTCTTGTAAATTTCTTTAAGATCCTTGTAGATTCCGGAAATTAGTCTTTTGTCACATGAGTAGATTGGAAAATTTTTTTCCCATTTTGTAGGTTGCCTGTTCACTCTGATGATTGTTTCTTTTGTTTTGCAGAAGCTCTTTAGTTCAGTTAGAACCCATCTGTCAATTTTGGCTTTTGTTGAAATTGCTTTTGGTGTTTTTGTCATGAAGTCTTTGCCTATGCCTATGTCCAGAATGGTATTGCCCACGTTTTCTTTTAAGGTTCTTGGGTTTTACATTTAAGTCTTTAATCCATCTTAAGTTCTTGGGTTTTGGGTTTTACATTTAAGTCTTTAATCCATCTTAAGTTAATTTTGGTATAGGTTGTAATGAAGGGGTACAGTTTCAGTTTTCTCCATATAGCTAGCCAGTTTTCTCAGCACCATTTATTAAATAGGAAATCCTTTCTCCTTTTCTTGTTTTTGTCAGGTTTGTTGAAGATCACATGGTTGTAGATGTGTAGTGTCATTCCCGAGTTTTGTGTTCTGTTCCATTCGTCTATATGTCTGTTTTGGTACCAGTATCATGCTGTTTTGGTTACTGTAGCATTGTAGTATAGTTTGAATTCAGGTAGTGTGATGTCTCCAACTTCGTTCTTGTTGCTTAGGATTGTCTTGGCTCTATGCGCTCTTTTTTGTTCTATATGGAATTTAAAGTAGTTTATTCTAAATCTGTGAAGAATATCAACGGTAGTTTGATGGTAATAGCATTTAATCTATAAATTACTTCAGGTGGTAAGGCCATTTTCACAATATTGATTCTTATCCATGAGCATGGAATGTTTTTTCATTTGTTTGTGTCCTCTCTGATTTCCTTGTGCAGTGGTTTGTAGTTTTCCTCGAAGAAGTCCTTCATATCTCTTGTAAATTGTATTCCTAGGCAGTTTATTCTCTTTGTAGCAATTGTGAATGGAAGTTAATTCATGATTTGGCTCTTTTCTAGTCTATCATTGGTGTATAGGAATGCTTGCGATTTTTGCACATTGATTTTGTATCCTGAGACTTTGCCGAAGTTGTTAATCAGCTTAAGGAGTTTTTAGGCTGAGATGATGGGGTTTTCTAAATATAAAATCATGTCATCTGCAAACAGAGACAATTTGACTTTCTCTCTTCCTATCTGAATACACTTTATTTCCTTCTCTTGCCTGATTCCACTGGCCAGAACTTCCAATGCTATGTTAATAGGAGTGGTGAGAGAGGGTATCCTTGTCTTATGCCAGTTTTCAAAGGGAATGCTTCCAGCTTTTGCACATTCAGTATGATATTGCCCATGGGTTTGTTATAAATAGCTCTTATAATTTAGAGATATGTTCAATCAATACCTAGTTTATGGAGATATTTTAACATGAAGGAATGTTGAGTTTTATCAAAAGCCTTTTCTGCATCTATTGAGATAATCATGTGGTTTTTGTCATTTTTTTCTACTTATGTGACATATTATGTTTATTGAATTGTGTATGTTGAAACAGCTTTGCACCCTAGGATGAAGCTGACTTGATTGTGATGGATAAGCTTTGTGTTGTGCTGCAGGATTTGATTTGCCAGTATTCCATTGAGGATTTTCTCATCAATGATCATCAGAAATATTGGCCGGAAGTTTTCTTTTGTTGTTGTGTCTCTGCCAGGTTTTGGTATCAGGATGATGCTGGACTCATAAAATGAGTCAGGTAGGAGTCCTTCCTTTTAAATTCTTTGAATGAATGGTACCAGATCCTCTTTGTACCCCTGGTAGAATTTGGCTGTGAATCCATCTGGTCCTGGGCTTCTTTCAGTTGGTAGGCTATTAATTATTACCTCTATTTCAGAGCTTGTTATTCATCTATTCAGGGATTTGATTTCTTCCTGGTTTAGTCTTGAGAGGATGTATGTGTCTAGAAATTTATCCATTTCTTCCAGATTTTCTAGTTTATTTTAAAGCAAGTATTATTAGAGCTAAAGAGAGAGATAGATGTTAGTTCAATAATAGCTGGAGATGTCAACAACCCCCTATCAGCATTGAACAGATCTTTGAGACAGAAACTCAACAAAGAAACATTTGACTTAACCTGAACTATAGAACAAATGGATCTAATAAATATTTATAGAACATGTAATCCAATTGCTGCAGAATATACATTCTTCTTATCACGTGGATCATTCTCAATGATAGACCACATGTTTGGTCACAGACAAGTCTTAAGATATTAAAAGATTAAGATAATATCAAGCATCTTCTCTGATCACTGTGGAATAAAACTGTAAATCAATAACAGGAAAAATTTTGATAACTATACAAACACGTGGAAATTAAACAATGTGTCCTTCAGTGAACTGCGGGTCAACTAAGAAAGTAAAAATGAAATTGAAAATGTTCTTGAAACAAATGATAATAGAATCACAACATACTGAAGTTTATGGAATACAGTAAAGGCAGATTAACAGAAAAATATATTGCTATAAGAACCTACATCAAGAAAGAAGGAAAACTATAAATAAACAATTTAATGATACATCTTAAAGAACTAGAAAAGCAAGAGCAAAACTAACCCAGAATTAGTAGAATAAACTACATCACAAAGATCAGAGCAGAAATAAATATATTTGAAATGAAGAAAAAAAATACAAAAGGTTAATGAGGCATAAATTTGGTGTTTCAAAAACAAAATTGACAAACCCTTAGCTAGACTAATGAAGACAATAGGGGAGGAGATCCAAGCAAATAAAATCAGAAACAAGAAAGGAGATATTACAACTGATACTGGAGAAATTCAAAGGATCATTAGTGGTTACTCTGAGCAACTATATGCCAATAAGTTGTAAAATCTAGAGGAAATGGATAAATTTTTAGACAAACATAACCTACCAAGTTTGAACCATGAAGAAATCCAAAACTTGAACAGATCAAGAATAAGTAAACCGATCTAAGATGTAATTGAAAGTGCCCCAGCAAAATGAAGTCTGGGACCTGATGGCTTCACTACTGAATTACACCAAAGTTTTAAAGAAGAGAAAATACCAATCCTACTAAAACTATTCTGAAAAGTAGAAGAGGAGGGAGTACTTTGAAACCTATTCCATTAAGCCAGTATTATCTTGATAACAAAATCAGACAAAAACACATCAAAAAAGTTACAGGCCAATATACCTGATTAATATTGATGCAAAAATCCTCAACAAAATAGTAACAAACCAAATTCAAAAAAACACATTAAAAATATTATTCATCATGACTAAATGAGATTTATCCCTGTGATGCAAGGATGGTTGGGCATATGCAAATCAATCAATGCGATACTTAATACCAACAGAATTAAGGACAAAACCTATGTGATCATTTCAATGATGCTGTGAAAGCATTTGATAAAATTTAACCTCACTTCATGAAAAAACTCTAAAAAAAAATTTTGGGTATAAAAGGAATATACTTCAACATAATAAAAGCCATGTATGACAGAGCCACAGCTAGTATAATGCTAAGTATGAATAAACTGACAGCTTTTACTCTAAGATCTGGAACTCGCCAAGAATTCCTACTTTCACTACTGTTATCCAACATAGTACTGCAAGTCCTAGCTAGAACAATTAAGGAAAAGAAAGTAACATAGGGCATCCAAATTGGAACAAATAAGTGAAATTTTTCTTGTTTTCAGATGATATAATCTTATATTTGAAAAAAACTAAAGACTCCACAAAAAAACTATTAGAACTCATAAACAAATTCAGTGAAGTTACAGTATAAAATAGCAACATACAAAAATCATCAGTGCTTCTGTCAACAGCAAACAATCTGAGAAACAAATAAAAAAAGTAATCTCATTTACAATAGTCACAAATAAAGTAAAATACCTAGGAAATATCTTAACCAAGAGAGTGAAATATATCTACAATAAAAACTATAAAACGTTGATAATATAATTTGAAGAGAGCTCATAAAAAACTGTAAAGATATTCCATGTTCACAGATTGGAAGCAATCTAAAGACTCAATGCAATCCCCATCAAAATACAAATGATGTTCCTCACAGAAATAGAAAAACAATCCTAAAATTTATATGGCACCATAACAGGCCCACAGTAGCCAAGAGTATATTAATCAAAGAGAACAAAATGGGCAGAATTACATTACCTGACTTCAAATTATACCACAGATCTATAGGAAAACAAACAAACAAACAAACAAACAACAACAACAACAAAAACAGCACAGTACTGGCATCAAATACAGACGCATAGGCCAGTTAAACAAAATAGAAAGCCCAGAAACAAGTTCACACACCTAGAGTGAACTCATTTTCAGAAAAGGTGCCAAGAACACACACTGGGAAAAAGACAATCTTTTCAATCAGTGGTTCTGGGAAAACTGAATATCCATATGCAGATTTATGAAATTAGACCCTTATCATTTGCCATATACAAAAATCAAGTCAAAATGAATTAAAGACTTAAATATAAGATGTCAAACTATGAAACTATTAAAAGAAATCATGGGACAAACTCTCTAAGAATCGGTCTGGGTAAAAGTTTCTTGAGTATTACTCCACAAGTACAGGCAATCAAAAAAAAAAATAGATAACTGGAATCACATGAAGTTAGAAAGCTTCTGCACAGCAAATGAAGCAATCAAAAAAATGAAGAAAAAACCAACAGAATTGGAAAAAAAAATTGCAAATTACCTATCTGACAAAGGACTAATGACCAGAGTATATAAGAAGCTCAAACAAATCTATGGAAATAAATCTAATAATGTAATTAAAAAATGAACAAAATATCTGAATAAGTATTTCTCAAAAGAAGACAAACAGGCACATGAAAAGGTGATTAAAGTCGCTGACCATCACATAAATGCAAATCAAAACTACAGTGCGATATCATCTCGTTTAAAATGGCTTATATCCAAAAGACAGGCAATAAGAAATGCTGGCAAGGATATGGAGAAAAGGGAACCCTCATACACTGTTGATGCAAATGTGAATTAGTACAACCTCTATGGAGAATAATTGGGAGGTTCCTCAAAAAACTAAAAATTGAGTTACTATATGATTCAGTAATCTCACTGCTGGGTATATACCCAAAAGAAAGGAAATCAGTATATCAAAGAGATGTCTGCACTCTCATGTTTGTTGCACTGCTCTTCACAACAGCCAAGATTCAGGAGCAACCTAAGTGTCCATCAACAAATGAATGGGTAAAGAAAGTGTGGTACCAATACACAATAGAGTACCATTCATATAATATATCATGCCGATTCTTCTCAAATTGATTCACAGGATTAATTAAATTCTCATCAAAACTAGCAAAGACTTTTGTAGACATAGACAAACTTCTAACATTTATAAGAAAAGTTTTAGGCACTAGAATAGCCAAAAACATTTTTTTCCCTTTTAATTACATTTATTTTAATGCTGAATTTACTCCCGTGCCATAAGTTTTTGTTTCTTCAGTTTCTTCTGGGATATCTTTTTCTTCTGGGCACCCTCCTCTTCTGGTTTAGGAACAATCTGTTCCTTTTCAGTAAGGATCATCTCAATGTGGCAGGGAGAGCTCATGTATGGGTTAATCCGACCATGAGCTCTGTAGGTCCCGGCGCATCTTAGGTGCTTTGTTCACTTGGATATGCTCGATGACCAGAGAATCTACATCTAAACCCTTAAGTTCAGCCTTACTCTCTGCATTTTTAAGCATGTGCAGCAAAAATTCTGCACTCTTTTTGGGCCACCGACCTTGTGTCCAGCCCCACTGCTTGGCCTGGGCACACCTGCCAACTCCACCATTGTAATGTCGGAATGGTACGCACTGTTTCTGTAAAGTGACATCTTTCAGATACTTCGCGGCTTTTCGAATATGCATACCCTTGATGGCCTGGGCAGTTTCACGAGTGTTCTTAAAGTGAACACGAAGATTGGAACCTCTTGATTTGCATGATTTCATGGGGTTCTCTGGGTCAAGTGAATAGTGAACCATTTTCACAGATTACCTCAGGCCGCTTAGGGAAAGAGCGCCAAAAACATTTTTTAAAAAGAACAATATAGTCAGAAGAATCACTCCGCTAGACAGCAAGTCCTTCTATATAGTCAGGCTAATTAAGATAGTGCGATATTGGTGGAGATATAGTCATAAAAATAAATGAAACAGAGATATCAATGGAAGAGAGTAAAAAATCCAGAAATAGATTAGTAGAAATATTCTGAACTGATTTGCGGCAATGGTTTAGAATCAACACAATGGAGAAACAGTAGACTTTTCAACAAATGGGACTGAAGCAATTGGCCATCCATAGGCAAAACAAACAAACAAACAAACAAACAAAAAGTCATAAACTTTGACCTAAGTCTCACATTTTTAACCAAAAAGAACTAAAAATAGATCACACATGAATATAATACTATAAAACTTATTTTGAAAAAAATGAGGTAAACTGAAAATTTTAATGCTTAGGAGAATAGTTCTTTGACTTAATACCAAAAGTAAAATCATATTAATAAAAGTTATATTTTATCCCGTACAAATTAAAAACACTTGTTCTGTAAAAGACTTTATGAAGAGGATGAAAAGACAAGATACAGACTGGGAGAAAATATTTGGAAATCACATATCCAACAAAGAATGATTATCTAGAGTATTTAAAAAGCCTCAAAACTCAACAATTTAAAACAAACAATCCAATTACAAAATGAGCAAGAGTCATGAAGAGATATTTCACTAAAGAGTGTGTACAAAGCCCAAAAATAAATTATACCTTACCGTTTCTCAGAGAAGATACATTGGGTATACCCTGGTTTTTTTTTAATTCTTAAAAATTGTTTTCTAAAAATCTAACTCTAGCATCAAGCAAACCAATTTTCCACCAGTTCCAATGGGGCCTAAAATAATTGAACGATGTGGTTTTTTTGTTTGTTTGTTTGTTGTTTTTTTCACTTTTGGCAGGTCTCCTGACAACAGGAAGCCCTTTAGAGTGAGGCATGAGTGCCTTTCTCAAAAGTCACTTTTACCTAAGAAAAAGGAATTACTCTATAAAGCAAAATAGAAGACCAATAGGAACAAGTTTACCTTGCTGAAAAAGGAAGTAACAAAACTCCTGGGTAAAAATGAAAATTTTAAGATGTAGAGGACATCTATTGCTTTATAGTAAACCTCCATCTCATCATATAAAGAAGCTAAAATCACCTTGTAAAATTAAATTATTTGCCAACAGCAAATACATATTTAGGTCTCTAAATATGTGTATTTTGTTTTGAAAACTGTCCACTGGCAATGACATAATCGTTAAGGTTTTCAAATAAAATAAAACTATGGAAAACATAGCTATTCAGTGTTTGAGCCACAGCTCCAGATATCGCTGTTCACTTAGTGGCAATTTATATGAATTAAAAGAATAATATCTGGGGCGGCAGGGGAATGGACCCATGGAAGATAGTTTCTCACACTCAAACTGAAAATATGTTGGAAAAATTCATATTTTTCAGCTAGGTGCATTACATCTTCTAAATTGTGTTGAATAAAAATAAATTGTATAAAGTTTTACTTTAGCTATCATTCTAACAGTAAAGTAAAATCAGGACAAATGTGTGATAGATGAAATACATCTTTATAAATGAAAATATATTACTGAGCTGATGTTGAAAGATACAGGGAGGATTAAAAAACATACCCACTCAGATGTGAGCCAGATGGAATCACCAAGCTTTAACTCAAAAAATCCTATGCCCTTGTGTTAATGATAGTTTTTCCACATTGATCTCAGAGACTCTTCCTACCTACCAACAACAGAATTTGAAACCTTGAAAGAAGATATTTGAATTAAGTGATTCCAATGAGTAAGAGCTCTTGGATCCAAACTGCCTAAGCCCCTCAGCCTGGAAAGCTAGACAGCAGCCTTTGTGAGGAGATCTCTTTACTAATAATTAACAGAAAGGACTGCAATCAAGTCAGAAAACCTCTCACAGCTCCAGTGTCACTGAAAGGGCACTTTAGCACTGTTTTACCTAGTAGACTAATGAAATGGAAATTTGTAGGTTATGAGATCAGCACTACCTTAAGTGGATCCTGTATTGTTGGGTTTACAAGAGTAGTTTTATTAGCTTTTTCTCCTTGCAATTTCCAGCTAATGTTGCATGATCAGATTAGGGTAGCAGGAAAGCACTACATTTAAAGAACCTTTGTAGGTAGAGAACTTGTTGGATTTTCTCAATAGACTGAACACAAAATATAACCTTTCTGCCTAATAAAAGCTTTATTGATGCAAATGTCTACTTTCAGGGATTTCTGAAGCAGGTTTAGCATGAGCAAATTTGTGAATAGAAAACTTTTGTTTTCAGTGGCTTACAACCCTTCCTTCAGTGCTCCTTTATGCCTTTTCTCAATCCCCATCAACCCACCCACCAAGAACTTAAAACCTTAATTCTGCTTTCCAGCTGTCCAAGACTTCTCATGGCCCAGTCACCTAAGCTTTCTCTTCTTACTAAACAATTTGCATTCTGGATATTTCACTGTTTCAATTGCCCCACTTCAATCAAATTTCATCTGCTCTATGTCCTCTTTCTTTCTGAACCAATCTCTACTAATTTGATAAACTTATTTGAGTACTATATAGTCCTGTGATAGATGGAAGTAAAATAATTGTAATTGAACAATTACAATTTTATAAAGGTTAAATGTTTAAAACATGAAAATATTTTAAAGGAAACAAGCTAGTGTGGAAAATAGTTAGCATAAGGGCAAGCTCTTTAGTGTCCTTCAAAGCACGTATGTAAATAGCTGCCTATGTACTAACATATCACCAATAGTCATTTAAAACTCTGATATTTTCAACTGCTTAATATTTCCAAAGCAGTGATTGTCTTCAATGCCATACTTTGTTTTAATTTACAAAGTCTATAAATTAAAACTACTACTCAGATAAGAAGAAAATAGCTAAGAGATTTACAAGAACAAGGCAGATTTATAGAACATAATCATGACCAAAAAGGAAAACCCATGCAGCAGTCAGATAATACTATCACTGCTTTAGGGTTTGCAGAATATGTTCATATTCATGATTTCATTTGATCATCACAGCAATTCCATGATATAAACATTTATACATATGTGTATATATTTGATTTTATGTTATCCTAATATATACAAGATTGTTGCATAATTTTGCAGATGAGGAAACAAAGCTGACAGAGGCTAACTTGTTCAAGATGCCATATGGAGGTAGTAACACAAGATTTCTGACTCATACTTTGAAATTTTCTCTACTATAATTATATTCCTGGCTTCTTAAATGTTCCTAAGCCAGGTATGGACTTTTACTTGCCTTGGAAACTTTTCACTGCCAGTACTCCTTATATCAATGATAAAGAAAAACAAATAATCAGATTTGTGACATTTTATTGTTCTTTTTATTTTTTTAATAAGTCATTCTCTTAGTAATAATTGTTACTGTTACAGATAATACTAATAACTCCCACATTCACATTAAACTTGATAAACAACTACAGGCCCTATAAACAGAGGCTCATTTTTTGTTGGAATCTTAGATTATCTCTCATTGTCCCCAAGTCAAAATGATTTTCCTCAAAAGACAATTACTTAACAGTGTGGCTCTTGGATTTGACTAAAATCTTTTCTTACTCTCCTTTCTTTAGCACACGTTGTTTTTATAATCAAATCTTTATTTGCATCCTGTGTCAATTGGAACCTCAAGAAAGTAGATGTTGACATGAAGCCAGTAATGTGAGAGTTTTATTTGGCACACTGCTTATGAAAGACAAAATGAGGAGGGAGTCTTTAGTCTCATCTGACACCTGTGAAATAAAAAGGGGAAGGAATATGTTTGGACAGGAGGATCATCCTATCATCATACAGAGTTGGCATCTTCATCAATCCAATAGGCAAACTCAGAGCAAAATAATTTGTTAGATAATTCCAAATTAGGTACTTCTGTCATGCTCAGTCATTGCCTGAGACTGTCTGGGAAGGACACAAACTTGTTTGTAAAGCAGAGATGAAAGCTGAAGTTGATAGCTAACTTCACTCCTTGTATATGTACAGTAAAGTATTTCTTTGAGGTAGATCCAGGTGGTACTGTGGCTAGCACAACTCTACAAGGTCTTCACAACTTTATTTCCCTCCTCTATCTATCACTGTGCTTTTTAAGAAAGGGAGTTTGAATAAGCCCAAGAAACAGAAACAGGTGTTAATCTTAAGTTGTGAATGCAAAGTAATTATTTCAGGTGTGATAAAGGAATATTAGGGAGATTTCTTAAGATACTTGTTTTGTAGGTTAAATTAGATTCATTGGCCCTTGGAAACAATTATATGGAAACAAATATTACACCTGAAATTGAGCAGGATATGTTACAAATACTTTACCATAATAATTGCTACTGGCATGCAATTTATGATGGGTTAGAGGTAAATAAATGAAGTTAAAATGATCACTGAGAATGCTACTTTAACAGGAATACAGTCATAAAAAATTTGAGCCTAGATAAGCATGATAAAGATGAGGGCAATCACTGATTAAGGTGGGAGATTAAAAGGGTGTAAAATTAGAATCAAGGAGAGTTCAAACTCCTCCCTCACCAAAGGTGAGTGTGTATGTAAAAAAACATCAAATTTCTGTAAAATCACATAAAAGTGTAGAAGATAATTTTCAAATAAAATATAATAGTAGCTGAGTCATAAAATACAAGTGTAAAATAGTTTGAATGTCCATATCAAACAGTACAATGAGAGCTCAGCTGACCTAAAATCTTTCTTGGCTCCTATAAGATACCACCCCCCACCCCATATCACCCCAAAGCAGCAGCTTCTGCAAGTGTCTTTGGAAATTACAGATCATGTGTCTAAACATGTTATAGAATGAAATAGTAAATGTTTAACAATATATCAAATACCATGTGTTGGTGAGTACTTCCAACATGAAAGGAAATGAGAGGTCACATATTCAATACATCAGTCATTCATACATTTCACAAATGTTTATTCAGTCCACAGTGTATGTGAGGCATTGAAGAGGATCAGAGAGGGGTGATGCTCTGTCACCTAAGTAAGTTACTTTTTAGCAAGAAAGATAAGGCAAAGAAATACAAATCATGAACCTATTTCAAATATAGTCGGGGATATATAAAAATGGATAAGAACATTTGCTAAAAAGCAAAGCTGAAGGGTACCTAAAGGTTTTCTAAATTTTCAGATATTACCATATGTCAATAAAGTATATACCTTGTTTCAATATTAACAATAAATTTACATAAATATATTCACATATACTGCTATTTTTGTGTAATATAAGGATGCTAATTGTACTACCGCTAAAGGTACAAATTCAATAGGATGGGATAACATCTTAAATTTCAGTAATTAGTGGGCTTCATTTTTCTGTGCTTGTTTTATTTTGTTATAATTTATTTAAAATTTTCACTATTTCTGACTTATAGCTGTAATCCCTTCATCTCTCCTTGTCATTACTCTATAGAATGACTGATTCTCCTTATGCAAAGCATTCCCCTGCCTCTTATTTACCTGTTTCAATGATAGCCATTGTATAATCCATTACACTCCCTACTCCACCATACTCCAAAACCTGATCTAACTCTGAAGCACTCTCCCATCTAGAGAGCTAGGTACTGGAGCCAGAACTTTATAAGCAAATTATTGAAGATTAGACGTGCATTTTAACCTTTTCCAGTCCCTTCATCATCACAGACTAGAACACAGAGCTCTGCTCCTCAATTTATGGGCTATGACCGACCCAATTTTCTACCTTTTGTGCATTGTAACACAGACACCCAATCTAGACTCTAAAACCTCTGCCACTCATTTCTCCTGTAAAATGACCTACCCCCTTTCTCCCTCTATTACCCTCTCACCCACCTCAGACTTCCACTTCTTTAACCCACCCTCATCTCAGCTTTGATTTTAGGTCTCCCTCACACCTATCACCAAAATCCAATATACAGAGGCATCTCTGATCTCCATCAAGGGGCAGGCAGAAACTAAGTTCTCTCAGAGAGGCCTAAAGTCTGTTCTTACTTGGCCAGACCCGGCCTCACTTCAACTTACATCTAACCCAAGTCAACTTCAGTTTTAATGAGCTCCTCACAGCAAGGGCATGGTGATGGGATTGATAAAGAATGAGCCAGTCTAGCTTGGTATAGTCAGAGAGAGTTGAAATTGAATCTTGCTGTCTCCAAAGAAATGACTTTCCCCTCTGGGCCTCAGTTGCCCATTCTGCAAATAGGAAGATGAAAATAACTACCTCATGGTATAATATCCTGATTTAAATATATGTATATATAAATCACCTTTTTTTTTTTCTTTGATGTACAAATATGTGAAGGTTTGCTTCAGCTTTTTACCTATATTATGATTATGTCTTGTTTGTTTGCTTCTTGTTATTCTCAGAGTTCTTTATTCTTCTAGGTATTAAAACTTTACTGGATGAGTGTCTTATAAATATTTTCTCCCAGTCTATTGTTTGTCTTTTCATTCACTTCACAGTTGTATTTATAGAGCAAACATTTTTAATGTTTGTCATGTGAAGATTTACCAGTTTTTTCTTTAGTCACTATTTTTGTTATTACCTATGAACCCTTAACCTCGAGTCACAAATATTTGCTCCTATATTTTCTTGTATCAGTTTTGTAGGCTTATGTTTTATATGCAGATCTATGAGTTATTATTAGTTAATTTTTGATAAGGTGTGAGGCTTTCATCAATTTTTATATTTTGCATATAAATGTCCAGTTGTTCCAAAACTGTTTGTCAATAAATGTATCCTTCTTTATTAAATTTGTTTTGTACTCTTGTTAAATTCAGATAAACATATTTGTATAGATCTATTTTGGACAACATTCTGTTCAGTTTAGCTTTTAGTCTATCTTTATCTACTACCATGCTGCTTTGAAGAGTGTAGCTTTACAGTAAATCTTAAAATCAAGTAATATGAGCCCATCAACTTTTTCTTTCCTTCTACAAAAATCTTTTCATATTCTAGACTTATTTTTGTTTGCTTTTTTGTTGTTTGTTTTGTTGTAGATGTTCTTTACTAAATTGAAGGAGCTCCAGGCTATTTCAAATTCGCTGGTAATTGTGGTAAGTTTTGGTGCTGGGTATGTGTGTGTGTATGTGTGTGTGTGAGAGACAAGGTCTCACTCTGTCACCAGGGCTTTAGTATAGTGGTGCAATCATATATTACCGCAGCCTCAAACACCTTGGAAAATCACAAACATGTTGAAAATAAGCAACATGCTTCTGAATAACCAATGGGTCAAAAAAATGAGAAAAATTTTAAAATACATTGAAACAATTTAAAAGGTAGACACAACATACAGAAACATACAATTACTGTAGCTTTGTATTATATTTTCATGTCAGGTGGTATGATGCCTTCCCGATTTTTGCTCAGGATTGCTTTGACTATGCAGATCTTTTGTGGTTCCATATACACTTTAGATTTTTTTTCTATTTATTTGAAGGATGTCATTGGTATTTTGATAAGGATTGCATTGTCTATAATTGCTTTGTGTAGAATTATCATTTTAATAAAATTAATTTTTCTAATCCATGAGTGAAGGATATTCTTCTATTTTTGTGAAATCCTTTTTGATTTATTTCATCAATGTTATATTGATTTCCTTGCATAGGTCTTTCACACCTTTAGTTAAACTGACCACAGGTATTATATATTCTTTGTAGCTACTGCAAGTGTGATTATTTTTTAATTTATTTTTCAGATTGCTTGCTGCTGACATATATAAATTCTACTGGTTTTGGTATGTTCATTTTGTATTGTGTAACTTTGTTGAATTTGTTTACCAGTTTTAACAGTTTTTTGGTGAAGTGTTCAGGATTTTCTACATATAAGATTATATCACGTGCATACAAGGGTATTTTGACATCTTGCTTTCCAATTTGAATGCCCTTTATTTCTTCCTCATGACTAATTGCTCTGACTAGGACTTCCAGTATTGTGATGAATGAAATTAGTAAAAGTGGGCATTATTTTCTTGTTCAAAATTGTAATGGAAAGCTTTAAAGTCAGCATGGTACTGACATTAAAACAGACATGTAGACCAATGGAACGGAATAAAAATCACAGGTATAAATCTACACATTTATAGCCAATTCATTTTGGCAAAGGCACCAGGAACATACAAGGGGAAAGAACAGTGTATTTGATAGATGCTTCTAGAAAAAGTGGATAAACATATGCAGAAGAATTAAACTAGATCAGTATTTATCACTATATACAAAAAATCAAAATGGATTAAAGACCTACATCTAATAACTGAAACTATGAAACTACTAGAAGAAAATTTGGGGAAAATGTTGCAGAACATTGTTCTGTCCAAAGATTTTTGTGTGTAAGACCTCAAAAGCACAGGTAGCCAAAGCAAAAAGAGATAAGTGGGGTTATATCAGTCTAAAAACCTTCTGCAAGGCAAATAAAACAATCAAGAAAGTGAAGAAAAAACACAAAGAATGAGAAAAAAACATATTTGCAAACTATCCAACTGACAAAGGATTAATAATCAGAATATATAAGGAGCTCAAATAACTCAACAGAAAAAAATCAAATAATCCAATTTTAAAATGGGCAAAAAATCTGAATAAACATTTCTCAAAAGAATACATAAATATGGCTGACAGGTATATGAAAAACTGTTCAACAACTCTAATCATCAGAAAAATGCAAATCAAACCACAGTGAGGTATCATCTCACTCCAGTTCGAATAAATTTTATCAAAAATACAGGGAATAACTGCTGCTGGCATGTATGTGGGTAAAGGAGAACTCTCCCACACTATTTGTGTGAATGTAAATTATTACAGTCACTATGGAAAAAAGTATACAGGTGTCTCAAAAAAGTAAAAATAAACCTACCATATGTTCCAGCAATTCTACTTCTGAGTATAGATCCAATGAAAGAGAATCAATACATACAAAATATATTTGCATTTCTACATTTACTGCAGCACTACTGACAATAGCCAAAATATGGAATCAACCTACATGTGTATCAGTGGAAAAATTAATATAGAAAATATGGCATATATAGAAAATGAAATATTATTCAGCTATAAAAGGAAATACAGTTCTGAGATTTGAAACAACATGGATGAAACTGGAGGTCATTAAGTGAAACAAAGTACAGAAATACAAAAATCTCATATTCAGTGGCCTTCATATGTGGAACATTAAAAAGTCAATCTCATGACAGCCCAGAGGAGACTACGTTTTATAAGAGACCAGGAAGTATAAGTGGAGGAGGGGAAGAGAAGTCAATTACTGGGGAAAAATATGTTGTTAGCTGGAAGAAATAAGGCCTGATGTTTGGTAGATTGGTAAAGTGACTATTGTGAAAATTAATTGATTGTAGATTTCAAAATAGCTAAAAGAGAATCATTCAAATGTTACTAACTTAAAGAAAAAATAAATATTTGATTTGATGGATATCCAAATTATCCTGATTACTTTAATTTGTTTATTGAATACATAAAATTATCACATGTACCCCTGAAATACGTATATCTAATAAGTAGCAATAAAAGTAAGTAAAACTAAATAAAATTTTAAAAATTTATGGGATACAGCTAAAGTAGTGCTTAAAGGAAAACAGACATATTCATTTAAACAGTTATAGCTTGCTCTAACAATAAAGACAGATATCAAATAATAAACTATAATTTTCATTCAAACACTGTGAAAAATAAACAAATACTAAACCCAAAGCAAACAGAAGGAAGAAAACAATAAAGACTATAGTAGGAATAAATTAAATATTTACTAGAAAAACAATAGAGGAAATTAATAAAACCAAAATTTTATTCTCAGTAATAATTAATAAAGCAACAAAATTTAATAGACTGTCCAGGAAATAAAAGAGAAAAGCAATATTACTAAAATCTAGAGCAAAATAGTTAGCATCATTACCAATTGTACAGACCAAAAGGATTTTAACTGAGTACCATAAACAGCTGTATGACAACAAATTAGATAACTTTCAGGAAATTGACAAATCTCTACAAAGAAACAAAAATAATTAAACTTGCCAAGAAGGAGCAGAATATCAAGAAGATCTACACTAAATAAAGAGATTTAATTAGTAATTTAAAAAACTACACATGAAGGCTCAGATGCCTTTACTGTTGAATTCTACCAAATGTTGAAGGAATAACTAATACCAACTCTTCACAATCTCTTCAAAGAAATAGAAAACACCTCCCAACTTATTTTATGAGATGAATATCTGTGATATCAAATCCAGATAAAGATATCATAAATAACTAGAGAATCTATCTTCTGAATATAGATGTTGATATTGCAGAGACAACATTAGCAAACTGAATCAAGCAGCAAGTTAAAAACATTAAACACAATGATTAAGTGGTATTAATCCAAGAAGCATAAGGTTTGTTTAACACAAAAATTAAGTATTATAATTATCAATATTAATGGAATTGAAGATAATATCTGCATTTTTATATCAGAGACAAAAAAAAGGCATTTGACAATATGCCACACCATTTTATATTAAAACTCAATACATTCAGAATATAAGGGAACTTTCTTAAACTGATAATGTACATATAAAAAAATCTCACAACTAGTAGAATTGTTAATAACTGATACCCTAATATCTAAAACTAGAAAATGATATGTGCTCTACCCACATATATTTCACATTGTACTGGATGTTCTAACCAGAGTAATTAGACAAGAAATTAAATAGACAATATCTCTATATTTTAAAGGAAGAAATAAAATTCTTTTTGTTTTAAGATGACATGAACTTATACACTAGAAACTGTATAGCGTCTACAAAAAACAGATTTAATAATGAATTAAGCAAAGTTGCAGGATACAAATTAACACATAAAATTCAATTGTGTATTCACAAATGAATATGTATAATCTGGAAAAGAAATCAAAGAGAACATAATAGTTAGAAATGAGTGTATAGGGTGGTGCCAAGATGGATGAATAGGAGCAGCTCCAGCCTCCAGCTCCCAGGGTGACTGACACAGAAGATGGGTGATTTCTGCATTTCCAACTGAGGTATGGGGTTCATCTCACTGGGGTGTGACAGACAGCGAGTGCAGGACAGTGGGTGCAGCCCAACAAGTGAGAGCCAAAGCAGGGCAAGGCATCACCTTACCTGGGAAGTGCAAAGGGGAAGGCAATTCCCTTTCCTAGCCAAGGAAATATGTGACACACAACACCTGGAAAATCGGGTCACTCCCACCCTAATACTGTACTTTACCAAGGGTCTTAGCAAATGGCACACCAGGAGATTATATCCCGCACCTGGCTCAGAGGGTCCCAGGCCCATGGAACTCACACCTCACACAGCTGAGTATACCTCTGAGATGAAGTTTCCAGAGGAATGATCAGATAGCAGCATTTGCTGTTCAGCAATATTCACTCTTCTGCAGCCTCAGCTGCTGATACCCAGGCAAACAGGGTCTGGAGTGGATCTCAAGCAAAATCCAACAGACCTGCAGCTGAGGGTCCTGATCGTTAGAAGGAACACTAACAAACAGAAAGGACATCCACACCAAAACCCCATCTGTATGTCACCATCACCAAAGACCAAAGGTAGATAAAACCACAAAGAAGGGGAAAAAGCAATGAAGAAAAGCTAAAAATTCAAAAAATCAGAGCACCGCTCTGTCTCCAAAGGAACACAGCTCCTAGCCAGCAATGGAACAAAGCTGGATGGAGAATGACTTTGAAAAGTTGAGAGAAGAAGGGTTCAGATGATCAAATTTATCCGAGCTAGAAGGTGAAGTAAGAACCCAGTACAAAGAAACTAAAAACCTTAAAAAAAGATTTGACAAATGGCTAACTAGAATAACCAATACAGAAAAGTCCTTAAATGAACTGATAGAGATGAAAACCATGACACAAGAACTATGTGACAAATGCGTAAGCTTCAGTAACTGACTCAATCAATTGGAAGAAAGGGTATCAGCGATTGAAGATCAAATGAATGAAATGAAGGGAGAAGTTTAGATAAAAAAAGAATAAAGAGAAATGAACAAAGCATCCAAGAAATATGGGACTATGTAAAAAGACCAAATCTATGTTTGACTGGTGTACCTGAAAGTGATGGGGAGAATGGAACCAAGATGAAAAACACTCTGCAGGATATTATCCAGGAGAACTTCCACAACCTAGTAAGGCAGGCCAACATTCAAATTCAGGAAATACAGAGAACACCACAAAGATACTCCTCGAGAAGAGCAACTCCAAGACACGTAATTGTCAGATTCACCAAAGTTGAAATGAAGGAAAAAATCTTAAGGGCAGCTAGAGAGGAAGGTCGGGTTACCCACAAAGGGAAGCCCATCAGACTAACAGCAGATCTCTCGGCAGAAACTCTACAAGCCAGAAGAGAGTGGGGGCCAATATTCAACATTCTTAAAGAAAAGAATTTTAAACCCACAATTTCATATCTAGCCAAACTAAGTTTCATATGTGAAGGAGAAATAAAATCCTTTAAAGACAAGCAAATGCTGAGAGATTTTGTCACCACCAGGCCTGCCCTACAAGAGATCCTGAAGGAAGCACTAAACATGGAAAGGAACAACCGGTACCAGACACTGCAAAAACATGCCAAAATGTAAATAACATCGATGCTAGGAAGAAATTGCATCAACTAATGAGAAAAACAATCAGCTAACATCATAATGACAGGATCAAGTTCACACATAACATTAACCTTAAATGTAAATGCACTAAATACTCCAATTAAAGGGCACAGACTGGCCAATTGGATAAATATTCAAGATCCATCAGTTTGCTGTATTCAGGAGACACATCTCATGTGTAGAGACACACATAGGCTCAAAATAAAGGGATGGAGGAAGATCTACCAAGCAAATGGAAAACAAAAAACTGCAGGGGTTGCAATCCTAGTCTCTGATAAAACAGACTTTAAACCATCAAAGATCAAAAGAGACAAAGAAAGCCATTACATAATGGTAAAGGGATCAATTCAACAGGAAGAGCTAACTATCCTAAATATATATGCACCCAATACAGGAGCACCCAGATTCATCAAGCAAGTCCTTAAAGACTTACAAAGAGACTTAGACTCCAACACAATAATAATGGGAGACTTCAACACCCCACTGTCAACATTAGACAGATCAACGAGACAGAAAGTTAACAAGGATATCCAGGAATTGAACTCATCTCTGCAGCAAGCAGACCTATTAGACATCTATAGAACTCTCCACCCCAAATCAACAGAATATACATTCTTCTCAGCACCACATTGCACTTATTCCAAAATTGACCACGTAGTTGGAAATAAAGCACTCCTCAACAAATGTAAAAGAACAGAAATTATAACAAACTGTCTCTCAAACCACAGTGCAATCAAACTAGAACCCAGGATTTAGAAACTCGATCAAACCGCTCAACTACATGGAAACTGAACAACCTGCTCCTGAGTGACTACTGGGTACATGATGAAATGAAGGCAGAAATAAAAAAGTTCTTTGAAACCAATGAGAACAAAGATACAACATACCAGAATCTCTGGGACACATTTAAAGCAGTGTGTAGAGGCAAATTAATAGCACTAAATGCCCACAAGAGAAAGATGGAAAGATCTAAAATTGACATCCTAACATCACAATGATAAGAACTAGTGAAGCAAGAGAAAACACATTCAAAAGCTAGCAGAAGGCAAGAAATAACTAAGATCAGAGCAGAACTGAAGGAGATAGAGACACAAAAAACCTTTCAAAAAATCAGTGAATCCAGGAGCTGGTTTTTTGAAAAGTTCAACAAAATGGATAGACCACTAGCAAGACTAATAAAGAAGAAAAGAGAGAAAAATCAAAAAGACTCAATAAAAAATGATAAAGGGGATATCACCACTGACCCCACAGAAATACAAACTACCTTCACAGAATACTATTAACACCTCTATGCTAATAAACTAGAAAATCTAGAAGAAATGGATAAATTTTTGGACACATATACTATCCCAAGACTAAACCAGGAAGAAGTTGAATCCCTGAATAGACCAATAGCAGGCTCTGAAATTGAGGCAATAATTAATAGCCTACCAACGAAAAAAAGTCCAGGACCAGAGGGATTCACAGCTGAATTATACCAGAGGTACAAGGAGGACCTGGTACCATTCCTTCTGAAACTATTCCAATCAATAGAAAAAGAGGGAATCCTCCCTAACTCATTTTATGAGGCCAACATCATCCTGATACCAAAGCCTGGAAGAGACACAATTAAAAAAAAAAGAGAATTTTCTACCAATATCCCTGATAAACATTGATGCAAAAATCCTCAATAAAATACTGGCAAACTGAATCCAGCAGCACATCAAAAAGCTTATTCACCATGACCAAGTGGGCTTCATCCCTGGGATGCAAGGCTGATTCAACATACACAAATCAATAAACGTAATCCAGCATATAAACAGAACCAAAGACAAAAACCACAAGATTATCTCCACAGATGCAGAAAAGTCCTTTGAAAAAATTCAACAGCCCTTCATGCTAAAAACTCTCAATAAATTCAGTATTGATGGAATGTATCTCAAAATAATAAGAGCTATTTATGACAAACCCACAGCCAATATCATACTGAATGGACAAAAACTGGAAGCATTTCCCCTTGAAAACTGGCACAAGACAGGGATGCCCTCTCTCACCACTCCTATTCAACATAGTGTTGGAAGTTCTGGCTAGGGCAATCAGGCAAGAGAAAGAAATAAAGAGTATTCAATTGGGAAAAAGGGACTCAAATTGTCCCTGTTTGGAGATGACATATACACCATGGAATACTATGCAGCCATAAAAAAGGATGAGTTCATGTCCTTTGTAGGGACATGGATGCAGCTGGAAAACATCATTCTCAACAGACTATCGCAAGAACAGAAAACCAAACATCGCATGTTTTCACTCATAGGTGGGAATTGAACAATGAGAACACTTGGACACAGGAATGGGAGCATCACACACTGAGGCCTGTTGTGGGGTTGGAGAAAGGGGGAGGGATAGCATTAGGAGTTATACCTAATGTAAATGATGAGTTAATGTGTGCAGCACACCAACATGGCACATGTATACATACGTACAAACCTGCACATTGTGCACATGTACCCTAGAACATAAAGTATAATAGGAAAAAAAGAAATTAGTGTATCAAGATATGAAAACTTTTGTCATGAAAGTTTTTAAAGAATTGTTGAAATACATTTAAAAAGACCAAAAAAATAGGAAGATATCTGAAGTTCATGAATATAAGGCTTAACATAAGAATAACAACACTTCCCAAGATGATCTAAATATTCAATGCAATTCTTATGAAAAATCTCAGTTCACTCTTTCCCAAAATTGAAAACTTCATCCTAAAATTGGTATGAAATTTATTATACTCACACTACCCAAAACAATCTTGAAGAAGATCAAAGTTGGAGGAGAGTGTCAAGAAAATTCAATGGGGGAAATAATAGTCTTTACAACAAAAGACAACAGGATAACTGAATATCTACCTACATGCACATAATGAAGTTGGACCCTACAATAACACCATATACAAAATTTAATTTACAATAGATCAAAGACATAAATGTAATAACTGATAACTAAAATTATTACAAACTAAGAAGAGACTTTCTGACTTTAGATGAGGTAATGTTTTTAGATATGACACCAGAAACCTAAGCAACAAAAAGCTAAATAGATAAATTGGACATAATCAAAATTAACAGTTTTGTTTTTCTTTTCTTTTTTTTAAATGTATCTTTTTACTTTATTTATTATTATTATTATACTTTAAGTTCTAGGGTACATGTGCATAATGTGCAGGTTTGTTACATATGTATACTTGTGCCATGTTGCTGTGCTGCACCCATCAACTTGTCAGCACCCATCAACTCGTCATTTACATCAGGTAAAACTCCCAATGCAATCCCTCCCCACTCCCACCTCCCCCAGGAAAGGCTCCGGTGTGTGATGTTCCCCTTCCCAAGTCCAAGTGATCTCATTGTTCAGTTCCCACCTATGAGTGAGAACATGTGGTGTTTGGTTTTCTGTTCTTGTGATAGTTTGCTAAGAATGATGGTTTCCAGCTGCATCCATGTCCCTACAAAGGACACAAACTCATCCTTTTTTATGGCTGCATAGTATTCCATGGTGTATATGTGCCACATTTGCATAATCCAGTCTGACACTGATGGACATTTGGGTTGTTTCCAAGTCTTTGCTATTGTGAATAGTGCCGCAATAAACATATGTGTGCATGTGTCTTTGTAGCAGCATGATTTATAATCCTTTGGGTATATCCCCAGTAATGGGATGGCTGGGTCATAAGGTACATCTAGGTCTAGATCCTTGAGGAATCGCCATACTGTTTTCTATAATGGTTGAACTAGTTTACAATCTCACCAACAGTGTAAAAGTGTTCCTATTTCTCCACATCCTCTCCAGAACCTGTTGTTTCCTGACTTTTAAATGATTGCCATTCTAACTGGTGTGAGATGGTATCTCATTGTGGTGTTGATTTGCATTTCTCTGATGGCCAGTGATGATGAGCATTTTTTCATGTGTCTGTTGGCTGTATGAATGTCTTCTTTTCAGAAATGTCTGTTCATATCTTTTGTCCACTTTTTGATAGCGTTGCTCGTTTTTTTCTTGTAAATTTGTTTGAGTTCTTTGTAAGTTCTGGATATTAGCCCTTTGTCAGATGAATAGATTGCAAAATTTTTCTCCCATTCTGTAGGTTGCCTGTTCACTCTGATGGTAGTTTCTTTTGCTGTGCAGAAGCTCTTCAGTTTAATTAGATGCCATTTGTCAAATTTGGCTTTTGTTGCCATTGCTTTTGGTGTTCTAGACATGACGTCCTTGCCCATGCCTATGTCCTGAATGGTATTGCCTAGGTTTTCTTCTAGGGTTTTTATGGTTTTAGGTCTAATATTTAAGTCTCTAATCCATCTTGAATTAATTTTTTATAAGGAGTAAGAAAGGGATCCAGTTTCAGGTTTCTACGCCAGCCAGTTTTCCCAGCACCATTTATTAAGTAGGGAATCCTTTCCCCATTTCTTGTTTCTCTCAGGTTTGTCAAAGATCAGATGGCTGTAGATGTGTGGTATTATTTCTGAGGACTCTGTTCTGTTCCATTGGTCTATATCTCTGTTTTGGTACCAGTACCATGCTGTTTTGGTTACTGTAGCCTTGTAGTAGAGTTTGAAGTCAGGTAGCATGATGCCTCCAGCTTTGTTCTTTTGACTTAGGATTGTCTTGGAGATGCGGGCTCTTTTTTGGTTCCATATGAACTTTAAAGCAGTTTTTTCCGATTCTGTGAAGAAACTCATTGATAGCTTGATGGGGATGGCATTGAATCTATAAGTTACCTTGGGCAGTATGGCCATTTTCACGATATTGATTCTTCCTATCCATGAGCATGGTATGTTCTTACATTTGTTTGTGTCCTCTTTTATTTCACTGAGCAGTGGTTTGTAGTTCTCCTTGAAGAGGTCCTTTACATCCCTTGTAAGTTGGATTCCTAGATATTTTATTCTCTTTGAAGCCATTGTGAATGGGAGTTCATTCATGATTTGGCTCTCTGTTTGTCTGTTACTGGTGTATAAGAATGCTTGTGATTTTTGCACATTAATTTTGTATCCTGAGACTTTGCTGAAGTTTCTTATTAGCTTAAGGAGATTTTGGACTGAGACAATGGGGTTTTCTAAATATACAATCATGTCATCTGCAAAGAGGGACAGTTTGACTTCTTCTTTTCCTAACTGAATACCCTTGATTTCTTTCCCTTGCCTGATTGCCCTAGCCAGAACTTCCAACACTATGTTGAATAGGAGTGGTGAGAGAGGGCATCCCTGTCTTGTGCCAGTTTTCAAAGGGAATTTTTCCAGTTTTTGCCCATTCAGTATGATATTGGCTGTGGGTTTGTCATACATAGCTCTTATTATTTTCAGGTACGCTCCATCAATACCGAATTTATTGAGCGTTTTTAGCATGAAGGGCTGTTGGATTTTGTCAAAAGCCTTTTCTGCATCTATTGAGATAATCATGTGATTCTTTTCCTTGATTCTGTTTATATGCTGGATTATGTTTCTTGATTTGCAAATGTTAAACCAGCCTTGCATCCCAGGGATGAAGCCCACTTGATCATGGTGGATAAGCTTTTTGATGTGCTGCTGGATCCGGTTTGCCAGTATTTTATTGAGGATTTTTGCATCGATGTTCATCAGGGATATTGGTCTAAAATTCTCTTTTTTTGTTGTGTCTCTGCCAGGCTTTTGTATCAGGATGCTGTTGGCCTCATAAAATGAGTTAGGGAGGATTCCCTCTTTTTCTATTGATTGGAATAGTTTCAGAAGGAATGGTACTAGCTCCTCCTTGTACCTCTGGTATAATTCAGCTGTGAATCCATCTGGTCCTGGACTTTTTTTCATTGGTAGGCTATTAATTATTGCCTCAATATCAGAGCCTGCTATTGGTCTATTCAGGGATTCAACTTCTTCCTGGTTTAGTCTTGGAAGAGTGTAAGTGTCCAGGAAATTATCCATTTCTTCTAGATTTTCCAGTTTATTTGCGTAGAGGTGTTTATAGTATTCTCTGATGGTAGTTTGTATTTCTGTTGGGTCGGTGGTGACATCCACTTTATCATTTTTTATTTCATCTATTTTATTCTTCTCTCTTTTCTTCTTTATTAGTCTTGCTAGCGGTCTGTCAATTTTGTTGTTCTTTTCAAAAAACCAACTCCTGGATTCATTGATTTTTTGGAGGGTTTTTGGTGCCTCTATCTCCTTCAGTTCTGCTCTGATCTTAGTTATTTCTTGCCTTCTGCTAGCTTTTGAATGTGTTTGCTCTTGCTTCTCTAGTTCTTTTAATTGTGATGTTAGAGTGTCAATTTTAGATCTTTCCAGCTTTCTCTTGTGGGCATTTAGTGCTATAAATTTCCCTCTACACACTGCTTTAAATTTGTCCCACAGATTATGGTATGTTGTATCTTTGTTCTCATTGGTTTCAAAGAACATCTTTATTTCTGCCTTCATTTCATTATGTACCCAGTAGTCTTTCAGGAGCAGGTTGTTCAGTTTCCATGTGGTTGAGGAGTTTGGATTGAGTTCCTTAGTCCTGAGTTCTAGTTTGATTGCACTGTGGTTTGAGAGACAGTTTGTTATAATTTCTGTTCTTGTACATTTGCTGAGGAGTGCTTTACTTCCAATTATGTGGTCAATTTTGGAATAAGTGTGATGTGGTGGTGAGAAGAATGTATATTCTGTTGATTTGGGGTGGAGAGTTCTATAGATGTCTAATAGGTCTGCTTGCTGCAGAGATGAGTTCAATTCCTGGATATCCTTGTTAACTTTCTGTCTCGTTGATCTGTCTAATGTTGACAGTGGAGTGTTGAAGTCTCCCATTATTATTGTGTTGGAGTCTAAGTCTCTTTGTAAGTCTCTTAGGACTTGCTTTATGAATCTGGGTGCTCCTGTATTGGGTGCATATATATTTAGGATAGTTAGCTCTTCCTGTTGAATTGATCCCTTTACCATTATGTAATGGCCTTCTTTGTCTCTTTTGATCTTTGATGGCTTAAAGTCTGTTTTATCAGAGACTAGTATTGCAACCCCTGCTTTTTTTTTGTTCTCCATTTGCTTGGTAGATCTTCCTCCATCCCTTTATTTTGAGTCTACGTCTGTCTCTGCATGTGAGATGGGTCTCCTGAATACAGCAGACTGATGGGTCTTGAGTCTCTGCATGTGAGATGGGTCTCCTGAATACAGCAGACTGATGGGTCTTGACTCTTTATCCAGTTTGTCAGTCTGTGTCTTTTAATTGGAGCATTTAGTCCATTTACATTTAAGGTTAATATTGTTATGTGTGAAGTTGATCCTGCCATTATGATATTAACTGGTTATTTTGCTCGTAAGTTAATGCAGTTTCTTCCTAGCATCGATGGTCTTTACATTTTGGCTTGTTTTTGCAATGGCTGGTACTGGTTGTTCCCTTCCATGTTTAGTGCTTCCTTCATGGTCTCTTGTAAGGCAGGCCTGGTGGTGACAAAATCTCTAAGCATTTGCTTATCTGTAAAGGATTTTATTTCTCCTTCACTTATGAAACTTAGTTTGGCTGGATATGAAATTCTGGGTTTAAAATTCTTTTCTTTAAGAATGTTGAATATTGGCCTCCACTCTCTTCTGGCTTGGAGAGTTTCTGCTCAGAGATCTGCTGTTAGTCTGATGGGCTTCCCTTTGTGGGTTACCCGACCTTTCTCTCTGGCTGCCCTTAAGATTTTTTCCTTCATTTCAACTTTGGTGAATCTGGCAATTATGTGTTGGAGTTGCTCTTCTCGAGGATTATCTTTGTGGTGTTCTCCGTATTTCCTGGATTTGAATGTTGGTCTGCCCTACTAGGTTGGGGAAGTTCTCCTGGATGATATTCTGAAAAGTGTTTTCCGACTTGGTTCCATTTTCCCCCTCACTTTCAGGCACCCCAATCAGACGTAGATTTGGTCTTTTTACATAATCCCATACTTCTTGCAGGCTTTGTTCATTTCTTTTTCTTCTTTTTTCTTTTGGTTTGTCTTCTCGCTTAATTTCATTCATTTGATCCTCAATCGCTGATACTCTTTCTTCCAGTTGATCGAGTCGGTTACTGAAGCTTGTGCATTTTTCACGTATTTCTCGTGTCATGGTCTTCATCTCTTTCTTTTCATTTATGACCTTCTCTGCATTAATTATTCTAGCTATCAATTCTTCCACTTTTTTTTCAAGATTTTTAGTTTCTTTGCACTGGGTACATAATTCCTCCTTTAGCTCTGAGAAGTTTGATGGACTGAAGCCTTCTTCTCTCATCTCGTCAAAGTCATTCTCTGTCCAGCTTTGATCCATTGCTGGCGATGAGCTGCGCTCGTTTGCCAGGGAAGATGCGCTCTTATTTTTTGAATTTCCAGCTTTTCTGCCCACTTTTTCCCCATCTTTGTGGTTTTATCTGCCTCTGGTCTTTGATGATGGTGACATAATGATGGGGTTTTGGTGTAGGTGTCCTTCCTGTTTGATAGTTTTCCTTCTAACAGTCAGGACCCTCAGCTGCAGGTCTGTTGGAGATTGCTTGAGGTCCACTCCAGATCCTGTTTGCCTGGGTATCAGCAGCAGAGGCTGCAGAAGATAGAATATTGCTGAACAGCGAGTGTACCTTTCTGATTCTTGCTTTGGAAGCTTTCTCTCAGGGTTGTACTCCACTCTGTGAGGTGTGGGGTGTCAGACTGCCCCTGTGGGGGATGTCTCCCCGTTAGGCTACTCGGGGTCAGGGACCCACTTGAGCAGGCAGTCTGTCCCTTCTCAGATTTCAACCTCCATGTTGGGAGATCCACTGCTCTCTTCAAATCTGTCAGACAGAGTCGTTTGCGTCTGCAGAGGTTTCTGCTGCTTTTGTTGTTGTTTACTGTGTCCTGTCCCCAGAGGTGGAGTCTACAGAGACAGGCTGGTTTCCTTGAGCTGCTGTGAGCTCCACCCAGTTCGAGCTTCCCAGCGGCTTTGTTTACCTACTTAAGCCTCAGCAATGGTGGGTGCCGCTCCCCCAGTCTCACTGCTGCCTTGCCGGTAGATCGCAGACTGCTGTGCTAGCAATGAGGGAGGCTTCGTGGGCGTGGGACCCTCCCGGCCAGGTGTGGGATACAATCTCCTGGTGTGCCCGTTTGCTTAAAGCGCAGTATTGGGGTGGGAGTTACCCGATTTTCCAGGTGTTGTGTGTCTCAGTTCCCCTGGCTAGGAAAAGGGAGTCCCTTCCCCCTTGTGCTTCCCAGGTGAGGCGATGCCTCGCCCTGCTTCAGCTCTCACTGGTCGGGCTGCAGCAGCTGTCCAGCACCGATTGTCTGGCACTCCCTAGTGAGATGAACCCAGTACCTCAGTTGAAAGTGCAGAAATCGCTGATCTTCTGTGTCACTCGCGCTGGGAGTTGGAGACTGGAGCTGTTCCTATTTGGCCATCTTGCTCTGCCCCCCCCCCCGCCATTGTTGTTTAACCTCAGGATGGCTTCCACTAACTTCAACCATGCCCATTCCAGAATGTAGCTGTATGACTGTTCCATGAGCAATTTCACCATAGACACTGAAACCACCACTGCATCAAGCATAAAAGTTCAAAAAATTTGCAGCCCGAGAATGCAGTAGAAAAGAAAAATCCATTTTTCAAGGTGAAATCCAAAAGGGCTGCTGAAATTTGCATAAGTAGTAAGGAGCCTAACGTTAATCCCCAAGATCACAAGGGAAACATCTCCAGGCCATGTCAGAGACCTTTGCAGCAGCTCTTCCCATCACAGGCCTGGGGCACAGGAGGAAAAAATGGTTTTTTAGGCCAGGCCCAGGGTCTTTGTGCTGTCCAGCCTAGGGACTGGGTGCCCTGTGTCCCATCTGCTCCAGCTGTGGCTTCAAGGGGCCAATGTAGAGCTCGGGCTGTAGCTTCAGAGGGTGGAAGTCCAACGCCTTGGCAGATTCCATGAGGTGTTGAGTATGCGGGTGCACAGAAGTCAAGAATTGAGCCTTGGAAACCTCTGCCTAGATTTCAGGTGATGTATGCAAATGCCTGGATTCCCAGGCAAATGTTTGCTGAAGGGGTGGTGCACTCATGGAGAACAGCTGCTAGGGCAGTGCAGAAGGGAAATGTGGGTTGGGAGCCCCCACACAGAGTTCCTACTGGGGCACCATCTAATAAAGCCATGAGAAGAGGACCACCATCTTTCAGACCCCAGAATGGTATCTTCATTTATAGCATCTGGAAAAGCTGCAGAAAGTCAGTGCCAGCCCATGACAGTAGCTAGGAGGGAGCCTGTGCCCTTATAATCCACAGGAGATGAACTGCCCAAGACCATGGGAACCAACATTTTGCATCCATGTGACCTGGATTTGAGATCTAGAGTCAAAGGAGATCATTTTTTGAGCTTTGAAACTTGACTGCCCCACTGAATTTTGGACTTGCATGGGCCCTATAACCCCTTTGTTTTGGCCAATTTCTCCCATTTATAACAGCCATATTTACCCAATACCCACACCCCCATTGTATCTAGGAAGTAATTAGCTTGCTTTTAATTTTACAGACTCATAGGCAGAAGGTACTTGCCTTGACTCAGATGAGACTTTGGACTGTGGACTTTTGGGTTAATGCTGAAATGAGTTAAGATTTTCAGGAACTGTTGGGAAGGCATGATTGGTTTTGAAATGTGAGAACATGAGATTTAGAGGGTCCAGGGGTGAAATGATATGTTTTGGCTGTGTCTCCACCCAAATCTCAACTTGAATTGTATCTACGAGAATTCTTACATGTTGTTGGAGGGATCCAGTGGAAGGTAATTGAATCATGGGGGCTGGTCTTTTCCATGCTCTTCTCATGATAGTAAATAAGACTCATGAGATCTGATGGGTTTATCAGTGGTTTCCTTCTTTCTTTCTTCCTCATTTTTCTCTTGCTGCTGCCATGTAAGAAGTGCCTTTTACCTTCTGCCATGATTCTGATGCCTCCTTAGCCATGTGGAACTATAAGTTCAATTAAACCTCTTTTTGTTCCCAGTTTGGGGAATATGAAAACTAATACAAACCATTATTGAAAACAATATGGCAGCTTCTTAAATAATTAAAAATAAAACTCTCTTATGATTCAACAATCCCACTTCTCAGTATACAGCTACAAGGGAATAAAATCAGTACATCTAAAAATATCAGTATGAAGCTGCATGTCAAATAGTCATGGCAGCATTATTCAGAATAGCCAAGATATAAAACAACCCACATGTGTGTCAGTGGATGAATGCATAAAAGATATATATATATATGACATATATATGGCATGTATATAAAAGGGAATGTTTTCTGTCCTCTATAAAGGTAAATCTTGCAATTTGTGACAACGTGTATGAACTTGGATGGTATTATGCTAAAGGAATAAGCCAGACACAAAAAGATGAATACTGCATGATCAGACTTACATGTGGAATCAAAAAAAGTCAAACTCATAACAAAACAATAAAAATAAACTTAGCAGAGCTGGGAAGGTGAGGGAAATGGGAAAATGTTGCTCAAACTCTACAAACTTCTAGACATAAGATAAATAAATTCTGAAGACCTAATATACAGCATGGTGACTATAGTTAATAATGTGTTTTATACTTGAAATTTACTAAGAGAATAGATTTTCCATATTTGCACCATCAAAAAAAGGTAAGTATGTTAGGTGATGGATATGGGAATTAGACTGATATGGGGAATCATTTTACAAAACATTTCATCATACACTTTGAATATATGCAAATTGTATTGGTCAATTGTATCTTAATAAGTCTGAAAAAACTCTGACAATACAATAATTAAAAAAAAACTAACTCAGAAAATGATTAAAAGTCTAAATAAATATTTCTCCAAGGAAGACATACAAATGGTCCATAAGCACAGAAAAAGATGTTTAATGCCATTAGTCATTAGGTGAATGTAAATAGAAATGTAAATAGAAACCACAACAGAAGCTACTTCTTACTCACTAGGATGTATTTTAAAAATAAGACAAGATCAAATGTTGGCAAAGGAACACTTATGCTTTGTAGGCAAGAATGCAAATGGTGCAAACACTTTGGAAATCTGTTTTAGCTGTTCCTCAATAGTTTAACATAGAGCTACCATATGACCAAAATTTCCCTTATCTACCAAAGAGAAAGAAAAGCATATATTTATTCAAAAATTTGTATGTAAATACTCATAGTAGCATTATTCACAGTATCTCAAAGTGGCAACACCTTAAACGATCCTCAACTGCTATCTGGGTAAATAAAAATTAGCATATCTATCTAATGGAATATTGTTTAGCAATAAAAGTGAATGAAGTAATGATACATACTATAACATGAATGCACATTGAAACTATTCTGCTAAGTAAAAGAAACTTTCATGAACTACATACTGTATTATTCTGTTTATTAGAAGTGTCCACTCAGTAAATAGATAGAGATGAAATGTAGATTAGTGGTTGCTTAGGTTTGAGGAGTCAGAAGTCATAGAACGAAACATGTAAATCAATATTTATTATGTACTTTTTCAATATGTCAGAAATATTTTTGGATAAGTTTGTGGTGATAATAGCACTAACTTGTGAAATACCAAAAGCCACTATTGCACACATTAAATTGATTAATTATATGGTATTTGAATTACATTTCTGTAGACACATTTTTTAAAAAGAAGCAATTGAGACAAAGTAAGTTATTAAAATATGTGCCTAAATCTATATAAATATTGGCTATAAAATAACAGTGACTACTATGGGATATTTAAAAATAAAATGATACAAAAATACTGAACAACTACAACATGGGAGATTTCAGGAAAAAGATCATCAGAATAAAGTGTTCTAAATCCCTTGTACTGAAAATGAGAATTGAGAGCTGGATCGATTTGAGTTTTCTTAAGCAAAATGCTCAAGTAAAAATGTAAGTTAACCATTAACAAAAAATAGCATTGAAAGTGTCTGCACTTGTACAAAAACAAGCCCCCAAACTTAAAGAAAATCTGTAAATTCCAATAACAGAAAAGAAGTGGTTAAGAGAGAAATGCTGAGGAACCCTGGACTGACACTGCCTGGGTTCAAATCCTGACTGTTAATTTCTAACTACTTAACCTTTGGTATGTTACAAAAACTTCTTATTATTCAGGTTTTCTGTCTCTAACTTAAAGAGAACAATATCATGCATATTAAATTTGGAGGTAAAAATAAATTAGGTAACGCAAGTCAAGTAAACATACATTCATTGCTTTTGCTTTTTTCATAGTTTTCTCTCTCTCTCTCTCTCTCTCTCTCTCTACCTGTTCCTCTCTTGCAAACATGCATATCTGTATGGGTCCATTCATATGCAAAACACAGACACAGACACAGAGCTCTGAATTATGCAAGGTCCCTTGAAAATTATTTTTATGTCTAAATTATGAACACAAAATCACAATTCACGATTAGAGCAAAAAAAGAGAGAGCAGCATATGATTTAAATGCACTCTTATATGTTTTATTTAATGTGATATTCCACCATAATGAATTCCAATTCGGAAAGCAATTTCACTTGCATTTAGGAAAAAATAGTAAAGAAATTTCAATGTATTAATTATAAAGTACTAAAATAAAGAACAGGTGCATAAAGCATGCCTTTGGGAGTAAGGAATTTGGATGGAAACTACATTCACAATATGCTTTGCCTAGTCACATTTGAACTCCTGAATATGATGATATAAATGGCTTAGGAGTCAACTTCTTTGATGAACAGAATACACTATCTGTGTCTATAGTAACATATGACCCTGAGATAAAAGCTTACATAATCACTATTGTTTGCAATTTTAGAACAAATATTTTATATTATTGAGATCACTTGTCTTTACTTCAGAGTTACGAAAAATATTCCCAAAGATTTGTAACCCTAGGAAAAGATGAAGCAGGTAAGAGAAGAAAAAAAATGAGTTTAAAAATAAAAGGCAATGGCTTGACGCTGTCTACAAAACAAGATACTATTTCCTAGCTATATGCTGTTTCTCAGATAGCTTGATCCAGGAATTTACCCATCAGATCCATGCCTTAACTGATGCACAGCTACATTAAGACGTTCACTTCAATAATGTGTCCTTCCGACAATGTATCCCAAATTTTCTCCCATAGGTGTGTTGAAGTCTTAGTCACTGACTCAAAGTGTTTCTTCCACCTTTCCTCACTATGCTTGACTTATCCAATCCTGATTTCATCTCCTCAGTTCATAGCTTAGACAAAAAGGTTAATGGAAATTACAGACTACGACAGCCAGAAAGAATTTGACTTAGCTTCACAGCTTCTATAATAGTGGCCCAGAGAGGAAAAGTGAAATTCATGTTCTGTTTTAAGCAAGTGGAGGAAGTGTAATGGGACTAAAATATTCTAGGGCCAACAAATCACAAATATAGAAAAGGTTTATTTCACTTTATGTAAGACTGGTTTCAATGATAGAACAAGTTGAATTAGTCATTTTGATTAGAGGGCCCAACAAAGTCACTGTTAGTTGTTCCACACCTTTTTTTTTTTTTTTTTTTTTTTTGTCAGAAACTAATTAAATATTGATAGGTAGCCTTCACTAAACATACCTGGCAAGAAGAACCTAATAATTTGAATGCAGAATACCACAAAAATTCGAGTATGAACAAATGTTAGAAAAAAAGAATATATCTTATTTACTTCATAATTCAAATGATAAGTCAACTTTGCAAAATAAAAGTTGAGGAAATATCAGAAGAGAAAGACAGTACATTAAAAATCTAATTTAGGTTTAATCTCTACATTCGTTGAAAGGGCTTTGTACATTTAACATTTTAGTCATTGCAATTCAAATTATTTTATACATTATTTGCTCCAAATACATCTTTCCTCCAATATTTTGGAAAATATATTTTATAGATATATTTATTACTGGAAAAAAATTCCACTCTCATAGTTAAAGTTGGTAGAGATATTGCATTCATTTTATAGAATACTCAAGAAGTTCTACCTAAAGCGGAGTAGGAGCTTTTTAGCCCCAAAACATCTATTTCATTTATTTACTTGTTTGTTTGTTTTAATTTCCATAGGTTTTCAGGGAACAGGTGTTATTTGGTTACATGCTCATGTGTAAGTTCTTTAGTGGTGATTTTTGACATTTTGGTGCACCCATCACCCAAGCAGAATACATCCCATTGAACCCAATTTATAGCCTTTTATCCCTCACTCCTGTCCTACTCTTTCCCCTGAGTCTCCAAAATCCATTACATCATTCTTTTATTTTAGACAGAATTTCGCTCTTGTTGCCCAGGCTGGAGTACAATGGTGTGATCTTGGCTCACTGCAACCTCTGCTGCCCAGGTTCAAGCAATTCTCCTGCCTCTACCTCCCAAGTAGCTGGGATTAAAGGTGACCACCACCACTCTCAGCTAATTTTGGTATTTTTAGTAGAGACAGGGTTTCACCATGTTGGCCAGGCTGGTCTCAAACTCCTAACCTCAGGTGATCTGCCTGCCTCGGCCTCCCAAAGTGCTGGAATTACAGGAGTGAGCCACCGCACCTGGCTCATTGTAACATTTTTATGACTTTGCATACTCATAGCTTAGCTCCCACTTATGATTAAGAACATACGATGTTTGATTTTCCATTCCTGAGTTACTTACAATAATAGTCTCCAATCCCATCCAGGTTGCTGCGAATGCCATTAATTTATACTTTTTTATGGATGAGTAGTATAGTATTCCACTGTGTATGTGTGTGTGTGTATATATATATACACACATTATATATGTAAATATAAATGATATATACTTGTATATATTAACACATTATAGTAGACATAATACTTTATAATATACATAGTACATAATAATATTATGTATAATGTTAGACATAATATTATAATAATGTAAATAATAGTATAATACAATAATATACAATATTATAATATATATACAAATATATATGTATTTGCCCTAAATATTTTTTATTCTCATCAAAACACTTAATTCATTAGGGTTTATTCTAGATAATCAGTATTTTTTTTTTTAATTTAAGCTGAGGGGGTGCGTATGCAGGCTTGTTACATGGGAAAACTGAGTGTCACTATGGCTTTGGGTATGAATGATCCTGTCACCAAGGTAATGAGCACATTGCCTAATAGGAATCCTTCCAACTCATACCCCTTTCTCCACACTCCCTTTTCAAGCAACCTCCAGTGACTTATTGTTCCCTTTGTGTTCATGTGTATTCAATATGTAGCTCTCACTTTAAAGTGAGAACACAAAGTATTTGGTTTTCTGTTTCTGCATTACTTTGGTTAGGATAATGGCCTACAGCTCCATCCATATTGCCTCAAAGAACATGATTGCATTTTTTTTTATTGCTATGTCATCTTCTGTGATGTATATGGATCACATTTTCTTTACCCAGTCCACTGTTGATAGGCATCTTGGTTGATGGCATGTTGTTGGTATTGTGAATAGCATAGGAATGAACATATATGTGTGTGATTCTCTCTGGTAGAACAATTTATTTTTCTTTGAGTACATACATAGTAGTTGGATTTCTGAGTTGAATGGTAGTCCTGTTTTAAGTTCTTTGAGAAATCACCACATTGCTATCTACAGTGGCTGAACTAATTTACATTCCCACTGGCAGTGTATAAAGATTCCCTTTTATCTAAATCTTTGCCAGTATCAGTTGTCTTTGACTTTTAAATAATAATCATTCTGAAGGGTTTGAGATGATATCTCATTGCGATTTTGATTGGCATTTCTGTGAGGATTTGTGATGATGAGCAGTTTTTCATATATTTGTGGACCACATGTATATCGTTTTCAGAATGGTCTTTTCATATTCTTTGCCCATTTTTAAATGGGTTTATTTGGTTTTTGCTTGGTGATTTAAGTAGCTTACACATTCTGGATAATAGACTTTTGTTAGGTTCATAGTTTGCAAATAACTTATCCCACTCTATAGGCTTCCTGTTTGCTTTGTTTATAGTTCCTTTTGTTTTTCAGAAGCTCTTTAGATTAATTATATCCATATTTGTCACAATTTTTGTGTGTGTTGCAATTGCTTTTGGGAACCCAATCATAAATGCATTTCCAAGGCTGATGTCCAGAAAAAAATTATGTAGATGGTAAAAGGAAGGGTGCCAGTTTCAATCTTCTTGCACGTCACTGACCAGTTATCCAAGAACCATTTATTTAATGGTGAGTCCTTTCTCTATTGTTTGTTATTGTCAACTTTTTCAATGGTCAGGTGGTTTTACATGTATGATTTTATTTCCAGGTTCTTGCTCTCTCTTTTTTTTTTTTTTTTTGAAGGACTCTTGCTGTGTTGCCCAGGCTGGAGTGTAGTGGGATGATCTCAGCTAACTGCAACCTCTGCCTCCCAGGTTCATGCAATTCTCCTGCCTCAGCTTCCCGAGTAGCTGGGACTATAGGTGTGCACCACCATGCCGAGCTAATTCATGTATTTTTAGTAGAGATGGGGTTTCACCATGTTGGCCACTCTGGTTTCGAACTCCTGACCTCAGTTGATCCACCCACCTCAGCCTCCCACAGTGCTGGGATTACAAGTGTGAGCCACTGCACCTGACCCCAGGTTCTCTTTTTTGTTCCATTGGTCTATGTGTCTGTTTTTGTATTAATACCATGCTATTTTAATTACTCTCGCCTTATAGTACAGTTTGATATCAGGTAATATGATACTTGTGACTTTATTATTTTTACTTATGATTGTTTTGGCTATTTGGGCACTTATTTGGTTCCACATGAATTTTAGAATTTTTTTCTAATTCTTTGAAAAATGACATTGGAAGATTCATAGGAATAACATTGAGTCTGTAATTGCTTTTGGCAGTATGGTAATTTTAACAATATGGATTTTTCTTGTCCATGAGCATGGAATGTTTTTCTATTTGTTTGTGTCATCTCTGATTTTGTTGAGAAGTGTTTTGCAATTATCTTAGTGTAGTTCTTTCACCTTCTTGGTAAGTTTTATTCCTTGGTATTTTGTTATTTTCATAGCTATTGAAAATAGGACTGTGTTACTGATTTGGCTTCCAGATTGTATGTTATTGGTGGTTAGATATGATGCTGGTTTTTTGCACAGACTTTGTGTCCTGAAACTTTACTTAATTGTTGTTTCAGTTCTAGAAGCCTTCTGGTGGAGTCTATGGGGTTTGCTAGGTGTTGAATCACATTGTCTGTGAGGAGAGATGGTTTGACTTCCTCTCTTCCTATTTGGGTGCCTTTTATTTTTTTCTCTTGCCTGATTGCTCTGGCTAGGACTTTCAGTAAAACACTGAATAGAAATGGTGAGAGTGTGGGCATTCTTGTCTTGTTACTGTTCTCAAAGAAAATACTTCCACCTTTTGCTAATTCAGAATGGTGTTGGCTGTGGTTTCATCATTTATGGTTCATATTTTCAAATATGTTATTTCAATGCCTAATTTCAGGAATTCTGACACGAAGCGATGTTGAATTTTGTTGCAAGTCTTTTCTTCATCTGTTGAAATGATCATGTGGTTTTTGTTATTAACATTGTTTATGTAGTGAATCACATTTATTGATGTGCATATGTTAAGCCAACCTTTTATTCCAGGAATAAAGCGTACTTTATTGTGGTGAATTAATTTTTGATATTCTACTGGATTCGTTTTGCCAGTATTTTGTTAAGGATTTTTGTGTCTATGTTCATCAGGCATATTGGCCTGAAGTTTTCTTTATTCATTGTGTCTCTGTTGGACTTTAGTATCAGAATGAAGCTGGCTTTGCAGAATGAGTCTGGGAGGAGTCCCTCCTTTTTAATTTTTTGGAATAATTTCAGTAGTATTGCTACTACCTTTTCTTTGTGTCTGGTAGAATTTAGCTTGAAATTTATCTGGTCCAGGGCTTTTTCTGGTTGGTAGTCTTTCATTACTGATTAAATTTCAGATCTTGTTATTAATTTGTTCCAGGTTTAAATATCTTCTTGGTTAAATCTTGCAAGGCTGTATGTTTCCAGGAATTCATCTATTTCTTCTGGGATTTCTAGTTTTGTGCCTAGATGTGTTTGTAATAGTCTCTGATGATATTTTTGTATTTTTGTGTGTTCAGTTGTAGCATCATCTTTGTAGTTTCTGATTGTGTTTATTTGAATCTTCTCTCTTTATTAATCTAGCTAGCAGTCTATTAATCTTTTTGAATCTTTCAAAGAACTGACCTTTTTGATCTTTTATGTCGATTTTCTCATTTCAATTTTGTTCAGTTCAGCTCTCATTTTGTTAATTTCTTTTCTTCTTCTAGCTTTGCGGTTGGTTTTCTCTTGTTTTTCTGGTTCCTCTAACTGCAATGTTAAGTTAACTTGAGATATTTCCAAATTTTTGATGTTCACATTTAGTGATATAAATTTTCCTCTTAACACTGCTTTAGTTGTTTCCCAAATATTCTGTTATGTTGTTTCTCTGTTTTTATCTGTTCTCGGAGAGCTTGTGATTATTATATGTTGAATCAGGCAATGGTGTTTTAGAAAATAGTGGAATAACATAATTTAGTATGATAGTGGTAAAGATATAGTATTTATTTTAATTCAAAATAGATTGAGGTCACCACCACCAGATTGCTTCCCACCTGCGGAACCCCCACTGAACAATCCTCACCCACAGTGCCACCACTGGAGCACTTCACGCTTGTGATACCCCACTGGAGTGCTTCTTAACTCTCCCACCCCCATCAGAATTCTTCTTGCCTGCAATGATGTTCCACAGCTGCCTCAGTGCTTCTCACCCCCACCTACGCCTCCAGAGCCCTTCCTCCCCACTACAACCTCACTGAAATACTTTCTACATATGGCACCCACCTGCAGAAGCACCCCCCATTTGTAACATCCTTATTGTCTCAGCCTGAGTGTCTTCTGCCCACCATGCCCACTCCTGGAGAGCCTATCATTGCTAGCACCACATGCAGGATTTTTACCCACCTGTGATAGGATTAAGAAAATGTGGCACATATACACCACGGAATACTATGCAGCCATAAAAAAGGATGAGTTTGTGTCCTTTGTAGGGACATGGATGCAGCTGGAAACCATCATTCTTAGCAAACTATCACAAGAACAGAAAACCAAACACCGCATGTTCTCACTCATAGGTGGGAACTGAACAATGAGATCACTTGGACTCGGGAAGGGGAACATCACACACCGGGGCCTATCATGGGGAGGGGGGTGAGGGGAGGGGGGAGGGATTGCATTGGGAGTTATACCTGATGTAAATGACGAGTTGATGGGTGCTGATGAGTTGATGGGTGCAGCACAGCAACATGGCACAAGTATACATATGTAACAAATCTGCACGTTATGCACATGTACCCTAGAACTTAAAGTATAATAATAATAAAAAAAAGAAAATCAAAAAAAAATCACAAGCATCTTTAATATTTTGATGATAATAAAGTATTTGCACTCATTCTAAGTCATCATTTACAACAAACATAGATATTTCTATTTATTGCATGTGAGACATTTGGGAAGCATTGAGAAGGATATAAAAATTTATAGACAATGAATTCTTTGACTCTACCAAGAATAATAACATTAATCTAGAAACAGGAGTAAAGATTCTCTACTGCTAAAATTGACAACATGAAAATGGAAGATACAAAATTAATTAAGTAACTAATTTTGCTAGCTCTGGAAGCTAATGTGATTCAATATATTTCTCACTTAAAAGATTATTTTATATTATAGTTGATAGTTTTTAATCGTGGCAAAGATTATTCTTGTGTATATAATAAGCAGAGCACTTTTAAGTCAGGAAATTTGTAAGGTATTAATGGGAGAGTGGCTGTCTAGTTAAAGAGATAAAGAAAACACAACTTCTTTTCTCTGGAAGCTATTGTATTTATATTTTTGTATGTTTGTCTTTTTCACTATTCTATACTCAGAATATTACACAATGCCTAATATTGGGCACTCAAATATTTGAACAAATGCAAAATTAACAAGGCTACATAGGACATTACAAATACTGTAAACTCCATTCAAATATATCAAGCCCTTATTGAATCTCTCAAATTTGGGTTAAAAAAGTGACATGCATTTGCTACAAGTACATTGGAATGTCTGTGAAAGTCGTAAGGAAATAAAATAACTCATACTTCAAGCAAACCAGCTGACATAGTTGTTTTTGGGGTAATACGTTCAATTGGTAGATTCTTCTGGCAAAATTTAAATGCTATAATGAACATAAAAATTAAAGCTATAATATATGCATATTATTTTTCCAAGGTGGAAAGCTGAGAAAGCCGAGAAAGCCAAACAACTCTAGAAAAGATAATTTAACATTGAAGCAAAGATAGTATAGTGATGTGAGTTAAGCTATTAATCACTAAGATTTTTTCTTAAGAAAGTTAATTAATCTAATGTGAAAGGTGTGTGTGTGTGCACATAAATATGGACATAGATATATATGTATTTTAATTGATGTATTTCTATAAATGTACAGGTGAATGTGCATATAAGCTTTTTTTGCCTACATGCATAATTGATCTGGAAATTTTTGTCTGAAATTTGTAACAACTAAAAATACATTAGGCATTACAAGTACTAAAGAGGAAAATATATAAATATGAACTATTACTGGAGGCCCAGGCATCAATAATACAACTTATATACCAGAGGAGGACAGATAAAATGATCAATGGAATGGTGTCTACTGTATAAAAAATACTTAAAAGTTTAGAGTTCCTTATTCCGTAAGGGAAGAGTTACAGTCTGTATTTTGTGAAAGAGGTGGTAAAACAGACAGATCTTGGATTTACAAACTTCTTCAGATAATAGCTAATAGTTCTCAAATGTTTATCATTTTTTGTAATGTACAAGGCATGGTGCTGAACATTTAACATGCATTATATCATTTAATATTTACAACATTTCTATGGTATAATTACTACTGCTTACCCACTTTTGTTACTAGGGTATTTAGGCTCAGTGGGTCTAAATAAGTTGCAAATAGTCTCACAGTCATAGGAAGAGTCTGAATTTAAATGCGGATCTGTTTGATATCATAGCTCATACTCTTAATCACTGTATTACAAGGGCACATATGTTGAAGAGGGGAATTTATGCATGTATATGTGTGTGCTTCTGACAGGGTAATGCTAGAAAAAGTAATTTTAAAAATTTAAGAGAAAGATATTTAAAAATAAAAATAGTGAACAGGATGCAGTGGCACAAACTTGTAGTCCCAGCTATTTGGAGGCTAAGGTGGGAGGATTGCTTCAGCCCCAGAGTTCGAGGCTGCAGTGCACTTTGATCATGCCTGTGAATAGCCACTGCTTTATAGCCTTGCCAACACAGCAAAACTCCATCTCTAAAAATATTTTTAAAATAAAAAAGTAAATTAATAGGCGGTTTATATTCCACTGCAACTTATACTTCCAATTTTTTTCTCTGCCCTATGTATGTTTTATTTTTTCATGTTTTTATCTCCTAAGATACTATATCCACATATCTATACAAATATATGAATACTATGAACTAGGTATAGTATAGATATCTACTTTTACCCAAGATATTACTATATATAGTAGTATGTCTATCTATCTACCTATCTATCTACACACACACACACATATGGTTTTTCCTCACTAGAATGCAAACAACGCAAGGGAGATAACTGTGTTTTGTTTGTTGATGTGTCCCAAAACTTTAGAAAAAACCTGGCATATTCTATACACTGAATAAATATTTGATGAATGAATGAACATACAGAAAATAAAATATAAAGGACCTTAAAACTTATAAAAATGTTCTACCTCACTGAAAATAAGAAAAATAAAAATTACTGTAACAGAAAATCAAATGTCACCCATTAAACAGGCAAAGATTAAAAATATTTGTTGAAATAATTTTTGTTAGAGTGTAGAAAAAACACATTCTCACACATTGACATTTGGGATGTAAATTAATATGAACACAATTTAGGACAGTTTAACTATACTTATCAAAATATATAATGCTTTTATTTTGTTCCAGGAATCCCATCTGCCCAATCTATAACGATTTTAAGTGTTATTAATCTTAGTATTTTTTGTAATATCAAATGAATAGAATAAAAATCTAAATTTTTATTAATAAAAAACTGGTTAAATAAATGATAGCTCATCTATATCAGCTATGTCAAATCGAAATGCAATGCAAAGGCCGGGCGCGGTGGCTCAAGCCTGTAATCCCAGCACTTTGGGAGGCCGAGACGGGCGGATCACGAGGTCAGGAGATCGAGACCATCCTGGCTAACACGGTGAAACCCCGTCTCTACTAAAAAATAGAAAAAAATAGCCGGGCGAGGTGGTGGGCGCCTGTAGTCCCAGCTACTGGGGAGGCTGAGGCAGGAGAATGGCGGGAACCCGGGAGGCGGAGCTTGCAGTGAGCCGAGATCACGCCACTGCACTCCAGCCTGGGCGACAGAGCGAAACTCCGTCTCAAAAAAAAAAAAAAAAAAAAAAAGAAATGCAATGCAAAAATATGTTTAATTTAAAAAATTTTCCATAGTCACATTAAAAGAATAAAAAAGGCCAGGGGTGGTGGCTCATGCCTGAAATCCCAGCACTTTGGGAGGCTAAGGTGGACAGATCACTTGAGGTGAGGAGTTTGAGACCAGCCTGTTCAACATGATGAAACCCCATCTCTACTAAAAATACAAAAAAAATTAGCCAGGCCTGTTGGCAGGCACCTGTAATCTCAACTATTCGAGAGGCTGAGGCAGAAGAATCGCTTGAACCCAGTAGTCTGAGGTTGCAGTGAGCCAAGATCGCACCATTGCACTCAAACCTGGGTAACAAGAGCAAAACTCTGTCTCAAAATAATAATAATCATCATAGTAATAATAATAATAAATAATAAAGAACAGCAACAACAAAAAACAAGTGAAACAAGATTTAATAGTGTATTTTATTGACCAAACTTGTCCAATATATTATTATTTCAAAGTGTAATGAGCATAAAAATTTGGAAATATTTTGCATTTTTATGCAAAATCTTTGAAATCTAATTTATTTTATACTTAAAGAACAACTCAGTTCATACAAGCCCTATTCCAAGTGCTTAGTAGCCACGTGTGTCTATCAGCTGCCATACTGGGCGGTGAGGTTCTGCACTGGGGCACTATACATATACTAAAAAAGAATAGGTAATTTTTTTCTACTTACAGAGTATTAACTCAAATATATATTGTTAAGTAGAAAACTCAAGAATCAGAGCAGTAAGCCTGCTATCATTTATTTAAAAATGTGTGCATGTGCATTTGGTTAAATATACACAGACTATCCCTAAAGATACACGAGAAATTTATAACTCAGATTTCCTTGGAGGAGAAGATATAGGTGGCTGCAGCATAGGAGGTGGGAAGGAGGAAGTCTTCTTTTCACTCTATATTCTTTTTTGTATCTTTTGAATTTGAACCATGTGAATGCACTACCAATTACAAAAAAAAGACAAATACAAAAACTACTTCTATATCCAGTGGGAAATGTACATTGGGATGCCAAGTAAGTATATGGAATTAAAAGGTAACTGGCTTCATAAATGGTTTAAGTAAATCTATGGATGACAAAGCCATAATAGAATATCAAAGAAAATCTAGGCTGTTTGGTATACACTGGTGGCCTTGCTCCATTCTCACAAAGCTTTTGCTATCACTCTTAGGGACAGTAGACTATATAGATATAGTGTCTAACTCAATATGTGCTTGCTATGTTAGTATGGTTAATATAGTTTATTATTTCAGCTAGCTCTTTTTCACAAACAGGTCAGTCTTGGAATAGAAAAGGTATGGAGTGGTTTCTGGTTGTGTAGCAATTGAGATAATATATGCAAAAGCATTGTGTGCTATTCAAATGTACGGTATTATTATTATAATCGTCATCATCAAGTGGTGGAACCAAAACCTCTTGCTCTACTCATCATTATTCTCTCTGTGTGTGTTCTCGCTCATTCTCCTGGAAATCAGTTTTGATTTTGTTGGTTTTGTTTTTGTTATGTTTTTAATAGGTTTTAGAAGATTTTTAAAAGAGCCTTCAGTAAAGAAGTACTATCAATGTGGGCAAATGGAGATAATGCTTCGTTATCTGTCTTTTTGAATTTAAGCTACCCAAGAGTTCTTAGGCATTCTCATTATACACAAAGGGCTACTTAGTCTTTGTTAGGAAGGCTTAGAATAAAATATACGGATGTAAATCTGGATGACGCACCACAGTGCCTCATTGTTAGATAGCTACATCTTTAAAAATAGTCACTCAATTACAGATAGGCAGGTACTTCTCTTGTAAAGAATAAAATGATTTAGGCTTTAGTTTCTTATCACACAACAGAAAAAAAAGAAACAGTATTGCAGTTGGTTATATAATTTCAATATAAAACCATTTCTTTATTCATGTTGGTGCAATTTAATTAAGTAGGGGAAAACAATCTTGATTGCCTATTCAATATTTGGTAGATTTTAGTAAGCAAATAATTTTGTATCTTAAGAATACCAACTTCCTCATCCTAATTTTATCTTTCTTAATTTAGCATAATATTGTGGTTTTGATATTTCTAGCAGGATATTTTCATTCTATTCCTTTGGGGAATTATTTAATCACATTATATATTCCTGCTTTCTTTTCTATTTTTCTAAAGACATCATTCCATTAGTTCAAGAAGAGTGCTGCCTACTAGAATGTGAAAATAGGTTTCATTCAATTAATGAGCTGGAAACAGGGAGACATTCCATAGCAAATGAGGTTTACATATGATAATGTTGGATTTGTCATATAAGAGATTGCTTCTTTTCAACTCTTTGAAAGGACTAAATTTTGCTTTTGTAGTGTGTGCACAATGCCAAAAGAAAAGAACTTGACAAAACGTACAACAATAAAATGACTATATAATAATTCTAATGAACAAAAATTATTGTTGTTATTTTATCACAAAAGCGGACAAGTATTAAACAGTAAATATCTCAAAAGCTGACAAAAGGGAGGCATGAAGAAATTAGAGTTATGGTTCTGACATGGTGTTCTAATTACAACTACTTTCTTATTATATAACCAGAAAAATGTGGTGATATACTAAAAATAAAGCAAAACAAAACAAAATCACTACTTTATTTCAAACACTGTGATTACTCTATATGCTTCCATGTTATTTTGCTAAAGAAATGTCAATGTTTTCTAGGCTAATAAAACTTCAGTAAAATAATGAGTTGTAAACAATCATCTCACTCTCAGTTAAATTCTGGGAGGTCTTCAGTGAATCACAATCAATTCATAAGCATAGTCAATTGTTGGCTAGTTTTGATATTGTTTTTAAGGTACTGTTGGACAAATTTCTTACGTAGGATTGTGGAAGGTTGACAGGACGAGTGCATGCTTGATTTTCTATCCAGTCTCAGAGACTTAAAGAGACAGTTAAACTTTAACAGAATTTTAAAGGTTCTGATTTAAAAGGTTAGCTTACTAAACTCATGTTTGTCTTACTTCACTTCATTAAAATCAATATTTAAATCGTCATGATTATGTCTTTTTTTAACAACAAAAGCAAAAGTTGTGATAAACTGGTCTATGAAACTCTAAATATATTTCAGTTGATAATTGCAGATACTAGAACAATTCTCCTGAGGAAGAGATGATTAAGAAATTTGTATAATTGTTTTAAAATATCATAAAAGTACAACTCTTTTAAAATTCACTTGAATTTTAAGTATAGCTTTTAAAAGGTTAAGTATAGTCTTTAAATAATGTATTTTTCCTCATGTGACTTGTTTTCGTGAGAAATTTCAAAGGTAAGCTCTCCTAGCAGCATAGGAAGGAATTTCACAAGTGTAGAATCAATTTCTGAAAGAAAAAGTCTAGAAATCAGCACTGTAACAAGTTCCCAAAGGCTTTTTATGTTCAATGAATATTGAGAACCACTGTTAGAAGGATTATTATATATGCATCCGAATAAGCAATATTTGGTGAATCTACTCAGAAAAAGACCTTCTGTAAAAAGAATTCTTGAAAATATTTTTCTTTATGTCACCTACTCACTAAGCAATGGACAACCATTACTTTTTATATATTCTTGGAAGAATAAGAGTAAGCCCTCTAACAGTTCCAAATATGAGTATTTATAATAATCACACAGCCTCTCAGTTAATAAAAAAAAAAATCATACTAACAATTATATTTCATCTGAAATTATGCCTGGATACAACACAACATCCCAGGCCACTATTATCAATTTGAAAGGAATGTAAATTATGACAATCTTTGCAAGTTCACAAAATATTACAATTTTAATATTTTCATATTTGCCTATTTATTTCATAATTATCTAAATTTCATCTTCCATAGAACATTTTACTTTAATTATATCCCATTTGTCTAATTTTATTTTTGTTGTACTTGCTTTTGAGGAATTTGTCATAAGTTATATGCCTTGGCTAATGTCCAGAACAGTTTTCTTCTAGAATTTTAATAATTTCAGGTCTTACATTTAAGTGCTTAATTCATTTTGACTTAATTTTATATGTTGGGAGAGATAACACAGTTTATTGAATGTGGTATCTTTTCCTCAGTGTATGATTTTTCTAACTTTTCAAAGATCTGTTGGTTTTAAATATGTGGCTTTATTTCTGGGCTCTGTATTCTGTTCTATAAACCTATGTATATATGTTTATGCTAGTATCATGCTACTTTTATTATTGTAGCTTCATTGTATAATTTGAAGTCAGGTAATGTGATGTCTCCAGATACCTTTTTTTATAATTGCTGTGGCAATTTTATATTTGTTCTTGATTCCATCTATACTTTAGGATTGTGTCTTCCTAATTCTGTGAAAAACGATATATCTACCTAGATAGGAATTTCATCAAATCGGTAGATCACTTTTGGCAGTGTGGCCATTTTAACAATATTGATTTTTCCAATCCATTAGCACAGGATGTTTTTCCATTTGTATCATCTATAATTTCTTTCATCAGTGTTTTGTAGTTCTCCTCATAGAGTTCTTTCACCTCCTTGGTAAATTTCATTTTTAGGTATTATTCAGGTAGCTATTATAAATGAGATTAAGTTCTTAATTTTGTTCTCTTCTTGATGGTTATATATTGCTGTACAGAAATGCTATTGATTTTTTATTTTTATTTTGTATCCTGAAAATTTAGTGAAATCATTTATCAAATCAAAGAGTCTTTCAGGGGAGTCTTTAGGGTTTCTAGGTATAAAATCATGTTGTCCGTGAACAGAGATAATCTGAATTTCTCATTTCTTTCTCTTGTTGATTGCTCTGGCTAGGACTTCCAGGACTACGTTGAATAGAAGTGGAAAAAGTAAAAATCTTGGTCTTGTACAACTTTTTAGGGGAAAATATTTCCACTTTTTTCTATTAAGTATGATATTGGCTGTAGGTTTTATGTAGATGACTTTTATTATTTTGAAGCATGTTCTTTTGATGTCTAGGTTTTTGAGGGCTTTTATCATGAAGGGATGTTGAATGTTATTGAATGGTTTTTCTGAATCTATTGAGATGATCATATAGTTTTGTTGTTGTTGTTGTTTATGTAGTGAATCACATTTGTTGATTTGTGTACATTGAACTATCCTTGCATTGCCAGAAAAGCCAAAATATTTTTAAAATGGCAACATTAAACCAATTTGACATGTAAACAGAAATCTCCAGAAGACAATAAGCATTTTTTCCATCAGAAATTTGGAAGCCCTGAAGGATGTAGGGTGATATATTCAAAGTGCCTAATTAAAAAAAATACCTACTAACTAAGATACTTTTCCAGACAAACAATTGAGGGAATTTGTCAGCACTAGACATGACTTACAAAAAATTTTAAAGGTAGTTCTTAAACTTGAAATAAAATGATGTTAAACAGCTACACAAAAGCATGTAATTATAAATCTCACTGGTATAAGTAAATATATAGGCATATAGTAATATAATACAGTCATGGTAGTTCATAAATCATTTTAATAATAATATAAAATTACAAGCCAAAGATATTAAAAATAACTGTAAGTAAAAACTTTTGTTAGGGTACACAATATAAAAAGAAGTGAATTATGATAACAATGACATAAAGCGGGAGGAGAAATGTAAACTTAGAGGTTTTTAGAAAAAATATTTTTAAATTTATATGGTAGCAAAAAGAGCCTGAATAGCCAAGGCAATCCTAAACAAAAAGAACAAAGCTAAGGACATCATGCTACCCAACTTCAAACTATACTACATGGCTACAGTAACCAAAAGAGCAAGGCAATGGCACAAAAGTAGACACAGACCAATGGAACAGAATAGAGAGCCCAGAAATAAAGCCATTCACTGACAACTATCTTATCTTTGACAAAGCTGACAAAAACAAGCAATGAGGAAAGGACTCCTCATTCAGTACATGATGCTGAGAAAACTGGCTAGCAGAAGATTGAAACTGGACCCCTTCATTACACCATATACAAAAATTAACACAAGTGAGATTAAAGACTTAAATATAAAACCCAAATCTATAAAAACCATGGAAGACAACCTAGGCAATACCATCCTGGACATAGGAATGGGCAAAGATTTCATGACAAAGACACCAAAAGCAATCACAACAAAAACAAAAATTGACAAGTGGAAGCAAATTAAACTAAAGAGCTTCTGCACAGCAAAAGAAACTATCAACATAGTAAACAGACCACCTACATAATGGGAGGGAATATTTTCAAACTATACATCTGGCTAAGGTCTAATATCCAGCATCTATAAGAAACTTAAACAAATGTAGAAGAAAACAAAAAAAAAAAAAACAAAACATTAAGAAGTGGGCAAAGGATGGGAACAGATATTTTTCAAGGAAGATATACAATTGGTCAACAATTCTATGAAAAAAAGCTCAACATCACTGATCATTAGAGAAATGTAAATCAAAACCACAATGAGATACCATCTCACTCCACTTAGAATGGAAATTATTAAAAAGTCAAAAAATAAAAAATGCTGGGGAGTTTCTACAGAAAAAGAAATACTTATACACTGTTTGTGGGAGTATAAATTAATTCAACTATTGTGGAAGATAGTGTGGTGATTCCTCAAAGACCTAAAACCAGAAATACCCTTTGACTCAGCAATCCCATTACTGGGTATATAAATATAAAATCTTCTACCATAAAGACACATGCATAAGAGTGTTCACTGCAGCACTATTCACAATAGCAAAAACATGAAATCAGCCTAAATGCCCACCAATGACAGATTGGATAAAGAAAATGTAGTGTATATAGACCATGGAATACTATGAAGCCATAAAAAAGAATGAGATTATGTCCTTTGCAGGAGCATGCATGGAGCTGGAGGCCAATATCTTTAGCAAAGTAAAATAGGAGCAGAAAGCCAAATACCTCATGTTCTCACTTACAAGTGGGAGCTAAATGAGGAGAACATATGGACGTAAAGAAGAGAACGGTAGACACTGGGGTCTACCAGAAGCTGGAAGGCAGAAGGAGAAAAAGGATCAGGAAAACTAACTAATGGATTCTAGGCATAATACCTGGGTGATTAAATAATCTGTACATCAAGCCTCTGTGACATGAATTTACCTATATAACAAACTTGGACATATATCACTGAACTTAAAATAAAAGTTAAAAAGGGTAGTTTTTGTATGATATCAAAGTTTAGGTTTTATTAGTTTAACATAGTGCGTTATACCTGTAGACATTTTTATGCAAAGAAAAAATACAGTAGATATAAAAAAGATACAGAGAAAAATATCAATGTGTATCAACAAAAATCATCAAATCATATAGGCAAACAAGAGAGAAAAAATGGGCAAATTATTTACAAAACAGACATTAAGCAACATGTAAAAATGGTAATGGTATTAGCAACCCTTTTTAAACTAATAATTACTTTATTAAAGTAAATGGACTAAACTCATCAAAAGATGTAAGGTGGCTAAATGCATAATATAAAAGATCCACCTATAAATATCTACATGAGACTCTTCTCAAACTTAAAGACACACATAGCCTAAAAATGAAGGAATAGAAAAAAGATACTGCATGCAAATGGTAGTTAAAAGGGAGCAGATAAAATAGACTTTAAGTTAAAAATTATTAAAAGAGACAGTAAAATTTCTATCTTTAACAATAAGAGTAAAAATCATTAATACCACACTTCAATAATGGATAGAAAATTCAGATATAAAAACAAGGAAGCAGAAGACTTGAACAACACTACAGATCAAATAGTAAAAATGAACATATAGAGGATATTTTACCCAAACAGCAGCAGAATGCACATTCTTTTCAAGTGCACACAGACATTCTCCATAATAAATCACATGTGAAATCAGAAAAGACCTTTTAAAATTCAAGACGTTAGAAATCATTTCACATATATTTTTCAACCACAATGAAAAGAAACTATAAATCAATAGCAAAAGGTAAATGGAACAATTCACAAATACATAAAGCAACACATTGTTGAACAAAAGTTAGGTCAAAGTAAATATCATGTGAGAAATTAGAAAACATTTGGAGGAAAATAAAATGGAAACACAGCATACCAAAACTATTGAGATGCAGTGAAAGCAGTGTTAACAGGGAATTGTATAGTGATAAATACACACATTAAAAATAATAAATATCTCAAATAAATAACCTTATCTTGCACCTTGAAAAATGAGAAAAAAGAAACTAAGCTATATTTAATAGAAGGAAGAAAATAATAAATATTTAAGCAGAAATAAATGTAATAGAGAGGATAAAATTTTAAAAAAATAAAACCAAAATTTGACTTTGTGAAAAGACCAACAAAATTGACAAAACCTTGGGTAAACTAATTAGGGAAAAAAGAGGAAAGACTCAAGAAAATAAAATCAGTAATGAAAGAGAATACTTTGCAAAATATTATACAGAAATAAAATAGTGATAAGGGAGTATTATGAACATTTATATGCCAACAAAGTTAACAACCTAGAAAAAAAGAAACCGGTAAATTCCTGAAAAGATACAACCTAATAAGACTGAATCAAGAAAAAATAGAAAGCCTGAATAGGCCGGGTGCGGAGACTCGTGCCTGTAATACCAGCACTTTGGGAGGCTGAGGCAGGTGGATAGCCTGAGGTCAGGAATTCGAGACCAGCCTGGCCAACGTGACGAAACCCCATCTTTACTAAAAATACAAAAATTAGCTGAGCGCAATGGCACATACCTGTAATCACAGTTACTCAGGAGGCTGAGGCAGGAGAGTCACTTGAGCCTGGGAGGCAAAGGTTGCAGTGAGCCAAGACTGTGCCACTGCACTCCAGCCTGGGAGACAGAGCAAGACTGTCTCCTAAAAAAAAGAAAAAAAAAAAGATAAAGAAAAAGGAAAAGAAAGCAAGCTTGAACAGACTAATAAAAATTAAAGAACATTACTCAATAATCAAAAGCCTCCCAACAAAGAAAAGCTTGGGGCCAGATAGCATCACAGGTGAATTCTACCAAACACTTAAGGAAGTATTACCCTTACTTTTCTTCCTTCCCTCCTTCCTTCCTTCCCTCCCTTGCTTTCGCCCTCCTGCTTTCTTTTCTTTTTTCCTTCTTCCCTCCTTCCTTATTATTTATATTTAAAATATAAAACAGTGTTTTTACATACATATAGAGAAATTATTACTATGGTCAAGCAAATTACTATATCCACACTTCCGTCACAGGACCTTTCTTTTGGTAGTAAGAACACCTAAAATGTATTTTCTTAACAAATTTTCAATGTACAAAACAATATTAGTAACTTTACTTCTCCTATTATACACTAGATTTTTGGACTATTTATCCTATATAACTGCAAATTTATACCCTTTCACCTACGTCTTCCCATTTCTTCACTCTCCCTGCCCCTGCTAACCACCATTCTATTCTCCTTTCCTATGTATCTATGCATTCTGATTTCTTTTGGATTCCACATATAAGTGGCATTATGCAGTAATTTTTTCTTTCTGTGTCTGACTTATATCACTTAATATAATATATCCCACATTAATCCATGTTTTTGCACATGCCAAATTTCACTTTTTGGAAGCTAAACAATCTCTCTCTCTCTCTCTCTCTCTCTCTCTCTCTCTCTGTGTGTGTGTGTGTGTGTGTGTGTGTGTGTGTAGGGACATACCTCACAAAGTTTGTATCCATTTATTGACTAATGAATATTTAGATTGTCTATGTAGGCTATTGTGAATAATGCTGCAATCGACATAGGAATGCAGATCTCTTTAGAGGGGCTGATTTTACTTCCTGTGGCTATACATGAAAAAGAGGAATTGCTGGGTTACATGGTAGTTCTACCCTTAAATTGTTAAGGAACCTCTACATTGTTTTCATAATGGCTGTGCCAATTTACATTCTCTTGAGAAGTGTAAAAGGGTTCTTTTTCTTCACTCCCTTGACACCATTTTTTATCTCTTGTCTTTTTGATAATAGCTATGCTAACAGGTGTGGGGTGATAATTCATTGTGGTTTTGATTTGCCTTTTTCCTGATGGTAAGTGATGTTCATCATCTCTCCATGTATCCTTTGGTCAATTTTCTGTGTCTTCATCGGAAAAAAAATGTCTAATCAAGCCCTATGTCTGGTTTTAAAATTTGTGTATTTGTTATATTTTCTCATTGATTAGTATAATTTTGTTATTTATTTTGGATATTAACGCTGCAGTATATCCATGACAGAAAATATTTTCTCCCAATGCATAGGCTGCCTTTTGTTTTTTCATATTTTTTCTGTTATTGTGTTTCTGAAGCTATTCAAGTTGATGCAGTTTCACTTGTTTGTTTTTGCTTTTCTTGTCTGACTTTTGCTGTGATATGCAAAAAATCATTGCCAAGTCTGACACAAAGAAGATTTCCTGCTATGTTTTCTTTTACAAGTTTTATCGTTTAAGGTTTTATGTTTAGATCTTTAATCCACTTAGAGTTAATTTTTATGTATAGTGTAAGATAGAAACCAGTGCCATTCTTTTGCCTGTGGATATCCAGTTTTGTCAGCATTATTTGTTTGCATCATTTATTTAAGAGATCAACATTTCCTTATTGAGTCTTATTCATGGCTTGTGAAAAGTGGCTGAGCACATATTTTTGAGTTTATTTCTGGCCTCTCAATCCCATTTCATTGGTCTATAGGCCCATTTTTATGCCACTAGCATAGTTGTGTTTAAATTATTAATAATATAGCTTTATAATATAATTTGAAATCAAGAAGTATGATGCCTAGAACTTTATTTTTAATTCTCAAGTTCCTTAAGATATGTTAGGAATTTTGTGGTGTTACATTCATTTTAGAATTTCTGTTTTTCTGTTAAAATATCATCATAAATTTTATAGACATTGTGTTGAATCTGTGTATCACTCTGTGTAGTATGAATGTATGGACATTCTGACATTAATTATTCCAATCTACAAACACAGGAATTATTTCCATTTACTTGTGTCTACAATTTTTTTTAAGTTTTCAGTGTATATATAGGTTGTAAACTCAGGTAATCTGGTGTGGGTTTCAATTAATTTAGAAAGTATATTTTGCCAAGATTGAGGATGCACACCCATGACACAGCCTGAGAAAATGCTGCTGACGTGTGCCCAAGGTGGCCATGCCACAACTTGGTTAAAGCAAAGTCAGGAAGACTCAAAGCAGGTCACAGATAGGTGAGAGACAAATGGCTACATTCCTTTGAGTTTCTGATTAGCCTTTCCAAGAAAGGCTATCAGATATCCATTTATCTCAGTGAGCAGAGGGATAATTTTGAACAGAATGGGAGTCAGGTTTGCCCTAAGCAGTTTCCAGTTTGAGTTTTCCTTTTATCTTAGTGATTTTGGGGTCCCAATATATTGTCCTTTTATATTTTCCCCCTTTTCTATTTAAAATTTTTTTGGAAAAATCATTTTGCAAGAAAATTAGTCTCTGGTCTCAGGTTTCATCTGATCTCTCATGGCTAGGATGTTTTTTATCCTAGATGAGTAGGTCCCAAAAGCTCATTTTTAGCAGGTTGTGAAGTCTCATGCCCTATGAAGAGAACATAATGGGGAGAAAGGGACATAAAAACAGCAACAAACAAAAGAAAAATCCTAAAAAAATTGATATAGTACACATGACTCTGAAGTCCATACATTAGTAAACAGATATGAAAGTGGATTATATATTTAATAGGTTGCTGTTATTTTCTCCTGGTGTTTAAGTTGTCTAGCTTGGGTTTCAGTGACTCCAAATTTGAAAAAAATGGAAAAAAAGAAAAAAAAATTAAAATCACTATTTTGAACATGTGTAGCCAAGAAAAAATTAGAATTCAGTCCAAAGTGTAGAAAATAATAAAACCTAGGGCTTCTGGGCCTGTCAGAAAGTCACATTCGTTACTTACCACAGGTCAGAATATTTGTACAGGGACTGTTTACACAAAATACGAGGCCAGTTTTTCCAAGGGCTTCATTGGCTCCAAAGGTCAAGTTTTATTACTTAAAAGAAAACACACCCTTCCATTCAAAGCCTTGGTTAAATAACCATTTTCTCCAATTGTGTCCTGTTACAAATGAAAACAGATTCTTATTGCACTTATGGAAATAACTGTATTCCCGTAAGTTAAGAATACTCACAAATAGTTTATAATTTTTTGAGAAATCAGGTAAAGAAAAACGAATATGTTCCAAATTTTGCTCATCAGAGAATACTAAATTGTTAAAAGCTGTCAGTAGCTCAAAAAATGTTTGAGACTGAAAAACAACAAAGAATTAGCAAACATTTTAAGCAAAATGTCAAAAAAATTAGTTTAGTCCACACAGTTAATTACTGTTCTGCTTGATACTCATGAACGTTTTAGCTCTCCATGAGTCCTGAAAGTTCTTCCTCTATTCTGATGTCACAATGTCCAAAGTCATCAAAAACCTGCATTCTAGGGCACCTGTTAGAGTTCTATAGCTGATTATAAAACCACCCTCTAAAGAGGACCAAAACAAGACAAGAATTGTCTGTGGATGAAAAAAGCATTTAGGGGCAGCCATAGACAAAGGCACAATTGACAAAGAAAGTTGTCACCTCTGTAGCACACAATAAATTTAGCATACAATTCTGATTGTTACTTATAACTTATATTCAGTCATATAAGAATTACAAGAGCTTTCCATAATTTTGGGACACATACAAATAATATACTTATACAATAACAGCCCAAAGAAAACAAACACCATTTCACATTTGACAATGCTTCCTGTATAACTTTATACCAAATAAGCAAAAATATGACATTTTTAGACTTTAGGAAACCTAATATTTAAAATATTAAGTAAGTCAGAAAAAGACATAATTTGTAAATTGATTTTGGAAAGTTTGTCAAATATCAAAGGCTTAAAACATTTGACATCACAAAATAGGATTACAGGTCGTTCAAGCCTGTAATCCCAGCACTTTGGGAGGCCAAGATGGGCGGATCACAAGGTCAGGAGATCGAGACCATCCTGGCTAACCTGGTGAAACCCCGTCTCTACTAAAAAGTACAAAAAACTAGCCGGGCGTGGTGGCGGGCACCTGTAGTCCCAGCTACTCGGGAGGCTGAGGCAGGAGAATGGCATAAACCTGGGAGGCGGAGCTTGCAGTGAGCTGAGATCTGGCCACTGCACTCCAGCCTGGGCGTCAGAGTGAAACTCCATCTCAAAAAAAAAAAAAAGAAAAAAAAGAAAAAAAAGAAAAGGATTACAGGTCATTGTAAAGTCATTCATTTAATTATAGTGATAAGTCAAGGATTTCAAAAAAAGCAAAACCTTCATTCTTTGAGAGAAGAGACTTAATTTTTCAAAACAAGAAGCCATAATAAAAACAGCCTGATGCAAATTAAACTTTTTTTCAAAATTTTGTAAAAAATCTGTAAAATTTAATTCTGATTTTAAAATATAACCTCCATAAGCCTTTAATCATCTTTATAACCTTAATTAAAGAGTTGGTTTATGCTTCATGAAAACCTTGTTACTCTGACACAGGGCTCCATGTGCTGGTCTTGCATTAGTGTGCATTTACATTACTGATTAATTTATAGAGGAATTAAACTTATTTTGTCTCTTAAAATCGGCCCTTACAATCTCACATGCCCATCTCCTCTGCAATAGACCCTGGGCCTTGAGGAATTAAATGTCTTTAATTTCTGGCCCTTTGTCTCAGAAATGCAGTTTATTTTGATTGGCATATTTGATGAGGACTGAAGATGAAGCTTTAATTGCTATCTGTTTTTAGGATTTAGCAGTATTAGCATCCTTTTTAGAGCAAGGAGTCAAAGCTCTGTAACTCAATGTCACAAGGACTTTAAAAACACACACAAGAAAATATGTGGATATAATAACCTTAATTTAAAAAAAAATTATCTCGGATTTTTCTAAGCAAACCAAAAGTTAATAATAGCATGACAACTTGAACACATCAAAGTTTTTGTTTCTGTTTTTATAAATCTTTTTATGATGACTTACACTGACCATTCATGACATGCTTAAACTTTCTTGTTTTTCCAGAACATCCCTCCTTCTTAGACAACCAATCATTTATTTTATGATCAAATCTATTATGCAATATTTTTATCCTACAAAATTATTTCTCTTTAAGCTTTCTTACTACAAAAAATCCTTTATTTTATAACATTTTTACATCTGTTTTTATTTCCTGTTTTCTTTTACCTTGTTTTATACATAACCTATAAATAAGCTTTGAATTAGACAAAACTTGTCCACCTTTTTTGTTTAAATAAAGGACATACTTCATTTTTAGCAAGAATGTTTGCCTACAATATATACTTATTAGAAAATACCCAAACAATAAAATATGTATTATGTAATTTAATATAACTGTATATTCCAAATTATGTCCAGTTTGTCTACAAGTATTTGCCCCATGACAGTTACCTAATTATTTTCTTTTAATTTTTTACATACATTATTTATGAAAACTGTGATTGTGATGATTTAAAGTTATAAAACTGCCATTGCAAAATTATAATAAGGATAGTGTAAAAAAGGATTTGACTTAACTGACTCCATCTTGCCCTTAACCTCCAAGCTCTTCTTGTTAATTCCTGGGCATAGGCTGAATTAACTTTAGAAGAAAGTTAGTTTATAGTTTAGCTTTGAAACAAAGATGATAACAATCCTTTCCCTAAGCAAACCTCTTTATTGACTGTGGACTAGAATGCCTAAAACCACAGGATTACAAGTTATGATATTCTTACTGAATTCAAGATGCAGCTATTTTCATTAAACCCATATCAATGTCTTATTTATTCAAAAATTACACTATTTTGTACTGGGTGTATGGTTTTTTAACCCCATGCCAAAATTTGATACCTTATAGTATTTGGCAGGGATAAATATAAAATTGCTTAATTAATAAATGCAAACAAAAATGTATGTTCACAATTCTTAAGATATTTTTAGTATTACTTTACCAATAATTTCAAAGTTAGCTTATTTATTCAAAATTTTACTTAAGTTACATAAACTTGAAAAAGCATTTGACTACTCTTTCTTTTTCCTGATAAAGTATTTTAATAAATGCTTGTATTTTTAAGCTAATTAATTAGAATGATTTTACATATTTTCAGTAGTAAAACATTGTGTACACAGCACAAAAATACATAGATGTATTAGCCATGCCAGTGGAAGTACAGTTCATATATTCACAAAGATTCCTTTGCCCCCCCCTTTTTTTTTTCCTATCTTAGATGTTTAGATTCCTGATAACTTGTTTAACAACCCTAGGTAGTGTTAGCTAAATCACCTTAAATTTGCATCCTAAAGAAAACAGCTCAGGTGAAAATTGAATAGCAAAATTTATACCATAATGTACAGAGAGAAAAAGTTTGGTGGTGCTAGAAGAACATGTTTTATTTTTTATTTTTTTGAGCAAAATTAAACATAAAATTATAAAAATCTATGATAGGATTGTATAAGGAGACAAATTTTATTTAGATAGGAACTACCTATCTTTTAACTGTTTCTCTGAGCTCTGGGCAGAGCACAATCTGAATCCTGACTCTCCAAAAAGGGAGAATTATTATAAGTCTAGACCATGTGATGCTTTTATAGTGCACTTAAAAAAAAAAAAAAAAAAAAACTTAGTGTGGACCAGGTGCGCTGGTTCACGCCTGTAATCCCAGCACTTTGGGAGGTCGAGGCAGGTGGATCATGAGGTCAGGAGATATAGACCATCCTGGCTAACACAGTGAAGTCCCGTCTTTACTAAACATACAAAAAAATTAGCCTGCCATGGTTGCAGGCACCTATAGTCCCAGCTAGTTGGGAGGCCAATGGAGGAGAATGACATGAACCCTGGAGATGGAGTTTTCAGTGAGCCGAGATTGTGCCACTGCACTCCAGCCAGGGTAACAGAACGAGACTCTACCTAAGAAAAAAAAAAAGTAAGAAGAAAGAAAAAAGAAAAAAAAAGAAAAAAAATTATTGTGGCAGGGTGTGTAAGAAGTTCAAGGTGTGGGGAGAGCGTCAGCTACTTATATGCACCTGCCAGCTAAGATTAGACCCTAAGTATGTTCTTCTGAGGTGGAAATTTATTAAGAGCCACTGCATGTCTTAGGAAGCATTCCTTCCAGACACCCTCATGTAATTCTCAGTAACCTGAAAATAACCCAAAAGGCTGAGGGGAGCAAAGTGCTCTTATTTCTTCCGAGTGGAAGATTCCACACTCATGAGCTAGAGGATTTGGAGTTGGTCAAATTTGATAAGGGAAAAAATCAAAATATATACACACAGAAAGCACCCCAACAAGACAGAAACAAGTGACAAAACAGTTAAGCAAAATTAATAATAATCACACAAATTATTGTTATTAATTATCATTATTATTATTTTAGAGTGCTCTTAGTGTAAGCAGAAATTTTCACCAGCTGGTTACTATATGCTAAATTCAGTTGTCCAAAAAGATTTTGCAAGACGGAATCACAAACCAGTTTTTTACCTAGTGATAATTCTCAGGCTGTCGACTGCTCTCTACTATCCTAGAAGCAGGAAAAATAACTCATCATCCCTTTTGGAAGTGAGATCAAACTTCATAAAGGAGTTATCTGTCTTCTGTTGTTATGGAAGCAGGAAAAACATGCCTTTCTTGTGTTGGAAGCAAGTAAAACTCCAAAAAAAGGAGTTGTACAGCAAAAGCCACATTCTCCTATTGGCCTCCAAAAATTTATGTTCTACTTAAAGACAAGATACATCTATTTAATTACAATAGTTTCAAAGATTCTTAACTCAGTTTACCATCAACTCCAAAGTCTAAGGTCAAAATTTTATCTAAATCAGCTATGGCTGAGACTCAAGGCACAGTTTATACTTAGGCAAAGCTTTTTTTTTCCACCTGTGAACCTTTGAAATCAAACAAGTTATGGAATTCAAAAATTAAGTAGTGAAACAGAAATGGAATATATATTTGTATCCCAAAAGAGATAAATAGAAAAGAAGAAAGGAGTAATACGTATTTAGTAAGTAAAGAAAAAAAATGCAACAGAATGGATCACATTAAATCTTAAAGCTTGAAGATAATATTTTTGACTGAATATATTACCATTTGGGTGCACAGGGCAAAGGTTGGGCCTCCGAGGACCTGGGAAGCCCCAACCCTTTGTCTTTGCTGTCTGCAGCCTACACTTCAGCTCTTATGCATTACAATTGCATATATGCACTTTCCCAGGCTTCTGCAGTATGCTGGTTGCTCTATAGTTCTGGGTTGTGAGGGCCATCTACAGTAGCTCTGTCCATCTGAGAGGTCTACGCCTAGGCCATAAGGCTCTTAAGGGTATCCTTTGAAATATAGGTAGAGGCAGACATGCCTCCACAACTTGTGCACTCTGCACACCTAAAGAATTATTACCAAATGAATGCTGCCAATGCTTACTGCTTGTATGCTTCAGAGTGTCAGTCTTAGCTGCACCTGGACCCACCACAGCTGAAGTTGGAGCAGTTGGTATAGTTTGGCTATGTCCCTATCAAAATCTTATACTGAATTGTAGTTTCTTTAATTTCCACATGTCAAAAGAGGGACCTGGTGGCAGATATTCGAATCATGAGGTTGATTTTCTCCATACCGTTCTCAAAGTAGTAAATAAGTCTCACAAGATCTGATGGTTTTATGAAGGGGAATTCCCCTGCAGAAGCTCTCTTGCCTGCCACTAAGTAAGACATGGCTTTGCTTTTCGTTTGCCTTCTGCCAAGATTTTGAGATCTCCTCTGCCATGTGGAACTGTGAGTTTGTTTAACCTTTTTCCTTTATGAATTACCCAGTCTCAGATGTGTCTTTATTAGTAGTGTGAGAACAAACTAATAAGGTAAATTGGTACTGGTAGAGTGGTGTGCTTCTGTAAAGATACCTGAAAATGTGAAAGCAACTTTGCAACTGGGTAACAGGCAGAGGTGAGAACAGAGTGAAGGGCTCAGAAGAAGACAGAAAGATGTGGGAAAGTTTGGAACTTCCTAGAGACTTGTTGAATGGCTTTGACAAAAACACTAATAGGAATATGGACAGTGAAGTCCACGTTGTGGTCGCCTCAGAGTGAGATGAGGAACTGGAATAAAGGTGACTCTTTCTATGTTTTAGCAAAGCAACTGGTGGCATTTTGACTCTGCCCTAGAGATTTGTGGAGCTTTGAACTTGAGAGAGATGATTTAGGACATCCAGTGGAAGAAAGTTCTAAGTGGCAAAGCATTCAAGAGGAAAGAGAGCATAAAAGTTTGAAAAATTTGCAACTCGACAATGCAATAAAAAAGAAAAGAAACTCATTTTAGGGGAGAAATTCAAGCCAGCTGCAAAAATTTGCATAAGTAACAAGGAGCTTAATATTAATCACCAAAACAATGGGGAGCATTTCTTCAGGGAATGTCAGAGATCTTCACAGCAGCCCCTCCTATCACACACCTTGAAGTTTAGGAGAAATAAATGGTATCCTGTGTCAGACCCAAGGGCCTCCTGCTGTGTGCAGCCTAAGGACGTGGTGTCCTGAGTACCAGTTGTTCCAACTGTGGCTAAAAAGGTCCAAGGTACAGCTCAGTCCACGGCTTCCGAGGGCACAAGTCCCAAGTCCTGATGGCTTACGTGTGATGTTTGGCCAGTAGGTGCACAGAAGTCAAGAATGGTTTGGAAACCCCTGCCTTGATTTCAGAGGATGTATAGAAATTCCTATATGTCCAGTCAGAAGTTTGCTGCAGGAGTGGAGTCCTCATGGAGAACCTCTACTCGGGCAGTACAGAAAGGAAATGTGGTGTTGGACCCCCACACAGGGTCCCCACTGAGTCACTGCCTATTGGAGCTGTGATAAGAGGGCCATGGTTCTCCAGACCCCATAATAGTAGATCCACCAACAGATTGCTCTGTGCACCTGGAAAAGCCACAGACACTCAATATCAGTGCATGAAAGCAGACAGGAGGGGAGCTGTACCCTGCAAAGCCACAACAGCGGAGCTTACCAATACCGTGGGAGCCCACACCTTGCATCAATGTGACCTGGACGTGAGACGTGGAGTCAAAGGAGATTATTTTGGAGCTTTAAGATTTGACTGCCCTGCATGATTTTGGACTTGCATGGAGCCTGTAGCTCCTTTGGTTTGGCCAATTTCTCTCATTTGGAATGGGTGTATTTATCCAATGCCTTTACTCCCATTGTATGTAGAATGCAACTAACTTGCTTTTGATTTTATCAGCTCGTAGGTGGAAAGAAACTGCCTTTTCTCAGATGAGATGTTGCACTGTGAAATTTTGAGGTAATGCAGAAATGAGTTAAAACTTTGGGGAATTGTTGGAAAGGCATGGTTGATTTTGAAACGTGAGGACATGATATTTGGGATAGGCCAGGGGTGGAATAATATGGTTTTGCTGTGTTCCCACCTAAATCTCATCTTGAATTGTAGTTCCCATAATTTCCATGTGTCATGGGAGCAACCTGGTGCGAAATAATTGAATCATTGGAGTGGTTTCCCCCATACTGTTCTGTCTTCACATGTCAGAAGACAGAGGAGAAGAGAGTTCCAACTTCCTCCATCAAGACCTTTTATAAATTCACCTAATCCCTCTCATGACGGAGAAGACTTCATGACCTAATCATGTCTTTGATGTCCCCCTTCTTAATATTATCATATTTGTAACTCCTGAATTTTGGAGAAAATATAATAAAACTATAGCAGGATTGTTCTCTTGATTTATATTTTAGATAAATATTTATTGGTATGAAGAAATGCAATTGATATTTGGAGGTTGATTTTGTATTGTACTAATTTACTAAGTTTATTTACTAGTTCCAACAATCTTAGGAAAATTATTTAGGACTTTCTACACATACAATCATGTCATCTGCAAAGAGATGATATTATTTTTTAAAATTTACTTTGGATGCCTTTTATTCTTTTTTAGCATGTCTGATTGCTCTTGCTAAAACTTCTGTTAAATTAATATATTGAACAGAAGTGTGAGAGTGAGCATTTTTGACTTTTACCAGATCTCACAGTTAAATCTCTCAGTTTTACATGATTCATCATGATGTTAACTTTAGCTTTTTTTATAATTGGCTTTTATTACATAAAGAAATAGTAATCCTATACCTATTTTATTGAGTTTTTATCATAAAATTATGTTGAACTTTGTCATATGCTTCCTCTATTTCTATTTATGTGATCATGAGGTTATCTTCTATTCTGTTAATGTAGTGTATCACATTTATTTTCATATGTTAAAACAACCTTGCAATCCCAGGATATATCCTAATTTGTTAGAGTGTATACTCTTTTAGAAATATTGTTGAATACAATTTGCTAATATTTTTATTGAAGATTTTGGCATCTATGTTTAACAGAGCTATTCACCTGTAGTTTTCTTCACTTAAGTGGTCTTTGTCTGGCTTTGGTATTCAGGCAATGGTGGCCTCAGTAAATGAATTAAGAAGTATTTACTTCTTTTTTTGGTGAAATATTAATAAGCACTGAAATTAATTATTTGAATTCTTTGGTATAATTTAACCTGTGAAGCCCTATGGTACTGTACTTTCTTTGTTAGGAGGATTTTAATTACCACTTCAATCTCCTTCTTTGTTATTGGCCTGTTTTGGCTTTCTTTTTCTTCTTGATGTAGTCTTGATAGGGCATATGTTTCTAGAAATTTATCTACTTACTCTAGGTTATTCAGTTTTTTGGCATATAGCTGTTCATAATAGTCCCTCATGATTCTTTATTTTTATTCGATAGTTGTAACTAACTTCTCTTCTTTCATTTTTATTTTATTTAAACTTTCTATCTTCTTAGTCTCACTAAGAACATGTTGAATTTTTTTTATATCTTAGTTTTATTTTTTCTATAGATTTTGATTGCATATTTGATTTTTTTTTCTGATCTTATATTGATTACTTTTCATCTTCTGTTAATTTTGAGTTTAGTTTATTTTAAATTTTCTATTTTCTTGAAGTATAAAATTAAGTTGTTTATTTTAGATCTTTTTCTTGAATGTAGGTATTTATTATTATAAACATTTATATTATTATTTTTTGTATTTCTCAAGTTGTTATAAATTGTGCTTGCTTTTTAGGTTCTTCTGAATATATTTATAAAATTTCTTTTTTTTTATTTCCTCATTGACCTGGCAATCATTCAAAATAATGTAATTCTGTTTCCACCTATTTGTGAATATTCTCCTTTTCTTTTTGTTATTTATTTCTCATTTTATTCTATTTGCTCTAAAATTATTAAAATAACTTCAATCTACTTAAGTATCTTAAGACTTGTTTTGTGACCTAACGTGATCTGTCATTGAAAATGTCCTGTGTGCTCTTGCGCAGAATGTGGATTTTTCTGTTGTTAGGTTTATAGTATTTTCCAAGTTTGCCAGATTTTTAAAGTTGATTCTCTGTTTGAAGGTTCTATGTATTATTTAAGGTGGGGTACTAAAATCAATTACTACTATGTTATTGCTATCACTTTTTTTTTCATTCAGATGTCAATATTTTTTCTATATATTTAGGTGTCCTGATTTGGGGTGTATGTATTTACAATTGCTATATCTCCTTCCTTTTATTGTTATATGATAATCTTTTGCTTCTAGAGGCAGGTTTTGACTTAATGTCTAATTTGTCTATTAAAAAATAACCCCTCCTGATTTTCTTTACCATTTATGGAATATATTTTCCTTTTGTTATAGTTTGAATGTATGTGTTCCTTTAAAATGTATATGTTGGAACATAACACCCAATATGAGAGTATTAACAGTTTAGGCTTATTGGGAAGTGGTTAAGTTATAAGGACTCCATGCTTATGGATGAGATTCACGCTCTTACAAAAGAGGCTGAAGAAGTGCTATAGTCTTCTTTTGCCCTTCTGCCTTCCATTAAATGAAGAAACAGCAACAAGATGCCATCTTGGAAGCATAGAGTGAGCCCTACCCCTTCAGAAAGTACAGGTTACTACAGGCTATAAATCTTGGCAGCTTCCATAGGGTGCTAACTTTATAGGTGTGATTTCAAAGGAATTTTCTAATAGCCTAGGGACCCAGGGAGAGAACTGCTGTAGGGTTGAGGCCACTGTACAGACAGCCCTAAGTAGGCGAATGCCTACTGGAAATTTAGATGTTTATTTGCTTCAGAGAGCCCAAATAGGATAACGCTAAGTGTAGCTATGGGTACAATGACAACCCCAAGACTCCAGAACTGTAGAACCACAAAAATGTGATTTTAGCCTCATGGATAGGAAGAATCAATATCTTGAAAATGTCCATACTGTCCAAAGTACATTAAAGATTCCATTCTATCCCATTAAAATGCCATTGCCATTCTTCACAGAATTAAAAAAAAAAAAAAAAAAACTATGTTGAAATTCACATGAAACCAAAAAAAGAGTCCATGTAATCAAGACAATCCTAAGCAAAAAAAACAAAGCTGGAGACCTCAAGCTACCCAACTTGAAATTATACTATAAGGCTACAGTAACCAAACACCATGGTACTGCTATAAGAACAGATACACAGACCAATGAAACAGAACAGAGTACTCAGAAATAAGACCACACACCTACAACTATCTGATCTGTGACAAACCTGACAAAAACAAGCAATGGTCAGGATATAGGCATGGGCAAATATTTTATGATGAAAAACCAAAAACAATTGCAATGAAAGCAAAAATTGACAAATGGGATCTAATTAAACTAAAGAGCTTCTGCACATCAAAAGAAACTACTGTCAGAATGAAGAAACAACCTACAGAATCAGAGAACATTTTTGCAATCTATGCATCTGGCAAAGGTCTAATATCCGCATTCTACAAATAACTTAAACAAATGTACAAGAATAAAACAACCCAATTAAAAATGGGGAAAGCACATGAACAGACACTTCTCAAAAGACAACATTCATGCAGCCAACAAATATATGAAAACAAGCTTACCATCATTGATCATTACAGAAATGCAAATCAAAACCACAATGAGATACCACCTGACACCAGTCAGAATGGCAATTATTAAAAAACCAAGAAGCAACAGATGCTGCTGAGGTTCTGGAGAAACAGAAATGCTTTTACACTGTTGGTGAGAATGTAAATTAATTCAACCATTGTGGAAGACAGTGTGGTGACTCCTCTAAGATCTAGAAACAGAAACACAATTTGACTCAACAATTACATTACTGGATATATACCCTAAGAAATATAAATTATTGTGCTATAAAGATACATGCATGTTTATGTTTATTGCAGCACTACTCACAATAGTGAAGACATGGAATTAATCCACTTGCTCATCAATTATAGACTGGGTAAAGCAAATGTGGTACATATACACCATAGAATACTATGCAGCCACAAAAAGGAATGACATTATGTTCTTTGCAGGCATGAGGGTGGAGCTGGAAGCTGTTATTCTCAGCAAATTAACTCAGGGACAGAAAATCAAATACTGCATTTTCTTACTTATAAGTGGGAGCCGAAGAATGATAACTCATGAACACGTGGTGGGGAGCAACACAAACTGGGGACCGTCAGGGTACCAGGGAAATGGAGAGTCTCAGGAAGAATAACTAATGGATGCTGGGCTTAATACCTAGGTGATGGATTGATCTGAGCAACAAACTACCATGGCACACATTTTCCTATGTAACAAACCTGTACATCTTTCACATGTAATCAAGAACTTAAAGTTGATGAAAAAAAAAAAAAAGATAATACTTAGAGAATCTGGACTTTAAACTTTTGAGTCAATGCTGCAACAAGTTAAGACTTTTGGGGTTATTGGAATGGGATGAATGTATCTCACATATAAGAAGGACTTAGATTTTTGGGGGACCAGTGGTGGAATGCTCTTATTTGAATGTATGTATCCCTTCAAAATCCATGTGTTGGAACCTAATACCTGAAATAACAGTATTTAGAAATGGGGCCTTTGGGGGAGTGATTAATTCATGAGTACTCCACTCTCATAAATGGGATTACTGTTCTTATAAAAGAGGTTGAACAAAGCAACCTGGTTACTTTTTTGCCCTTCGACCCTTCTCCAAGTGAGGATAAAGCAACAAAGCACCATATTTGAAGCAGAGAGCATGCCTTCACCAAATATCAAAGCCAGAACCTTAATCTGGGACTTCCCAGTCTACAGTTGGTGAGAAAAAAATTTTTGTTATTTAAAAGCTACTGAGTGTAAGATCTTTTTGTAACAAGAACACTGCTACTTTTTTCTATTCACTTACTCACTTTCAACCTTGCCTTTCAGCCTATGATATCTTTGAATCTAAAGTGAGTGTCCCATAGACAGCCAACAGTTGAATTTTGTTTTTCTTGTTGTGATTTGGCCCTTTCTTTACTCTCTTGTTATTTTCCTTTGTATTTTGTTGATGATAGTAGCATTTGTATTGCTAGATTTTGATACATTCATGTCATTTAAAAATAATTCCCCCTATGTAGTTTCTATGGCTATTTAGTTTTTGTGTGGGTACCAAGGGACTTAAATCAAACATCTTTTTATAACAGTCCATTTTAAGCTAATGAATTCATTTTCCTTATATGCAAAAACTTTCTGCCTTTACCTCTTATCCCCCCACATTATACACTGTTAATTTCTAAATTTTTAATATTTTATTATTAAATTAATTCACACAATTTAGTTATAGTTTTTTTAAATATTTTTGTATTTTAACTTTTATGGTAGAATTGCAATCAATATACTCACTGCTGCTATAGTAGTAAAATATTCCCTTTTGTTCACACACTTACCTGTGTCTATTAGTTTTATACTTTCTTAGGCTTTCATGCTGATTCTTAGTGCCTTTCTATTTTGACTTGAATCACTCCTTTAGCATTTCTTGTAAGATGGGTCTAGTGGGAAAAACTCTCATTTTTGTTTGAGAAAGACTTTATCTCTTCTTCATTTTTGAAGACAAAATTTGTAGGCTATACTATTGTTGCTTCAAAATTGTCTTTTGTTCTTTCAACACTATTAATTATCTAACTCCCTTTTGGCTTGCAAGGATTCTGCTGAAAAATCCTCTAATAGTCTTAAGGGATGATCCTGGTATATAACAAGCCATTATTCTGTTGCTTCCTTCAAAGTTCTCCTTATCTTTAACTTTTGACAATTTGATTTTAATGGGTTCTGATGTAGGTCTCTTTGAATTAATTATATGCAATGCCCCTGGGAATTCATGAATCTGGATTTCTATTTTCTTTCCCACCTTTGGAAAGTTTTCTTCCATTTTTTAAATATAAGGTTTATATCCATTTTGCCCCTCTATGGAAATTTGATAATGATGATCTGCTTTACTGTATTCTATATATTGCTTAGTCTTTTCCTCAATCTTTATTAATTTTTTTTTGTTTCTGCTCCTTAGAATAAATAATTCCCAGTAACTCATCTTTGTATTTACTGATTTTTGACTGCTTCGATGTAGTCTGCCATTAAAACTCCCTAAGGAGAGCAAAGATAACCTAGTGGCTGTCAAGCAGATCATCTGGAGGCAGAACTTCTTATCTGAGAAATTCAGAAGTAATTATTCTTCCCTATTATCTAACACTGGCATCTGGTATCAGCCGTCTTTCCCCCCAAAATTACAAGTTATTAGAATTTCTATACATCTCTGGAAAGCATGCATTTTGAAATTCATTGTACAACACTCGATAACATCAAGGCACACAAATGTGTACAAATGTAATCATTTACCATAACCAAATAACTAATATGGTCTGAATTACCCTTAAGCTCCTGCTTTAAGATCTATAAATACCCATAAGGAAAATCCACCATAGTAAACTTAGTTCTCTCTTGCTGAAGTGCCCTGTTGCACTCTGCTGCAATGTTCTTTCTATCTAGTAAAACTTTCCATTTCAAACCTACACTGTTGTTGATAAATTCTTTTTACCATCTTGGAGCCAAACACTCTTTGCTGCCAAGACTCTGAAACTTCACCTGACATCTTGGTGGTCCATACAGGGACTTTAGTGGAAACTTCCTCTTCCTTTTTCTTCCTACTTCACTCAGTGGTCTGGTTCTTAACTCTTGGGAACTGAAGGTCCTTGGTGGAGGCAGCCCTTTGGCAGGATCTTGAAGACTTAGAGGAGGGATACCTGTCTGTCTTTGCCCTTAGGACTGAGGAACTGGCCAGGACTCTTTTCTGTTTTGGGACTTCCAGTAAACCAGCTTACATATTCTTTGGCAATTGATAGTTTCTAGCCAAGGGCCACTCCCCAGTGTTACCTGAGGTTGAAGACAAAAGAGCTAATTTGCTATTGCCCATCAGGTGGCAAGTCTACTTTCACTTTAACACTCTGTAAACCTTGTCTTGGAAATGAACAGTGGTGACCTCAATTCTGCATAGACACACTCTACTGGTAGCAGTCCCGATTTTGGATTCAACTTTGTCAAAGACACCACATCTGAAGTTAAGGGTAAGTTTCTCTTCACATTAGGTTTGAGCTGATGATGCACACAAGGGCACAGTTGGACTGGTCATTCAGGCAATGACAGGCCATCTCTTCATGGTGGGATGCCTCCAAATAGAGTGAGCCAAAAGGAAAATTGAGGTCCAAATTTCTCAGAAATTCCTCAGGGACCTTGTAGTCCCTCATCTAAAACCAACGTGAGTTCAGTTTATTCTTTGATTCATCCAAATTGCCCCCCGGTTGCATTAAAATAAAAAGGTCCCATTTTGATCTCCAAACTCTCAAAAAGCAGTTCCTCTTGGCTTCATACCAAACCCTAAATTAACTAAAAATTGTCATATATGTTTCCATGGAACTTCCTCCTCCCTTCCTGACTCTGATGTCTTTGATAATCCTTCCTTTTGCCTATCACACACTCCTCAACTTGCTCCCTCTTTACCTACACCCTCTCCATCTGCTGCATCCCCCAGTCAGCCCCCTCCATATTCAAATACCTTATCCATTTCATATACTTACACATGAATTCCATATGCCACTAGTACAGAGTCCTCATTAAATCTCCAAAAATGTTTTGTCTCCCCAAAAGGTGGCTAAAGGAGATTTGGAACAATTCAGAATTCATGTTGTTTTTCAATGTCTGATCTTTTGCAAATTCAATCCAAGTTGTGTTCATTTAGCCAGGATGCCTCTAAATTCATACAAGAATTTCAGGTTTTAACTATAGCCTTTTATTTAACCTGGCAAAGCATATTTATGGTATTAACTACTTGCTGTTCCTATGAAGAAAAATCATGCATATGGTCTTTAGCTCGAGCTTGGGCAGATGAAGGTCATGCTCGTAATTCTAATGATAATAGAGGCAGGGAAGAAGATGTCCCCAGCGCAGAACCCAATTGGCAATACCAGGCCACTAATGCTCACCCAAACAGAGGCAGAGGCAGACAAGATTATATGATAACTGATTTGTTAGAAGGAATAAAAAAGGCTGCAATAAAACCTGTAAATTGTGCTAAATTACGAGAAATCATATGGGAGACATTTAAGAACTTTGCTATTTTCCAAGCTAGACTGGTGGAGGGCCTGCATAAATACATAAATTTAGATCCCCAAATCCCTGATGGTGAATTCATTCTGGCCCTACATTTTATAAGTCATGCTTCCCTAGACATTATACCAAAACTTCAAAAATTAGAGCAAGACCCACAAACTCCCTCTCTTATTTCATTAAATGCAGCTTTTAAGGTTTTCAGTAACTGGGAGGAAACATCAAAAATAAAAAAGGCTCAATTGGAGAAGAAAAAAATGCAAGCAGACAGCTAATTACATGATGATAGCATTGGCACATTCTTTTTTGGTAACTAATATCCCCAAGGCTTGTCCCCCTAACACTAACTGAATGGGGGCCAGACATAATTGCAGAAATCAAGGACACTGGAGTAGAGAATGTTTCAAACCTCCAGGTTACAAGCCACACCTGGAACCTTTCCTCATTGCAAACAAGATGGTCATTGAAAAGGCAAGTGTGTCTCCCTCCCATGTGAGCGGGCGGAGGTGGGGGGAACCTCTTCATTTTAGGCTATGACAGTCATAATCTAAAAACCTACTTGACAATGGGATCCTGCAGAACAAAGACAAAGGCAAGGGCAAGAACTTCTAACTCTATTCCTAGACTATAATCAAGCCTCTGAATGTCATCTTCTAGATGACTGATGGGACCTTAAGACCATCCAGGCCCCTATCTTTTTCCTCTCTATGAACAAGCTTGGGGTAAATTTAATTGTGGTTGAACAATTCTTATCACTGCTTCCCATCCTGAACATTTCTTTCCATACTGGTAAAATGGGAAATACTTCAATATTTGTGCTATCATATGACTTCCCCTACTGTTCATACTTCTAACATCAATGTAACTTTTTATATTTGTAATGTTACTCTTGGATGTATACCCTGTTATGATACTTATATGTGTAACATTAATCCATTTAAGCTCTTAGCCTCTGACAACCAAAACTCTGAATTTATCTTATCACTGTCAATTTTTAAGTCTTTAAACTAGACCAATATAGTAGGGCTTCCAATATTTACCATCCCTTGAACTCCTAATATCATTCATGTATGTTACTATAATTATATAAACAATGTGCAAAATAACCATTTCACCACTTATTCTATATCCTTTCCATTGCTCAAGGACCTCCCTGGTTTTAAATCTCCCCCATTGGAACATAAACATAAATTTTTCTCTCATGTGAAACCTCTCAAAAACTGTCAAAACATGTTTCCCTTTTCCCCAACATTTTAATTAAATCAATCACACTATGTTTTCTACCCTCCTGGGGTCTTATGACTTTGAAGAACTGCTAATAATTATTGAAACCCTCTTCAATGTTTGGTCCTGTCACAACTTGATAATTCCTTTCATTATGGTGATTTTACTCTGGGTACAATAGCTTCTGCCCAAGTCACTGTCTTGAACATAACTTCTGATCTAGAATACTATTCTAGAAGAACAAGGGCCCTAGAATTTACTGTGGCTGGGGTCAAGGGGACTATCTCAAGTCTCACCCACTGGGGAGGTTTTAAGTACCGTAAAATCATACTACAAGAACTTACTGCCTTTCTTGAAGTGTCCTTAGCAAAAACTGCCTCAAGTCTATCTGCACTAGGTCTATCGGCACTAGAAAAGTCTTTAGACTTACTAACAGAAATGGTTTTTAATAATAGATGAGCTCTAGATTACCTCCTAGGTGAAAAAGAAGTCTGATCTGTCATCAGTCAAGCCTGTTGTACCAACATGAATGTGTCTGGAGAAGTGAAAACTAATGGCCAAGAAATTTTCAAATAAGCCAAATGACTACACACACTTTTCTAAAGCGAGTAAAACTGGGCCAAAACCTTTACTGATTGATATAAAAAAATCACTTGGTTTCTCCCATTCCTTGGGCCTTTATTTCTCACCATTCTTTTAACATTTGGTCCCTGACTTTTTAATGCTCTCATTAAATTTATATCACCTAGATGACAACGATTCCAACTACAGATGTTTATGCAATCCCAACACCAGCTTGCAACAGCAATTTTCATTTACATGGGTCCTCATGATGGAATCTGGTCTTCCCCATCACCTCCCATGAACAAGTTTGTTTTGTTTGTTTATGACCCTTCATTCTCTTTATGACAGACAGCAAGAAACAGCAGCAATAACAAAAAATGCATCTTATCCTCTCAATGCACCCTTTTCAGCAGGAAGTAAGCAGACAGTTTCAACACTCCTCTTCACTATGCTGTTTTCCCTTTCTTGAGACTCTAGTAGGCAGCGGGTACATATGAGCATGGGGAAATACAAAGGGTAAAAAATTTGACCAACATATTTGTCAGGAGGAATATGAAGAGAGCAAAGATCACCTGGTAGCCATCAAGACAGCCATCCAGAGGCAGAACTCCTTATCTGAGGAGTTCAGAAGTAATTATACTTTCCTATTATCTAAAATCTGCATCCAGTACCAGACTTTTCTTTCCCAAAGTTTATAAATTACTAGAATTTTTTTCTTTTTTAGATGGAATCTCACTCTTGTTGCCCAGGCGGGAGTGCAATGGCACGTTCTCAGCTCACTGCAACCTCCACCTCCCAGGTTCAAGCAATTCTCCTGCCTCAACCTCCCAAGTAGTTGGGATTACAAGTATGTGCCACCATACCTGGCTAATTTTGTATATTTAGTAGAGATGGATTTTCACCATGTTGGCAGGACTGGTCTTGAACTCCAGACCTCAGGTGATCTGCCCACCTTGGCTTCCCAGAGTGCTGAGATTACAGGCATGAGCCACTGCACCCGGCCATAAGTTACTAGAATTTCTATACATCTCTGAAATGCAGACATTTTGAAACTCATTGTGCAACCATTGCTAATATCAAGGCGCAAAGAAGTCTACAAACAAAGTGATTTGCCATAACCCATGTAACTAATATGTTTTAAATTGCTGTTAAATTACTGCTTTAGCGTCCGTAAATACCCCTAAGAAAAATTCACTGTGGTGCGCTCAGTCCTGTCTTGCTGAAGCACCCCGCTGCAGGCAGCTGCAGCATTATTTCTATCTAATAACAACTTTCCTTTTCAAACAGTTTTATTTTATACTGTTGTTGGTAAATTCTTTTTACCACCTGTGAGCCAACCACTCTCCACTGCTGGGGCTCTGACACTTCACTTTGCATTCCCTATTGAATTTTTAGGTTTAATTATTGTATTATTTAGCACTTTGATTATAGTTTGGTACTTTTTCATGTTTTCTACCTTTTCTGAAATTCTCATTTTGTTCATATATTTCTCTCCCAATCTCAGTTTGCACCTTTAAGACTATTCTTTTGACTTCTCTGTCAGCTAAATCATCTCTCTCCATTTAAGTAGCATCAGTTTTGGATACTGGAACATCCTTCACTGTTTTTGTTTTATTTCCCTTGGCTCTCCATATTGGTTTCTGTGCTTTGGATAAGATGACTGCCTCTCCCCATCTTTTCAGATTGGCTTATGTAAGATATAAATCTGACCGATTATTTTGGCTATATATTCTAGGTGGCTTTTAAAACATTGAGCTTTTCCAAATCTGTGTCTTTATTCTTAGTGTACCCCAGGAAATTAAGCTGTGCCATGTTTTATCAATGCCTTAAGATAGGTGAGACATTAACCACTCACTTGAGATGCAGCTAGAAATTTTGGGGTGTTAGATATGTGTTCCATTTTTTGTCGAACTTTATGTCAGTAAGTTAATCTGTGGTAAATTCCTGCACTTACACTCAGATGTCACACGCTTTCAACATGTTGCTTTGCTCTTTGTTGTTACCAAGGGCTTGGAATATGCCTTCTCTGTCTGATCTCAGAGACAAGAGAGTTAACTGGAGCCGTGGCTATCTCTGGCATGAAGTGGCATGAGGTATTGTGGGAGGTGCCCACATGCCAATTCAGGGTGATCTAGGACTTTTGCTTGACTATTCCCTTAGCTCCCAGATGTAGGATAATTAGTGGCCTGACTGATAGACAGCAGTTGAAAAAAAATTCGGTGTTTGGTGTGCAGTGAACCCCTTTCAGATTGAAATTGCAAATGGAGAATTTTTGCCTGTTTGTTTAGCATTGAGCCTAAGGGAGAGCTGCTAGAAGTACATCTATTTAAAAACTATCTTTTTGTGCTCTGTAGTCTAGAAAGACTCATAAATGAAGATCCCTTTCCACTCCCAGAGGTAGGCAAAAAAGGAGGCAGTTCTTCAGGTGAGAGTTATAAAACTTCGGGTTATAATGCATGCTACATTCTTTCTAAGGAGAATCTGCAGACTTGTTTTTAATCACCAAAGAGAGTTGGAGGAGAAGGAATGAAAAGTGCCCACATGCCTTTTAAAAGACTCCCAGAGGTCTATTGTTTACCTCTCCTGTCTGCTACCAGATAAAGGCTAGTTAGAAACCTGACTATTCCCTAACACATGGAAAGGGTGCAGACAAAACCCTTCTAGGAAAAAACAAAACAAAACTGGGAGGTGAAATTATTTGCCTATTTTTTTCTGTGCTTTACCCTAAGGAATAGCCTCTGGCATTGTTAGTGTGTCCATTTAAAATCACATTATTCTCTAGGTCTATGGAGACTTGTAAATGCCAAGACTCTTTTGCCCCCAGAGCTAAGTGATTAAGGATCCAAACGGTCTGAAAGAAACTGTAAAAGTTGTGGCACTGTAAATATGTGCACTGAACTCTTTATTTCTAAGGAAAAAAGGAAACTGGGAATTGGAGATTTTTTTTTACAATAACGAGGCATTTTATCCAGGCTGGGGTTTGTGGCAAGAATGTGTCTCAGATTTTCTTATCTGTTTCAATATGGCTATTTTTTAATTTGCCTGGTGTGTAAGAGTGGAATTAGTTTCTGGGTTTTCTCTCAGAGGTAATTAATCCACATGTAAATATTTATTTGGTGCATCCATGGGCGCAGAAAATATCGGAAACCTCTTATTTTACCATCTTGATGACATCTCTCTCAACGTCAATTATTATTCAACTCTCTCGAAAAAAAAATTCTTCCAAGTACATGTAACAAGGTCAATATCACCTAATACTAAAGACACACACACACACACACACACACACACACACACACACAACATATTATAGGTCAATATTCCTGATAAAAATAGCTGAAAATGTTCTCAACAGAATATTAAACTATCAGATTCAATGGTACATCAAAAGAATTGCATACCATGATAAAGTAAGATTTATGCCTGGGATGGGAGTATGGCTCAACATAGGCAAATCAATCATGTGAGACACCACAATAACAGAACAAAGAATAAAGTTCATATGCTTATCTCATTAGATGTTAAAAAAATACATTTGACAAAATTCAACACTTACTCAGCATAAAAACTCTTAGGAAATCAAGCATATAAAGAATTTACATCAACAAATAAAGACCATATATAAAACATTCACAGAAATATTAATATTCAATAATTATAAAAGCTTTTTCTATAACATCTGAATAAAAGCAAAAATGCCCACTCTCACCACTTCTATTCACTGTAGCACCAGAAGACCTAGCCAGAGCAATTATATTACATACAAATGCAGAAACAAACTATAAACTGTCTATAAGAAATGTGCTATAAATAAGAAGACATAGATATGTAAATATTCAACAAATGGCAAAGGCTACAAACAAAATGAAAGAAATCTGAAATATATACATTAATCACAGGTACACAGGCCTCAGAACAAGAAAGAATATGTGTGGAAAGTGAAACATTCAATAATAAGAGGGCCAATCTCTAAAATAACTGAATTATAAATGTGTATAGCTCTTAAAACAAATAAGCTTTGATACCAGAAGAGAAAAGAATACATCCGAAAATGCAAGAAATAAAATCTACAATTACAGGACCTGCATTAACTAATGTGCATACACCTTACCTCATTGCTATGGCTACTGGCATGTGCAAGGGAGAATGGATCCCACTGTCAGTGCCCTGATGAAGAGGTTTGACTGGAATCACCCATCAGAGTGTTGTGGCCAGTGGACTGAGGATATTTCAGCCTCTCTAGCACAACAGGTTTATAATCTCAAGAGGAGAATAAAAAAGTCAGGGGCCTGATAACAGCCCCCCAGTGTTAAAACATGTAGCCCACGAGTACTGCTGAGCTTTGGCACCTTAAAATCGTCAAGAAAAAAAGTCAGTTGACTGAACCCACATTATACCACAATCAAACCTCTAAGACCATCAAAGAAAATAGAAACGAACAAACAAAAAAGATCCAAAGGACAACAACTTCAAAATTGAAGAAACAAATGCCAACACAGATAAGAAAGAACCAGCACAAACACTCTGGCAACTCAAAAAGCCAGAGTATCCTCTTATATCCAAATTACCACCCTAGTTCCCCAGAAATGGTTCTAAACCAGGATGAAATGGCAGGCATAGAATTTAGTTTATGGATTAGAATGAAGATAATTGAGATTCAGGAGAAAGTTATAACCTAATTGAAGAAACCAGAAAAATACAATAAAATAATACAAGAGTTGAAAGATGAAATGACTCTTTTAAGAAAGAACCAAACTGAGCTAGTAGAGCTGAAAAACTTACTTTAAGAATTCCATATTACAATAGCAATTATTAACAGCAGAATAGACCAAGCTGAAGAAAGAATCTCGGAACTTAAAGGCTAGTTCTCCAAATTAACTCAGTCAGAAAAACATGAAGAAAAAATGATAGAATAAACAAAATATCTGAGAAATATGGGATTATGGAAAGAGGCAAAATTTATGATTCATTGGCATCCCTTAAAGAGAGAAAGAGAAATAAAGCAACATAAAAACAAATGTATTTGAGGATATCGTCCATGAAAATTTCTCCAACCCCACTAGAGAGGTCAATATTTAAATTCAGGAAGTAAAGTGAACCCCTGATAGGTACTGCACAAGATGGCCATCCCCAGGACACATAGTCATCAGATTCTCCAAGTCTGAAATGAAAGAGAAAAGGTTAAAGGGAGATAGAGAGAAGAAGTTGGTCATTTTCAAAGGGAATCCCATCATGCTAACAGTAGATTTTTCATTAGAAACCCTATAAGCAAAAATAAATTGGGGGCCTATATTCAGCATTCATAAAGAAAATAAATTTCAGCCAAAATTTTTATATCCAGCCAGGCTATGCTTCATGTGTGAAAGGGAAAAAATATCATTTTCAGTGAAGAAAGTGGCAAAGTAATTTTTAACCACTAGATTTGCCTTGCAAGAGACCCTAAAGAGAGTCCTAAACATGGAAGTGTAAGACTATTACATTCCACCACAAAATCACACTTAAGTCCATAGACAATTGACATTCTAAAGCAACTAGACACTCACATCTATGAAATAACCAGCTCACAACGTGATGACAAGAGTAAATCCATACAAATCAATATAAACCTTGAATGTAAATAGGTTAAATTTTCCAATTAAAAGGTACTTGGATGAAGAAACAAGATGTAATTGAATGCTGTCTTCAAAAGATGCATTTCACACGTAATGGCATTCATAGACTCAAAATAAAGAGATAGACATAAATATTCCAAATATATGTGCACCTAACACAGGAGCACCTAGATTTATAAAACAAGTTGTAGAGCCCTACAAGGAACTTAGATAACCATACAATGATAGTGGGAGAATTTACACCCCACTAACAATATTAGATGGATCATCTAGACAGAAAACTAACAGATATTCAGAACCTTAACCAAGTGGGTCTAACAGATGTCTACAGAATCCTTCACACAGAAACAATGAAACATACATTATTATCTTATATGTATGGCACATACTCCAAAATTAACCACATAATCAGTCATTAGCCATTCTCAGCAAATTTTTAAAAAGTAATAATAATAACAACCACACTCTTGGACTACAGTCCAATAAAAATAGTGATCAATTCTAAGAAGTTGGCTAAAAAACATACAATTAAATGAAAGTTAAGCACCTGCTCCTTAATGACCTTTGAATAAACAATAATTAAGACAGAAATAAAAAAATTAAAATTAGTAGAACAAATGTACAACATATCAAAATTTCTGGAACACAGATAATTCAGTGTTAAAAGTTTACAGTGTTAAATGCCCACATCAAATAGTAAGTTAGAAAGATCTCAAATGTGCAACCTACCATCACACTTAGAGGAACTAGAAGAATAAAATAAAACAAATTCAAAGCTAGCAAAAGACGAGATATAACCAAAATCAGAGCTGAGCTACCTGAAATAGAGATGCGAAGAAAAAATTTATAAAAGATCAATGAATCCTGGACTTGGTTCTTTGAAAGTATAAATAAGATTAATAGAGTGTTAACTAGACCACTAAAGAAAAAAAGTGAGAGGATCCAAATAAACACAATCAGAAACAACAAAGGGGACATTTGCTCTGACCCAACAAAAATACAAAAAAAGAAAACCCTCAGAGAATAATGCAAACACCTCAGTGTGCAGAGAGTAGAAAAGCTACAAGAAGTGGATACTTTCCCGGAAACATAATACTTCTCAAGATTGAAACGAATGAATTGAATCCCTGAATAGGCAAATAATAAGTTCTGAAATTGAATCACTAATAAAAAGCCTACCAACAAGAAAAAGCCAAGGACCAGAAGTTATCACAGGCGAATTCTACCAGATACATAAAGAAGAGTTGACACCACTCTTACTAAAACTACTCCAAAGATTGAGGAGAGACTCTTCTACAACTGGTTTTACAAGGTCAATATAATTGTGATACCACAAATTTGTAAAGCCAAAACAAAACAAACAACACATTAGGCCAATATCCTTGATAAACAGAGATGCAAAAATCTTCAGGAATATACTAAGAAATTGAATCCAGCAGTACATCAAAAAGCTAATTTACCTTGACCAGGTAGGCTTTATTCTTGGAAAGCAAGGTTGCTTCAACACAGGAAAATCAGTAAGTGTGATTTATTACATAAATAGAACTTAAAAGCAAAAAATAGATGGTAATATCAATAGATGAAGAAAAAACCATTATGATAATTCAACATCCTTCATGTTAAAAACCCTCAAAATCTAAGTATCAAAGAAACATACCTCAAAATAATAAGGTAAGTCTATGACAAGCTCACAGCTAACATCATGCTGAATGGGCATAAGCTGGAAGCATTCCTCTTGAGAACTGAAACAAGACAAGGATGCCTACTCTCACCACTCTTACTCAACAAAGTACTGGAAGTTCCAGTTGGGACAATCAGGCAAGAGAAAGAAATAAAAGGTACCCAAATAGAAAAAGAGAAAGTAAAATTATCTCAATAGGCAGGTGATATGATTCCATACTTAGAAAATCTTATAGTCTCTGACCAAAAGCTCCTATATCTGTTAAACAACTTTAGCAAAGTTTTAGGATACAAAATTAACGTATAAAAATCAGTAGTATTTTATACACCAATAATGTCCAAGCTGGGAGCCAAATCATGAATGGTATGCCATTCACAATAGCGACAAAAAGCGTAAAATACCTAGAAACGCACTAACAAGGGAAGTGTAAAATCTCTACAATCAGAATTACAAAACACTTCTTAAGGAAATCAGAGATGATACAAACAAATAAATACACTTATCATGTTCATGGACAGAAAGAATTAATATTGTTAAAATGGACATACTACTGAAAGTAATTTACAGATTTAATGCTCTTCCTATTAAACTAGCGATGATATTCTTTGCAGAATTAGAAAAAAAAAAAAAAACTATTCAAAAATTCGTATGGAACCAAAAAAAGCCTGAATAGCCAAGGTAATTCTAAGTAAGCATAAAGACCAAAGCTGGAGGCATAACATCATCAAAATTCCAACTTGTAGTACAAGGCAGCAGTATCCAATATAGCATGGTACTGGTACAAAAACAGACACATAGGGCAATAGAGCAGAATAGAGAACTCAGAAATAAAGCTGCACACCTACACCCATCTAATCTTTGATAATGTTGACACAAGCAATCAACGGGGAAAAACTCCCTGTTCAATGACTGGTGCTGAGATATCTGGATAGCAATATGCAGAAGATTTACGCTGGATTCCTTTCTTATACCATATACAAAAATCAACTCAAGATAGATTAAAAACTTTAATACAAGACCTAAAACTATTAAAATCCTGGAAGGTAACCCAGGAAATACTATTCTGAAAACATAACCCGGCAAAGAATGTACAAAGACAGTGCCAAAAACAACAGCAACAAAACAAAAAATTGACAAGTGGGACCTAATTATACTAAACAGCTTCTGCACAGCAAAAGAAACTATCGATAAACAACCTAAAGAATGGAAGAAAATATTTGCAAACTATGCATTCAACAATGTTCTAATATTCATAATTTATAAGAAACTTAAACAAATTAACAAGGAAAACCATACAACTCCATTAAATAGTGGACAAAGGACATGAACAGACACACATGCAGCCAACAAGCACATGGAAAAAAATACTCAATATTGTTAACCATCAAGGAAATGCAAATAAAAACACAATGAGATACCATCTCACACAAGTCAGAATGACTATTACTGAAAAGTCAAACAGTAACAGATGTTAGTGAGGTTGCAGAGAAAAGGGAACACTAATACACTGCTCATGGGAATGTAAATTAGTTCAGCTATTGTGGAAGGCAATTTGGTGATTTCTCAAAGAACTTAAAACAAGACTGCCATTTGACCCAGCAATCCCATTATTGGGTACATAACCAAACAATATAAATCATTCTGTTATACAGCCACATGCATTCTTGTGTTCCTCTTAGTGCTGTTTACAATAGCAAAGACATGGACTCAAACTAAATGCCCATCAATAGTAAGCAGGATAAAGAACATGTAGTACATATACACTATGAACTACTATGCAACCATAAAAAATGAACTTATGTATTTTGCAGCAACATAAATGGAATGAGCTTATGTATTTTGCAGCAACATGAATGGAGCTGGAAACCATTATTCTAAGTGAACTAAAGCAGAAACAGAAAATAAAATATCAAATGTTCTCACTTATCATTTAGCCAGTATTTAGCTTCCACTTGGATGCAATTAACAGAACAACAGACACCATGTCCTACTTGAAGTTGGAGGGTGGGAGGACGATGAAGATCTAAAAAATCTACCTATCAGGTATTATGCTCATTACCCAGATTATGAAATAATGTGTACAACAAACCCTCCTGTCATGCGATTTACTATATATAAAACATGCACATATACCTATAAACTTAATATAAACATTTAAAAAAACTATACGACTACAGTTGAAGAGTTTAAAACTTCTCTCTCAGTAATTGATAAAACAAGTAGGTAGAACATAAGTAAGTATATAAATAAAATAAAAATACTATTAACAAATTTGATCTAATTTATATAATATTCCCTTCAATAGCAGAATGCATATTTTCCTCAAGTGTATATGGAATATTCACCAAGATAGACAATGTCATGATTGACAAGAAAAACCTAAACTTTTTAGATTAAAATTGTCTGATGTTCATTTTCAGACCTTAATAAAATTAAAAAATTAGTAACTGAATAAATTTGAAAACATGAAAATATTTGATAAGTAAACAATGCATTTGTAAATTATCTATGGGTCTAAAAGGAAGTCTAAAAAAATTTTAGAAAATGTATTTTGACTAAATGAAAATAAAAACACTGTACATCAAAAATCAATGGAGGAAATATATACCATTAAGTGTATATATTAGAAAAAATAAAGATATAATTTCAAGAACCTTGTCTAAATTTAAATGGAAATCAAAAGCAAATTGTGTCAAATGCAAACAGAAAGATAAAAATACAAATTAACACAGAAGTAAATGAAATTGAAATCATAAAACCAACAGAGAGAATTAATAAAACCAAAAGCTGATTTTCTGAAGAGATAAAATTAATAAACTTCTTTTCAGGCTAACAAAAAAGCAAAGAAAAAATGCACTTTACCAAAAACAGGAATTAAAGAGGGAACATTGCTGCTGATCTTACTGATATTAAATGAATAACAAGAGAATAAGGTTAATAACCTTATTCTCATAAATTTGAAAACAGCAAAATATTACTGGTAAATTTCATGAAAAATTTAAACAATAAATTTATATAATATACCTATAAGTTTACATAATGTCATCTACAAAATAGAATAAGAAACTACACATGCTGATTTATTTTTTCAGTTTATATGTTTCTCATATCAAAGCCAGATAACTACACAAGAACAACAACAAAAAAAAACTATAGACCAACATCTCTTATGAAGAATTCCTAACAAACATTAAGTATTAGATTCAAAGATCCCTAACAAAATATTAGCAAAGAAAATCTGGCAATATACAAAATGCATAATACATCATAACCATGTGAGATTTAGCTTTAGAATCAAGCTTCATTCAATATTTAAAACACAATTGACATAATCTATCATATTAACTAAGAAATAACATATAATCATATCAATAGATGTTGAATATATTGAACAAAATTTAGCACCTACTCATAACAACAATTCTAAGCAAAGAAATACAAGAGAGCTTTCTTAACCCAATAAAGGCTGTATTCAAAATATTATGGCTCACATTATACTTGATGACAGATGGGATGTATTCTTTTAAAATCTGCACCACGACAAAATGTCCTTGCTTCCCATTCCTATTAAACATTTTACTGGAAATCCTAAGTTGTGCAATAGAGAAAAAAATCTAATGTGTAGATTGCAATGTATAAAATAGTTTTCTTTATTAGCAGACTAAATGATTCTCTTGGTAGAATATGTTGAAGAATTTACAAACCACACAAATACACTTCCGGAGGTGGTAAGGAAGTTGAACAACTTTACGTAAGATGAAGTTAACATATACAAAATCAATCTTATTTATCCATGTCACCAATAAACAACTGGAATATGGTATTTAAGAGAGAACATTTTTAGCAGCACCAATTAATAAATTCTTACAATTTTATACTGCTTCAATATTCATTTGAATATAAATTTAACTTTCTCCTATCACAAGGAGGGATTAGTCACCCGGCACACAGTATCCAGTTTTCTACCTCCTTCTCCATCCCCAGTTCTTTAATGCTGCTAATCCAGATATCTGCCTTATACAATTGCCTCCTGCTGATGCTCTCTCACTGGGAAGGCTATATACAACCTACCTGATAAACCCCACTGATCCTTGACAACTTCCCATATATTGCACAGATATATCACCATAAGTATCTCTCACTCACATAGTAACCCTGTGGAATTCCTGCGTGCTTGCTTTAAACCCACCAGTTAGAATTCCTGGCAAGAAACCTCCTTGGATAATGTCTCAGATACGACACAGAAGACCGGTGATTTCTGCATTTTCAACTGAGGTACTGGGTTCACATCACTGGGGAGTGCTGGAGGATCAGTGCTGGTCAGCTGCAGCAGCCCGACCAGCGAGAGCTGAAGCAGGGCGAGGCATTGCCTCACCTGGGAAGCGCAAGGGGGAAGGGAATCCCTTTTCCTAGCCAGGGGAACTGAGACACACAACACCTGGAAAATCAGGTAACTCCCAACCCAATACTGCACTTTAAGCAAACAGGCACACCAGGAGATCATATCCCACACCTGGCCGGGAGGGTCCCGCACCCACGGAGCCTCCCTCATTGCTAGCACAGCAGTCTGTGATCTACCGGCAAGGCAGCAGCAAGGCTGGGGGAGGGGCGCCCGCCATTGCTGAGGCTTAAGTAGGTAAACAAAGCTGCTGGGAAGCTCGAAGTGGGTGGAGCTCACAGCAGCTCAAGGAAACCTGCCTGTCTCTGTAGACTCCACCTCTGGGGACAGGGCAATAACAAACACAGCCAAAACCTCTGCAGACGCAAACGACTCTGTCTGACAGCTTTGAAGAGAGCAGTGGATCTCCCAACACGGAGGTTGAGATCTGAGAAGGGACAGACTCCCTGCTCAAGTGGGTCCCTGACCCCTGAGTAGCCTAACAGGGAGACATCCCCCACTAGGGGCAGTCTGACACCCCACACCTCACAGGGTGGAGTACACCCCTGAGAGGAAGCTTCCAAAGCAAGAATCAGACAGGTACACTCGCTGTTCAGAAATATTCTATCTTCTGCAGCCTCTGCTGCTGATACCCAGGCAAACAGGGTCTGGAGTGGACCTCAAGCAATCTCCAACAAACCTACAGCTGAGGGTCCTGACTGTTAGAAGGAAAACTATCAAACAGGAAGGACACCTACACCAAAACCCCATCAGTACATCACCATCATCAAAGACCAGAGGCAGATAAAACCACAAAGATGGGGAAAAAGCAGGGCAGAAAAGCTGGAAATTCAAAAAATAAGAGCGCATCTCCCCCGGCAAAGGAGCGCAGCTCATCGCCAGCAACAGATCAAAGCTGGACGGAGAATGACTTTGACGAGATGAGAGAAGAAGGCTTCAGTCCATCAAATTTCTCAGAGCTAAAGGAGGAATTACGTACCCAGTGCAAAGAAACTAAAAATCTTGAAAAAAAAGTGGAAAAATTGATGGCTAGAGTAATTAATGCAGAGAAGGTCATAAATGAAATGAAAGAGATGAAAACCATGACACGAGAAATACGTGACAAATGCACAAGCTTCAGTAACTGACTCGATCAACTGGAAGAAAGAGTATCAGCAATTGAGGATCAAATGAATGAAATGAAGCGAGAAGAGAAACCAAAAGAAAAAAGAAGAAAAAGAAATAAACAAAGCCTGCAAGAAGTATGGGATTACGTAAAAACACCAAATCTACGTCTGATTGGGGTGCCTGAAAGTGAGGGGGAAAATGGAACCAAGTTGGAAAACACTCTTCAGGATATCATCCAGGAGAACTTCCCCAACCTAGTAGGGCAGGCCAACATTCAAATCCAGGAAATACAGAGAACGCCACAAAGAAACTCCTTGAGAAGAGCAACTCCAAGACACATAATTGCCAGATTCACCAAAGTTGAAATGAAGGAAAAAATCTTAAGGGCAGCCAGAGAGAAAGGTCGGGTTACCCACAAAGGGAAGCCCATCAGACTAACAGCAGATCTCTCGGCAGAAACTCTCCAAGCCAGAAGAGAGTGGGGGCCAATATTCAACATTCTTAAAGAAAAGAATTTTAAACCCAGAATTTCATATCCAGCCAAACTAAGTTTCATAAGTGAAGGAGAAATAAAATCCTTTACAGATAAGCAAATGCTTAGAGATTTTGTCACCACTAGGCCTGCCTTACAAGAGACCCTGAAGGAAGCACTAAACATGGAAAGGAACAACCGGTACCAGCCACTGCAAAAACATGCCAAACTGTAAAGACCATGGAGGCTAGGAAGAAACTGCATCAACTAACGAGAAAAATAACGAGTTAATATCATAATGGCAGGATCAAGGTCACACATAACAATCTTAACCTTAAATGTAAATGGACTAAATGCTCCAATTAAAAGACACAGACTGGCAAACTGGATAAAGAATCAAGACCCATCAGTCTGCTGTATTCAGGAGACCCATCTCACACGCAGAGACATACATAGGCTCAAAATAAAGGGATGGAGGAAGATTTACCAAGCAAATGGAGAACAAAAAAAAGCAGGGGTTGCAATACTAGTCTCTGATAAAACAGACTTTAAACCATCAAAGATCAAAAGAGACAAAGAAGGCCATTACATAATGGTAAAGGGATCAATTCAACAAGAAGAGCTAACTATCCTAAATATATATGCACCCAATACAGGAGCACCCAGATTCATAAAGCAAGTCCTTAGATACTTACAAAGAGACTTAGCCTCCCATACAATAATAATGGGAGACTTCAACACTCCACTGTCAACATTAGACAGATCAACGAGACAGAAAGTTAACAAGGATATCCAGGAATTGAACTCATCTCTGCAGCAAGCAGACCTAATAGACATCTATAGAACTCTCCACCCCAAATCAACAGAATATACATTCTTCTCAGCACCACATCGTACTTACTCCAAAATTGACCACGTAATTGGAAGTAAAGCACTCCTCAGCAAATGTACAAGAACAGAAATTATAACAAACTGTCTCTCAGACCACAGTGCAATCAAACTAGAACTCAGGACTAAGAAACTCAATCAAAACCGCTCAACTACATGGAAACTGAATAACCTGCTCCTGAATGACTACTGGGTACCTAATGAAATGAAGGCAGAAATAAAGATGTTCTTTGAAACCAATGAGAACAAAGATACAGCATACCAGAATCTCTGGGACACATTTAAAGCAGTGTGTAGAGGGAAATTTAGAGCACTAAATGCCCACAAGAGAAAGCAGGAAAGATCTAAAATTGACACTCTAACATCGCAATTAAAAGAACTAGAGAAGCAAGAGCAAACACATTCGAAAGCTAGCAGAAGGCAAGAAATAACTAAGATCAGAGCAGAACTGAAGGAGATAGAGACACAAAAAACTCTCCAAAAAATCAATGAATCCAGGAGTTGGTTTTTTGAAAAGATCAACAAAATTGACAGACCACTAGCAAGACTAATAAAGAAGAAAAGAGAGAAGAATCAAATCGACGCAATTAAAAATGATAAAGGGGATATCACCACCGACCCCACAGAAATACAAACTACCATCAGAGAATAGTATAAACACCTCTACGCAAATAAACTGGAAAATCTAGAAGAAATGGATAATTTCCTGGACACTTACACTCTTCCAAGACTAAACCAGGAAGAAGTTGAATCCCTGAATAGACCAACAGCAGGCTCTGAAATTGAGGCAATAATTAATAGCCTACCAACCAAAAAAAGTCCAGGACCAGATGGATTCACAGCTGAATTCTACCAGAGGTACAAGGAGGAGTTGGTACCATTCCTTCTGAAACTATTCCAATCAATAGAAAAAGAGGGAATCCTCCCTAACTCATTTTATGAGGCCAACATCATCCTGATACCAAAGCCTGGAAGAGACACAACAAAAAAAGAGAATTTTAGACCAATATCTCTGATGAACATTGATGCAAAAATCCACAATAAAATACTGGCAAACCGGATTCAGCAACACATCAAAAAGCTTATCCACCATGATCAAGTGGGCTTCATCCCTGGGATGCAAGGCTGGTTCAACATTCGCAAATCAATAAACATAATCCAGCATATAAACAGAACCAAAGACAAGAATCACATGATTATCTCAATAGATGCAGAAAAGGCTTTTGACAAAATTCAACAGCCCTTCATGCTAAAAACGCTCAATAAATTCGGTATTGATGGAACGTACCTCAAAATAATAACAGCTATTTATGACAAACCCACAGCCAATATCATACTGAATGGGCAAAAACTGGAAAAATTCCCTTTGGAAACTGGCACAAGACAGGGATGCCCTCTCTCACCACTCCTATTCAACATAGTGTTGGAAGTTCTGGCTAGGGCAATGAGGCAAGAGAAAGAAATCAAGGGTATTCAGTTAGGAAAAGAAGAAGTCAAACTGTCCCTGTTTGCAGATGACATGATTGCATATTTAGAAAACCCCATTGTCTCAGCCCAAAATCTCCTTAAGCTGATAAGCAACTTCAGCAAAGTCTCAGGATACAAAATTAATGTGCAAAAATCACAAGCATTCTTATACACCAGTAACAGACAAACAGAGAGCCAAATCAGGAATGAACTTCCATTCACAATTGCTTCAAAGAGAATAAAATACCTAGGAATCCAACTTACAAGGGATGTTAAGGACCTCTTCAAGGAGAACTACAAACCACTGCTCAGTGAAATCAAAGAGGACACAAACAAATGGAAGAACATACCATGCTCATGGATAGGAAGAATCAATATCGTAAAAATGGCCATACTGCCCAAGGTAATTTATAGATTCAATGCCATCCCCATCAAGCTACCAACGAGTTTCTTCACAGAATTGGAACAAACTGCTTTAAAGTTCATATGGAACCAAAAAAGAGCCCGCATCTCCAAGACAATCCTAAGTCAAAAGAACAAAGCTGGAGGCATCACGCTACCTGACTTCAAACTCTACTACAAGGCTACAGTAACCAAAACAGCATGGTACTGGTACCAAAACAGAGATATAGACCAATGGAACAGAACAGAGTCCTCAGAAATAATACCACACATCTACAGCCATCTGATCTTTGACAAACCTGAGAGAAACAAGAAATGGGGAAAGGATTCCCTATTTAATAAATGGTGCTGGGAAAATTGGCTAGCCATAAGTAGAAAGCTGAAACTGGATCCTTTCCTTACTCCTTATACGAAAATTAATTCAAGATGGATTAGAGACTTAAATGTTAGACCTAATACCATAAAAATCCTAGAGGAAAACCTAGGTAGTACCATTCAGGACATAGGCATGGGCAAAGACTTCATGTCTAAAACACCAAAAGCAATGGCAGCAAAAGCCAAAATTGACAAATGGGATCTCATTAAACTAAAGAGCTTCTGCACAGCAAAAGAAACTACCATCAGAGTGAACAGGCAACCTACAGAATGGGAGAAAATTTTTGCAATCTACTCATCTGACAAAGGGCTAATATCCAGAACCTAGAAAAAACTCAAACAAATTTACAAGAAAAAAACAAACAACCCCATCAAAAAGTGGGCAAAGGATATGAACAGACACTTCTCAAAAGAAGACATTCATACAGCCAACAGACACATGAAAAAATGCTCATCATCACTGGCCATCAGAGAAATGCAAATCAAAACCACAATGAGATACCATCTCACACCAGTTAGAATGGCGATCATTAAAAAGTCAGGAAACAACAGGTGCTGGAGAGGATGTGGAGAAATAGGAACACTGTTACACTGTTGGTGGGATTGTAAACTAGTTCAACCATTATGGAAAACAGTATGGCGATTCCTCAAGGATCTAGAACTTGATGTACCATATGACCCAGCCATCCCATTACTGGGTATATACCCAAAGGATTATAAATCATGCTGCTATAAAGACACATGCACACGTATGTTTATTGCGGCACTATTCACAATAGCAAAGACTTGGAATCAACCCAAATGTCCATCAGTGACAGACTGGATTAAGAAAAAGTGGCACATATACACCACGGAATACTATGCAGCCATACAAAAGGATGAGTTTGTGTCCTTTATAGGGACATGGATGCAGCTGGAAACCATCATTCTTAGGAAACTATCACAAGAACAGAAAACCAAACACCGCATGTTCTCACTCATAGGTGGGAACTGAACAATGAGATCACTTGGACTCGGGAAGGGGAACATCACACACCGGGGCCTATCATGGGGAGGGGGGAGGGGGGAGGGATTGCACTGGGAGTTATACCTGATGTAAATGATGAGTTGATGGGTGCAGCACACCAACATGGCACAAGTATACATATGTAACAAACCTGCACGTTATGCACATGTACCCTACAACTTAAAGTATAATAATAATAAATAAATTTAAAAAATAAATAAAAAATAAAAATAAATAAAAATAAAAAAAAGAAGAAAGAAAGAAGGAAAGATGGGTAGTAGATAGACCCATTAGAGGGCAGCATCAGTAATCCAGGCGTGAGGAGAGGATACTGTGCTGGAATGATGGGGGAAGGGAAAGGTAGGGGCACATGCTAGAGAGACTTTAAAGGAAAAATTGAGATGTATGAGTGATTGAATGTATTGGAGTTAAGATACTGACAATTATAATAATGTACCTTGCATTTATATGTTATGTTATGCATTTATTTGTGCTCCAATAAGGTCTGTCATATCATTGATCAAAAAAAAAAAAAAAAATGTCTCAGATACCAAAAAAGACCTCAGCCCACAAGTTCATCTCATTCTGACTTCTAACTCCTAGTTGGGCATGTTGCCCCTGTTACTTTCCCACTAGGTCTTGTCAGCACCCTTCTTCTCTCATGACCTGTAAACAATAAACTACTTTTGTGATTTTATGTATATTTTGTTCCATTGGCTCCTCTGTGTCTCAATCAATTGATTCAACCAGACCTAACCTTTCTCCCAGTCAAGGCTCTCCTAGGTAGTTACTTTATTGGCAGGAATAAACTGGACACATGTAAGACAAGATCCAAAAGGGCATCTGTCAGGAAAAATAAGTTTCCTGAGCTGGATATCTAGTCACAGATCAGACAATTGGGCATTACACTGTCTACCAGAATAAAAAAATTCAATGAAAGACATATTATTATACACACATAACCACAACCCTTTGAGCCTCATCAGGAAATGACTAGAGTTTGTGGCTGCTCTCCAGAGAGAGACCTCAAAACCAAATGAAACATACAGACACTGTGTATGTGTGTGTGTGTGTGTGTGTGTGTGTGTACATATAAAGCCTGAAATACTTATATATAAATTAAGAAAAATATAAAGCTACAATAGCAAAAAAAGCAACATTGATAAAAGATTAGACACATAAGTCAATGAATCAGAATAGAGAGCTCAGAAATAGGCCCACAACAATATAGTCAGTTGATTTTTTTTACAAAGATGCAAAAGCAATTCAATGGAGAAAGAATAGTCTTATAACCTTTGATGCCAAACAATTGGACTTTGATATACAAAAATATAAACCTTGACACGTACCTCACCCTTTATAGAAAACATTACCAAAATGGATCATAGATCAAATTTTAAATTTTAAACTATAAACCTTTTATAAGAAAAATACAAAAAAAATATCGCCATGATTTAAAGCTCTGTGATGTTTATCCATACAACAGCAAAACATAATTCATTAAAGAAATCTAATAAATTGGACTCCATCAAAATTAACATCTTTTGCTCCATGAACAAAATACCATAAAAGGAATGAAAGGACAAACCACAGACTACAATAAAATATTAGTAAATTATATTTCAAATTTATTTAAAGAGGAGTTAAAAAGAATGTATAAATAACATTTAAATGCCTCAATAATTTTAAAAAGACAATGCAATAACAACTGAACAAAGTATTTGGACAAATCCCTCACCAAAGAATATATATGAGATAAATGGATGGCAAATAAGTATATGGAAAGATGTTCAACATTATTTATTATTAGGAAAATGGATATTAAAACATAGTGAGAAGCCACTCCTTACTTATTAAAGTAATTAAAATGTATAAAACTGGTCAAATCAATTGCTGGCAAGGATGTAGGGCAACAGGACCTCTCATTCCCTTTTGGTCAAAATGCAAAATAAAAACAGTACATCCACTTTGGAAGATAGTTTGACTATTTTTTATAATTTAAACCTCGATTTACCATAGGTATTCATTGGCTTGGATCGCTGTAAAAAATACCAAAAACTGGGTGCTTAAATAATAGATATTTCTATCTCACAGTTCTGGAGACTGAGACATTCAAGATTTAGGTGCTGGAACATTTGGTTAATGGTGAGGACTCTCTTCCTGGCTTCCAGATGGCCACTTTCCATATTCTTGCTGTGTCCTCACATAACAGAGAAAGAGAGAGTAGCCGAGAAAAAGTGATCTTATCTCTCTCTTTTCATAAGGGCACTCATAAAAACTGCAACTTAGGGTACATGTGCATAACGTGCAGGTTTGTTACATATGTATACTTGTGCCATGTTGCTGTGCTGCACCCATCAACTCATCAGCACCCATCAACTCGTCATTTACATCAGGTATAACTCCCAATGCAATCCCTCCCCCCTCACCCCACCCCCCTCCCCATGATAGGCCCCGGTGTGTGATGTTCCCCTTCCCGAGTCCAAGTGATCTCATTGTTCAGTTCCCACCTATGAGTGAGAACATGCGGTGTTTGGTTTTCTGTTCTTGTGATAGTTTGCTAAGAATGATGGTTTCCAGCTGCATCCATGTCCCTACAAAGGACACAAACTCATCCTTTTGTATGGCTGCATAGTATTCCATGGTGTATATGTGCCACATTTTCTTAATCCAGTCTGTCACTGATGGACATTTGGGTTGATTCCAAGTCTTTGCTATTGTGAATAGTGCCGCAATGAACATACGTGTGCATGTGTCTTTATAGCAGCATGATTTATAATCCTTTGGGTATATACCCAGTATTGGGATGGCTGGGTCATATGGTACATCTAGAACTTAAAGTATAATAATAATAAAAAATAAAAAAAAATTTAAAAAAAGTCACCCTGCCCAAAGCTTAAATATGCTGTCATATCTTCAAAAAGATTAGAATATCTTACCTGAAAATCTCATGCTACAGTAAACTCAATTTCCTACTAATGAACTGTTTGAAAAATACATTTTCATTTTTACTATGAAAAAAAAAAAACCTGCAACTTAATGAGCTCATCTAAATCTCTTTGTCTTCCAAAAGTCCCACCTCCAAATACCATCTCATTGGGGAGTGGGGCTTTAATATATAGATTTTGAGGCAACACAAACATGGAGTCATTAACACTACACAACCTAATAACCACATTTCTAGAAATTTAACACCAGAAAAAGGAAAAAGTGGTTCACACCAAAAACCTAAACAAAAGTTTATAGCAGTTTCATTCATAATAACTAAAATATGTGATATAGTTTGGCTGTGTACCCACCCAAATCTCATCTTGAATTGTAGTTCCCATAATCTCCACATATGATGGAAGGGACCCAGTGGGAGGTAATTGAATAACGGGAGTGGTTATCCCCATGCTTTTCTCATGATAGTGAGTTCACAAGAGATCTGATGGTTTTATTAAGGGTTTTGCATCCTTTGCTCAGCACTTCTCCTTCCTGCTGCCTTGTGAAGAAGGTGCTTGCTTCCCCTTCACCTTTTGTCATGATGGTAAGTTTCCTGAGTCCTCCCCAGCCATGCTGAACTGTGGGTGAATTAAACCTTTTTCCTGCATAAACTACCCAGTCTTGTGTATGTCTTTATAGAAGCGTGAGAATAGACTAATACAATATGATAACCAAGGTAGCCTTCAAGAGGTGAGTTGATAAGCACACTTATCACATACAATAAAACACTATTCAGCAACAAAAAGGAATAGGTATTGATTAACAACAACAAAAAAAGATGACTCTTAAATGCATTTTCCTAAGTAAAATAATTCTCATCCCAAAGGCCATGAATGGTATTGTTTCATTCTTATGACACCCTAGAAATGGTAAAACTATAGGCATACCTTGGAGGTATTGTGGATTTGATTTCAGACCATGGCAATAAAGCAAATATTGGAGCTCAGCAAGTCACTTAATTTTGTTTTATTTCCTAGTGCATATAAAAATTATGATTATACTATACTATAGCCTATTAAGTGTGCAAATAGTATTTTGTCTAAAATGTACATACTTTAATTAAAATGTTTTATTGTTAAAATGCTAACAAAGTGAACACATGCAGTTAGAAAAATGGTGCTGATAGACTTTTCAAAACAGACTTGCCACAAACTTTCTAATTGTTTAAAAAGAAAGAAAGAAAGAAAAAAAGCAGCATCTGCAAAGCACAATAAAGCAAACTACAATAAAACTAGGCATGCCTGTACAGGGACAACAGCAAAAACAATAACAGATCAGTGATTCCCTTGTTTGGATTGAGCAGGGAATAATTAGACTAAAAATGGTATAAGTGAGCAGAGGGAATTTTAGTGTGATGCCAAGTATTCTAATATATGGTACTAGGATGGAGAATACGTGACTTTATATATTAATTTTTGTCAAAACATGTAGCACTGTAGATCTTAAGTAATAATAAACTTTAATATGTGCAAATTACATAAAATTCCAACAAAATGTTGGGGAATCCCAGAGCGGAATTCAGAATGTTGCAAATAAATCTGTCTTGCATATATATGATACAAGTTTACACCAAATAATCAAATTTTAGAAACACTCTGAAAGAAGTTGGGAAAATAAGAGTTGACATAACTTTGGAAAATGGTGTTTTGACTTGAAACTGCAAAAATAAAAACAAAAGGAACTATACAATAACATTGTACTTTACTTTGTAAATTTGTTTTTTATAGAGATACAGCTTAGCAATTCTAAAATTGATTTACATATATACCGAGGTAGGACCAACAGGTAAATGAATTATGTATGAAGAAGCAAGTTTTCTCACTGAAACAGAGAATTTACAAGTAAAAAGAAAGCAGAAGACTAGAATAAACTCTGCAATACCGGTTTAGAGTCAGAGACATCAGTATGAATTTCTACTTAGTTTAATAAATATACAAACACTAGATAACAAAACAATTATAAATTAACATATATATGTGAGTGTGTTTGTATGTAAATAATACACATCTATATAAAGTCTAACACTGGTTGCTGAGGAGATTAACAAGTAATTACCCCCCAGAAACAGCAAACATCCTCTACTGCCCAGATCTCAATCTCTAAATGCCATTCTCTGATAATAAGAACCACAGCTTCCTGTAAAAAATGGTTGATTCTAGGACTTAGTAAGGAAAATCAAAAGATACAACTAGGTTCTAGATTGTACTGCTAAAAACATAGAAGTACTGAAAAAAAAAAAAAACTTGAAAGAATGTGGGCATTTTAAAAGCACACAGGAGCAAACTAAAAGAAATTTCAATGGCTAAAGCTAGAAAAAAGTTGATCCATAAAATACATAACACTGTATTGAATGCTACCTAAATTATAGAATAAACATATATGAATCCATATTTTTATAACAAAATGAGTAGGTAAACAAATAAGAGAGAAGAGACAAATTTTTCTTAAGAAAGAATTCCAAATTATATATACAGATATATTTCTGTAAAGGATATAGTTTACCCCTCTCACTTTGTTGTCTCAATTTAGTAATCTTCCAGTAACTTTATAGTGGAGATACATGGCAAACACCATTGTGTTAGTCCGTTCTAACACTGCTACAAGAACTACCTGAGACTGGGTAATTTATGAAGAAAAGATGTTTAATTGACTCACAGTTTGTCGGGCTGCACAGGAAGCATGACTGGGAGTCCTCAGTAAACTTTACAATTATAGTGGAAGGTGAAGGGGAAGCAAGCACATCTTACCATGGTGGAACAGAAGAGAGAGAGAGCAAAGGGGGAAGTAAGTGCTACACACTTTTAAACAAACAGATATCATAAGAACTCACTCACTGTCACTAGAACAGCAGAAGGGAAATCTGCCCCCATGATTCAATCACCTCCCACCAGGTGCATCCACCAACATTGGGAATTACAACTGGACATGAGCTTTGGATGGGGATGCAGAGTTAAACCATATCAACCATCTTAACCAGGTGGCCAATATTAACAATATGAGTAAAGTCACAAATATCATGCACCACTGATGTGATAAAAAGAGTACTTTGTCTATGTAATATCCATTCAAAAATAATTGTTTTAGCATGATAAAAATATTAAAAAATTCAATTCGAGCGATGTTACACCAAACACATAGCCAGTATTTCTCAATATATTAAAGGTTGTAATAAACAATAAAAAGAATACTGTGAAACGGTCACACACTAGAAGAAACTACAAATACATGAAAACTAAATTCAATGTGATATCCTGGATTGAATCCTGGAAAAGGATAATTGTATCAACGAAGAAATTGTACATTTAGATAAAGTCTGGACTTTAGTTAATAATAAAGTATAGGCCGGGCACGGTGGCTCACGCCTGTAATCCCAGCACTTTGGGAGGCCGAGGCGGGGGGATCACAAGGTCAGGAGATCAAGACCATCCTGGCGAACATGGTGAAACCCCGTTTCTACTAAAAATACAAAAAATTAGCCGGGCGTGGTGGCGGGCGCCTGTAGTCCCAGTTACTCGGGAGGCTGAGGCAGGAAAATGGTGTGAACCCGGGAGGCAGAGGTTGTAGTGAGCCGAGATCGTGCCACTGCACTCCAGCCTGGGCGACAGAGCCAGACTTTGTCTCAAAAATAATAATAATAATAATAATAATAATAATAAAGTATAAACATTGAAATTTAAGTTTTGATAAATATACAACAGTAATGTGAAATGATAATTAAAAAACACATTGGGTGAGAGTATAAGAAAATTTTTCTATCTATATTTGAATTACTTGTAAAGCTATAGCTATTCCAAAATGAAAAGGTATTTTATAAACATTATTAAAAAGTGATCAATATATAAAGTTTCTAAAATAAATCTGAAAATGTACTTTAGAATATTTCAAAGAAAAATAATAAAACTTTATTGAAAGACATTATTACATGCTAATGAGTTTTATATGATTTTATTTGTTTTATAGGAAGATTCAGCATCTAAAATGTCTGTTACCTCCTTTTTAATATATAGGGATTTTTAATACATAAGATGTAAATCATACAGTCAACAACGTTTTTTATGAAACTTGTTGATTATAAAATCTATATTGAAGAATAAAGGCCTGAAAGCATTCAAGACAGTCCTTGAGGACAAAGTACAAAGTGGAGTCAAGTTTTAAAATCATGTAGCAAGTATTAAAATTAGGTCAATGTAAGTTTTCGACAACAATGATTAGAGCTGACCTATGTAATTATTGGTGATTGAATAATTAGATATGAATATTTAAAAAAGTATTTGAGCCTCCTTCATCACATATACAAACAACAAAATATATATAACATAATATATACGACATGAGGTATATTCATAATATATATTAACATATGTAACAAATTATTTACATATTAAAATATAAATGTAATAATATATAAAAGTTTTAGATGGCGATTTAAGAGATAATTTTATAAAGGTGGGATTGTCATTTTGAGCAAGAAACACAAATGTTAGAAGATATAAACTCTTTAATATTAAACATCTCTCTTCATCACAAAAACAATATAGTTAAGAGTAAGCCAAAAATTTATGAAAGACAGTTATATCACAACAAACACAAAAATATTACTATCCACTACAAATTGGTCAGCAAACTATAAACAATTCAACAGAAACATGGGTAAAGCGACAGGCATATAAAATTTAAAAAAGAAATGACACACGATGATTAAAACAATATAATTAGTAATTAAAACATAATTGATATATTCCTTTATATTTAACAGGTACAAATGCAGTTTTGTTAAAAGGATATATTGTTTCATGGTGAGGTCTAAGCTTTTATTGTAACTATTACCCAAATAATGTATCTTGTACTCGTTAAAGAATTTCTCATCCCTCATCCTCTCTCAGCCTCTCACTCTTCTGAGTCTTCAGTGTTTATTATTTCACACTCTATGTCTACGTGTATATATTATTTAGCTTCCACTTGTGAGAACATAAATATCTGACTCTCTGTTTCCGAGTTGTTTCATTTAAGTTTATGGCCTTCAGTTTCATCCATGTTGCTGCAAAGTACATTACCTGTATCTTTTATATTGCAAAATAATATTTCATTGTGTTTATACAGCACATTTTCTTTGTCCATTCATCTGCTGATGGACACTTAGTTTTATTCTTTTGTGTAGATACACAGTAGTGGAATTAGTGGATTGAATGACAGTTGTATTTTTAGTTCTTTGAGAAATCTCCACACTGTCTTTCGTAGATGTGCTAATTTACATTCCCCAAAATAGTGTACTAGTGTTGCTTTAGGACAATGTACAGATTAATTTTGCTTAGGTCTTCATCCAGTATTTTATCAGTTTAAAATCTTATGTTTAAGTTTTAACCCATGTTGAGTTGATTTTTGTATATGGTGAGAGAAAGGGGTTCGGTTTCACTTTTTTGCATATCACAATCTAATTTTTCTAATTCTATTTATTTAAAATGGTGTACTTTCCCCAATATATAATTCTTTCAAATTTGTGAAAAGTTAGTTAGCTGTAGATATGCGGCTTTATTTTTGGGTTCCTGATATAGTTTGGATATTTGTCCCTGCCCAAATATCATACGTAATTATCATCTCCAAGGCTGGAGATAGGTCCTAGTGGGAGATGCCTGGGTCATGGGAGGTGAATACCTCATGGCTTGGTGCTGTCTTTTTGATAATTAGCGGGTTCTTGTCTTTTAACAGTATGCAGCACCTCCTTCTTCTCTCTGTCTTGTTCTCACTCCACCATATGCAATGACTACTCCCCCTTCAACTTCTGCCATTATGGTAAGCTTCTTGCGACCTCCCCAGAAGCCAAGAAGATGTCTGCACCATACTTCTTGTAAAGCCTGCAGCACCATGAGTCAATTAAACCTCTTTTCTTTATAAATTACCCAATCTTAGGTATTTTATTATAGCAACACAAGAATGACCTAATACAGTTCCCTATTCTCGTCCATAATCCAAATGTCTATTTTCATGCCCATACCATGCTGTTTTGGTCACAATAGAATTGCTATAGTAAATATATAGTTTGAGGTCAGATATATAATTTGAAGCTACATAATTTGAGGTCAGGTAATTTGAGTTCAAGTAATGTGATGCCTCCAGCTTTCTTCCTTTTGCTTAGCATTGCTTTGGTATTTGGTCTCTTTATTGGCGCCATATACATTTTGTAATTTTGCTTTCCAATTCTGCAAAAGATGATGTTAGTATTTTGATGGGGTTGGATTGACATAGCTATGTCAATCTGTAGACAGCTTTGAACAGTATGACCATTGTAATGATATTAATTTATTTTATATATGATGATAAAATATTTTTCCATTTGTTTGTGTCATTTACAATTTCTTTCGTAAGTGAAATTTTATTTTATCTCCTTGGTTAACTGTTTTGCTGGCTATCTTTTCTTGTAACTATTGTAAACGGAATTGCCTTTTTAATTTGGTTTGCAGCTTGATCATGATTGGTATATAGTAACATTACTGATTTTTGCACATTGATTTTTATATCAGGAAATTTTACTGAATTCATTAATAAAATCCACAAGTTTTTTGAGGAATCTAATATTTTCTCCATATGAGATTATATTGTAAATGAACAAAGATAATCTGATATCCCCTTTTCCAATTTACATGCTTTTTATTTCTTTTTTTTTTTTTTTTTTTTCTGATTGTTCTAGCTAAAGCTTCCAGTAAAATATTGAGTAACAGTTGTGGTAGTGGGCATCCTTGTCCTGTTTTAATTCTTAGTGGTACTGCCTTCAAATTTTTTTATTCATTATGATGCTGGCTGTGGGTTTGCCATATTTGGTATTTATTATTTTGAGGTATGTTCCTTCTATGTCTAGTTTATTAAGGGTTTTTATTATGGAGAGATGCTAAATTTTATCAAATGTTTTTTCTGCATCTCTAGAGGTGATCATATGGTTTTGTTTTTTATTTCTGTTTATGTGATGAATCACATTTATTGATTTGCATATGTTGAGACAACCTTGTATTCCTGGAATAAAACCCACTTGATCATGATACATATTTGATATAATTTTGGATTCAGTTTGCTAGTATTTTCTTGAATATTTCTGCATCTATGTTTATCAGGGATACTGGTGTTTAGTTTTATACATTTTTTTTTTCCTTGCCTGTCTTTAGTATTAGAATGATACTGACTTCATAGAAGAAATTAGGTAGGATTATCTTCCCAGGTTTTTGGAACAGATTGAAGAGCATAAGTACCAGTTTTTTTATACATTTGGTAGAATTCACCTGTGAATCCATCTGGTTCTGGGCTTTTTATTTATTGATAATTTTTTTATTGCTGATTAAATTTCATTGCTTATTATTGGTGGTTCAGAATTTCTATTACTCCCTCATTTAATTTGATAGGATATATGTTTGCAAGAAATTGTTCATTTTCTCAATTTTTGTGTGTGTGTGTGTGAGCATGGAGTTGTTTATAGTAGTCTCTGATAATATTTGGTATTTCCATGATATTGCTTGTAATGTTTATTTTTAATATTTCTATTCATGTTTATTTTGGCTATACTAATGAGTTGTTTATGTTTTCAAAGAACAAACTTTTCATTTTATTAACCTTTGTAAAATTGTTTTCTTATCACAATTCTATTTTGTTCTGCTCTGATACTTATTTATTTTCTTCTGATAAATTTGGGTTTGGGCTGTTCTTGTTTTTATAATTTCTTTGGGTTTCATGTTAGATTGTAAATATACAAAGCAGTATGAGGTCAAGATGTGATCTTGGAAGTTAAAAATATAGCAACTGAAATGAAAAGAAAATAAATGAAAATCTTAGTATATAAATTATCACCCTAAATGTAGAACAGAAAGACAAAAATATAAAAATAGAAGATAAAACTCACATATAATTTAACATAAAGTTCAATATTTATACAATATTTTTATACATAATAAAGCTAATTATAAAACAAATATCTCTGTTTTCTGTTTACTTTTTCTCTCTCTTTTTTCCTCTCTCTCTTTCTCTCTCTAACACACACACACACAGCACATACAGGCACAGAATTTTGTAGAAATAAAATACATGATTTTCCTATTGAAAATGCCTGATATTTAAGCACAGTAACCATAACAGTTAAAGGAAAAGACTACAGCAATGTTCATCATCATTGCATTTTGAGTTAGAGAGAATTCTGTACACTGCCAGAAATGAGACAATAAAACCTATCATTCAGAAAGACACAAACAGAGTGACATTGAATTTCTTAATAGTAGAAGCAAAAAACGATAGAGCAAAATCTTCCAAATTTAAGAGAGAAATTATTCATATTTTAAAGTTCAATGCTAAACAATTCACTTGTGAGAGTAGATCAAAACAAATTCTTCATTCGTAGATTCTCAAAAAATGAGTACTTTCTTACAAAGCACAGAGAGGATATGATATGTTCTTCCAAAATTAGGAGAAAATAAACGAAGTTGATGTCAGGGAGACAAGAGATTTATTACAGGAGAGGGGCAAAATGAATTTCTTTTTTTTTTTTTTTTTTTTTTGTAAAGTATATCAAACCAAACATGAGATTGCTAATAGAGGTTTTAATGTTTAGGCAGCATCAATAGACAAGAAGTTATTAGTATTATTGGCAAGGATTGTATGGATATGTATTTCAATTGCACACTGAGAGACAAGCCCTAAATGCTGTAAGCATTGGTGTCATGAGGACTAATAGGCACTTTCTTTTTTTTTAATTATTATACTTTAAGTTCTAGGGTACATGTGCATAACGTGCAGGTTTGTTACATATGTATACTTGTGCCATGTTGATGTGCTGCACTCATCAACTCGTCAGCACCCATCAACTCGTCATTTACATCAGGTATAACTCCCAATGCAATCCCTCCCCCATCCCCCTTCCCACAATAGGCCCCGGTGTGTGATGTTCCCCATCCCGAGTCCAAGTGATCTCATTGTTCAGTTCCCACCTATGAGTGAGAACATGCGGTGTTTGGTTTTCTGTTCTTGCGATACTTTGCTAAGAATGATGGTTTCCAGCTGCATCCATGTCCCTACAAAGGACACAAACTCATCCTTTTTTATGGCTGCATAGTATTCCATGGTGTATATGTGCCACATTTTCTTAATCCAGTCTGTCACTGATGGACATTTGGGTTGATTCCAAGTCTTTGCTATTGTGAATAGTGCCACAATGAACATACGTGTGCATGTGTCTTTATAGCAGCATGATTTTTAATCCTTTGGGTATATACCCAGTAATGGGATGGCTGGGTCATATGGTACTTCTAGTTCTAGATCCTTGAGGAATCGCCATACTGTTTTCCATAGTGGTTGAACTAGTTTACAATCCCACCAACAGTGTAAAAGTGTTCCTATTTCTCCACATCCTCTCCAGCACCTGTTGTTTCCTGACTTTTTAAATGATTGCCATTCTAACTGGTGTGAGAAGGTATCTCATTGTGGCTTTGATTTGCATTTCTCTGATGGCAAGTGATGATGAGCATTTTTTTCATGGGTCTGTTGGCTGTATGCATCTCTTCTTTTGAGAAGTGTCTGTTCGTATACTTTGCCCACTTTTTGATGGGGTTGTTTGTTTTTTTCTTGTAAATTTGTTTGAGTTCTTTGTAGGTTCAGGATATTAGCCCTTTGTCAGATGAGCAGATTGCAAAAATTTTCTCCCATTCTGTAGGTTGTCTGTTCACTCTGATGGTAGTTTCTTTTGCTGTGCAGAACCTCTTTAGTTTAATTAGATCCCATTTGTCAATTTTGGCTTCTGTTGCCATTGCTTTTGCTGTTTTAGACATGAAATCCTTGCTCATGCCTATGTTCTAAATGGTATTACCTAGGTTTTCTTCTACGATTTTTATGGTATTAGGTCTAACATTTAAGTCTCTAATCCATCTTGAATTAATTTTCATATAAGGAGTAAGAAAGGATCCAGTTTCAGCTTTCTACTTATGGCCAGCCAATTTTCCCAGCACCATTTATTAAATAGGGTGTCCTTTCCCCATTTCTTGTTTTTCTCAGGTTTGTCAAAGATCAGATGGCTGTAGATGTGTGGTATTATTTCTGAGGGCTCTCTTCTGTTCCAGTGGTCTATATCTCTGTTTTGGTACCAGTACCATGCTGTTTTGGTTACTGTAGCCTTGTGGTATAGTTTGAGGTCAGGTAGCGTGATGCCTCCAGCTTTGTTCTTTTGGCTTAGGATGGTCTTGGCAATGCGGGGTCGTTTTTGGTTCCATATGAACTTTAAAGCGGTTTTTTCCAATTCTGTGAAGAAACTCATTGGTAGCTTGATGGGGATGGCACTGAATCTGTAAATTACCTTGGGCAGTATGGCCATTTTCATGATATTAATTCTTCTTATCCATGAGCATGGTATGTTCTTCCATTTGTTTGTGTCCTCTTTTATTTCACTGAGCAGTGGTTTGTAGTTGTCCTTGAAGAGGTCCTTCACATCCCTTGTAAGTTGCATTCCTTGGTATTTTATTCCCTTTGAAGCAATTGTGAATGGGAGTTCACTCATGATTTGGCCGTCTGTTTGTCTGTTATTGATGTGTAAGAACACTTGTGGTTTTTACACGTTGATTTTGGTGTCAGGATGATGTTGGACTCATAAAATGAATTAGGGAGGATTCCCTCTTTTTCTATTGATTGGAATAGTTTCAGAAGGAATGGTACCAGCTCCTCCTTGTACCTCTGGTAGAATTCAGCTGTGAATCCATCTGGTCCTGGACTTTTTTTGGTTGGTAGGCTATTAATTATTGCCTCAATTTCAGAGCCTGCTGTTAGTCTATTCAGGGATTCAACTTCTTCCTGGTTTAGTCTTGGAAGAGTGTAAGTGTCCAGGAAATTATCCATTTCTTCTAGATTTTCCAGTTTATTTGCATAGAGGTGTTTATAGTATTCTCTGATGGTAGTTTGTATTTCTCTGGGGTCGGTGGTGATATCCCCTTTATCATTTTTAATTGCGTCGATTTGATTCTTCTCTCTTTTCTTCTTTATTAGTCTTGCTAGTGGTCTGTCAATTTCGTTGATCTTTTCAAAAAACCAACTCCTGGATTCATTGATTTTTTGGAGAGTTTTTTGTGTCTCTATCTCCTTCAGTTCTGCTCTGATCTTAGTTATTTCTTGCCTTCTGCTAGCTTTTGAATGTGTTTGCTCTTGCTTCTCTAGTTCTTATAATGGTGATGTTAGGGTGTCAATTTTAGATCTTTCTTGCTTTCTCTTGTGGGCATTTAGTGCTATAAATTTCCCTCTACACACTGCTTTAAATGTGTCACAAAGATTCTGATATGTTGTATCTTTGTTCTCATTGGTTTCAAAGAACATCTTTATTTCCGCCTTAATTTCGTTATGTACCCAGTAGTTATTCAGGAGCAGGTTGTTTGGTTTCCATGTATTTCAGTGGTTTTGATTGAATCTCTTACTCCTGAGTTCTAGTTTGATTGCATTGTAGTCTGAGAGACAGTTTGTTAAAATTACTGTTCTTTTATATTTGCTGAGGAGTGCTTCACTTCCAACTATTTGGTCAGTTTTGGAATAAGTGTGACATGGTGCTGAGAAGAATATGTATTCTATTGATTTGTGGTGGAGAGTTCTGTAGATGTCTATTAGGTCTGCTTGGTGCAAAGCTGAGTTCAATTCCTGGATATCCTTGTTAACTTTCTGTCTTGTTGATCTATCTAATGTTGACAGTGGGGTATTGAAGTCTCCCATTATTATTGTATGGGAGTCTAAGTCTCCTTGTAAGTCTCTAAGGACTTGCTTTATGAATCTGGGTGCTCCTGTATTGGGTGCATATATATTTAGGATAGTTAGCTCTTCCTGTTGAATTGATCCATTTACCACTATGCAGCGGCCTTCTTTGTCACTTTTGATCTTTGATGGTTTAAAGCCTGTTTTATCAGAGACCAGGATTGCAACCCCCGCTTTTTTTTGTTCTCCATTTGCTTGGTAGGTCTTCCTCCATCCCTTTATTTTGAGGCTATGTGTGTCTCTGCATGTGAGATGGGTCTCCTGAATACAGCAAACTGATGAGTCTTGACTCTTTATCCACTTTGTCAGTCTGTGTCTTTTAATTGGACCATTTAGTCCATTTACATTTAAGGTTGATATTGTTATATGTGAACTTGATCCTGTCATTATGGTATTAACTGTTTCTTTTGCTTGTTCATGCAGTTTCTTCCTAACATCAATGGTCTTTACATTTTGGCATGTTTTTGCAATGGCTGGCACCAGTTGTTCCTTTCTATGTTTAGTGCTTCCTTCAAGATCTCTCGTAAGGCAGGCCTGATGGTGACAAAATCTCTAAGTATTTGCTTATCTGTAAAGGATTTTATTTCTCCGTCACTTATGAAACTTAGTTTGGCTGGATATGAAATTCTGGGTTTAAAATTCTTTTCTTTAAGAATGTTGAATATTGGCCCCCACTCTCTTCTGGCTTGTAGAGTTTCTGCCAAGAGATCTGCTGTTAGTCTGATGGGCTTCCCTTTGTGTGTATCCCGACCTTTCTCTCTGGGTGCCCTCAACAGTTTTTCCTTCATTTCAACTTTGGTGAATCTGGCAATTATGTGTCTTGGAGTTGCTCTTCTCGAGGAATATCTTTGTGGCATTCTCTGTTTTTCCTGAATTTGAATGTTGGCCTGCCTTACTAGGTTGGGGAAGTTCTCCTTGATGATATCCTGCAGAGTGTTTTCCAGCTTGGTTCCATTTTCCCCCTCACTTTCAGGCACGCCAATCAGATGTAGATTTGGTCTTTTCACATAATCCCACACTTCCTGAAGGCTTTGTTCATTTCTTTTTCTTCTTTTCCTTTAGACTTCTCTTCTCACTTCATTTCATTCATTTGATCCTCAATCACTGATACTCTTTCTTCCTGTTGATTAAGTCAGTTAGTGAAGCTTGTGCATTTGTCACATATTTCTCGTGTCATGGTTTTTATCTCTGTGAGTTCGTTTATGGCCTTCTCTGCATTGATTATTCTAGTTATCCATTCTTCCATTCTTTTTTCAAGATTTTTAGTTTCTTTGCACTGGTTACATAGTTCCTCCTTTAGCTCTGAGAAGTTTGATGGACTGAAGCCTTCTTCTCTCAACTTGTCAAAGTCATTCTCTGTCCAGCTTTAATCCGTTGCTGGCAATGAACTGCGTTCCTTTGGAGGGGGAGATGCGCTCTTATTTTTTGAATTTCCAGCTTTTCTGCCCTGCTTTTCCCCATCTTTGTGGTTTTATCTGCCTCTGGTCTTTGATGATGGTGACGTACTGATGGGGTTTTGGTGTGGGTGTCCTTCCTGTTTGATAGTTTTCCTTCTAACAGTCAGGACCCTCAGCTGTAGGTCTGTTGGAGATTGCTTGAGGTCCACTCCAGACCCTGTTTGCCTGGGTATCAGCAGCAGAGGCTGCAGAAGATAGAATATTGCTGAACAGCGAGTGTACCTGTCTGATTCTTGCTTTGGAAGCTTCCTCTCAGGGGTGTACCCCACTGTGTGAGGTGTGGAGTGTCAGTCTGCCCCTAGTGGGGGATGTCTCCCAGTTAGGCTACTCAGGGATCAGGGACCCACTTGAGCAGGCAGTCTGTCCATTCTCAGATCTCAACCTCCGTGTTAGGAGATCCACTGCTCTCTTCATAGCTGTCAGACAGGGTCGTTTTCATCTGCAGAGGTTTCTGCTGCTTTGTTGTTGTTGTTGTTGTTTTTAGCTGTGCCCTGTCCCCAGAGGTGGAGTCTATAGAGACAGGCAGGCCTCCTTGAGCTGCTGTGGGCTCCACCCAGTTGGAGCTTCCCAGCGGCTTTGTTTACCTACTTAAGCCTCAGCAATTGCAAGCGCCCCTCCCCCAGCCTCGCTGCTGCCTTGCTGTTAGATCACAGACTGCTGTGCTAGCAATGAGGGAGACTCCGTGGGCATGGGACACTCTGGGCCAGGGGTGGGATATAATCTCCTGGTGTGCCCTTTGCTAAGACCCTTGTTAAAGTGCAGTATTGGGGTGGGTGTTACCTGATTTTCCAGGTGTTGTGTGTCTCAGTTCCCCTGGCTAGGAAAAGGGATTCCCTTCCCCCTTGCATTTCCCACGTGAGGCGATGCCTTGCCCTGCTTCAGCTCTCGCTGGTCAGGCTGCAGCAGCTGACCAGCACAGATTGTCTGGCACTTCCTAGTGAGATGAACCCAGTACCTCTGTTGAAAATGCAGAAATCACCCATCTTCTGTGTCACTCACACTGGGAGCTAGAGACTGGAGCTGTTCCTATTCAGCTGCAAAATGAATTTCTAAGATGCTGATGAAGGCATGCCATGTGATCATAACTGTGCAATAGACCTGTATTAGTCTGTTTACATCCTGCTGGTAAAGACATACCCAAAACTGAGAAATAAAAGGTTTAATTGGACTTGCAGTTGCATATTGTTGGGGAGGCATTGGAATCATGTCTAGAGGCAAAAGGTACTTCTTACATGGTGGTCTCAATAGAAAATGAGGAAGATGCAAAAGCAGAAATCCCTGATAAAACCATCAGATCTCGTGAGACTTATTCACTACCATGAGAACAGTGTGGGGGAAACTGCCCCATGATTCGAATTTTCTCCCACCTGTTCCCTCCCATAACATATGGAAATTATGGGAGTACAATTCAAGAGGATATTTGGGTGAGGATACAGAGCCAAACCATGACATTCCACCCTGGTCCCTCCAAATCTCATGTCTTCACATTTCAAAACCAATCATGTCTTCCCAACAGTCCCCCAAAGTCTTAACTCATTTCAGCACTAACACAAAACTCCACAGTCCAAAGTCTCATCTGAGACAAGGCAAGTTCCTTCCATCTATGAGCCTGTAAAATCAAAAGCAAGCTAGTTACTTCCTAGATACAATGTATGTACCAGTATTAGGTAAATGCAGCCATTCCAAATGGAAGGAATTGGCCAAAACAAAGAGGTTACAGGGCCCATGGAAATCCGAAATCCAATGAGGCAATAAAATTTTTAAGCTCAAAAATAATCTCTTGTGACTTTATATCTCACATTCAGGTCTTGCTGATGCAAAAGGAAGGCTCCTATATTCTTGGGCTGCTATGTCCTTGTTGCTTTGCAGGGTATATCCCCCTTCCTGGATGCTTTCATGGGCTGATGTTGAGTGTCTGTGACTTTCCAGGCACAAAGTAAAAGCTGTAAGTGGATCTACTTTTCTGAGGTCTGGAGGACAGTAGCCCTCTTCTCACAGCTTCACTAGGTGGTGCCCCAGTGTGGACACTGTGTGTGGGCTTCCTACCCACATTTTCCATCTGCATTGCCTCAGCAGAGGTTCTGTATGAGGGCCCCGTCTCTGCAGCAAACTTTTGCCTGGGCATCCAGGCATTTCCATACACCTTCTGAAATCTAGGTGGAGGTTCCCAAACCTCAATTCTTGACTTCTGTGCACCTGCAGACTCAAAATCATGTGGCAGTTGCCAATGTTTGTGGCTTGCACCCTCTGAAATGATGGGCTGAGTTGTACCTTCGCTCCTTTTAGCAATAGCTGGAGTGTCTGGGATGCAGGGCACCAGGCTGCACAAAGCATGGAGACCCTGGGCCCAGCTCAGGAAACCATTTTTCCTCCTAGGCTTCTGGGTCTGTGATGGAAGGGCTGCCATGAAGACCTATGACATGCCCTGGAGACATTCTTCTTATTGTCTTAGGGATTAACACTCAGCTCCTCATTACTTATGCAAGTTTCAGCAACCAGCTAGAACTTCTTCTCAAAAATCATTTCTTTTTTCTTTTTTACTGCATCATCAGGCTGCAAATTTTCTGAAATTTTATGCTGTGTTTCTCTTTTAAAAGTGAATGCTTTTAACAGCATCCAAGTCGGGCTTGGCAGAATCAGCAGGGAAAGAAGACCCTGTTGAACTTGACTCTAGTATGGCATGGGGAAGAGACATGAGAGGTGTAGAATTCAAGATGGTTTAAGACATAAATGTTAGACCTAAAACCATCAAAACCCTAAAAGAAAACCTAGGCAATACCATTCAGGACATACGCATGGGCAAGGACTTCATGTCTAAAACACCAAAAGCAATGGCAACACAAGCCAAAATTGACAAATGGGATCTAATTAAACTAAAGAGTTTCTGCACAGCAAAAGAAACTACCATCAGAGTGAACAGGCAACCTACAGAATGGGATAATGATTTTACAATCTACTCATCTGACGAGGGGCTGATGTCCAGAGTCTACAAAGAACTCAAACAAATTTATCAGAAGAAAACAACCCCATCAAAAAGTGGGCAAGGGATATGAACAGACATTTCTCAAAAGAAGACATTTATGTAGCCAACAGACACATGAAAGAATGCTCATCATCACTGGCCATTGGAGAGATGCAGGTCGGAGCCACGGTGGGATACCATCTCACATCAGTTAGAATGGTGATCATGAAAAAGTCAGGAAACAATGAGTTCTAGAGAGGATGTGGAGAAATAGGAACACTTTTACACTGTTGGTGGGACTGTGAACTAGTTCAACCATTGTGGAAGACAGTGTGATGATTCCTCAAGGATCTAGAACCAGAAATACCATTTGACCCAGCCATCCCATTACTGGGTATATACCCAAAGGATTAAAAATCATGCTGCTATAAAGACACATGCACACGTATGTTCATTGTGGCACTATTCACAATAGCAAAGACTTGGAACCAACCCAAATGTCCATCAGTGACAGACTGGATTAAGAAAATGTAGCACACATACACCATGGAATACTATGCAGTCATAAAAGAGGATGAGTTCATGTCCTTTGTAGGGACATGGATGAAGCTGGAAACCATCATTCTCAGCAAACTATTGCAAGGACAAAAAACCAAACACCGCCTGTTCTCACTCATAAGTGGGAATTGAATAATGAGATCACTTGGACACAGGAAGGGGAACATCACACACTGGGGCCTGTAGTGGGGTGGGGGTAGGGGAGAGGGATAGCATTAGGAGATGTACCTAATGCAAATGACTTGTTAACGGGTGCAGCACACCAACATGGCACATGTATACATATGTAACAAACCTGCATGTTGTGCACATATACCCTAGAACTTAAAGTATAATAAAAAACAAACAAACAAACAACAACCAAAAAAAAAAAAAAAAAAAAAAAACAGCATCCAAGTCAACCCTTGAATGCTTAGCTGCTTTGAAATTTCTTTCTCCAGATACCCTAAATTATCTCTCTGAAGTTCAAAGTTCCACAAATTTTCAGGGCAGGGGCAAAATGCCATCATTCTCCTTGCTAAAACAGAACAAGAGTCACTTTTGCTCCAGTTTCCAACAACTTACACTTTTCCATCTGATATACCACGTCAGCCTGGACCTTATTGTTCAAATCACTATCAGCAAGTTTGTGAAAGCCATTCAACAAGTCTCTCAGAGGTTCTAAACTTTTCCACATTTTCCCGTCTTCTTCTGAGCCCTCCAAACTGTTCCAAACACTGCCTGTTGCCCAGTTCCAAAGTTGCTTCCACATTTTCAGTTATCTTTTAAGCAATGCCCGACTCTACTGGTACCAACTTACTGTATTGGTCCGTTTTGATACTGCTGATAAAGACATACTCGAGACTGGGAATAAAAAGAGGTTTAATTGGACTTAAATTTCCATATGGCTGGGGAGCCCTCAGAATCATGGTGGAAGGTGAAAGGCACTTCTTACATGATGGCAGCAATAGAAAATGAGGAAGATGCAAGAGTGGAAACCCCTGATAAAACCATCAGATCTCATGAGACTTATTCACTACCCCAAGAACAGTATGGGGGAAACTGCTCCCATGATTCAAATTATCTCCCACTGTGTCCCTCGCACAATGCATGGGAATTATGGGAGTACAATTCAAGATGAGATTTGGGTGGGGACACAGAGCGAAGTCATGTCAACAACTAAAGATTTAACAGATCAGATTGAAGTATAAATACATAGAATTCCAAGAGGAATACTTATCTATAACAACATATATTATTATATATAATAGCATTTATATAGTATGTTATAATATAACAACATTTCTAATAATATGATAATGTAATGTATTCTATCACACTGAAAATAATTGTAAAGTTCTTTTTAGTAATTAAGGGTGAATTAATGATAGGCTTATACAATCATGTAAAAATAAAAGAGAAAGTAAAGAACCTGTTAGGGGTAGTGGCTAAGATGGTTGACTAGAAGCATTTAGTGTGTTTGGCTCTCACAAAAGGGAATTGAAGGGTGAGGAAACAAAAAATCATCAGTTGAACCATCGAGGTGCTCCCATTGGGACTAATCAAGGAAACAACTTGATCTCTGGAGAATGAAGAAAAGCAATACAAGATAATGGCCCACCTGGGAATACCACAGAACCAGGGGAACATCTCTTGCCCAGGGAAGCAGTAAGTGAATATGTGATCCCAGGAAACCACACTTCTCCCATGGATCTTTGCAATCCTTGGGTTAGGAGATCTCTTCATGAACCCACTCTACCAGGGCCTTCAGTCTGACAGATAGAGCTACATGGAGTCTCAGCAGAACAGTTGCGCATGCATGTATGGAGACCCTGGAGACTTACATACTCAGACTTTCTGGGAAAAGTAACTAGAGCTCTGGCAGAGTGGGAGGTTAGACCTCTGTACATACCCCTAGGAAAGAGGCTGATTCCAGCAGGTTGAGCAGTGACAGCCTTCAGGCCCCACTACCATGGAACCTCGCAAGATAAGAACACTGGCTTGGAATTCCAGCCAGTGACTGGTAGTGACATTGCACCTCCCTTAGAAGAAGTTCCCAAGAGGTTGAGTGGTGGGTGTCATCTTTGCTGTTTGGATGACTTAGCTAATCCTGGCTTCAGGCTTTGGAAAGTCTGAGCCAACTGGGGGCAGAAAATAATCCCCTAGCACAGCACAGCTGCTCTAACAAAATGTGGCCAGAGTGCTTCTTTGAGCAGGTCCCAGATATCACTACTTCTTGCTGGGTTGGACCTACCAGTGGGGGCCACAATCCACCATCACCTATGTTCTCTGGCCTAAGAGCTTTGGGTTCCCCCTGGGATGGTGCTCCCAGATGGAGGGGCAGGCCACCATCTTTGCTCTTTTGTCAACTGAGCCATTCCGGCCTTTGGGCTTTGGAGTGTCTGAGGCCACCAGAGACTGAAGTGGACCACCAGCACAGCAGCATAGCTTCTCTACCAAAATGTGGCCAGACTGCTTTTGTAAGTGGCTTTCCAATTCTGTTTCTCCTCACTGAGCAGGACCTCTGAACCGTGGTCTCCAGCCACTTCCTACAGGTGCCTTTGGACTAGCAACAGAACCATATCTCCCTTGGACTAAGCTCCCAGATGGAGGGAAAGGCTGCAATTTTGGTGTTTCACAGCCTTCACTGGTGAAACCTCCATGTACTGGAAAATCCAAAGTGATGAGGAACTAGAGTGGGTCTCTAGCATGCCGCAGCAGCCCTATGGAAAAGTGGCTAGACAGTTATGTGGGTGCCTGTTTCCATATCTCATCATCAGGAAAGCCCTCCATGCCTGGGCCTCCAGCCATTCCCTGCCAGAGCTATTGAGTCAGTAGCAGTAAAGCTGGAGATGTAAAAAAAAAAAAAAAAAAAAAAAAAAAAAAAAAAGGAAAAGAAAGAAAAACAAATTCTCTTTACTGGGCTGACTCACTCCAAGGCCCAGTGATAACCAGGGCACTGTCTGGGCTTTCACAGCACTATTAGTAGAGCTGGGGCCCAGAAGGAATGGGCTCTAGGAGCAGGGATGAGAGAAACAAGTTCTCCTTATCAGTTTCCCCCTTTGAAATTCTTACCCCTTACCCTTATTCTTTGTTCTCCTCTCATAACTATTTCTGCAAGCTTGTAAGTATTTTGTAACTTCCTGTTTTCCAGCTATGCAGTATGGCAAAGGTCACAAGACATGCCTGAGTTGTAAAACCTGTCACTCATATGCTGCCTTTGTTCTGCTTCTGTAAGCTTGCTTACCTGCATTACAGGTTTGTGCCCTTTTCAGATGTATGTATAAAAGTCAAGCCTTGTCTTTTCTTTGGGCTCAGCCTTTGGATCTTAATCTGCTGAGTTGGTGGCCACCTAATAAAATCCTCCTGTCCTGTCCATTGGTCTCTCCTGTCCCGTGATTCCCAAAAGAGCAGCTCTGCAACTCCATGGACAGAGCCCTGAGGGGCAACTGAAAGGCTCTCAGCCACTACCTCTGCAGTGGAACTGCCCTTACTACTCTCAGATTAACAAAAGATCAAAAACCTTAGATGCCTGTGATGCTTAATATGGAGTGTCAACTTGGTTAGATTGAAGGATGCAAAGTATTGATCTTGGATGTGTCTGTGAGGGTGTTGCCAATGATATTAACATTTAAGTCAGTAGGCTGGAAAAGGCAGACCCACCCTTAATCTGGATAAGCACCATCTAATCAGCTGCCACTGTGACCTGAATATAAAGCAGACAGAAATACATGAAAAGTCTAGACTGGCTTAGCCTCCCAGTCTACATCTTTCTCCCATGCTGGCTGTTTCCTGCCCTCAAACACTGGACTCCAAGTTCTTCAGCTTTGGGACTGAGACTAGCTTTCTTGCTCCTCAGGTTGAGATGGACTATTGTGGGAACTTGTGATTGTGTGAGTTAATACTACTTAATAAACTCCCCTTTATATGTGTATATCTATCCTACTTGTTCTGTCACTCTAGAGAACGGACTAATTCAGTGCTTATTCACACATCCAACGAGCTGCAGTTGACCCAAAGAAACAAGGCCAGTCCATCTTCCACTGGTACTACACACTCCATAGTGCTCATCACTAGACAGAACCCCTGGCTTAGGACTGCAGCAAAAACCTTCCATCCTAGGCTGATTGCACTGAGAGATTGCTGACCTGCATCTCTCCAGGAGACAGGCAAATTACCCTCAGCCACAACCTCTACTAAGATCCCTTCCTCGGTGGGGCGGTGGGGGGGGGGGGCAGGGGCCAAGATGGCTGAATAGAAACAGCTCCAGCCTCCAGCTCCAAGTGTGAGTGACACAGAAGATGGATGATTTCTACATTTTCAACTGAGGTACTGGGTACATCTCACTGGGGGGTGTCGGACAGTCAATGCTGGTCCGTGGGTGAAGCCTGACCAGCAAGAGCTGAAGCAGGGTGAGGCATCACCTCACCTGGGAAGTGCAAGGGGGAATGGAATTCCTTTCCCCAGCCAAGGGAAATCGAGACACTCAACACATGGAAAATTGGGTAACTCCCACCCTAATACTGTACTTTACCAAGGGTCTTAGCAAACTGCACACTAGGAGACTATATCCCACACCTGGCCCAGAGGGTCCCAGGCCCACAGAGCCTCCATCATTGCTAGCACAGCAGTCGGAGATCTAACTGCAAGGTGGCAGCGAGGCTGGGAGAGGGCCCCCACCATTGCTGATGCGTAAGTAGGTAAACAAAGCCACTGGGAAGCTCAAATTGGGTGCAGCCCAATGAACCTCAAAGAGGTCTGCCTGCCTCTGTAGACTGCACCTGTGGGGACAGGGCATAGCTAAACAAAAACCAGCAGAAAACTCTGCAGATGTAAAAGTCCCTGTATGACAGCTTTGAAGAGAGCAGTGGTTCTCCCAGCATGGAGGTCTAGATCTGAGAATGGACAGACTGCCTGTTCAAGTGTTTCCCTGACGCCTGAGTAGCCTAACTGGGAGACATCCACCACTAGGTGCAGACTGACACCTCACATCTCACATCGCTGCATACACCCCTGAGATGAAGCTTCCAGAGTAAGAATCAGACAGCAACACTCGCTGTTCAGCAATACTCTATCTTCTGCAGCCTCTGCTGCTGATACCTAGGCAAACAGGGACTGGAGTGGACCACAAGCAACTCCAACAGACCTGCAGCTGAGGTTCCTGACTGTTAGAAGGAAAACTAACAAACAGAAAGGACAACCACACCAAAACCCCATCAGTACATCACCATCGTCAAATACCAAAGGCAGATAAAACCACAAAGATAGGGAAAAAGCAGTGCAGAAAACCTGGAAATTCAAAAAATCAGAGCGCATCTCCCACTCCAAAGGAAAGGAGCTCATTGCTAGCAAAGGAACAAAGCTGGACGGAGAATGACTTTGATGAGTTGAGAGAAAAGGGCTTCAGTCCATCAAACTTCTCAGAGCTAAAGGAGGAACTATGTATCCAGTGCAAAGAAACTAAAAACCTTGAAAAAAGAATGGATGAATGGATAATTAGAATAATCAATGCAGAGAAGACTTTAAAAGAAGTGATAGAGATGAAAATCATGACATGAGAACTACAGGATAACTGTACAAGCTTCAGTAACCAATTCGATCAACTGGAAGAAAGAGTATCAGTGATTGAAGATCAAATGAATGAAATGAAGCTAGAAGAGAAGTGCAGAGAAAAAAGAGTAAAAAGAAATGAACAAAGCCTCCAAGAAATATGGGATTATGTGAAAAGGCCAAATCTACATCTGATTGGTGTGCCTGAATGTGAGAGGGAAAACAGAACCAAGTTGGAATACACTCTTCAGGATATCATCCAGGAGAACTTCCCCAACCTAGTAATGCAGGCTAACATTCAAATTCAGGAAATAGAGAGAACGCTACAATGATAATCCTCGAGAAGAGCAACTCCAAGACTCATAATTGTCAGATTCACTGAAGTTGAAATGAAGGAAAAAATGTTAAGGGCAGCCAGAGAGAAAGGTCAGGTTACCCATAAAGGGGAGCCCATCAGACTAACAGCAGATCTCTTGGCAGAAACTCTACAAACCAGAAGAGAGTGGGGGCCAATATTCAACATTCTTAAAGAAAAGAATTTTCAACCCAGAATTTCATATCCAGCCAAACTAAGTTTCATAAGTGAAGGAGAAACAAAATCCTTTACAGAAAAGCAAATGCTTAGAGATTTTGTCACCACCAGGCCTGCCCTACAAGAGATCCTGAAGGAAGCACTAAACATGGAAAGGAACAACCAGTACCAGCCATTGCAAAAACATACCAAAATGTAAAGTCCATTGATGCTAGGAAGAAACTGCATCAACTGACGAGCAAAATAACCAGCTAATATCATAATGACAGGATCAAGTTCACACATAACAATATTAACCTTAAATGTAAATGGACTAAATGGTTCAATCAAAAGACACAGACCAGCAAATTGGATAAAGAGTCAATACCCATCAGTTTGCTGTATTCAGGAGAACCAACTCACATGCAGAGACACACATAGGCTCAATGTAAAGGGATGGAGGAAGATCTACCAAGTAAATGGAAAACAAAAAAAGCAGGGGTTGCAATCTTAGTCTCTGATAAAACAGACTTTAAACCATCAAAGATCAAAAGAGACAAAGAAGGCCATTACAAAATGGTAAAGGGATCAATTCAACAGGAAGAGCTAACTATCCTAAATATATATGCACCCAATACAGGAGCACCCAGATTCATAAAGCAAATCCTTCGAGACCTAAAAAGAGACTTAGACTCCCATACAATAATAATAGGAGACTTTAACCCACCACTGTCAACGTTAGACAGATCAGCGAAACAGAAAGTAAACAAGGATATCCAGGAATTGAACTCAACTCTGCACCAAGCAGACCTAATAGATATCTATAGAACTCTCCACCCATAATCAACAGAATGTACATTCTTCTCAGCACCATGTCACACTTATTCCAAAATTGACCAAATAGTTGGAAGTGAAGCACTCCTCAGCAAATGTACAAGAACAGAAATTATAACAAACTGTCTCTCAGACCACAGTGCAATCAAACTAGAACTCAGGACTAAGAAACTCAATCAAAACTGCTCAACTACGTGGAAACTGATCAACCTGCTCCTGAATGACTACTGGGTACATAACGAAATGAAGGCAGAAATAAAGATGTTCTTTGAAACCAATGAGAACAAGGATACAACATATCAGAATCTTTGTGACACATTTAAAGCAGTGTGTAGAGGGAAATTTATAGCACTAAATGCCCACAAGAGAAAGCAGGAAAGATCTAAAATTGACACCCTAACATCACCATTATAAGAACTAGAGAAGCAAGAGCAAACACATTCAAAAGCTAGCAGAAGGCAAGAAATAACTAAGATCAGAACAGAACTGAAGGAGATAGAGACACAAAAAGCTCTCCAAAAAATCAATGAATCCAGGAGTTGGTTTTTGGAAAAGATCAACGAAATTGATAGACCACGAGCAAGAGTAATAAAGAAGAAAAGAGGGAAGACTCAAATAGACACAATAAAAAATGTTAAAGGGGATATCACCACCGACCCCACAGAAATATAAAATACCATCAGAGAATACTATAAACACCTCTACACAAATAAACTAGAAAACCTAGAAGAAATAGAAAATTTCCTGCAAACTTACACTCTCCCAAGACTAAACCAGGAAGAAGTTGAATCCCTGAATAGACCAATAGCAGGCTCTGAAATTGAGGCAATAATTAATAGCCTACCAACCAAAAAAAGTCCAGGACCAGACGGATTCACAATCGAATTCTACCAAAGGAACAAGTAGGAGCTGGTACCATTCCTTCTGAAACTATTCCAATCAACAGAAAAAGAGGGAATCCCACCTAACTCATTTTACAAGGCCGACATCATCCTTACACCAAAGCCTGGCAGAGACACAACAAAAAAAGAGAATTTTAGACCAATATCCCTGATGAACATCGATGCAAATACCCTCAAAAAAATGCTGGCAAACCGAATCCAGCAGCACATCAAAAAGCTTATCCGCTTATCCACCATGATCAAGTGGGCTTCATCCCTGGGATGCAAGGCTGGTTCGACATACACAAATCAATAAAGGTAACCCAGTATATAAACAGAACCAAAGACAAAAACCACATGATTATCTCAATAAATGCAGAAAAGGCCTTTGACAAAATTCAACAGCCCTTCATGCTAAAAACGCTCAATAAATTTGGTATTGATGGAAGATATCTCAAAATAATAAGTTATTTATGACAAACCCAGAGCCAATATCATACTGAATGGGCAAAAAATGGAAGCATTCCCTTTGAAAACTGGCACAAGACAGGGATGCCCTCTCTCACCACTCCTACTCAACATAGTTTTGGAAGTTCTGGCTAGGGCAATCAGGCAAGAGAAAGAAATAAAGAGTATTCAGTTAGGAAAAGAAGAAGTCAAATTGTCCCTGTTTGCAGATGACATGATTGTATATATTGAAAACCCCATTGTCTCAGCTGAAAATCTCCTTAAGCTTATGAGCAACTTCAACAGAGTCCCAGGATACAAAATCAATGTGCAAAAATCACAAGCATTCTTGTACGCCAGTAACAGACAAACAGAGAACCAAATCATGAATGAACTTCCATTCACAATAGCTTTGAAAAGAATAAAATATCTAGGCATCCAACTTACAAGGGACGTAAAGGACCTCTTCAAGGAGAGCTACAAACCACTGCTCAGTGAAATAAAAGAGGACACAAACAAATGGAAGAACATACCATGCTCATGGATAGGAAGAATTGATATTGTGAAAATGGCCATGCTGCCCAAGGTAATTTATAGATTCAATGCCATCCCCATCAAGCTACCAATTACTTTCTTCATAGAATTGGAAAAAAACTGCTTTAAAGTTCATATGGAAGCAAAAATGACCCCGCATTGCCAAGACCATCCTAAGCCCAAAGAACAAAGCTGGAGGCATCATGCTACCTGACTTCAAACTATACTACAAGGCTACAGTAACCAAAACAGCATGGTACTGGTACCAAAACAGAGATGTAGACCAATGGAACAGAACACAGCCCTCAGAAATAATACTGCACATCTACAGCCATCTGATCTTTGACAAACCTGACAAAAACAAGAAATAGGGAAAGGATTCCCTATTTAATAAATGGTGCTGGGAAAATTGGCTAGCCATAAGTAGAAAGCTGAAACTGGATCCTTTCCTTACTCCTTATATGAAAATTAATTCAAGATGGATTACAGACTTAAATGTTAGACCTAATACCATAAAATCCCTAAAAGAAAATCTAGGTAATATCATTCAGGACATAGGCATGGGCAAGGACTTCATGTCTAAAACACCAAAAGCAACAGCAACAAAAGCCAAAATTAACAAATGGGATCTAATTAAACTAAAGAGCTTCTGCACAACCAAATTACGATCAGAGTGAACAGGCAACCTACAGAATGGGAGAAAAATTTTGCAATCTACTCATCTGACAAAGGGCTAATATCCAGAACCTACAACGAACACAAACAAATTTACAAGAAAAAAACAAACAACCCCATCAAAAAGTGGGCAAAGGATATGAATAGACCCTTCTCAAAAGAAGACATTCATACAGCCAACAGACACATGAAAAAATGTTCACAATCACTTGCCATTAGAGAAATGCAAATCAAAACCACAATGAGATACCATCTCACACCAGTTAGAATGGCAATCATTAAAAAAATCAGGAAACAACAGGTGCTGGAGAGGATATGGAGAAATAGGAACACTGTTACACTGTTGGTGGGATTGTAAACTAGTTCAACCACTGTGGAAAACAGTGTGGCAATTCCTCAAGCATCTAGAACTAGAAATACCATTTCACCCAGCCATCTCATTACTGGGTATATACCCAAAGGATTAAAAATCATGCTGCTATAAAGACACATGCACATGTATGTTTATTGTGGCACTATTCACAGTAGCAAAGACTTGGAACCAACCCAAATGTCCATCAGTGACAGACTGGATTAAGAAAATGTGGCACATATACACCATGGAATACTGTGCAGCCATAAATACTCTGTGTCCTTTGTAGGGACATGGATGCAGCTGGAAACCATCATTCTCAGCAAACTATCGCAAGAACAGAAAAGGAAACACCGCATTTTTCTCACTCATAGGTGGGAACTGAACAATGAAATCACTTGGACTCGGGAAGGGGAACATCACACACCGGGGCCTATTGTGGAGAGTGGGGAGTGGGGAGGGATAGCATTAGGAGGTATATCTAATGTAAATGACAGGTTAATAGGTGCAGCACACCAACATGGCACTTGTATACATATGTCACAAACCTGCACATTGTGCACATGTACCCTAGAACTTTATATATATATATATATATATATATATATATATATATATATCCCTTCCTCTGCTGCCTCCAAGTTGGGGAAAGAAGAAAAACACTGATAGCACCCCAGAGTTGCAGTGGGCAGCCTAGGAGTGTCAAGTCATGATTTACAACCAGCCCTCAAGGGGGAGAGAAACCCTCACTTTCATAGCATTAAGAGAAAACATGACTGCAACTGTGAGGAAACATAAGAGAGCCACACAACCAAGAAAAGTCTGTCAACTGACAGACAAGCCTAATTGCCACCTGCTGGATTACACCCCAATGCTTTAACACCAAAAATAACACCACTAACATACCTCCCTCTGAAACCAGAGACAAGGAGGAAGACTCAAATAAAACCCTGTACAAAGCTTGACCCTGTGGAAACATCTAGAAAAGAAGTCTATTGACTGTACTCAATCTACACTGCAGTTAAAGGAACACCCAACATCGAGATGTGAATAAACCAATGAAAGAACTCTGGTAACTCAAATGGACAGAATGTTTTATGTCCTCCAAACAACTGCACCTGTTCTCCAAAAGAGTTCTTATCCAGGCTAAACTGACTGGAATGACATAAATATAGGTCAGAATATGGATATGAATAAAGATAATGGAGATTCAGGAGGATGACAAAACCCAGCCAAAGGAAAATAAGAATCACAACTAAGTGATACAGCAGTTGCATGATGAATTATTCAGCCCAAAGGAACCTAAAAGGTCTTACAGAGCTAAATGACACAACACAAGAATTTCACAATGCAATCACACGTGTTAACAACAGAATAAACCAAGTTGAGGAAAGAATCTCAGAATCTGAAAAACGATGTTCTGAAATAAAACAGTAAAAATGAAATAAAGATAAAAGAATAAAAAGGGATGAACAAAACCCAGAGAAGCATGGGATCATATAAAGAGGCAAAATCTATGAATCATTGGCATCCCTGAAAAAGAGGGTGAGAAAGCAAACAACTTAGAAAACAAATTTCTGAGGCCGGGCGCGGTGGCTCAAGCCTGTAATCCCAGCACTTTGGGAGGCCGAGACGGGCGGATCACGAGGTCAGGAGATCGAGACCATCCTGGCTAACACGGTGACACCCCGTCTCTACTAAAAAATACAAAAAACTAGCCGGGCGAGGTGGCGGGCGCCTGTAGTCCCAGCTACTCGGGAGGCTGAGGCAGGAGAATGGCGGGAACCCCGGAGGCGGAGCTTGCAGTGAGCTGAGATCCGGCCACAGCACTCCAGCCTGGGCGGCAGAGCGAGACTCCCTCTCAAAAAAAAAAAAAAAAAGAGAAAAAAAAAAAAAAAAGAAAACAAATTTCTGGATATCATGAATGAAAACTTCCCCAAACTTCATAGAGAGGTCAACAATCAAATTCAGGAAATACAGAGAGTTCCTTCAAGATTGTAAACAATAAATCTTCCCCAAGACACAAAATCATCAGACACATAATTTATGGCTAAGACCTCAAAAGCAAATATAACAAAAACAAATGTAAACAAGGGTGTCTCAGTTAAACTAAAGATTCTTCACAACAGCAGCAAAAGTATAATCAACTGAGTGCATGAAGAACCTGAGAATGAGAGAAAATATTTGCAAACTATGTGTCTGTCAAGGAACTAATAATCAGATTCTGTATGAATCAGAAACAAATAACTGTTAGAAAAGAAAATAACAAAGGAAAGAAAATAACAAATATTTCATTTAAAAGTGGGCAAAGATCATAAACAGATTATTAGCTCACTTACAATTTCTAGACACTTTGATGTACTCATTGTAAGTATGGAGTTCATGAGTGACATAGACAACTCTTGGCTAAATTTTACATCAAGTGTACTTCAGAATGGTCTACCTTGCCAATCACATTAGTAAATGATATCCACTTCCTTCAAGCCTTGAGGCTAGGGAAGATATTTAGTCTGTACTTTTTAGACCTGAAAGATGTTTAAACCTAATATAAAACTGAGAAGCCCTTATGGATCATAGGGTAATTTTTAAAGTTCTTCAGGAATTCCCTCCCTTTCTTTTCTGTTTTAATATCACTTGACGTTCCTTTGACTCAGGAAAATGCAATTAACTTCAGCAGTCAATCACTTGATCATCAGATCCTAGAAATCCATCTTCAAAGATAAATATTTAACCTCATCAATGCTATTTATCAATGAACAGAATCTAAGTTTCTTCACATTGTTGCTTGCTGTATGCTTCAACAAACTCTAGTGACACAGGTCACCAAACATTGGCCATCTCCCTCAAAATTGTTTTAAAAGCAGCTCTATACTAGATTTTATTATCATAATTTTCCAGCAAGATTCAAACATTAGTCAACTTTGTTCCTGTCACTGCCAGAGAGAATGACAAATTTCCCAACATTATCTCATTAAAGCCCTCCAATCTTGACTTGAGGTGGGCTAAATGTTTGTGTCCTCCCAAAATTTATATATGGAGACCCTAATCCCACTTAGATGGTGTTAGGACATAGAGCCTTTTGAAGGTGATTAGGTAATGTGAGTGGAGGCTTCATAAATGGAATTCATGTCTTTATAAAAGAGAACCCTGGAAACTCTCCCACCATGTGGGAACACAGGGAGAAGTCGACAGTCTCAAACCCAGAAGATAGCCCTTCTTTGAACCCAAACACCTGGCACTATAATCTTGGGCTTCTCAGTCTCCAAAAATGTGAGAAATAAATGTTTGTTGTTTAAGTCATCCAAATGATGGTATTTTTTGTAGCAACCTAAATTGACTAAGTTGTTTGTAGTAGTATCACCAAGCTCACTTTTTGAAAACAGAATTCACAACTCAACTCTCTCCAAAAAAATCCTATTCACAAATTCTCCAGTTATCATCAAATGTCATGCAATCAATATTTGCTTAAGTGTTTTTAAAATCTTTCAAAATTGTCATTCTCAAAACTCATTTTGGCATATGCTATTTATGTTTCTTCAAGATCCTTCAAAATCAAGGGAAAGAAGAATCTCATTTTCACTGGTTACAATAATTTTACCTGTTCTAAGAATTAAACTAGCATAGTAATGATTTTTTTCTTTAAATTCATGAATTCATTAATACTTTACAGAATTTTTATATATTTATTCATTTTCTATCCTCATACACAAAACAGCCACTATCTAAGTACTAGCCCAGGCAGAAAATACATACACATATATATATGTACACACACACATATATACACATATATACACACACCCACACATATATATATATACTTTATGCCATGCATAAAATAAATTACATATGTATTCTCTCCTTAATGTGAAAGATAATATGACAAATATTTTAGAGAATAACATGATACAGCATTTTTGAGCCCTCAGAGAAAGAAAAAAAAGTGTTTATGAAACAAGACAGAAAAAATATTGATTATAAAGGAAAAATATATAAACTCTACTATATTAAAAAGTAAGCCCTTTTGAGTTTCCCTTTTGTAATGACAACATAAGGAGTTCTGGGTACTCACTCTTCAGTGAAACAAGAAAAATTGATAGAAATGATGTTTTTAAATAGTCTCTGAATATTATTTTAAAGGAATTTAGTAAGTGAATAAATAGTTATTAAAAAAAGTTCTACCAAACATCTGTAAGAACAGCAAAAATTTATGGATCTTGAGCCATGACCTGATCTTTCTCTCCTCTTTCCCATAGCTCAGCTGGATAAAAGCCACACTATGGGTAAGTGTGGCAAATCAGACAGGGCTGCCTCTTACCTCAGGTCCCAATCAAGGGATGCAGTATCTTACTTGGAGGTCCAGGAAACCATTGCTTCTCATCTTTTTCAATTCCAATTTTAAGAGGCTGAATAACTAACTGGTGAATTTAATAGGACAGGGGCTTCCTTTCTCTATCTAACCCACACCTCCTCTACCCCACGGTTGGCACGCTGAGAATATTGAGATCCTAATTTATCTTACCCTAGGTCAATGGTAATGAAGATATTACACACACACAAAAAGATGAGACAAGAAGACCAAAGGCTACCCTTCTGCCTACTGTTTAGTGTATAGCTCAGTGACTTCCCCAGAAGAAAAAATCAGTCCATAAGAAATAAAAGCTCTCAAATGTACCCAAATCAGTTGACTTTGTTTGAAACAAAATGTGGAAAAGTTAAAGACTGAGGATGCACTTGCAAATAATAGCTCATCTGAATTAATAGCAAAAAGCTAAACCATTGGCCAGCTAATTCAACAGAAAAAGAAAAAACAGGGCATGCGATAGCCAAAATGAGTCCTTCTGGGGTCACACACACACACACACCCCCTTCAAAAATGGTTTAAACAACTATTCCCGCAAAGGGCTCAAAATATAATAAAATCGTATGTGGAACGATTTATGCCACAGAGAATTGTCAAAAGTAATAAAATAACCAGCCAGTAATTAGTTGATTAAACACACCAATATACATGTAATATAAGTATCAGAAAGGAGAGTTTAAAAAGGGCAGGATAACATTGTAATGAAAGGAACCTAAGCACTGGGCATTGCTTTCAACCCCAATCCTAAGCCTTCTACACTAAAACTGTAGGGAGGCCCCAGGGCCCCTGACTCCAGGCCAGTACCTCCAGATGGAACATCCAGTCCTGCCCTAGAACCAGATGGGATCCCACAGCCTCATGCTCCAGACTTGCTTGGCAGACTCAGTCCCTGGGCCTACCCCACTGTCGAGCGGACCGCAGAATCCCTGGGCATTGAATTGGTTTCAGGGTCAATCCAGCCCCAGTAGATCTGGACTTCTGGCTTGCCTGTATGCCAAGCCATCCTGCATAATCTCAGAATCTAAGCTTATCTCACAGGTTCAATCTCCAGGCTCACATCAGAGCCAGGCACCCTCCAGTGGCCCTGGGGTCTGACCCATCCCCAGTACTGTACTGGATTTTATTGCCTGAGACTTTGGGTTTGCCTGAGCACCAGGACAGCCCCCCGTATTTCCAGTCATCAGGCAATCACTCACGAACCTAGCCTCCAGGATGGTCCATAGTTACAAGCTCCCAGGCCTTGCTGCCCCAGGCTCAAGGCAAACTACATATTCTAAACCAGCCCAGACTTGGGTTGGCCCACTCTGCAATAGGCTTCCAGTTTGACCAAGTGCCAGATCAGCAATGGGGCTGACTTCCAAGGACCCAAGCTCCAGGACCACCCCTTAGGGGCCAGTTTCCAACCTGGCCCTTGCAGTCACAGGAACCAGGCCAGCCCTCATGGACTTAGCATCCAAACCAGCATCTACATACCTAGCCTCCAGGTTGGTCTCCATGGAACCAGGGTCCAGACCGGTGCCCATAAGGCCATGATTCATACATTTTTTAGTATAAGCCCAGTCCCAGGATTCAAGTTGGTTCCAGTGGCCCCAGGCTCCTGTGGACCAAGGTTCCAGGCCTACTCAACAGATCCAGGGTCCAAGCCCATTTTAGTAGACCCCAGTGTCAGGCTAGAACCATGTACAGAGGCTCAAAAATGACACAAGCAGACTCAGTAATCTCCAGGCCAGTACCCATGGACTCAGGACTAAAAGATCAGGTCCATTACCTCCATGGAACCAGGCATTAGGCCCATCCTAGCACCTGGCTGGCCCCTGTACTCAGGCTCAAAGCTCATCCACATACTTTGGCCACAAGGTCTGCCCTTGTGAACACAAGGGTTAGGGAGGCCCCACGGACACAAGCTTTATGTCAACCATTGTGGGTCCAAAATTTATATTCACTCTATGAATCCATACAACAAGTTCACCCCAGTCGATGGAGGCTCCCAGTACAACCCTGCAGACATAAGCACCAGGCCTGGTCACTTAGTTACCCAGGAAATGGTCTAGCCTGTTCAAAGACTTTATTACTAAGTCCGTTCATGAACCATTCAAGATGGCCTACCCAGAATCTCTGGACAACCGGATTGGTGAATGCCTTTCTCAGACAAAGCCAATGTATAAAGATTAGAATAAATCCCTACTTTTTCAAATGCACAGACACCAGTGCACAGCCACAAGAATCAAGAGCAATCAGGGATATGTCATAGATGGCTCTTATTATTCATGGACGGCTCTTATTATTTTGAGTTGTGTTTCTTCAATGTATAGTTGATTGATGATTTTTATCATGAAGAGATGTTGGATTTTATTGAAAGCTTTTTCTGGATCTATTGAGATAATCAGACTTTTTTGCTTTCAATTCTATTCATGCAGTAAATCACATTTATTAATTTGCATATGTTGAACCAGTCTTGTATCCCAGGAATAAAGCTTATTTGATCATGGCGTATTAACTTTTTCGTGTGTTGCTGGATCTGGATTTAGTTTGCAGGTAATTTGTTGAGGATTTTTGCATCTATGTTGATCACAGATACTGGCCTGAAGGTTTTTTTGTTTTGTTTTGTTTTGTTTTCATTTTGTTCTGCCAGATATTGCTACCTGGTTGATGCTGGCTTCATAGAATGAGTTAGGGAAGAGTCACTCCTCAAATTTTTGGAATAGTTTCAGTATAATTCAGCCAGTTCTTTATATATCTGGTAGAATTCACCTCTGAATTCATCTGATCCAGGGCTTTAGTTGGTTGATAGGCTTTTTGTTACTGATTTAATAGTAGAGATATTAAATATTGGACTACTCAGTGTTTCAATCTCTCCCTGAATCAATCTTGAGAGATTGTGCATTTCCAGGAATTTATCTATTTACTATAGATTTTCTAATTTGTTCACACAGAGTTCTTCATAGTATTCTTTGGGAATCAGGTATTTCTGTGGGATCACATGTAATGTCATTTTGGTCATTTCTAATACTTACTTGAATCCTTTGTTCTTTTTATTTGTTAATTTTGCTAGTGGCTTATCAACCTTGTTTATTTTTTCCTAAGAACTAACTCTTGGTTTCACTGATCTTTGGCATGGATTTTTGCACCTCAATATTATCTGAGTCTTCTCTAATTTTAATTATGTTTAACTTTCTGCTAGCTTTAAGGTTGGCTTGTTCTTCGTTTTCTAGTTCCTTTATATGCAAAAATTAGATTATTAATTAGAGATCTATCTACATTCACTATGAAGATATTTAATGCTATATACTTTATTCGTAACACTGCTTTAACTGCATCCCAAATATTTTGGTAAGTTGTGTCCTTAGTTTCATTAATTTCAAAGAATTTTTTGTTTTTTGCTTTACTTTTTGTGTTCACTCAGGAGTTATACAGAAACAAGTTATTATATATATATATATATATATATATATATGAGTTGTTAAGACTTCTTATTAAACTGTATGCTTTATCATTATACAATGCCCCCTTTCTCCTTAATTTTTATAGGTTTAAAATCTGTTTTATCTGATATAAGAATAGAGACTCCTGCAGTTTTTTTTTTCTTATATTTACATACCATCACACTGAATAGGCAAAATCTGGAAACATTCCCCTTGAGAATTGAAACAAGGCAGGGATGCACACTGGCTACTTTTACTCAATATAGTATTGGAAGTCCTAGCCAGAGCAATCAGGAAATAGAAATAAATAAAAGTAATGCAAATAGGAAAAGAAGAAGTCAAATTACCTTTACTGATAATATAATTTTATAACTAGAAAACCCCAAACGCTCCAGGGTAAGGATCTTAGAAATGAAAAATGCTTCAGGATACAAAACCAATGAACAAAAGGATAATGTTTTAGGATAAAAAAAGATGAAAAAATTTAGTAGCATTGCTATACACAAATAATGTTCAGTCTGAGAGTGCAATTAACAATACAATATCATATACAATAGCCACAAAGAAAATGAAATACTTAGAAATAGTGCTAACCAAGAAGGTGAAATATCTATGCAAGGAGAATTACAAAATCTTGCTGAAAGAAATAAAAGATGACTGAAGTAAGTTGAAAAACATTCCATGCTCATGGATTAGAAGAATCAATATAATTAAAATGGCCACACCATCCAAAGCAATATACAAATTTAACCCTACTTGTAAAAAACTACAAATGTCATTCTTCAAGAATTAGTAAAAATAACAATTCTAAAACTTATATGGAAACATAAAGGAGCTCAAGTAGCCAAAGCAATCCTAAGCAAAAAGAACAAAATCATAAACATCACACTCTTTTACTTCATACTATACTATAAGGCTATAGTAACCAAAATAGCATGGTACTGGTACAAAAAGAGACACTGAGTAATGGAATAGAATTGAAAACTCAGAAATAAACCTACACACTTACAACCATCTGATCTTCAACAAGGCTGACAAAAACAAGAAATGGGAAAAGGACTCCCTTTTCAAATGGTGCTGGGTTAACTGGCTAGCTATATGCAGCAGAATGAAACTAGACACTTACAATAAACAAAAATTAACTCAAATGTATTAAATATTTAAGTGTAACACCTGCAACTGTAAGAATCTTAGAAGACAACCAGGAAATAACTTTCTAAGCATTGGCCTTTGAAAAGAATTTGTTTGTAAGTCCCCCAAAGCAATTGCAGCAAAAACAAAAATTGATGAGTGGAACCTAATTAAACTAATGAGTTTGCACATAGCAAGAGAAATTATATATTGAGTAAACAGACAACCTGAAAAATAGTGGAAAATATTCACAAACTGTGCATCTGACAGAGGTCTAATATCCAGAATCTATATGGAATTTAAACAAATAAACAAGCAAAACACAAATAACTCCATTAAAAATAGACAAAAGATATTAACAGACACTTCTCAAAAGATGATATACAAGCAGCCAACAGACATATAAAAAAATGTTCATCACATCTAATCATCACAGAAATGCAACTCAAAACCACATTGAGATGACATTTTGAACCTGTCAGAATGGCTATTATTAAAGAGTCAAACATGAACAGATGCTGGTGAGGCTGTGGATAAAAAGGAGTGCTTATACACTGTTTGTGGGAATGTAAATTAGTTCACAAGCTGTGGAAAGCAGTTTGGAGATTTCTCACAATTAGATTCAACTCAAATAAGACTATATCAATACATAAAGAAACCATCAGAAATCAAAGATAAAGTGAATCCTGAAAGCAACAACAAAAAAAGAAACAAATTACAAAAAATACAATTCCAATAACCACAGTGGCAAGCTTCTCAGCAGAAATATTACAGGCCCCATGAGAGTTGAGTGATATGATCAAAGTACTAAAGCAAAAAAACAAACAAACAAAAACAAACAAACAAACAAACAAAAAAAAAGCCTGCCAGCCAAAAATACTTCACCAAGCAAAGCTGTCCAGAAGTAAATAAAATAAAAGACTTTCTCAAACACTAGCTGAGAGAGTTTAGTACCACCAAAGGTATCATAGTGGAAATGCTAAGGAAAGTTCTTCAAGCTGAAGAGAAGAATGCTAATTAGAAACACAAAACAGTGACATTATAAAACACACGAGTAAAAGTAAGTATAAAGTAAAATTCTGTAGGTTGCCTGTTCACTCTGATGGTAGTATGGGAGAAAATTTTTGCAATCTACTCATCTGACAAAGGGCTAATATCCAGAACCTACAAAGAACTCAAACAAATTTGCAAGAAAAAAACAAACAACCCCAACAAAAAGTGGGCAAAGGATAAAACAGACATTTCTCAAAAGAAGACATTCATACAGCCAACAGACACATGAAAAAATGCTCGTCATCACTGGCCATCAGAGAAATGCAAATCAAAACCACAATGAGATACCATCTCACACCAGTTAGAATGGCAATCATTAAAAAGTCAGGAAACAACAGGTGCTGGAGAGGATGTGGAGAAATAGGAACACTGTTACACTGTTGGTGGGATTGTAAACTAGTTCAACCATTATGGAAAACAGTATGGCGATTCCTCAAGGATCTAGAACTAGAAGTACCATATGACCCAGCCATCCCATTACTGGGTATATACCCAAAGGATTATAAATTATGCTGCTATAAAGACACATGCACATGTATGTTCATTGCAGCACTATTCACAATAGCAAAGACTTGGAATCAACCCAAGTGTCCATCAGTGACAGACTGGATTAAGAAAATGTGGCACATATACACCATGAAATACTATGCAGCCATAAAAAAGGATGAGTTTGTGTCCTTTGTAGGGACATGGATGCAGCTGGAAGCCATCATTCTCAGCAAACTATCACAAGAACAGAAAACCAAACACCGCATGTTCTCACTCATAGGTAGGAACTGAACAATGAGATCACTTGGACTCGGGAAGAGGAACATCACACACTGGGGCCTATTGTGGGCAGAGGGGAGGGAGGAGGGATGGCATTGGGAGTTATACTTGATGTAAATGACGAGTTGATGAGTGCTGACGAGTTGATGGGTGCAGCACACCAACATAGCACAAGTATACATATGTAACAAACCTGCACGTTATGCACATGTACCCTAGAACTTAAAGTATAATAATAAAAAAAAGAAAAAAAGAAAAAAAATGTATAAAGTAAAATTCAAAATACTTTGTTAGTGTAATGGTGGTTTGTAAATCACTTCTGTATTCAGTATATAGGTTAAAATACAAAACTATTAAAAATAATAACTATAATAATTCAATAAAGGATATACTATAAAAGATGTACATTGTGACACCAAAAAATATAAAATGTTTCATGAAATGGAGTAGAATTGCTGAGGTTTTCTTCTGTGAATAAATTTAAGCTGTTATCAGCTTAAAATAGCCTGTTATATACATGTGCCATATTGGTGTGCTGCACCCATTAACTCATCATTTACATTAGGTATATCTCCTAATGCCATGACACCCCCTACCCCCTCCCCACAATAGGGCCCGTTGTGTGATGCTCCCCTTTCTGTGTCCAAGTGATCTCACAAACCTGCACGTTGTGCACATGAACCCTATAACTTAAAGTATTAAAAAAAAAATAGCCTGTTATAACTATCAGGTGTTCTATGAAACCTCAAGAAACCACAAAGCACAATCCTGTAGTATATAGGGAGAAGATAAAAATAAGAAATCAAAAATTATTTCTAGGGAAAATCACCTAATCACATAGAAGATAGTAAAAGAAAAAAAAAAAAAGGATAAAGCATCTACAAAACAATCAACAAACAATTAACACAATGGTAGTAGTCTTTAAATATCAATAAACAAATTAAATCTAAATGTATTAAATTCTCTAATTAAAAGTGAAAGAGTGGCTGAATGGATTAAATACCAAACAAAACTAGACCCTATGGTATTCTGCCTACAAAAAAACTCACTTCATATTTAAGGACACACCTGGATTGGGAACAATAAACATGAATGTGAAAAAAAAAATACTCCACACCAATATAATGAAGTACAAGTAGCTCTACCTATGTCAGTTAAAATAGAAGTCGAGTCACAAACTGCAAAAAGAAACAAAGCAAGTCATCATACAAAGATAAAGGAGTCTATTTATCAAAATATTAAAATAATTGTAAATACACATGTGTAAAACATTAGCACACATAAATATATAATGGAAATATTAATAGCTCTGAAGTGACAGACAGATGGTGACACCATAGTAGTAGAAAACTTTAATACCCCACTTTCAACAATGGATACATCATTCAGACAGAGAATAAATAAGATCCCAGTAGAAACGAACAAAATAGTAGACCAAATGAAATAGACATATACAGAACATTCCATCCTACAATAGCAGAATGTACATTTATTGCAAGAACACATGGAACATTCTCCAGGATAGATTCAATGTTAGCCTGGAAAAAACATGTTAACTAATTGAAAAATATTGCAATTATATCAAATATGTTTTCTGATACTGATGATATTAAACTGGAAATCAGTAACAGAAGGAATTTAATAAAATACAAATAGAAATCCCTGAAACATAATCCTACAAAAGAGCCAATGGATAAAAAAAAAAAAGAAAGGAATGTTAAAAATATATTAAGAAAACATAAAATGGTAATATAACATATTAAAAAAACAAATAAGATTCATTAAAAGTAGCTTTAAGAGAAAAGATTATGGCAACAAATGTCTACATTGAAAAAGAAGAAAGATCTCAAACAAACAACCTGCTATTACACCTCAAGGAACTAAAAAGAGAAAACCAAACTAGGCCAAACTTAATTGAAGAAAATAAATAATAAAGAGCAGAGAATAAATCAATAAAATGAAGATAAAAAAATAGAAAAATCAATAAAGCATATTTTTTTTGAAATGATGAAAAAAAAGGTAGATGAAGATAAAAAGAGATAAAACATAAATAAAAATAATTAAAAGGAAAGAGAAGACATTACAACTGATATTACAAAAAGTAAAAAGGAACATAAGACTTTTGTATGGACAATTAT